>NW_027509264.1:803500-1504500 GCF_048541705.1 Temnothorax americanus | reverse complement strand
TTTTGGAAGTGAAACGATGGTAAGAGGGAACAAATCGTGCGGATCATTAAAGTTAATGAGTTATAACGCGCGACGAATGACGCGCCTCGCAGTCAAAATTGCGCGCTGTTACACTTCGCTGATGCTAACTGTATACAGAGCTTCCCTGCTAGGCTGATGCAGGCTCCTGCATATATGTGCACGCTTATTCCACTTATCGGGACCATAATTTTAACTCGCCTCGCGCAAACCCATCGTCGATTAGATGCAGCGCGCTAAAATAATACATCTGCTTGCCTCGTTGTTAGCGTACGGCCGCTTTCTCCGCGTTCTCTAGAATCCAAACGATCCATATCCCATAAAGGAACACCTGTTACACATACCTGTGTATCGCGTTATTCGCTTAATCAATCAATTAACTTACCGCAAAATTAATTGTGTGTGCGATCGCAAAAATATTTCTAATTTTCTACTATAAGTTACCTTATGGTAGAGACGTTTCTTACGTCTTTCTACTATTCTTATCGTGTATTTTGCTGCACCGCGATAATAATCTCCGATCGCAGATAATATATTCAACCGAATTCGCGATAGCGTCCCAGTTGTAAATATACCATCGCCGTGCATTAGGTGCGATCAATGCACGGAGCATAACAACTAGCAGAGGTATCAGCCAAAGTCGACCTCAATTTTGAGATTCCAATCTCAAATCGATGATCCACTTCTCTCTTTTATTAATTCTCTTAATTGCACTTTGATTAGCTTGCAAAATTTACATATTTGATTATGTCCTTACTTACTCACAGAATAAATTTACATTTATTACACGACGCATCACAAATATCTAACAATAAAAAATAACTCGAATATTTTCGATGATCTAATGTCTAAATTGTAATAATAATTGTAAATTTTATATGTTCCGCCTTTATGCCACGCGCATCAATTATTGCTCGATTTTAAAACGTTGTTGACATTTTCGATCGATATTTTTTTAAAATTTATTGGCTATTTATTAACTTAAAAATAACACTTGGACCGTTTATTAGTATAAATTCGCGAGGAAGGACGCGCGACGAAAGACACGACGACGTTAAAACATCGATGTGATGTACGTTGTTACTTGCGTCATCAACCGAACTGAGAAGTGCCGTCGTGTCGTCGTACGATGCCCGCTGCTATTCTCGGCAGAATGTCGGTCGGAGAAAAATCGTGGGTGAAACCGGACGAACTCGCAATAGCTGCTCCTCCAAAGGGATCTCGTGGTGAGACGTGATGAAGATAATGCCCGAGTTGACTCCGGCCCAACGGTATCAAACGACTTCGTCTGAACCATTTATTAATACAATTAAGACGCCAGACGACTCTGGCGTCACGCTCTCGACGGCTTGAATCCTTTTACTGACAATAACGCACTCGGACTTTGAAAATCAATACTTTTCTTGAGATTAAAAGAGGGCACAAAAAGTCTTTTGTATTTTCTGCCCTTTAAAAGAAAGTTTACGCGACTGAGCGTAGTTGTGACTTTGTTCGTTGATGCATTACGTAACCGCGCGGTTCATCTAGATCTTTATTTATATCTCCGTGAGAAAGAGTTATTATTCTCCGCTTTTATAAATATAGACACGGCTACACTCTTAAAACTACATTTTTTAATCATTATTTTAAAAGAAACTCTTATGTACTTGTGTAATATTTCTATTTCAAGTCGCGCTATGTTTATCCGTCTATCGTCCGCGACACGCAGATTATCGCAGGCCTTCGTTCCGTATAGATGATAGATGATCGTATCAGTATTATACGTGTGAGATAAGGCCTTAAAAATATTGTCGCGATACACTTCCTGCTTCTGAAAGATATACGCCCGCGAGTTCGCGTCCACTTCGAAGTGCTCACGTTCGCGATAAATAAGGCTTTCTTTGGCCGCGTCCAAATACATGGGTGCCATCAGCCTCCAGAATCGTCCCTTCTATCAAAAGATTATCCGTGGCCAACAAAACCGGGCCACTCTCCAACCATCGATTACGTCGAGTACTGTCTGTCGTATAAGATCGAACTTTGGCAACCGTCGGGCTTAGATATCATTGTCTATTTATTTAGGTCTCCGAACCCCTACTTTTCGTAATCGACAAGTTCTCCAATGACGATGAACGACAGGTGGTCTTGGATACCACCTGTACAGACATATCTGTATCAAACCATTTGTGTACAATATAGCGTAATACGCATTGCTATATATCAATTTTCTGTTTTCCCTCTCGAACTACGCTTTTTAATTGCTTCTGTTTAAGATCTTCGCGTGAAACAATTTTCTTAAAAAACAGATAGAAAATTCTGTCTCTTTTATTTGTGTGATTAAAAACTGGATTAATATTTGCATGAGGATCTGCGTAAGAGAGTAACGACATACGACGATAATTTATCAGTTTACCACAGCCCAATTATCGATATTCGTGTCCGTTGGCTTTATCGCGAGTATTATTATTATTATTATTATATCACGGCGCGGAAAACCGACGAATGACGACGTCTTTTGCATAATTCGCCGGTGACTCATAACCGCATACTCTATGCGTGTAGAGCCACTTTACGTTGGAAGTTTTCTTATCACCTGCTGCATAACAGGCCACGAAGTCGAACGTCTCTTTCCGCGAAGGAATAAAATATGAGATCGTAAGTCACTTTTCCTAATTGGCGCACGATTTGTACAACACAATTTACAATTGTAAGATTATCTGATGTGTTTACTGCAGCCGTAAAATATTCGAACATCTTGTTTCTTGATAAAGAAAATTAATTGTTAAAAAAACACACGCTTTATCCAGGAGAAGGAAATCAAAATTTTTTTTACACGAACCGATAATTTCATCTGCGCCCCATGGAAGTACGATCGGTACATCAGTTTGTCGCCGTAACTTGCTTCTCCTCATATATGTATATACGGTGTTCCACATTATGGAAAATCTAAGATATCTCAGCATTGTGATTTCGCAAACGAAAAATCTAACCGCCTTACGTAATTGCACCGTTTTCTAGTCTCCGATGGTATCCGGTGTACGCGAAACAAATAACGACTTTCTTTCTTCAGTTCCCACGAAGTGAATTCGTTCGAGCGACTTCCCGTTACGGTGAGAGAGAGAGACGCTTGTGCCCTCCGTGAAGTCCTTCATTGTGTCTTGACTGGCTGTCGTCGATCGAACGGCCTCACTGTAAAAGTGTCTCCACAATCTGACACCTTATTGCATGACGATAGATATTTTCAAGGTCGGTATTCGTCGCATACTGGCGATTTAACGATTTGTTTTATAATACCTACTACTCTGGCGGGATTGTGCAAAATCCGTTTGCACGTGCGTTGGAAGCTTTAAGTTAATTAAAACGATTCCAAACTTAATTAAAACCAGTTCGCGAAAATAAATGCGACTTCCGTTAAGCTTGCAGATGCAAAAAGATGTTGAAATTTCTCAGCAAGAAACAACTCTTTTATCTATTAATAACGGTTATTTAATTGTCTGCGAGGAACGTCTGATGAATTAAATTCTTGGGGTTTCGCAGTCCCCATTCAGAATCGCACGAAACTTGATACGTAATTCTGGCCGGACAACTCATTTAGCGAACTGTCATAAATTGCTTTTGTTGCAATACGAGTAGCACGCTGAGCGAAACAGATTCACGCGCGTATAACTTATACGTACAGCAATTGTAATCAAGTAACACACAACTGCAACCGCCGCGAAATAAATTCGCGATTCACAAAACTCGGGGAGCAAATTCGTCCGTATTTAAATGGATGCAGAGTAAAGTGATATATCAAAATTTTATTTTTCTTTCAACGCCTTAACGGAATGTACGTATTATACACAGGAGCTAATTAAATTTATGTAATTGAACGTATGTAATTAATACGTTGCATTTATTCATTCTTTCTTCATTCATTGAGGAATTCCGCAAAATTCAACGGTGTTACTGAGAGCCTCGGAGACGTGGCATTTGTATTTTTTATCAGTGCTCCAAGTTATCTTTACGTTTTAAGAACCCTTGGCACCATTCTTTGCGCGTGATAATATTGGCATGTTTGCTAAGCCTCCTTAACTCTCCGTAGTCACATCTATTTTTTCAAACAAGGAAGTCACTCTGGGTCATTTTGACCTGAGACGAACTTTGACCGTTCGCCATTTGACTATTTATCCACCGATTGTGTTGAAAAAATTCTCGAATGCATTTATGCGATATTGCTAAATTGATTGCTATAAAAAAACGGCCTTAGGAATTTTTAACATATAACCAAAAATTCGCAAAAAATTTGTTTTTTTTTTTTTAATTTTTCTTTGTTTTTTGAACTACAGCTAAAGGGCGTCATGCCCGCCAATTTTCAAGTTACGCGCAAGATATTTACGAGCAAAGTTTGAGGCTCGGGTCAAATTGACCCGGTGTGACTACGGAGGGTTAATGACAAATATGTGAGAAATATCTCGCTTGCAATTAGTATCTTTTACCTCGATCTCATACTTGTTCAATAACTTTATGGCTATTCGCTTCGCGTAATTTTTCAATGCACCGACGTGCATCTTTTGTCGTCGCGCATTAGCAGCATTCTATCTTTATACAATAGATACTAATCCTTATTATTTTTGGACACGTTTACGCCGAAGAAGTATTTTCGTTAACGATTTGATGGATTTATTTATATAGCTTTTTTGATAAAATTACTGTAGCAAGAGAGGAGTTTCTCCTAACTTCTCATGTCTTGGCGAAGCTATAACTACGACGAGTTGGAACGATGAGTTCTTCAAGTTCCACCTCGCCGCGAGAAACGCCATTATACCCGAGTTCTTCCCGGACAGGAGAAGTAACGAGAAACGCTACGCTGATTGCAATTAATTGTGCAACGCGCGTGCGGCGCGGCGCTGTACGCGCGAGAAACGGAAAACGAGGGAGAGCAGGAGAAGGAAAAATGCCGGAACGACGAGCGCTCGTAATTTCTAAAAACGAAACTCGATCCCCCTCGTGCACGGCCGCTCGGGCCGCTGGATAGGACCGCGCTCATTGGCGTTACCATGGCACCTATAATACCTTAATCTCGGCACCGATGAGTATCGAACGTAACCGATGACGCGTTAATTAACGACTCTATTTGGGTCAGGTTCGGAGGAACCTGCCACAGCGCCGATATAGAAAATGGATCGAGAGATCGTATAATTTTCGCATTTTCATTCAGATTATTGAATAGTACTGCTTTCTTTTTATCCGGTATCTAAGAGCGATCACGGAAGTATTTGCGAGAAATTTAAGGTAAAGAGGACGAAAAACTGTTGAGAATATATTTCGTAAAATGAACCTGAAAAATGTTACATAATGAGCAACGTGTTACGGTTGTGAAGGGAAGTGTAATAGTGCTGAGAGGCAGTTGTCGAATAATCAGCAAGTTTACGACGTATGATATTCCCGTCTTGCGTACAGAAATACGGTAACGTTACTTCCACTAACCAAGTGGAAGTAACACATAGTCGCTAGCCTTTAATGTAGGTCTTTGCCCAGAGACCCACGCGCGCGTAATTTGCACTTTGCCATTCAGACCGGGGTATATCCTCATTAAGCCGATCAGACTGAGTTTGCATGCATTATCCGTATATGAACATTACGGGACACTCGAGTTAAGAGGAGGTGGTGCGCGACGTTCTGAAGTTCCTGAATAGCCAATCAGTGGAGTGTTATGGCATTTCCGTGAAATAATAAAGCCGAGGATGAATAATACATCATCAACGTCATAAGCGGAGCAAACATTTAATTGCCGTTGCTCTTCCACGAAATCGCACACGGTTCCAAATTCACCTGTCCCGCAAGGAAATATGGTGAACTCAATATCTCGCTGAACAATCAAATTCAAGGTTATCCTGAACTTTGATATTCTAATCTTTGGCGTATATATATAAAATTCAAGAGGCAGCGCGATAGTATATACCTTCAAGATCCGCGAATGTCAGAAGGTATCGATCGCGACACTTTCGGTTTTGAGCTTTGCCTACATTTTTGTCATTTTCATCGCAACGTTAAAATCCGACGCATTTCCGCGCAGCGTAATCACCGGTGGATTTATAATAGGATCGGACACAAATACGGCCTCTCTCGACCCATCACGCTCTGCTCGACAAGGAAGTCAATCCCTTTATGCCCCTCCGCGATCGGTAGCCTAATCAATAGAGACGAGAAACGCGCGCGGCGCGCCTCCCAATCGCTCGTTTGCCATTTCTCGCGAGTCCCTAGGCCATAAACACGGCTAGAACATATGACAAAAATATGTCCTAAGAGAATTCTATAACTTACATTATATGTATATAATATATAGATTACACGAGAGAGAGAGAGAGAGAGAGAGAGAGATTTATCAGCTTAACGTTAGAAGAACTATGAATTGGACAAAACAGATCAGAGACAATTATTGCGAATAATAATATTATAACAAACTGTTACAAGAGACCATCTATTTCAATTTTATAATAGAAACTTTAGATTTGCAAAATTAATGAACTATAGACAAACTTTAATGCTAAGAAATAATTACTTTTTAGTGTTTCACATTATTGTAGGAATAGAGACGTAAAATACAAACATTTTTGTGAAAAAATATAGAAGGAATAATTGGAAAGAGGTAGAAGAAGATATTGACACGAAAATATGAACTTTTAACTATTTGCAGTAACGAACGTATATATACGAGTATACGAGTATACTCGGTTTCAAATAAGACGACATGATATAGCAGCATATGCATACGTAATTACGACATTCGTAATTAAGATACACAATTAAGATATACTAATATCATACGTATAGCACAGTCGACTAAATTATTTATAAAAGGATAAAATATAGCGCGCACATATATACGAGATTTAAAAATCTCAAAGAAAATATGAAATAAAGCTGTTATTTTGTAAACTTTATTAACGAACGGAATTTCGTGAATTAAGGATATTTATGCGAGTATTACTGGCAAAAGCATTTACGAAGCAATGAAATACGCGGAATGTAACGCACACGTCCGACAGAAACATTTATCCGATATAAATAATCTGTTCTCTCTCTGGAAAAGCGAAAGACCGACACATTTATCACTTATGATAACCTATGTTTTATCTTGTTAGGAAAAGAAATAAATATTAAAAGACACAAGGTCTGCATAAGTCTGCAACGAGGGGCGAAATTTACAGCCGGCATTGGTGTACAAAAATTCAGCAGTGGACTAAAAAAAGTAAGAAGTGGCCTGTAATGTTTGATGGCATTGTCGTCAGTGATTGGGCAGTGGTAATAATGACTGGTGGCAGTGGCAATGCAGGAAGCATTGCATAACATTGTTAAGTGTCCGAATTTTAATCGGCATTGACTCGGCAGTACGGCAGTGGTGTACGAAAGTTTGGGTTGTGAATTTCCCCTCGGTCTGAAATTACTCGAAACGGCGGATTTATAAGTAAAAATAAAAGTTTCGATAAGGTATATAAGTTGTACGAATGAAGAGACTGGCAGAAAGAAAAGGTCGAAGTCGAAAATTGAAACAATAGGCTACTAGAAATGTTCACTCTCGTTTTCATTGCATTCTTGAGCGTGTCGCAGATTCAAATTACCGTTAGATAATACGCGTGAGTACTGACCTTGGTTACAGTCTGATGGATGCCGGTAGTTTTACAGCAAGTAAGACGACGCGCACAAAAACATTAATTGGAATGTACAATTAAGCAGTATTACCTTGTCGTGCTTGTTACCTCCATTAATCGGCCGGGTTCATTATTCTTTTCTGTCTCTTTCGCTCTCTCTTTATACGTATATATAAAGGCGTTTTCGTTACATCCTTCCCTTGCTTCTAAAAGTAACATCATAAATAAACGCGAGAGATAAACGTTATATCGTTTGGATTGAATTTTGAATAATTTGAAAGTATTCTAAGTGCCATGCCATAGTTGCGCCTTAAATATTCATAATCGGATAATTGAGAGGTACAGAGGGAAAATTTGCAAAATTTTCGCTTTCTCGAACATATACGGTAAAGTTTAAACGAAACCTCCGAGCCCGTTAGATAATTAAACGATCGAGACTTGGAATATTTTCTATCTGCAATCTTAGAGCATGAGGCATCCTCCAGCATTACCCAGCCTTGACCAGAGTCGTAATTCTCTACGCGTATATATTATATATATGCACCTTCAACAGCCGCACACCTGAACGGAGGCATAATTAGCACTATATGTAAATAAGCTTTTGCGACGAGTGAATCCTTACGTAAGCCTGGTCTTCGTTTTATTACGTTGGCCTTCGACAGCAGCCGTCTTCGTATCCGAGGAGGCGCATTGATTTGTCATTTTTATCTATTTGCCGAGATGAACCGAAATCATTAATATAAATAGCTCATTGACTTCGAGCTAACTTCGATTATAATTAATTAGTGATGGCTTACAGGCGACAAAAATAAAATAACTCATTTCTTTCTCAAGGTACACGCCAAAGGTTGTTTGTATTATTTTACTTTATATTATATATTTATTAAATTATTTTAATCTTTTAACGTATACCTGCAATTTATTTATGTTTATTTTGTTCTGATATTCCAGTATACTCTATTTCATCCAAAATAATATTGAGCTAATTATCATTTGCTGGCCGCGTTGTTAACTATATTTTAAATAAATCTATGTATTTGTTGCAAACATACAATAATTAGCATTTCGGATATTCAGTTTACATAATTACATTACGCACAATTGAATTAGTCTAGTTTTCTTTTCAAATCCAAATTATTCAATTATTGTTCCATCTGCTATTTAGCACTCGCTAATTTTTTTTATCAGCGATTTGTCAAACTCCTTAATTTTCCATTTTCTTAGAAAAAAATTATACGATATAAACAAAAATTATATAATATATAACAGGTTCTGTGTTCCACTTAGGAATTAAAGAAATCATACATACATCCAATAATACATAAAATAATAAAGAAAAATCTTTTTGGCGAATTCGAATAAACTGTACAAATATACTTGAGTGGACGGTGAGAATGATCTGTCCGAGATAAAGTTACGGTGGAAAAGAGAGGAGTAATTCGATTATCCCTTCCCGTCGTCGACGGGAGGGTTAACGGAGAATTTCTCGTCAGCCTGTTACTTCGGCGTGTCGCGTAATAACAGGTATTCTTTCTCACACGATCATTCATCGCAGCGAGAGCTGCGGAGAGCGCGCGACTCGATCGCGAGAGTCCTCTTCGGACGTCAGTCCGTGTCCAACCGTCGCGTCGCGTGGATCGCACGTTCGTCCGACGTATACGTGTGCAGCGCGGAGCCGCGTTTATTTATAAACCCGTATCCGGGAACGTGCGCTGCCGCGCAGACAACCGCGGGTTTTCCTCCGCAGCGTTTGCGTGCCGTTCCGCGGCGTGAGGCTGCGGCAAATCGTGCGTGTGTGCCAGAGTGAGATTGGGAAATCCGTTTGAAATTGGCATTCCGTTTATCTCGACGCCCGATCATGCGTTGCCAAGGTAGGAGGAAGTCCGCGCGGACTCGTGCGCTTATTCAGCGCGGAATTCGCGCGGCTGGGAGTGCCAAGTGCCAGACCAATTTACATGAAATCTGAGAGATCGGAGGAACGTTCGTTTTCGCGCGCGCGCTTCCGGTCCTAATCCCGACATCCGTCAGGCTGATGATACAGGCGGAAAAGACGGCACGGCGCTTGAATTCCACATTTGTTTCGGAACTGAGATCTCGATCGGACACGTTTATCTTAAATTCCGCGCGAGTCTCGACGAGTCGCCGACTCCGAACTTCAAAACTGCCGATTGATAACAATTGATTCGAACTTCGCTCCTTTCTCGGGGATCACACTCGGTTCTTTATTCAAGACCGATCCCGAGGCAGCCGTGAATGTTCAAGTTATTCAGCGCTCTGAACGGCGATTACGGCGATATGAACGGAAAATTACGAGCACATCGAAATAATGGCGCAATCGATTGGAGACGATGTGCGCTACGCGCTGCTCGTTAGCGCGCGCCGCGCGGCCCCGTGAGGATCCCCGGTGCTAAGTGCGTTGCTGAAGAGCGCTCCCGCAAGGTCACTGCGAGGTAGCACTCGCATCGCTTATCAGGCCGCTCCTTGAATAACGTTGAAACTCACCGCACGTCGTCCGATCGTCGCTCTTGACCATTCGCGTGAATATATATCGATGTGGTGGTTGACGTTTGAATTACCGTCATCGCTAAATCCACGCGACACGCTTGATTCCCCAAGATCGTACACCTCCACTCGCATTAACTTGTAGATAAAAGTGCCCGAGGTGCGGCGTGCGCGCGTCAGATCGGCTGACCTTAAGAAAACGCTAAACATGGAGTTCCCTCGCACGCATCTATCAGTGCCGAGTCAGTCACGGACACGCTTCGCTGCGGGCGACATCCTGCAAACCTGTGTGCGTCGCGCTCTCGCGCGACGTGTATATAGATCTGTTTTCGTAACGCGCGTTCGACGATTCTATATACGTTCGATCTTATTCGCGAGCTCGCGTGAACAAAGTTTCTATTCAACGTTTGTTTATCAAAACCGCGTTTAACGTTTCGACGAAAGATTCTCGAATAGATACGCATGTATGACGAATTTTTATGAATAAACCGACCTTGTTGAAAATGTCGACCAAATGCTGAAGATAAGAAATCAAACGCTAGCGTGTAATTTAAAGATTGCGAGAAATAAAGCTTAGAAAAATTCGTGAGGCAAAATTTCATAACGAGACATCTTTCTTTATAATTTAGAAGTTTGATTGTAAATAATCTGTAATATATGAATTAACGTCGAATTATTTTGTGGGTACCAGGAGTCAGGGAATGAACAGAGCCGCATACGTATTTCTACCTCGCGTCTTTATGCGCACGATGAAACGCGACGAGAAAGCGTCTCCTAATTAGCGTATTTCGGGAAGCGTGAAATCTCCGAGGGTTACCGTATACCTCGCAGCGTTTCTTTCTCTTCTTTTTTTTTTTTTTTTAAGTTTAACAGCGAGATCTTTAAAACACAGCGTAATACACAAAAAGCTGCTGGACCGTGTTCTTCCCCGTGCGAACGTTGTGTTATAACGACGCGCTTCGGTGCGCGCGCTCACGCGTATATATACTCACGCTCGAAAGACCTCGCCCTTTTCTCTCTCTCCGGGCAGGATCCCTTCGCGGATATACCTGCCGCACAACCTGCTTATATGCTCGCGCGTATACCAGACGACGCCACTTCGGACCTAAATCTCCTGCCCTTTGTACTCGCGAACGCGCAGGTAGAAACTCTCCCTAGCTAGCCACATCTTGTCCTATAAAGGATCGTCGTGATCTAAGAAACTTCCTGAATAATTTAACGGACAGTTCTTCATTCGAATCTGCGCTTTGAATTAGTTGTCTCTATCAGGTATTTAATTCAGACAGAAAATTATATTAAAATCAAAATTTCCACTATGTGTACCACGCGTGTATCATTATTATGTAACTTTTGCGTAATCGGTGCGCGTTACGTCAATTACGAAAAATTTTTTCCACGTATGCATTTTCGCCCGCGACGCATTTTGCCACTCGAAGATTTTGTTATTTTTAGCACGAATTGGGTCGCACGCTTTAATCGATGTCGCGTTACATTCCGTACTTGGTCGTTATTAACCTTGGCTCGCCTCGTCCAGAAACTAATTCGATCACAGCTCGTGGAATTGCATTAGCGCGAGGGTCCGAATATGCTTATCGCATGGGGGAGCATACGTCCACGCACGGAAGCGTTTCACGAGAATTTTTCTCCTTAGTTGCCAGCGACGAGAAAATTGTGAAACAAAATAATTTAATCGTTTACTTTCATTATGCGTAATTATTATACTAATTCTCGTTAACCTGACGTAGCGTAACCCTTCTTTCATGTCGAGGCGAGACCCGCGCTCATTAACATTCCGAATAAGAAATTTTAACGTTAGATAAATTAATATAATGCGCCGCATAATTTTCTTATCCTAGGCAAGATTATATACATTATTATAATCGAGTGGATTTTGAATTTTTACAATCTACAAGTATGCTGTAAAAATATTTAAGTTTTTCCGGTTCTGCCTTCTCTTTGATAGAGACAATTCTGTCGTCTATTATCAACGAATTATTCGAGTGATACATAATTCGGTAGCGGCTATCAGCCTGTCACGACCCGATTGGGAATAGACGTTGAAATTTGCCGGCCTCTTTACGCTCCACATATTTCAAAACCCTTTCCTTCATCACCCTACTTGCCGTTCTCATCCATTTTCCCGTCTCTCGTTCTCGACGGTACTATATGTGAAGAAAAATACGAAGCACTTAACGGTGGAAGAGGGTGGGGGATATATAATACGTGTATATAAAACTTGTTCCCTGCTCTAAACCTCTACTTAATAATTCAAATTATTAAAATTAACTCCACGAGTTCAAATTGAAAGTGATATATATGCGTTGCGACGATGATCAAACTTCCTCGTCACGTCTGTATACGAGCAATTATATTAAACTGTTAATCGTTAAGCCATGACGCTGCAGAATTTATTTAAAATTCCGCTACCGTGAATATATGATCCCGTAACGGAACTTTATGATCGCTCGATGATCGCGATAGTAACTCTCACGGAGTTTTTCAGGCAAGAGTGTGATAAAGCACGGATCTGTGGCGTGCAGTATAATGTGCTTAAATCCTGAGAAAAATGCTGATGCGATAGCTACTCGATCGTGTCATATGGCGGCGGGATTGTGTGCCGAGCGAGGTACAAGAGAAAGTAGGTGGTTCCATCCAATCGATAACGAAGTTCCTTCTTCGCAAGAGTGTCTTTTGTGTTCGTAAAATCGATTTCTCAAACTGAAAGGAACCACGCAACTGTGCCGCATCTTCCTGCCATTTTCTACGCAAATACACGCACCACTGCTCTTATTCGATGTTCTTTGCCGAAATAGGAGTAAGCCATAAACATAAACTGTAGTTCGGGGAATAGTACATATACATATATATTATCTAGTCCCTTAAATTTTAAACATATAATATACGATACTTCAGATAATCGATAATAAAATTGGCAGGATATCTAAATACTCTCAAGCTTGCACTTTGTTAAAATATAACATTAAAGTAGTGATTTGAAGATTTCTAAAATCATTTAATTTATAAAAATACTGAAAAGTTATATTTTTAATTAAATTTAAATATCGTTCTAAGACTTGCTCTTTATTCAAGTACCTATAACATTAAAGTAATGATTCGAAGATCTCATAAATTGTTCAATTTGTAAAAGTGCTGAATGAATTATGTTCGATTTATTCCGAGTTTTTATATTTGCTCGCAATTTTGTCTCGCCAACTTTTAATCAAAGTTTCTCGGGACGCAGAAGCGCGGTGTCACCTGAAAATTTTTCTCCTATATATTTCTGATAAACGTTTCAATCTCGGCTTAGCGAGGTTGATCCCAGATTTCGAGACCTTCATCCCTTTCCAAACGAATAATCTGCCTGAAGCAATCTTTAAGGATCGTATATGCAGGTGGATTTAACAAGCTTCGCTTCAAGGCCAATGGGAACAGCTCCGACTAATTGCACCTTCGGGATCATCCTGCATGAATTTCTGTACACCAACAACCAAGAAGAGCACCTCCAACATCTTATCTAATAGAAGACCGACCGTTTCTGACGCTCGTTAAAGTGCGAAGCGTGGCATAACGATTATAAGGGCTGCACAAGATTCTTCATTGGTATATCCTTAGGGTATGCAGGCGCATAGGCTGCGTAAGCCTAAAATGTGTGCTGTTTCTAGAGTTCAGCTATTTACATGCATAATTCTCTACGGTAAAGATTCTCTAATAATTCATATATGGAGATTATATAATTTCGGAGGTTTTGCTTGAGAATTCTAAATAATGCCAGAGAAATCCTAATTTTACGACTCGGATCGATTCTGATTGAAATATAATGAGAAAGGTACTTTCGTACATTACAAAACCATGAAATTTGCATAATATCTTCGGACTCCTATCTTTCATATTCAATCGCCAGAATTTTATTATGATACTCTAGTAATAATACTCTAACAACGGGGTGTTACCTTCACACACGCGGGGATAGTCACAAGTACCACGGTATATAACGTTAAATCCGACAAAGAGGCGCATTGTAAATTGTAAACATCGTTGGTGCCTGCGCCGGTGGAAATCGATCATTAATTTTTTACGTAACGGTCGACGAGCGGTAGCGTGTAACCTTCGACGGTGCAAGCCTATCGACGCGCGGAATTGAACTCCGGTGAGGACGTGGAGGTTACTGACATGGCCCTGCTTTGTCCGTAACCCATCCGTAATGAGCGCCGTAATTTATCCATAATTTATCCGTTGTTGCATTCCCTTTGACAGCCGTAACCACGTTTGCTCGCCTGGGTTATAACTGCAATCCTGCGGCGTTGCACGACCGCGGTACCGTCTTGCTAAACCGGCCGGAATGGCTGCCGGGTCTGATAACAGTAAAGTGCGGGTGCCCAATACACCTTACGCGAGAAAATATCTGGAGAATGTTGATAAATGCGTAGAAAAAGTGTGACATTCACGCTTTTTCATTATCGCGTACGCGTACTTACGTATTACCGTAAACGACCCGAGATTAATCGACCCGCGATCTCATCGCCGCATACAAATCCAGTCGGATGCAATATGTTAGGTATCTGACTAGCAAATATAGAAATGATAAATAGGATGGATTTATTATCGCATAACTGCGAAAGTGCGAATCGATACTTTTGTGCGTTTACACAACCAATTACTAAAATAAATCTAATATTTTAAAGACGACAAAGTTTCATATTTTGTTGGCATAATAAACATTTCAGAAATGTTAGTGAAGAAAAAGAACTATCTACAGTAATATATAAAAGACATATATCATTATTAAAAGTGAAATGGAGTGTGTTGTACGCGAGACAAATTAATTCGGTCAGAAGAATGGATTCGATTTTATCAAAACACGGGGGTGGATTTAAACTCTCGAGCGAAGTATCGAGAAACCATTTTTCAGGCAAGGCGACGCCTTATTGACCCGTGCACAATCGCAGTGTTGTTGCGCACAATAAGAGAGAGTGCGCGCTTGAAAATGCGCACGTTCGTATCTATTCAACGCTTCCTTCGTACAACTATTCTTACGTATACTCCGAGAGAGAGAGAACGTCCCGTCCATTTATTCCAGAGCCAACCGCAACATCGGTCGGGCCATACCACGGCTCGCATTCCAATTACAAAAATTATCATCGGACGCACGCGAGAGGCCCTTATTGTGCCTCGTGAATAATTTTCGGGCTTTCCGAGCACTGGCGACGCGCCAGCAAAAATTTTTAATTCTCCTTTGTCGACGATCGATTGCTGGTAGTCCAACTAGAACAATGCGTCGCGACGCTTTGCGGAAGGAAGCGCAAAATATCTACAGCTAGTAATCGCACATTTTAGTGTAGCGTGTAAGCTCTCGCACGAATTAACGATGAAAAATATATAGTAAAGATACGAGAGACACGAAATATGACCGTGTTGTTCTTTAATTATTACTCAAGACTCGAACAATGTGCAGGAAAACATCTCGAAATATGGATTTTTTAAGGAAAATAAATGCGAACGTGGGAAAACTCGTATCGACGATGATATAGCGCGGAAGAAACTGTTGTTGACATTTGCGCCAGTTTACTTCTACTGAAGCGCGAAATGACGTCCCACCATTTCTGTTAAACACAACGACAAAATATCGGAACGAGGCATGACCTACATTTGAGAAACTTGATTTTCCGGTTCAAAATTAAAACAGCGCGTGCGACCTAAGGACTTTTATGTCCGTCGAATGTACAGAATGTACAGCTGTTGTCGATAATATTGTCGATTAAATAAAAGTAGAATGTCTCACGTTTTAATAAAAGATTAATATTGCAGCTTTATGATGCGTATTATATAAAGTGTTATTACTTTTCCACGTCTTTTAAAAGGAATTTATTTGTGTGTGTGAAGCTAGCGTCTCATTTTGCGGAAACTCACAAATTATTGAGAGTTCTGACTTCCTTTTCAATAGTTCTAGAGTTCCTGCTAGTTTAAACAAATAGTTCTGGCTTTTAAAGCCAAAAAACGCGTCAGTACAAACTGAGACGCTAGGTTCACGCAGCGTCTCACTTTGTCCTACACAAGTTCCACTACTGTATCTCATCAGATTTTGCGAGATCTATAGTTCTATAACAGTTCTATAAAGAGTTCTGCCATATAAAAGCAAAAAAATTAATTATAAAGTACTAAAAAAAATTACCATGTAACGAGTATACCGAGTTGAGACGCCAGTTGAAATCTCGGAGTTCCGATTTATGTAAAATATTTTTCGAGTAGTTCTGAGCATATTGAAGCATTTCTTAAAAAGTTCCGAGCGTTAGAATATTTGTGTTATATTTTAAAAAATTAATATTAACCGAAAAGTAATCATGACGGAAAACGATGAAACGCTAAGCGAAATCTCGGAGTTCCGGTTTATATAAAATATTTTTCGAGTAGTTCTGAACATATAGAAGCATTTTCCAAAGAGTTCCGGGCGTTGGCAATGTTGTAAAATTTTTAAATAAATTAATAACACTCGAAAGTCAGGAATTTATCGAAAATAGGTGAGACGCTGGCCGTATTTCGACAGTTCTGCGAGTTTTATTATAATTTTCGTACAATTCTGAACGTGTTCTAACGTTTTCTAAAGAGTTCTGGCGATAAACATTATTTAATCATTTTTTAAATAATTTTTATCGCTCGAGAAAGACGCATTTACGTGTACATGGGTGAGACGCTGTAGGAAATCTCGGAGTTCTGGCTTATATAAAATATTTTTCGAATAGTTCTGAACATATAAAAGCAATTTCTAAAGAGTTCCGGGCGTTGGCAATGTTGTAAAATTTTTAAATAAATTAATAACGCTCGAAAGTCAGGAATTCATCGAAAGTAGGTGAGACGCTGGCCGTATTTCGACAGTTCTGCGAGTTTTATTATAATTTTCGTACAGTTCTGAACGTGTTCTAACGTTTTCTAAAGAGTTCTGGCGATAAACATTATTTAATCATTTTTTAAATAATTTTTATCGCCCGAGAAAGACGCATTTACGGGTATATGGGTGAGACGCTGTAGGAAATCTCGGAGTTCTGGCTTATATAAAATATTTTTCGAATAGTTCTGAACATATAAAAGCAATTTCTAAAGAGTTCCGGGCGTTGGCAATGTTGTAAAATTTTTAAATAAATTAATAACGCTCGAAAGTCAGGAATTTATCGAAAATAGGTGAGACGCTGGCCGTATTTCGACAGTTCTGCGAGTTTTATTATAATTTTCGTACAGTTCTGAACGTGTTCTAACGTTTTCTAAAGAGTTCTGGCGATAAACATTATTTAATCATTTTTTAAATAATTTTTATCGCTCGAGAAAGACGCATTTACGTGTACTTGGGTGAGACGCTGTAGGAAATCTCGGAGTTCTGGCTTATATAAAATATTTTTCGAATAGTTCTGAACATATAAAAGCAATTTCTAAAGAGTTCCGGGCGTTGGCAATGTTGTAAAATTTTTAAATAAATTAATAACGCTCGAAAGTCAGGAATTCATCGAAAGTAGGTGAGACGCTGGCCGTATTTCGACAGTTCTGCGAGTTTTATTATAATTTTCGTACAGTTCTGAACGTGTTCTAACGTTTTCTAAAGAGTTCTGGCGATAAACATTATTTAATCATTTTTTAAATAATTTTTATCGCTCGAGAAAGACGCATTTACGTGTACTTGGGTGAGACGCTGTAGGAAATCTCGGAGTTCTGGCTTATATAAAATATTTTTCGAATAGTTCTGAACATATAAAAGCAATTTCTAAAGAGTTCCGGGCGTTGGCAATGTTGTAAAATTTTTAAATAAATTAATAACGCTCGAAAGTCAGGAATTCATCGAAAATAGGTGAGACGCTGGCCGTATTTCGACAGTTCTGCGAGTTTTATTATAATTTTCGTACAGTTCTGAACGTGTTCTAACGTTTTCTAAAGAGTTCTGGCGATAAACATTATTTAATCATTTTTTAAATAATTTTTATCGCCCGAGAAAGACGCATTTACGGGTATATGGGTGAGACGCTGTAGGAAATCTCGGAGTTCTGGCTTATATAAAATATTTTTCGAATAGTTCTGAACATATAAAAGCAATTTCTAAAGAGTTCCGGGCGTTGGCAATGTTGTAAAATTTTTAAATAAATTAATAACGCTCGAAAGTCAGGAATTCATCGAAAATAGGTGAGACGCTGGCCGTATTTCGACAGTTCTGCGAGTTTTATTATAATTTTCGTACAGTTCTGAACGTGTTCTAACGTTTTCTAAAGAGTTCTGGCGATAAACATTATTTAATCATTTTTTAAATAATTTTTATCGCTCGAGAAAGACACATTTACGGGTATATGAGTGAGACGCTGTAGAAAATATCGGAGTTCTGGTTTATATAAAATATTTTTTGTATGTCGAAATACGGCCAGCGTCTCACCTATTTTCGATAAATTCCTGACTTTCGAGCGTTATTAATTTATTTAAAAATTTTACAACATTGCCGACGCCCGGAACTCTTTAGAAATTGCTTTTATATGTTCAGAACTATTCGAAAAATATTTTATATAAGCCAGAACTCCGAGATTTCCTACAGCGTCTCACCCATATACCCGTAAATGCGTCTTTCTCGAGCGATAAAAATTATTTAAAAAATGATTAAATAATGTTTATCGCCAGAACTCTTTAGAAAACGTTAGAACACGTTCAGAACTGTACGAAAATTATAATAAAACTCGCAGAACTGTCGAAATACGGCCAGCGTCTCACCTACTTTCGATGAATTCCTGACTTTCGAGCGTTATTAATTTATTTAAAAATTTTACAACATTGCCAACGCCCGGAACTCTTTAGAAATTGCTTTTATATGTTCAGAACTATTCGAAAAATATTTTATATAAGCCAGAACTCCGAGATTTCCTACAGCGTCTCACCCATATACCCGTAAATGCGTCTTTCTCGAGCGATAAAAATTATTTAAAAAATGATTAAATAATGTTTATCGCCAGAACTCTTTAGAAAACGTTAGAACACGTTCAGAACTGTACGAAAATTATAATAAAACTCGCAGAACTGTCGAAATACGGCCAGCGTCTCACCTATTTTCGATGAATTCCTGACTTTCGAGCGTTATTAATTTATTTAAAAATTTTACAACATTGCCAACGCCCGGAACTCTTTAGAAATTGCTTTTATATGTTCAGAACTATTCGAAAAATATTTTATATAAGCCAGAACTCCGAGATTTCCTACAGCGTCTCACCCATATACCCGTAAATGCGTCTTTCTCGGGCGATAAAAATTATTTAAAAAATGATTAAATAATGTTTATCGCCAGAACTCTTTAGAAAACGTTAGAACACGTTCAGAACTGTACGAAAATTATAATAAAACTCGCAGAACTGTCGAAATACGGCCAGCGTCTCACCTACTTTCGATGAATTCCTGACTTTCGAGCGTTATTAATTTATTTAAAAATTTTACAACATTGCCAACGCCCGGAACTCTTTAGAAATTGCTTTTATATGTTCAGAACTATTCGAAAAATATTTTATATAAGCCAGAACTCCGAGATTTCCTACAGCGTCTCACCCATGTACACGTAAATGCGTCTTTCTCGAGCGATAAAAATTATTTAAAAAATGATTAAATAATGTTTATCGCCAGAACTCTTTAGAAAACGTTAGAACACGTTCAGAACTGTACGAAAATTATAATAAAACTCGCAGAACTGTCGAAATACGGCCAGCGTCTCACCTATTTTCGATGAATTCCTGACTTTCGAGCGTTATTAATTTATTTAAAAATTTTACAACATTGCCGACGCCCGGAACTCTTTAGAAATTGCTTTTATATGTTCAGAACTATTCGAAAAATATTTTATATAAGCCAGAACTCCGAGATTTCCTACAGCGTCTCACCCATGTACACGTAAATGCGTCTTTCTCGAGCGATAAAAATTATTTAAAAAATGATTAAATAATGTTTATCGCCAGAACTATTTAGAAAACGTTAGAACACGTTCAGAACTGTACGAAAATTATAATAAAACTCGCAGAACTGTCGAAATACGGCCAGCGTCTCACCTACTTTCGATGAATTCCTGACTTTCGAGCGTTATTAATTTATTTAAAAATTTTACAACATTGCCAACGCCCGGAACTCTTTAGAAATTGCTTTTATATGTTCAGAACTATTCGAAAAATATTTTATATAAGCCAGAACTCCGAGATTTCCTACAGCGTCTCACCCATATACCCGTAAATGCGTCTTTCTCGAGCGATAAAAATTATTTAAAAAATGATTAAATAATGTTTATCGCCAGAACTCTTTAGAAAACGTTAGAACACGTTCAGAACTGTACGAAAATTATAATAAAACTCGCAGAACTGTCGAAATACGGCCAGCGTCTCACCTATTTTCGATAAATTCCTGACTTTCGAGCGTTATTAATTTATTTAAAAATTTTACAACATTGCCAACGCCCGGAACTCTTTAGAAATTGCTTTTATATGTTCAGAACTATTCGAAAAATATTTTATATAAGCCAGAACTCCGAGATTTCCTACAGCGTCTCACCCATATACCCGTAAATGCGTCTTTCTCGGGCGATAAAAATTATTTAAAAAATGATTAAATAATGTTTATCGCCAGAACTCTTTAGAAAACGTTAGAACACGTTCAGAACTGTACGAAAATTATAATAAAACTCGCAGAACTGTCGAAATACGGCCAGCGTCTCACCTATTTTCGATGAATTCCTGACTTTCGAGCGTTATTAATTTATTTAAAAATTTTACAACATTGCCGACGCCCGGAACTCTTTAGAAATTGCTTTTATATGTTCAGAACTATTCGAAAAATATTTTATATAAGCCAGAACTCCGAGATTTCCTACAGCGTCTCACCCATATACACGTAAATGCGTCTTTCTCGAGCGATAAAAATTATTTAAAAAATGATTAAATAATGTTTATCGCCAGAACTCTTTAGAAAACGTTAGAACACGTTCAGAACTGTACGAAAATTATAATAAAACTCGCAGAACTGTCGAAATACGGCCAGCGTCTCACCTACTTTCGATGAATTCCTGACTTTCGAGCGTTATTAATTTATTTAAAAATTTTACAACATTGCCAACGCCCGGAACTCTTTAGAAATTGCTTTTATATGTTCAGAACTATTCGAAAAATATTTTATATAAGCCAGAACTCCGAGATTTCCTACAGCGTCTCACCCATGTACACGTAAATGCGTCTTTCTCGAGCGATAAAAATTATTTAAAAAATGATTAAATAATGTTTATCGCCAGAACTCTTTAGAAAACGTTAGAACACGTTCAGAATTGTACGAAAATTATAATAAAACTCGCAGAACTGTCGAAATACGGCCAGCGTCTCACCTATTTTCGATAAATTCCTGACTTTCGAGTGTTATTAATTTATTTAAAAATTTTACAACATTGCCAACGCCCGGAACTCTTTGGAAAATGCTTCTATATGTTCAGAACTACTCGAAAAATATTTTATATAAACCGGAACTCCGAGATTTCGCTTAGCGTTTCATCGTTTTCCGTCATGATTACTTTTCGGTTAATATTAATTTTTTAAAATATAACACAAATATTCTAACGCTCGGAACTTTTTAAGAAATGCTTCAATATGCTCAGAACTACTCGAAAAATATTTTACATAAATCGGAACTCCGAGATTTCAACTGGCGTCTCAACTCGGTATACTCGTTACATGGTAATTTTTTTTAGTACTTTATAATTAATTTTTTTGCTTTTATATGGCAGAACTCTTTATAGAACTGTTATAGAACTATAGATCTCGCAAAATCTGATGAGATACAGTAGTGGAACTTGTGTAGGACAAAGTGAGACGCTGCGTGAACCTAGCGTCTCAGTTTGTACTGACGCGTTTTTTGGCTTTAAAAGCCAGAACTATTTGTTTAAACTAGCAGGAACTCTAGAACTATTGAAAAGGAAGTCAGAACTCTCAATAATTTGTGAGTTTCCGCAAAATGAGACGCTAGCTTCACACACACAATTTATTTTGACGCATAATTGCAACATAAGACTGCTTGTCGCATAATCGCTTGCCACTAACAGCGCTTGTATACTAACCCAGATTTTAGGCATAAATTCGCGGACGTAATTGTAAACGGTAACTGTGCCGGTCAGTTAAGTATCGTCGGCCGAGCTGTCGTTGCGAACGGCAGCCCGTCGTCGACACATGATTCACTGTCGGATGCAGATGTCCTCCATCACCCTGAAATCACGTCACGGGCCGTATCATTATCTCCGCATGGCGCGTCGCCCGATTGTTTCGATTATCGGAAAATCGTAATATTGGGCGCGCACTAGTGGGGCAAAAATTGTTTAATCCACCATCTGGGTTAACGGCTAATCGAACGTAACGGTTTGCCTATCGGGGAGCAAAATTAAAGTTTCAAAACTATGCAATCTGGGAGAAAGAGTTTTGATTGGAGCTATTAATTTATCTTCGTTACAACGGCCAATTTGATAACTATTCCAGATGCGGGCGCGCAGATCGCTCGAATGAAAGATAAACGAAGTATCCTTTCATCAAAATATCCTAGATTGCTAGAACTAAAAATAAACGAAATACACCGCGCGAATATGAATGAACGAACGTTCCGCTTGACGCTTTCGAGTGAGTTAAAAACACGGATTATTTCATCGTCACGGTAATAGCACAGTACTCCATACTACAGGGCTAATTTTAGAGGACTGGAGCCGACGAGCAAGAGCGAGCCAATATCGCTTTTACGACGATTTGATTACGCAAAACGTTGCATTTCGCGACTGCCGCCTAAGAGCGAAACTAATCGACGCCTCGAATAAGTCTGTCGGGGGCAAGGTGAAAAACATGAAATATCTTCATTCGCGACGTTCAACGCGAAAATGATGACTTTCTCTATAACAGCACCTGTCTGTCCACATTAACGCACCACATAGCGCTATTCCTAGACAAATGACTGGTTATGAGACAGTAATCACGGGTTTGTGATTTGATCACGCGAGCGTCCAAATACCCTGGAGGACATCCAGACGAATCGACGGACTTGTATATATACAACCATTTTATATATGCTGTAAAAACAAGATTTTATGGGACAGGCTGAAGAAACGCGAAATATCTTCATTCGCGGCTGTTGACCGGCGACGCCCAAAGACACACCATCATGGCTGCAGAAAAGAGGCGCAAAAGGGACGCGGACGCATACGGGCAGTACACGTGTACCGTGCCCTGTGTACTTTGGAACACGTATCGCAAACGCCGTCGCAAAGCTTCATTCCTCGACACAGTCCGTGTCTCTTTTCAAAGCGTTTCTAAACAGAACCAGCCAATCTCGAGAACCAGTCGAGGGCTTTGCGCTAAAAACCAGTTCAGGAGCTCGCGAAAAAAGGCCGCGCTTCTCGCAGCTTGCAAGTCGTTATACACACGGAGCTGGTTATTTCTATTCAAAACAAGATGCGAGACGTGAAAGCGAAAAATATTCATTTCAAACGTGTGAAAGTAACCTTCATGTTGAACGAGTGACTATCTCAATCGTAATAATTTTCTTTATAGCGAAATATAATTTAATGTTTCTAGCGTAGAAATTATTCTCGATTCGGAACCGACAAACTTCTTTAATTATAAAAAGCGAACGCAATAACGTTCGACAAAAATAGGCTAATTAGATTCGTCTAGCAAGGACGATATAAAACCTTATTCCCCCGAGGAAACTTTGCACGTATATAAATACCCTGTCTATATTCTTTTGCTGCAATTCGCCGTAAACGACGTTTTCCTCGCCTAACGTAGCGCGACATTGCTTTTAAGACCATCTATATATCCTTAACTGCCATCTCTTCGGCATTATCTTCGAAGCGTGCCGTGGCACGAATTTCCATCTTGAGATTTCTGTCGAATCCTCTCGACATGCAGTCTAGCGAAATATATATATATATATTTTAACCTTCTTGAATAAATAGATTCTTATTCTAAATAGATTCAATTAGTTTTGTACATATATTCTTATTCAAGTTTTTGTTATACCTAATTCATGTTCTGTTCTATGATCTGGTTTTTGTTTCATTCACGGTATTTTTATTTTATAATCTATTCATTTGTGCTCTGATTGTCTTGTTTTTGCTACAGATTATAACAACAACTTTGCTAATATTCTACCTTTTGCATGTACATTTCTTATTCATGCTCAATTATCTGATCTATTCATAAATTAATTTTGCAATTATCATTATTATTAAGTGCGATTTGCAGTACTTTTAAGCATTTTTTATAGAGTCACTCTCAGCTCGTTATCACTTTTTAATTACTATACAAGAAACAGTATGCGTGTTAACAAATCAGGAAGCATTAAGCATTGTTCCTCAATTGTTTAGAGGAATCCAAAAACTATTGTTATCTTCTCTGCAAATTGTCCTGTATATAGATAGACGAACTAACAGAGTCTCGAGAGAACGATGTTTCCTGTAATATTTTTCATACAACGACGGGCGTTCTCGTTGTCGACGATTTCAAAACCCGTGGACACCCGTCATTAAGGAAACTCTCAAATGGCAATCGCAATGGCGATGACTCAAGCGTGACTACATGAGGGAACGTATCATTCCCCCGGATGCATCGATGATCTGACTCCTGTACGTGGTGCAAGAATAACATTACCATTACAATGCGACCGTAGCGGGTATTTATAAAACCGTGCCGACATCCTATTATTACGTTGGATCGATACTAATCGATGTGGTCACATGGGATTTTAAATCTTTAATCCGGCGATATCCGAATCGGGAACTTCGCGCAATCGATAATCGCCGACCCGACGAATCTCTCATTTGTTATTAATATATGACCGATATAGAAATCTGCATTAAATTGAATATACAAATAAAAGATACACGATACCTTTGGGCTAAAACTCAAGAGTTCCGAGTAATCAAATCGAGCACGTGCGGTAAGCGTTATCCAGTGCGATCTCTTATCCAACGTTATCTTCAATTCCAAAAGTATAATATGCGACTGACGCGATAGCGCGTGTTAACATATGTATGCATCCGTTGTGATTGAAATTTCTTATGTTATACATTATTCTTGTGCCTGCGACTTTATTTTAGAGCGCTGCACGTTTGACGTTTAATATAATTATCGACCGTTACAAAATAACTTGATTAAATAGCGGTTATAAACTGGGCCGATAAAATATAATGAACGCTACACCCAAGACGCACAGCGTGCATTAATTAAGTTTATCGTAACGAAATTCTACCGTATTTCGTCCCACTTCTAAACTGGAACTGGCCGAAAATTTAATTAATGAGACCACATCCGGAAAATAATTAATTCGGATACTTGTGATAAAACGTGATTGTTAATGTTTGCCGCGGATAAAACGTCGCAAACATAATTATTGTTCGTGGCGTTCGACGACCGCCAGGAAGCCGCGACGTAATCGTTCATTGATATTATTTATACACGGCCGTTGTTATTTACGTATAGGATAAATAAGGGAGGATATATAAATAATTATATACGGAACCATGTACGTCGTGGCCACCGCACCGGTGCTATTTTCGAGGTCGCAACGCGGAGGAGCGTTCACACCGTCTTCCCGTCGCTGCACACGAGAGATTACGGGTTAGTCACGTTTATTTACGACACGCTTTTTATCTTATCGACGCTTCTTTCCACGCGTTCTCGGTCACCAGACACTTCATTCGGAGCGGAGATGAATACGTGAGGTCATTTGCAACCGCGGAGTGTTTCAAAAAGGACGACGACTCCGTCGAAATTTAACTTGCGACGCTCGAGTGATTTTTATATAGAAGTTATTCGATCAGCAATTTTTGTCTAAGCTGAATTTAATAATTTTTGACGTAAACTATATATTTTTTCTTTTAGCGAGAAATATATGTTATAATGTTACAATGCATTTTATTAAAATATACGACCAAATATTTTCATATTTCCGAATTTTAAATATAATTGTAACTAAATATAATTCGGTAGGCGCACATCGTCTTTATAATTTCTAGTTTACAATTTTATTAATTATGTTAGAATTATGCAAGTTACGCTAAAAAGTAGTTTTTTTACGCCCTTTTTCTCGCGCGAACTCATTTTATTATCTGCAATTTTCTTTGATTAGAGAAATTAAGAAGTGGAATTTAAAATGTGAAAAAAGTAACAGGAGGAAAAATTACGCTTTGCGAGAAAAATTACGTTTTCCGCGAATATTGTACGATACACGTGGAGTTTCGCAGCCTCGTGCTGGTAGTGCGTATATGAAAGCGACACAACTTTCAACAAGGGTAACACGTGTGTGCGCACGCTCGATACTCGGAAAGGTAACGTACGTACGATACACCAGACCCCTTATAAGCGGTAATAGTGACATAACAAAACACCACCACACACACGAAGGCGCGAGATAATAATGATTCAGCATGATACCGTTCGTGCTTTTCTCTCGCACGTGTCATCAGAGGAAAAATCAGGTTATTGCCAAAGGCATTCTATCATTATATAGTAACCAATAACAATTCTTACTACCTTGTAATTTTTATCACTTATTGTTAGTGCAGAAAATTGTAAAATATAATGTGAACGAAGGAATCACGCTGAATAAAAATACATGATGCCGATTTTCTATAGTTACGCTAAAAAAATTTTAGTTTGTTTTATTTTTTATTAAATATAAATAAAAATATTTGAGATATTTTGAGAAATATTTGATTTATAGATGGACTTTTTGATGAAATTTTTCTGTCAACAACAAATGTGCACGGTTGAAACGATGCAGTTGCACGATTGCAATTATTAAATTCGGATTCCGGATATATAGTCTTTCATGATTCAATTTTATTTCATTTGATGTACAAAATAATCTCTTAATGGAGTCCATGCGTGGTTACGATAGTCCGACCTTGCTATTCACGAAAATATGAGCGACATATTTTACGGTATCTGCATACGCGGCATTTTCCAACATTACGGCACGCTTTTGAAATGTCAACCGCATACACGTTGCCTCAATGTCACGCGCTGTAATTTAGCTCCAGTTGTTATCTTTTTTTTTTTTTTTTTTTTTTTTTTTTTTTTTTAAAGGCTGAAGACAGCCTTATTTAGCCAGCATGAATACTTGGGAATTTACTCGCGCTGCGATGATACGATTTTAAGGATTTAACAATTCCAATTATTTTCTAAGGAGTGCACAATTTAATCTAATTAAATTAAATTTAATTCAATTTAATCCAAGATGTTTTATTTAATATGTAACTCGCACACAAAGTACAAATAATATATGCAAATTTTATATAGACACACAAGCTTGCTCTGCACGTCTCTCCTCATCGATTATACATCTCCAATTGTACTGTTTCCGCGGTCTAATCTCGTTATGTCCGTTATCTAATTATTTAGCATACCCTAGACATTTTAGTTGTTACTAAAAAAAACTCATTACGTGAACTATACAGCTTATCAATCGTGCTCTCATGCTACCACACGCGATTGTCTCGTCCATCTCTCAAGGGCCGCTCGGCAAATCCTGCGGTTTTGCACGAAGAAGAGCGTAATCGATTAATCGTTCACGCTGAACGGCGACTTCGAGATCGCGAGCGATCCGGCCAGCGGAGCAACATTCCACGATCCAGAGCGACTGTGCCCATTCCGATCGAGTCCGAAGCCGAAGGAAAGGGCTCGATCGCCGGGGAAACGTGCAACGCGCGTTTCATGCGCGCGAGCTGGAAAGCAACAATTCCTCGCTCCACCTGTCCTCCGCACACGTCGCCGAAAATCGGACTTCATCTCGGAGCCTTGATATGACCTTCTCCTCGATCTACCGAGCTGATCGATCGTTCCCTGGGCCGGCCTGACGGCATTCTTCTCGGCCCACGCCTCCTTATTCTTCGTCACCATCGTGATTTCTTCCTCTTCCTCCCCACCGATATAGTCAACCTAATCTTTATTTCCAAATTATTTGGGCTCTACTGCATTGATCAATATGCCACGCACAAAAATGCTGAAGAAAAGCCATATGTTGCATAATTATACTATAACAAATGCCGAAAAAAATTCAAGATCTCTATCTCTATCTCAAGAAGCAAAGGAATAATTTTTTACAACACAATCCGGATTTTTAATGTCTAAATTATTGTTAATTATGAATCTTTTCCTTTTGGATATCAATTTGAAGATCATACAGTTTTTTTTATTTCATTGTGATGAGAAATTGCGCGGTATCTGATACACTCTGGTATCTTCATCTAATGGTAAGATACGTAAGCGTATGATTCTATATGCATATTACGGAACTGTTCAAGAATATATCACTTCCATAAGCATTTGCATTAAAACCTATGCAAATTGGTCCGGAGAACCGCTAAGCCTTCGTCCGCTATCTCTTGCGCAGTGCGCGCGCATAACTTTGCGGATTTCTACGCGAATATACAATAAAATCAAAAAGCACTGCAGTCAATAATTTTCAGGTAATGATGGTTTATTATACACGATGCCTAATAATTTAAATCATTTAGCAGGGCAGCTATAGCTACAGAGTCAGTTAAGAAATACAGTAAAAAAAAAAATTGATGAACTAGATTTAATATATAAATTCGTTTATTAGATAAGCAATGTAGTAAAAAGCTTGTCTGCATTTTTCTTTCTCATATTTATGCAATTAACTTTCGTCGTGAAATCAATACTTCAACGATCTTCCAATTCAGACAACAATTACATATTAAACTGTTCTTAACTGATTTATGCATCGATATCGATGCTCCTCGTTTCCCTCGCGCTTTCGTCGAGTGCGCGCGGCACGGGAAGACGAGCTCAGGAAACGAGGAAACAACGGATCTTCAAATTTTTTTTTCTCTCTACAAAGAGGGTATCTTACGATCTACAGAACGGATCTCGCCGGTCCCTAGATTTCATTCTCGTCGACTTTCACCGGAGACTTTGGTTTTCAGCAAGGACGTCTCTTTAACGCACGATCCACGAGCACTCCCATATATTCACGAACGACTATTGTCTCGTTACTAAACGCAGCCACTTGCTTCCTTTTCGATTCATTTCCACGCGATCCCATATACGGCCGCATTGTTCGTTATGTTTTCTAATGAAGAGCATTTTAACACGTTTGTGAATTTTGATATTCGATTACAAAGTTCTTGAGAGTTAAACGTATAATCGATATAACAAGAATGTTGATATTTATTTCGCACTTCACCGATATTGCGCATCCCAATTATTTGCCGGCTATAACAAAAGCCGAAAAGGATTTAAAGTTCTTTCTCTAGAATTAAAAAGATTTGTCATCCATTATTAAGCAATTGGAACAGATTGCGATAACTCATCCGATTTTTTTTCTTTCCTTGCGATGCCGATGTTGTTAGCCGTGAAACTCCATGAAGCAATTCCGTAACCGTTGATGACTAGAACCGGCGAATGCATTGCTAGATGCACTGCATTTGCATATACGAACGAGCCGAGCCGAGCCGAGCCGTTGCATCTAATTGTTAGTCCGCTTGACCCAATCGAGAATCGCCGCATGCGCTACAGCATCGCACAGACGCGATTTTCATTCTCTCGGCTGTGTTAACGTGCCGCCTTGCAATAAAATCGCGCTCCTGCCTCGCGAGAGACTTAAGATGATTCTCAGGAGAGTGTTCTCTCAATGTGTCGGTTTTATATCAACGACGTTCTTCGAGAAATCGAAAAACCGGTTAAAAAATATTTAATTCTCTCGCGTCAATTTAATTTATTATTTAATTGAATTATTTTAATTAAAGGTGAATGATCAGATACGAATGGATTTCTGTCGATTAGAAAAATTTGTAAAACTTCGTTTTACACGCGTAACCAGCGTCTTATTATTAGAGTTATTCCTATATGCACGCAGAGCGAAAAAATCAGCAAGGTACGTAATACTACGTAAACATATCGCGGCGTGTCAGCGCATACGAATGTCGTCGAGGATTTGCGATGGCTTCGCAAATTGGGCCAATCGATGATCCAAACCGAGGCTTAATCCAATAACTACCACGCTCGCTCCAGCAAATATTCAACATTCCTCCATAGGGACGGCCACACACGTCCGTTTGCAGCTCTTGAATTCCTCGCCGATAATCCGTGGAATTTGCAACTCTTCTCAGCATATAAAACATATCGAGAAAGACGAGCATTATATTTAGCAAAAATACGTAAAACAAAAAAGTCATAAGGATACTTCTATAAATTTATTTTAACGTATCTTTGAATATTACAATAACATGATTTTCTTTTGTTCTAAAAATACTGTAGTACCAATATCGTTATATGGAAACCGACATAATAATTGGATACTTAAGTTAAAATCTAAATCTGCGTGATTAGCAAACATTTGTAGTAAACTCGTACGTTTCTCTGATCTCGTAAAAGGCATCATTAAATAAACACTTCTAGCAAATCGAACGGCATGAATAGATGCTCAAATATCACGTATTCAATGACACACAACCGGTAATAACGTAATTTTCTTGGTCTCTCTAAGTTGAATTTTTTCTATAGAAGTTTTTTTTAACAATGTATTCAAGTTTTACATAAAGACTTTTCTCTTTGAAGACTTTGTCTTTCTCTTATTAAGTTTCTATATTCTTCATCAAATGAGCCTTATACATATAATAGTATTTCTTAGCCTAATGGCAGTTCCACGCAAAACAGTAATATATCTTTCAGTAATGACCGTAATTTACGAGAGAGAAGTTTTTTTTACTTCGTATGTCAATTCGAAAGCTATTAATACACGATATAAAAGAGCTCAAATGAAGTACGATTTATGCTGTGTCATAAAATTTTGTACGTGCCGCACGATAATAAAATCTTTTTCCTCCATTTACCGAATAATATTGCCATCTCTCTGACACCTCGTTCCCTTTTTTATTTCCAGGTGAAAGGGATTTCTCGACTTAGGCTAAGATGTCACATCACAGCGACGACAACATGCTGATAGCGACGTCGGACTCCTTTTGGGAGCCGGGCAACTACAAGCGAACGACGAGGAGGATCGAGGACGGTCACAAGCTCTGCGACAGTCTGATAGCTCTGGTCCAGGAAAGGGCGGAGATCGAGAAGAACTATGCCAAGGCGCTCAAAAACTGGTCGAAGAATTGGAACGACAAGATCGAGAAGGGACCGGAGTACGGGACGACCGAGGCGGCGTGGAAGGGCGTCCTGGTGGAGTCCGACAGGCTCTGCGATCTTCATCTCAGGGTCAAAGAGAATCTCTGCAACGACATCGTTCAGCAAGTCAAGACGTGGCAGAAGGATGCGTATCACAAGGTAAAAGGGCGGTATTATGTCGAGCCAAGTCGGTGGGTCCTTTAAAAATCGAAATTCCAAGTCGTATCTTGAAATTTTTGAATTTTTTCCGTGCAAGGATGGACGACAAGATCGCTAGATCGTTCCTTGACACACTTTTGAATGACAAAGTAGTAAGCGGCGCAATAAATCTCGTTTGATCCTAATTTATTTTTTACGAGTAACTAATTTTAACTAAAGTTTAGTTTTCGTAATAAATTCCTTCTAGATTTATATAAGACGTTTATTTTAGCATCAGTAAATATTAAATCAATTATCAGTTATAATAATGTGATATTACACATTTTCAGCTTTGGCATAAAACTGCGTTTCAAGACCGAATAGTAATCGGCGCGTGATCGCAAAAGCATGAAGCGGCGAAATGTTTAAAATTCACAGAAATTATTATTAGGCGCAAGATTCCGATGACCGAAAATGTTAATTCTTATTTATTGTGTTGTCGATCGTCATTTGCTTATTGGTTCTCTGATATCTGTGGCTAGCTAATGATATATTTTACACAAGTTTCTGTGATAGTGGCTGATGTCGCACGGGTTTGGTTCCGTGATTGCAGTCGATGATGACCCTTAAGGAGCGCAAGGAAATGGAAGACGCGTTTAAGAAGGCGCAGAAGCCATGGGCGAAACTTCTCCAGAAGGTCGAGAAGACGAAGTCGGAGTATCACAACAGCTGTAAGACCGAGCGAACCGCGGCGAACATGGAGAGGAACGCATCGGCGGATAGTTCTCTCTCGCCGGATCAGGTGAGGGTCATTACGTTTCCATTGTGTCCCCCCCCCCGTATCTCGCGGGACACGTTACGTCACTTGTCACTTGTAAGGTGTTTATTAACCGATCGACCGATACATGTATTACCATAGACATTACTTCGTCATCACGTGCACTTTTAAAAGACGGATTGTGGCGGATTGTGATTGAGCCGCATCGCGGATACAATTGCGCGAATTGCATGGATTTCTTCCTGACAAAATAATCCTTGCAGTTACAAAATAACGTGCAGCAATAACGTTCCCGTTTCCCGTAATACAATAGAATACATAAAATTTCTAGTTTGAGTTTAGACAAAAATATAGATAGAAAATATGTAAAATAGCAAACGGTGACAAAGATGACGAGTTAAACTATTATTCTGCGAATTTTCTATATTTATAACCAACAAACGTGCACGTGGCACATTAATTATTTTGATTAACAGTGCTGCGTATTTTAACACGCGATTTAAATCCGCGATCCCACGATGGGATTCTCTTTCGCGTTTTTATCAGTACCCTTTTCGAAGCGACGAGACAACCGCATTACAAACAATACAGACGCAACGTACGTATTATCGTAACGCATATTGTATAAACATTAGTCGCGCGATCTCGGTCTCAAGCGCGATCCTATATATGGATACAGTTGTTCTCTAGCGAGTATTATTTGCAGATGGCCCGAGGCTCTGATAACGTACGTTACACCTTATTCTTAAGAATTCTTGCATGCGCTGCTACCTCATTTCTTGCTTGACGTTTCGCGGTAAGCTAACGATACGCGACTCTCGTTCGCTTCTGGACGCGGAGTCCCTCTTGCACGTCTGTGTGATGTTTCTTGCCCAACGCGTGTCTCTTATTCGGAACGGGAAGGATACCCTATAACGATCGCAGTACAGACCGAACGTAAACGCCGTACGTCCATTCCGCTTCTTGTACGGTAACAATTATACGAATGATACCCAAGAGTGACGTGAACGCGCCGAGAAAAACTGTATTGCAACTTTCCATCTGAGTTTCGCTACCGACGCTATATTGTTCTAATTGCCGTTAGAATTGCCGGAGAGAGATTGTGATCCGAGTCTAGGGGAGAAGAAGAAAATTTTAAAAAGAAAAAATTCGCGTTTCATGTCCCTCGGTAATTCTGGAGAGTCCAACATCCGTGAATCGCGAATTGGCCAGAACTTGCGAGCACGCGGCTCAATAATCGGCACAATAATGATCCCGATGTCGGAGACAGGCATCTCTGAAAGACGGCTAACGACGTTTCTAGATGACAGAGTGTGGATGTGGTGCATGGAGCCTCAGAATACCAAAAAACCTTAGGGATAATAAAATAGGCGACGTTCAGTTTGTATGTATATTATATTGCATGTCGCATGTCTCTCAATTTCTGTCTTTCTCTCTTTTCTTGTGTTTTCCTTACTACAGAAGGCTCTGCTGGTAAGCAAAACTCTGACTTAAGCCTTTTCTCGCACCGGATGGTTTTTTTGCTCGGAATGTTGATCAGTCGAATGGATCGAAATCGGAAAGGCGCGATCAGCCGAATGTTCTCTTGAGATCCGCGTGTCTTCTTCTCTCCACGCGTACATAATCTTGTCAAAACTTCTGATGTCGATCCATCCTTTATCTTAGACGCGGCACGCCTGGCTTATTTCTATCGGACGCATACTGCTGCTTAGTAATTATTCGGAGAGCCTGTATATTTAAAAGGTTGCTACGTAGAGAAAATACGACTGACAACGAGTGTAATTTCTGTAGCCCTCTGGCTTGATTGAGCGTTACTCGTAATTACAAGAATCCACACATTCGACGTGTATTACCGTAATTTAGTGAACCGGGGCCGGCACGAGAAATGCGGCGCACGTGCGTGGAATACGGGATGATTCACGAGCCGGTGTATATGTAAATCTCTTTACTCTAAATTCTTAGAGCGCTCGCGGTGCACGTTTCACGTTTTTCTTTCTTGTGTAAAATCGCATAATGACATAAATTTCGTCCGAACGGCCTCAACCTTGTCCTCACCGCGATGCGGTCGGAAAGTGAACGCTGTAATTATGAAATTACATAAAGCGGGGAGATTACTGTGTAACCGGGACATTTTTATAAGTTTCATGAAATTCGCGCAAGTTCCATTGTGAAGTTCCCAATAAAGATCCAAGGCCCGAAAGATCTCTGTAAGATTTTCACAAAAATGTCTAATGTCGTTTGCAAGATTGTTACGTTGCACTTCAATAAGATGAATGTTTTTATACTATCCGCGTAAACACCAATGGATTTCAGTTTCGATCTGGAAAGATATCTTGAGAATGCAAGTTAGATCATTATTACGATAGAATGTCTATTATTTTATTATTTACGCGTATAGTTGCATGATGAAATAAGCATATATAAGTAGATTAAACGTTGTAGCAAGAGTAGCCAGATTATATATTTCTTCGCACATTTTGACGTACGGAAATTGTCATATATATTTCTCGTCCCCTTTCTCAATGTGGCTAATCCACATTAGCGCTTAACATCGCTGAAAAGCTTCAGCTTTTTGGCGATGGGCCAGACGAGGTTGAAGATAAAGAATTGGGCCTATTAAATTACATCTAGAGAATTGCATGAAGTGACTCCGATTCATATACCGTTACTTCAAAGATCTAAATCTCTTAGATCACGTCTCGTCAATGCCTCTCAAAGCCCAGATCAAAGCCTTTACCTTCAACCCGGCGTTAAAGAGGAACGGCTCCTTGCAAAGTGTCTCTAAACATTTTTTTCGTCTCTTTCGACAGGTGAAGAAAATGCAGGACCGAGTGCAAAAAACGAAGGAGGAGGTGCAAAAGGCGAAGGAGAAGTACGAGGCGGCCCTTCAGGAAATCAATCAGTACAATCCAAAGTACATGGAAGACATGACGCAAGTGTTCGACAAGTGCCAGGAGATGGAGACGCAGCGATTACAGTTCTTCAAAGATGTTCTCTTCGGTATTCACAAGTGTCTGAATATATCGCAGGACCCAGTGTAAGTCCTTCGCCCACCCTGTCGCGTAACCGTATATATTGTGCAACGTTGCGTAACCGCAAATTCGACGGACATACATTCTCCACAAAAATCGATGCGTCGCTCGCGAACGCGGCATGACCGTGTCCGTCATAATCAACATTGATTAGAGAACTTTCGTTTTCATCGCTCGGTTAATTCTCTCGCGATTTTGCCTCGACAATCCAGATCGAAATAAAACTGAAATTGGAGTCGCGTCTCTCGTCCCTGTCCATTTCACATTTGACGAATATGAAACTTTCACATGTCATTACCGTGCCGTTTACCGCAGATTGCGTATTACCGTTTTTCCAGGCTTCCACAGATATACGAGGAATTCTATCACACGATAAATAATGCCGACCACGAGAAAGACCTCAAATGGTGGTCTAATAACCACGGCGTCAATATGGCTATGAATTGGCCGCAGTTCGAAGTAAGTCGCTTACGCTTGTCGCTAAAAAGAAAAAGCTCTACTGTCGCATGTAAAAGCCCTGCTCGTGGTTGAAGATCTGTTGTTAGACAACAACTAGCTGTAGCGTGGACTGAATTATTACTCTCTATAGTTGTCCCCTCCCCTTTTTTTTACAATAATTTTACAATTACTTGTCGAACATTCTGTGCGCCTCAGTACACTTTTTTTTATTCCCGGGCGGCAGTTTGATTCGACGGAAATGATATTTGCTGCGATTTCTCGAAATAAAGCTCCATTGAAAAATAAATTGTGTCCAAATTCAAGTAATAAAATATTGATTACAAGAATAGATGATAATGGAATTACCATCTTGTCGCGCTAAAATAACGGAAAGCTCTGAAAAAACCGGGAGATACTCTTAATCAGCGTTTTTAACCTTCACACTCGTCGCTATTGTCGTCAATTTTTTCTGTAATTGTTACATTAAAATAAAGAATTACGCTTTTCTCTGTACATTCGCCTCTGAAAAAATACCTTGCTTAACAACAAAGTTTTGCCTTCTTCAGTTTTCAAGCTTTTTTTAACCCGTAATCTCTCATACGTATTTCGAGACGCGATGTTTTCCGATATTTTTTACTTTCCCTGGGAAAAAAAAAGGAATAGCATTAAAATTCACGCGCTCGTTGTATATAACGTGAATTCATCGATTGTTCTTTTTATACTGATTACGGGTTGCAAGCGTTGCTGGATCCCCTTTATCAAGAGTTCTCCTTTAACTAACTTATATGAAAAACCTTACGCAGAATTGTGTTCGTTATCGCAGTTATATATATCGTCGCTCGTCCAAATGATGTTACGTCCCCGTGGAATACACCCACTGTCAAGAGCTAAATTCGTTGCGAGAGTAACACCCAACCCCCGCACTGTCACCTCTCTCTCTTTCTCTCTCTCTCTCTCTCTCTCTCGTCTGATCTTTTCTTTCAATTCGAGAGTACTTAGATAATATCGAAAAGCTCCCACGTCATGATATCGTACTCTTAATATTTGAGAAGAAAATGTAGAGCAAGAAAAAGAGAAAGAGAGAGAGAGAGAGAAAGAAAGAACCCCTGACAATTTTCCGGAATGCATGCATGTGATTGTTTTGGGACGTTGCTATTATGCAGGACTACACAGAGGAGTTCCGCGAGATCACGAAGGGCTCGAAGTCGAAGGAGGCGCTCCCGGCAGGCTCCATCACTCTCATCAATCAACGCCCGGTCGGCGAGGATCTGCATGTAAAGTTTTGTTTACACATTACACACACACACACACACACACACACACACGTCGCGCCAATCTCACTTTAACTGATTTTCAACACAATCCGCGCATCCAAAAGGCCCGCCCGCCTATTATTACTCACGCTGGACGAGCCGGTCCCGTCTTGATCGGTTCGATCGGCCGAGGAAATGAGATAGAAAGAGAAAGATCGCCGGCACCCGGTTAGGCTGGCACGCGACAGCTTTTAACGGATGTCCCAGCTGGCCGCGAGGTCATCCAGGATGGGTTTCCTTTCTCAGCTTCTAGCTCCTAACCGAATTAACCGTAATCCTCTCCGCTCTTGCGCTCGCACGTAATCGCACGGATCTGTGCCTAAAGGTGAACACGGACAGCCTCCTGCGGCAGGTACGGCAGAAACGAAATTTACAAGCTGGAGAGGCAACGCGGCGAATGATCCGAGAGGCATCGTATCAAAGAGTAAAGGATTATCACAAAGTCAGATCAGTCGAAGGGCAATTACATCTGATTAATTTTTTTCTGGCGCATCTCCTTCGAATAAATTAATGATATTGTCTTGAGATGAGATAAATAATATCGATGAAAATAGTTGTATCTTACAAATTGTTCTCGGTTGGGTTTAAAGCCAAGATTAGAAAAGCTCTCTTCGAGCCTCAAAAGTTTGTAAATGTTTCTCGCAAGACGCTTATTACCCTGCTCATGTGGTATATACGGTATGGATAATTATAATATTATTAAGAGATATACGTATGTGAATCGTTAAATTTAGCTTAAGTCGTATATGCCTGCAACCGATTGTTAAAAATCACATGCAGCATCTGCATGGTTCACGTTTAAAAATTGCGACGATGGCCGTAATTATGGAAAACCAAATGACGGAACTAATACGGAATTAATTTCGCGAATGGAAGAATAACGGCAGATTGCGCCAAGACTGTCGTACTTTCCTTTAGTTTAGAAACTCCTTTATCTTGATGTAAATTGTACTTTGACGGACTTTCAGTTTAACGTGTAGCAGCCGAGAGGTGATTATTCGATGGAAATTAAAGATCTACATAGGCATAGCGTCCGAACGAATTTTTATGAAAGGAAAACAAGTTTCCGAAGGAAACGCGACAGTTGCGGGGCGATTCTGTATGTTAATTTCTTGCATGGTACAGCATAAAACTATCTGTACATAGCCGACAGCTGAATTATTATTCTCGCACAAGGACATCTCGTTTAAAACGTGTCTCGTCAATAACGCAATAACAATAATGACACCGCACCGGTGATAGAGAGACTTGAAATGGCATTATTTTTAACTATTCATAATTAATCCGTTCATCGAGAGATCACGCAACCATTGTCACGATTGTTTACTTAAAAACGAGTAATCTTGAGCCTCATTGTGCTTTGTAAATACGCTTTTTTTTTTTTTTAATTGATACATATTTATCGCAATGGGAATCCGGACACTATCTTCTCCATAAAAGTACATAGACTTCTTACATTGTCGAGCCTTATCGCGGTCGAATGTAAGCCTCAAGATAGTGAATCGTCTTGACGCACGCAAGATTATTGGGCAGATAGACGCAACGAGATAGCGGTGGGCTTCAACGAAATCGCACATGCATCGTCGGCATGCTCATTCGGGGCGTAAAATACTCGCGGCTAGCGACTCCGTATCGTAATACACTTGGTTGCACGCATGGCGTTTTCATCGATAGAGATTCGTGCATCCGGTATCACGGTACGCACTTATACAGATCTCGCCGAGACGTTATATCTAACACGTTTTCTCCCTCCCGTTCAAACAGGAATTTTCATCGGCCAATAACAGATCAAAATCGAAGCCTGCCGCCCGAGTAATATCACCGGAAAGCAATCACGGGGATAGCAAAACGGACATAAGTTCCAGCAAGCCGTCCTCGGAGAAGAATAACGAGACTGACAGCGTTAACAGAACCTCGACTATCACGTAAGTTGTCGTAAAGTTCTCTCAACGCGAAAGATAAATTGATAGTTTTATATTGATACACGTTTTATTAGTACGTACTAAAACGCGTGATGATTGCAGTAACGGTACTAATGCCAAGCAAGAGTCGAACCCGTTTGAAGAGGAAGAATGGGACGAGGACGGTGGTGAGCCACTGGTCGACAATGGGGAACCAGGGGTTCCCGTACGAGCCTTGTACGATTACGAGGGAGCCGAAGCGGATGAGCTTAGTTTCAAGCAAGGTATAATAGGAAGGGTGTCGTTCGCAAATGTTTTGGAGTCGCTCAATCCAACTTGAGCAACTTTACTAATTATCTATTATGTTTAGCAGAGGAGTGATGTAATTATTTGAACTCGCTATTCATACAATTAATATAACGGCTTGACGAATAATATTAATGTCGAATGATATTAATTTAAATTTCGTTGAATTTTTCAGGCGATGTATTCGAGAAACTGGAAGATGAAGACGAGCAAGGATGGTGTAAAGGAAGGAAGGACGGCAGAGTGGGCCTCTATCCGGCGAATTATGTAGGCTTGGTGTCGCAATAGATTAACTAATGCAAAGCCAAATCCACAAGTTAGTTACTTAAATATGTAATCTCCGCGAAGAACAAAATTGCAAAGTTTCGTTTTTCTTCGCTGTCGTTTGCGCGAGTTGGAGATTCGCCGGACATCAGTTTCTCGTGGCGTCCTGTAGGACAACGCGATTCACGATGGATGAATCTGAATGAAGAAACGAGTTACAACAAGTCTCTGACATCTGGGTACCTCTAGGTAAAGCGTAAACTGATCGTCTGCATTTACGAATTGTATAAACGGCGAGTGACGATTCCATTTTGAGATCTTTGCTCCGCGACTAGCGGAGTTAAAAAGTGAACAGTTTCCCTACATGAAAATATACCCCTCACTCAGAATTAAATTTGTTTTTAGATAGCTAGGTTAGTTAAAATCCTTCCCTAGTTAGTCTCTATGGATAAAACATGGATTACACGCGTATAGCGAGTTTAGAATATTGGCATATTGCGTTTTACGACTCATTGTTGTAACTCATTGTTGTAACAAAAAGAATCTTTTGGTTGAGACGAAACGAGAGTTCTATTTAATTTATTGTTATTAAAGAAAAGTACTATTAAAAACTAATGTCTATATAAATGGTGTCATTGTACATAATAGATGTAAGAGCCTAGCAATATGTGAAGCTATATGAATTGTCGTTTAATGAATTTGAAGTGTTATATATTTGAAGTATGTGAACATAAAATGCAGCACTTTAAATGGGCATAAATTTAATATAAGAGATTCGGGACCCAGAAATCGATAATTATTCCATTCATTAGTTAAATGTTATAGTCGAGATGATAATTTGATGAAATAAATATGAATTATCAGCGATAATGTTATAAGAGAAAAATAATTTCATCTAAAGTACGTTATATATATGTACACACATACATATATAACTTGTTTCTATATAAATCCGGTAGTCTTTAAAAAAATTTTTTTGTTAATTTTCAATTAAAAGAAGTTATATATCTCGGAATTATAATACATCGAAAAGAATAAAGATGTCTCGTATTAATCGTTACTTTAATTAGTATAATAATATCTACCAAATACCACACATGTATTGAAGGAAATAAGTTTTTCTGAAACTAAATGTATGAGATTTTAGAGAGTTGGCATGAATCATGTGAAAATTAACATGTAGCTAACATTTTTTATTTTCAAAAAGCTCTTTTCGTAAAATATGTTCTGAATTATCTAATGCGTTAGCTGCAGAGTCATAGAGATATTTGATTTATGATTATTATAATATAGACATTGAAAGAAAAAGTATTCATTACGAATACATTGTGTCTATGTACACAGTATTTATGTAAATATCATATAGAATATATAGTAAAATTATAAATCCAGTCTGACTGATTTTTTTTACATTCATTTAATTAATCCTCCAATTTACCTTTTGTAAAGTGTGTTCACAGCTCCATAAAGTTGTCAAGTATATATATAAAGTGTAGCTTGTGTATAAAATTTATTATATATGTATGTTTAATAAACGACTTCTACATAAAACATTCTATCGATTTATATCGTTATTATATTTACGATAGTAATGTTTTAATTATACGGACGAAACTGAAAACAAAAATGTCTTATTGGAAATAAAAGCGCAATTACCTGTATTTGAATTCAGAATAACATCGAAATGCTATGTAAAACGCATCATATTGATAGATTAGAAATTGTCAGAATCAAAAATTAATAAAAACTATTTTCTCATTCTATATCAGGCAAAACTTAAAAATTCTCTTTTTAAGACAATTATTTCTTAGAATTCTTTAATGTAAATTATTTATACTTAACAGAACTTTATCTTCTGTGGATTGTTTCTCATATTTATCACTAATAATTACACAGGTGATTATATTATTAATTATATTAAAAAGAATAATAATCTCTTAATAAAATATATTGTAACATTCGCTTATTTATATTATACTCATATATTTAATGCTGTTATCTATATTTAACAAAGTTTTTCAATAAGATGTCAAGTATACAGTATTACACGCTGTTGTATATTTTAAATAACAATTACGGAAAATAAACTGTTTTCTTCATCAGTGTGATAATAATATAAATTAGTATATAAAGTTTCGAGTTCTTCGGAGAAAAAAAACGAACATTTTTTTTTTTTTTCATTATCATTACGAATGAAAATATTGCAAAGAAAGCCCTAGTAAATTTATGAAAAAATTTCATTCTGTGTAAAATGAAATTTATATATATATATATATATATATATATATATATATAGGTATATACATATATATATATACATATATATATATATATATGTATATTATTTAGCTAGGGCTATATATCTCAAAATCTGACAACTTAAGCAACTTACATTCTGTGTGATATATTTACATCAATGTGTGTCTCTATTCATAAGAAGGTTTAAACATAAAGATATAAAATACACTCATGTATCAGCAAAGTAATACGGTTGTCTTGCATAAAAGCTGTTTTCTTCTTATGTTTGTTTTCTCCTCCTCTCTTTTCTACATATGTATAATGGAAAGTATATATATCTCTAGAATTTCATAATTTAACATATATTCTAAAACATAAATGAACTTCATATTCTAGGATATAAACTTTCCAAAACTTATATATATCTAAACAGCACTTTTTATTAAAGGAGTGAACTTAGAGAGAGAGAGAGAGAGTGTGTAATATTTTTGAATTAAAATCAAACAAATACATTCTTCGCGACGTTGTTCGCATCATAATAAGTGAAATGAAATTTAATGTCTTCCAAACTAAATAATTTCTAAATTCTAATTAATTACAAACACGCGCATAAAATACAGCGTTTTTATAAATTATATTACATTTTTATATAGAATCATTTATGCATGTAAACATGGAAAATTTTAAATTTTAAATTTCAAATACTATAATCAAATATATGGCTAGCATGTACATTTAGTACAGAAAATTTATATATCTATATTATTGGCAGATCTCGTAGCAATCGTAATAACAAACATCGTAACAGAATCTTATCTGCTCATTATTATCCCAAACATATTACGTAATGCAGATTTGATACATCAATGAGTCGCAACGTGTTCTTGTAGATCCTCCAGCGTGCGGAACGGCTTGTCGCACAACACACATACATGCGCGTTTGCATTATGTATATCCAAATGTTCCGCCAACTCCTTTTCCGCGTTGAACAATTCGTCGCAAAGCATGCATTGATACTGATAAACCTTCATCCCTTGCTTCTCCCACTCCGCTATCGCGACTTCCTCCTCGTGCTCCTGCATATGCATCTCCAGCAACATCTCCGAATCAAACGTCGCCGAGCACTGGCCACATTGATACGCCTCGGTTTCCTTCGACTTATTATTACCGTCATTGGTGCTTTGGTCTATGCTAATCAGATTAGGGTTGTCGTCCTCATCGTCGAACAAGTGTTTGCCAACGTGCTCCTCCAACGCTTCATCCGATTCCAAAATCTTGCTGCAAATACCGCACTGATACTGCTCCTTGCTATTGCTCTGCTCCCCTTCGCTCAGATCGTCGCAGTGCTTCTGTAAGTGATCCTTCAGTACTTCCTCGTCCGTGAAGATCTTGTCGCACACGAAACAGGTGTACGTTTCTTTAGGCTTCTTCGCGATGTTTTCAGTACTATCCAGCTTCACGCCTGTGCTACTTATCTTGTCGGACTGGATGTCATTTTTCTCACTTACAACAGTCTGCGTTTTCGTCGCGGTTTCATTTTCCTCGACTTGATCCTTCTGCGGTGACGTGGATGCGACCGATAGCATTTTCAGCAACGTGTCAGCACTGCTGAACTTTTTGTTCCCGATTGCGTTCTCTATGTTGAATTCGGAATGATCGTGGCCCTCCAAGTGCTTCGCGAGAAGGTTCTTCGTACGGAATATGGAGTTGCAGACGTAACATTTGTGTTGCGACGTTTTGCACACGTGCGTCTTTACGAGACGTGCCTCGACTACCTCGTGACATCTCTTACAGCGCATCATCTTCTGCTTTCCCTGTCGCGACTTCTGCGAGAGCGAAGTCGATTGCTGGTCGTTTTGCAACTCGATCTGCACGGTAGAGATGTCCGATGCAGCCTTGTGATTAAGAATGTGCGCGTCGACTTCCTTGCGGGTCTGGAACGTGAGTCCACATAGCCCGCACATATGAGACTCAGTTATGGCACCCTCTACCCTGTTAGTCTCCTCAACCGTCTGTTTATCTTGTTTGTTTTCCATCGGTTTGCCAATATTGATCGCCGACTGTCTCGTCATCATAGACGTTCTCGAGTTAGTTGCCTTGGGCGTTTCGCAAATGGGTGCTTGGTCATTATCATTCGACGCATCGGAATCAGAGTCCAATGCACTGACGTTGTAATCGTTGTACCTTACCGGAGGTACGCTTTGACGTTTACGAGTGATCCGGCTTATACTGAACGGCCCGGCGACCCTGCCCCTGCCCCTGCCCCTGCCTCTGCCTCTGCCCCTGCCCCTTCGCGCGGTCGACTTGATCACGTGAGAGTTATTAACGTTATAATGCTTACTCTCCTTTGCTATATCTAGACGTTTTATTACAACTTTCGGCTGATACCTGGGCGAGTGCACAGCCATCTTTACCAACGCTGGTGAAAACCTAGTTGATCCCTGGCTGCATACGTCGGCCATTTGTCTCGTCGTAGAAGGCTTGATATTTTTCTTTATAGCTAATTCTATTATATCCTTCAACTTCTGGTCGAGTTTCTGGCGGGTGCAGGTGACACTGTCAATTTTGGAGTTATCCGTTTTCACAGCGCCGTCGCTCGTGCCGAGTATCTTGTGCTTCATTTCCTTCTTGACAAAATCCGCCAATTCGCATTGTACGCGTTTCAGAACCATCAATTCATGACCCTCTACTTCGATATTCAAACATCTTTCGACAAGCTCGTTTTTGGACTTGCCATTGGACTTGTTGTTCGCCTTGGTCGTCACGGGATTTACTCTACGTAGCTGAACCGCGTCGATGATATCGGTATTCTTTTCCCGATTGCTTTCGTCAGGGCTAGGATTCTTAAAATCCTTCGGCAAATTATTAACGTCCAATGAATTAAGGTTCGATGGATCCACGAGAATCAACGTTGACGTTACAGCGAACTTGGTGTCACCGATCACTAGTTCGGATTTCACCGATTGAGGCGTAAAAGTTTGTCTATCATTCTTCTGTATCTTGGACTTCCTCGTACGAACGCTCAGTGCAACGTTATCCGTTAATGAAGTCGGAGAGTGCTCTCTTTCCATCGAGGTGTCCAGAGAGGATCCATTTCTCCCGACGGAGTTTTCCTTACTGATTTTGTTCAACAACGATATTTTGTTTCTCTGTTGCAAATGCAGCTCCTTGCTCAATCTCGTTCTATGCGCGTCGGAATCCGTATCTCCGTCACGAATCCCGATGTACTTTTCCGTAAGATTCGTCTCTAGATTTTTCAGCACCTTCGCTACCTTCTTCTGCCTTTCCGTTTCCTTATCCGCATTGGTCTTCGCTCGAGCCTTTTGCACGGGCGATAATTGCACATCGTCGGAAGCTATGGAATCCGTGTCAGACACGTTCTCCCCAGTTGCAGCCAAAAGCGCCTTCTTCCTCTCTACCCAACGCCTCGTGGATGCCTTCCTCCGTTCGATAGTTCTGCCGCGTCTCGCGGGTAACAATCTAGCTCTTGTCGGTCCGGAATACGTTTTACCTTCCGCATAATTCTCGTCGTTCTTCTTTGGCTTAGATGAATCTGGCTCATCTTCATTATCCTCTGACGATATACATATTGTATCTAGTATATGTTGATCTGTGTCGCAAGTACCATTCGCAGTGTCTATCCTTGTTTTTTTCTGAAATAGAACAATTGGATTACTTTTTTTTTATTGTCACAACCAACTCCTGGATGTATCAACTTTACAATTCCGTAAAACATGAATGAAACTTAATGCATAAATTGTCACGATCATCAGCATATAAAAATAGAGATGAATACAACGTTGAGAAAACGTCACGAAACAGAATTAATAATTATAGAATTTAAAGACGTACCTTCTCAGCGTCTGAAATATTATCCTCGCCGATTTTACGTTTCCTTTTCGCATTCTTCGTCGTACAACTGTCATCCTTAGAAGCAGGATCTTCAATCTGAGATAAAAACGAAAAACGTTAAGCCGAAGCGATGCAAAAGTCCACGAGGCAAAAAGATACTAGGGCTACTTACAGCGTTGTCAGACGTTTCTGATACCTCTAGCCGTTCCAAGAGGGCTTTGTTGGACTGTACAAACCGTTCTTTGAACTCGCCCCACATATCCAGCTTATATAAGCACACGTGACACACGACTCCGGGTAGATTCTCCTCATACTTGATCTACGGCAAAAACAAATATGAATCAAGTTGTTCGACAGAACGCTTCACGAAACACAAAGAAAAGACTTACGTCGATGCAAGTGCACTTGATCAGATCCTTGAGCTTGCCCTCCACACGGTCACTCAGCAGACTGGTCATGCAGCCGTGATCGGCCAGGCAAATTCGACAGCGGCTTGGCCGTTCGGCCATGTTTGACGGCTCGTCCGCCATCGCTTCAACGGGAGGCGACTGCGGGTAGAAACCCGGCCCCAGGAAAACGCGTGTGAGCTCTCGAACGATGCTCAACAACGACAAATACGTCGGTCGTGCCCGCGCTTCGCCATCAATAACCTTTTCGGTTCTTTTCCCGTCGCTCGATTACGAGCGCGGACGTAGCTGGACGCGACGCGCGATTCTGGCCGACGACTATCTCCAATGTTCTCTTCTCGGCCGCTGTATTCGTGCAACGGAACACCCCGCTCGTCACTCGACTCGTTCGACCGAAACACGATCACTCGCCGCCGAAGCAGGAAACGTTCGCCATAACAGATCTCACGGCCCCGAAACGGCAAACTCCGCGCCGCAAAGCGCGCGCGGAACGAAAATATGGCGCACTCTCGACCGTAATCGCGTAGTCGCGTGAATTCGCGTAGTGGTACGTGGTACTAGTGGTAGTGGCGTCAGATGAAAACGGCCCGTGGCGATTGGCGGAGTGCCGCGGGACGCTTCGCGACGCGGCTATTTTATTGGTTTAACCCGCGTCAAATTCAAGAGCCCATTCGTTCGCGTATTCCTCGAGCAGCCACCGAAATAGACCTTCCGTGTCGATTGTTGTTGCGCAGATAATTCGAAAAACGCTGATAATAGCACAATCGTCCAATCGATATTAATTTGCTTCGGGCTTTACTGACGCGCTTTAATCGCCGAAATAAAATACGCCGAGTCTACAATGAGAAAGAATTGAATTAAATCTCGTCACTGTGCAATAATATCGCTAATTCAACAAATGATTTTTTCTCAAACAAAAGTTTTCTCGCAAAAAGACGTACACGATAAAGATGATAATTAGTGAGGTCGATAATGTAGAAATCTGCAAAACAGTTACTCGCGGTGTCGGCAATGCAGGAATCTTCGACGCTGCAAATCAAACGGCCGAACGAAAAGATTTCGGAAATGCGACCGAGAGCGAAAATATCGACTGTCGAGGATACAACACGTCGAATTTTCTAGTAAATTCAGTGAAATCGATTTCCGCCGGTGCACGATTGTAACAGAGAGTAAAGGATCGATCCATGATGTATAGTAGTACATCATGACCTCGCCTCGCCCACTTCCGCGAAACAGAAGCGCTTTTGATTGGTCGGCTACGCGCGACAGTTGCCCAGCTTGTTTCACTTGGAAAAAATCTACCGAGGAATAATTCTATAAAATTAATTTATAAATAATTTATAAATTATATTTTTATAATAAAATATATAATAACTTAAATAATACCTATAAGTTTATTAAGGTGAAACAACATCACATATGCGCAGTAGTCCAGTGTCTCGACCAATAAGAATCGAGCCGAAATTCTCGTAGGCTCGAGGCGTCTCCGATGAAAAAGAGACAGAAGCAATAGACAGAGATATTGAAGAAGAAGAAAGATTAATAAACTTTGAGGAAATATGTCATGAAAGAGAGACAGAAACAATAGAAAGAGATATTGAAGAAGAAGAAATCAGTGAAGGTATTGTAAAACGTTCATATATGGAAGGGTAAAAGTCATAGTGGTGTAAGTTAAATTTTTTTTAATTTTTTCTTGTGTGCATAGATGCAATCTATACAATATATAAATTGCATCTATGCACACGAAAATATATTTTTAAAAATTTGACACCACTGAGGTTTTTACCCCTCCATATAAAGATATAAAAAAATATGTAAAAATAAAATATAAAAATAAACAACATAATTATCAACATAAATTAACATGAACATCAACATAAACATAACAGCCCATATTCAGAACATGCTAACATCTTTGTAAGCGCGTTCTGAATCATAATCTACAAATTGTAAATTATAATTTATGAAGCACAGACTTTTGCATAACGCATAATGCATAAGACATAAAGAATTCGACTAAACAGAGTTCTTTATTTCTATCCTCAGGATGAGAATATATATATATATATATATATATATACATATATATATATATATAAATATATGTTACATACACGTTCATAAGTCCTGTGTGTGGCTGACAGTTTAGATATTCGCATTTAAAAACTAAAAAAATATAAATTATTATTATTATTTATTATTATTATTATTACTAATTATTATTTTTCCAAATATCTGTATTTTAAGTACATGCAACCAATATTTAAAATATACATTATTGTTTTTCGCGTTTGAATTGCGCGGGTGGATTTTGGCTCCAATTTCATTGGCATCGAGCCGCCGCCGCTATGCGCAATGATACACCTTTCTTATTACATCATGGATCGATCCGCATCGTTGTTTCGCTCCGGAGCCGGTACACGACGCGTGGTGTCGTGGTGTGGTTACCTTGGAACGAATAATTTCTCCGCTGCGTTTTGCAACGTGTGCACCCTTGAACGCATTCTATTTCGCAGATCGTACGTATCTTCGTTCGGTTTTCATATTTTCACACACATAATGCATATCGGCAAACGAATGCACGACTTGCGAAGTCATTTCCTCCGTCATTAACATTCGCCACATTAGCATCTCCGAGTCGAGAAGGTTCGGCGCGGAAAGAACGCGCGCGGACTCGGTTGGAGTAGCACCTCGATATCGTCGCGGCGAGAAAAGCCTCCTTGTGGTGTTTTAATAATCCGCTTTTTTTCCTCTCATTCCCGCAGAAGATGGCCGAGATAGATTTGTCTCCCGCACAGGACAGGGGTGTGTTGAAGGAAATCATCAAGGAAGGTGTTGGCGATGAGACTCCTACGAACGGTTGCAAGGTGAAAGTCCACTATACCGGCACTCTGCTGAACGGCGAAAAGTTTGACTCCAGCAGAGACAGAGACAAGCCGTTCAAATTTGTTGTCGGAAGTAACAGCGTCATCAAAGCATGGGACATTGGCATCGCCAGCATGAAGAAGGGCGAGGTCGCTATGCTAACGTGCGCCCCCGAATATGCCTATGGCAAGTCGGGTAGTCCGCCGTCAATTCCACCTGACGCTACATTGAAATTTGAAGTGAGTATAGATAATTAATCGATACCCCCACTGATCGTTGCTTAAGATAAGCTCCTGCGATTCTGCAAAGTTTTATAATGCATTAGTCATTATCCGCATGTAAATTAGCAACATTTCAACATGCATATTATATATAATACGTATAATATTCAATAAGAGATACATATATTTTAATAATTGGATTTTTTTATACATAAATATTAGAGAACTGTCGGTCATATTCTAATATGTATATGTCTTTCTAGGTTGAATTGCTCGACTGGTGCGGAGAAGATCTAAGTCCGGGTAAAGATAAGAGCATTCAGAGATTCCAACTTGTTGCTGGCCAAAACTATGCTAATCCGGAAGACGGCAGCACTGTAAAGAGTTGGTATCACGGTTTGACAGGCTTAAAATGTGAAATACGTGTTATATATTCTCTTCGTCTAACAAACTCTGTATATGTCCTTAGTACACTTGGTTGGAAAGTACAATGATGAAGTATTTGAAGATAGAGAGGTAGAATTTATCCTCGGAGAAGGAGAAGATGTAGGAATTGTGGAGGGTGTAGAGTTAGCGCTGCCGCGCTTTTTAAAAGGCGAGAAATCTAGGCTGTTGATTAAAAGTAAACATGCATTTAAGGAGGAAGGAAATCCGAAATACAAAATTCCGCCGAATTCGGACGTGGAGTATGAAGTGGAGTTACAAAATTTTGAGAAGGTAATTGCGATTATCATTTAAGATGGACTTGTCTCTATAGTTCTGTGTAACTTTCTTAATTACTGAATATTATTTATTACAGGAGACAAGTATATGGTCAATGAAGCCAGAAGAAAAGATAGAACAAGCAAAGATGCAGAAAGAGAAAGGGACGAAGTACTTGACATCCAATAAAATCAATCTGGCCATTAAAGTGTACCAGAAAGTCCCCAAGTATTTAAATGTCGTGACAGATTTCACGGACGATCTCAAAAAGGAGAGGGACAGTCTCCTAGTAGCGGCTCACTTAAACCTCGCTCTATGTTATCTGAAAACCAATGAAAACTTTTTGGCCAAGGAAGAATGTGCCAAAGCTCTAGAACTGGATCCGCAGAATGAGAAGGCATTGTTCAGAAGAGGACAAGCGCACCTTGGGCTTGCATCGCCTGAAATCGCTATTAACGATTTCCAAGAGGTTCTAAAAATACAGCCGAAAAATACGGCCGCGTCTAAACAAATTTTAATCTGTAATTGTCTTATTAAAAAGCAATTAGCTAAAGAGAAGAAACTTTACGCGAACATGTTCGATAAATTTGCGCAGGAAGATAAACAGGTTTGTGAAAAACAATGATGTTGAATAACGTTTTTAATCGATACGCGATACCTTCTCTTCACGTAGCCGAGCTTTCGTATCATTGGTGTTGGTCATGAAATTTGTTATAAACATTTAACTATTTGAAACTGAAACGGTCTCTGCAATGCCCAACAAATGCACTTGAATATCGATCATTCGTATTTTAATATGGAAAATATCATGCAATATCATAGGCTCTGCATTTTGTTATAAATATTACGAATGATATATATATATATATATATATATATATATATATATATATAAAGGCTGATTAATTTAAATAAATTCAAATAAATCGTAAAAATCAACTTGTCGATTGTGTTTGCGTTGGACCATAAACCGTTAGTAATCTCACAGAAGGAGGAGCAAAAACTGAAGGAACAGCCAGATGTGATGCGCGGGACTCTAGGAGAATGGGGACAGGAAGAAAGACCCGGAGGCAGAGACGCGACTGCCTTTGAAAAGGAAAATCCTAACATACTCATGCTCAACGCTAATGGTTCTGGTGAATTCAAAAATATGTAAACAATGGCTCTTAGAATGTTCTTTCTCTTTCGTTACACTGCCCCGCGTAACTGCCAACGAATTGAGGTCCCGTCAATCTTTATTTTCAGTGCCTTCCAAGTACTGCTATCTTTTACAAAAATTGAAAGTTGCATGTTAGATGTACTGAAACGTCAAGCGTTTAATTTTAACGCGTAGAATTTGTGTTGGTCAACATATCCGAAAGTTTACTGTACTTAAACATCCGCGTGGCGTTAATTACAAAAATATTTTAAGCATACTGTCTTTCGAGGAGTTAAATGCACGTTGTTCATATTGTTATAAAAATACAATTTTATCAATGCAGTACCTTTTATAAATTTTCTTCTGTAAAATTATGTGCACCAATCACGAAATTGTTGTATCTCAAGTCATACTATTCCATTATAATGTAGTGCCATTGTTTAAACTTTAATACGTCGATCATTACTGTGTATATTGTAGATTTAGAAAAGAATTGATGAATTTTTTCATACGCAAATAGTCTTTCGTGAATGAATGCGCATGGAATCAGAAATTAAGAGAACCATTTGTACATCGGTATAAAAGGAATATGTAAACTTGACGATGTGCATCGGTTACAATTGTATAAAAATAACTTTCACAGCGATATACATTTCTTTCTTATGTCATCTGCACCGATTCGTGAATTATGTACGACGTTACAGAACCAGAAAAGAACATTGCGGAATTAAATATAAGAAAATGTGATGAAAATTCAAATGTCATTCCATTAGATTGTCATATCGTAATAATCTCTAATCCCCTTACCCATAATTTCTTATCGGCAAACGAAGTTGATCTTTTTCTCAATAAATTAGATAATACAAATTTATGTATATCGTGTATTTTATATATAACAAACTTACATAGAATATAATAGAATTTCTAGCACAAAAATTGATTTCTCATATCTCGGAACCAAAACAGTTTTTCTACTGTACATACACAAAATAAGGGGTCTATATTATTTCCCTTTTACATAACATCACAATAAAATGCTTTGGCGACCCAAATTTTCTTGAGATATTACATATACATATATAACTCTTTAAATACGACGTTGTTGTACACTTTAATATAGTTTACGCTTAAGATTTCTTTTTAAATATTTATAAGCAACTATTGCTCCAGTTTGAATCAGTTATCCTTGACCTCCTTGACCGACGCAAAGTTAACCGCAGTGATTGTAACGTCCAATAAAACCTATCTCCTATCTTTCGATATTTTAATAGACTTTAACTCAGGTCAACTTTAGTATCTTTCGATGTTTTAATAGATTTTAACTCAGGTCAACTTAGTACAATAGATATCTTAACAACGATACGGTTCACGGATATGTGACACGCATAACAAATTGTCGTTGATTCGGAATATGTCGTTAATTAAAATTTTAAATAATTTTTCTGCTTTGAGAAAGTTTCGCCAACGTATTTTGCAGCATAGAATTTGCGACATAAAATGTATAGCGACTTTAATCATCAAAACGTAAAAATCTTGTACGCCGAGCATTCTTTGATATACTCGCTAAGTAAACGTTCAACTGGAAAAGTAAGCTTCCTCAAATGTCTAAAGGGGTCGTCTAGACTTTCTGATACGTTATCTTCGTTATTAGTACGTTACACATGCACACACGTGGATGCTCGCAGGGATGGGCTCACGATCGTCCGAGCCATCGTCGAGATCGGGACTTTTGCGCAATGCGTCGACCGCCGGGCGCCGGCTGGCGTTCGTCCAGCGTGAATAAAAATCCGGATTATGCGCCGCGACCGCATCTTTCGTAAAAAAAAACAAAAAAAGAATGACTTGACGGAAAAATCGCAATGGAAAATTGGGAAAATGCTCAAAATTACCGCGGGCATTTGACATTATTCAGCGATATTTCGCGTACGTTTTGGAACGGATGAGGGACATCCGTTCTCGTGGAGAATTATTGCCTCTGTTATTAATTCAGATCGAGATGAACTCAGATTTGTTGCTTTTGTTATTAATTCATGTCGGGTCTCTGATGATAAATTTCGAGGCAGGTGGGATTCTTTCGAGCGGCGGGATCGATGTCTCTCTCATCCTGTATTTCTGAATCTCGGGAGAGATTCGCGAGGAGAGATCGCGGTTCTCGAGGCGCCCCCGAGACCGCACCGCCCTGGTTCAATAAGGGGCGACAGAGAGAGGGACGAAAATAGCTCCTCTCACTCCCTCCCTCGAGCGGCGTGTCAGATGTGCCATGCCTGGGTGGCACCAGCCAGTGCAAGAACGTCCGCGGTCACGGGTTCTCCCCAGTGTATATAGCACGTCTCGCGGTGCGTCGACGAGTATAGTGAGCGGAGTCCGGGTCCGGGACAGTCGTCTGCTAGATTCGAGGCCGCCGAGGGTGGTCCACGCGCCGTCATGCCGAACATAATAAATGACATAAAGCTGGACTTTAAGGATGTGCTGCTGCGCCCGAAACGGAGCACGCTGAAGAGCCGTTCGGATGTGAGAGCCTTTTATGTAATTGGCATGTTGATTCGGAATTCGCGTCCCTCGTCGCGTCCGGGAATAATTGCATGCGTGTCTCCGGTGAGAGAGAGGAAAGTATATCCACCACGCAATATCGTGGGACATACTAGAGAGCGTATTTCTCGGGTTACACAATTGCGCTTGGATTTCAAATTCGATCGCTCGAATTCGACGGATTGCACGCGTTGCGTGCGTGCAAGTCGATTATACGCGCCGATCGCAGAATGTTCGCCACAGAACATATACTATATAATGTTCGCGCGATCGCTGGTCGAAGCTCCCGAATTTTTGGCCCCTCCTCAAGTGCCCAAAAAACCATCTCTTATATTGATTTAATTTCTCACGAATACGGCCGACTTCCTGTCGGTTGATCGTCCGGCCCGCCGTCTTACGTCGACAGTGCCGATTCCTATTATACGTTCCGCATATTTCTATGAGAAAATTCACGTAAATTAAAGATTAACAAGAGTGATTTATATCGTTGCATTATGACTATACACTGTAATGAAATTTTTGGTGATATTTGCACACGTATTATGTTATAATGAAGTTTTTAATTTTATTAATTTAACACACACTTCTGTTCTACGTAAAATTGTTACTCTTTTTGTATCTTTGTATGTGCAAAAATATAAAAAGTTATACACATGTAAAATAATAATCTAATATAATTAATTATATCTATATATTATATATATATATATATATATATATATATATAATATATTTAATATATATATATATATATATATATATATATATATATGTATGAGTTAAATATTACTGTCCTCAACATCTGTTTCTCTCTCAACACTTAAATATATAATAAAAATAATATAAATATTTCCTTTGACTCACATTTCAGGTAGACCTTTTCAGAGAGATCACATTTCGCAATTCCAAACAAACATACCGAGGAATTCCCGTGATGGCTTCTAATATGGACACAGTTGGCACGTTTGAAATGGCAAAAGCTTTATCAAAGGTAAAAATCCATTTCGGAATAAATATCAAAGTTTTTCCTTCGACGAATTTGTCAGATTTTTTTTAACGGGCTCTCTTTTTCCTCATACATAATATCTGCATACATTAAATAGATATAAATCAAAAACTTTTCGTATAACATTAATATGCGATCATATAAATAAAATCGTTCTGATATGATGATGCGTTGTCTTACTCATTGTGCATATTCTTTTAGCATGGTCTTTTTACTACGGTTCATAAATATTATACCGCAGATGAATGGAAAGACTTTGTCGCGCTAAATCCCGATTGCGTAAAAAATGTAGCGGCCAGCTCGGGTACGGGAAACGAAGATTACGAACGGCTCTCGAGCATTTTGGAAGCCGTGCCGGAATTGTCATTTATATGCCTGGACGTTGCGAACGGATACTCGCAACATTTTGTGGAATATGTGAGAAAAGTAAGAGCGCGATATCCGAACCACACTATAATTGTAAGTACAATCGAACGTCTTATTATCTTCGGTATAGAAATACGGTCGGTCGGTCGGTGATTTTTAAGCGGATCGCTATCATTCAATCGCTAAATACATACCTCGTATTTAAACATAAAGATTAATTGCTGCCGCTACAGGCAGGAAATGTTGTGACAGGGGAAATGGTGGAGGAACTGATACTCTCAGGAGCGGATATAATTAAAGTAGGAATTGGCCCGGGTTCTGTCTGCACAACGCGAATGAAAACCGGCGTCGGTTATCCGCAATTGAGCGCCGTGATTGAATGCGCGGATGCGGCGCATGGCTTGAAGGGCCACATCATCGCCGTAAATATTTATTATTACATTCTCTATCGCAATTGGCACGAATGTAATCGTAGACGTACCTCGCTTTCATCCAACGTATTAACGTGTTCATTGCTCAGGACGGTGGGTGTACCTGTCCCGGAGATCTAGCGAAAGCGTTCGGTGCCGGCGCGGACTTCGTCATGGCGGGTGGAATGTTTGCGGGTCACGACGAATGCGGGGGCGAAGTTATAGAAAAGAACGGAAAGAAGTTGAAACTTTTTTACGGTATGTCCTCCAATACAGCAATGAAGAAGCACGTCGGTGGTGTTGCAGACTACAGGTGAGAACTGCGACAACTGTCGTAGCGCGCTACAAACAAGTATATAAGTACGTGTGTCAAGATGATTAACGAAAAAATTTGCCCCGCACTTATTTCAATGCGTAGATCTTCAGAAGGGAAAACTGTCGAAGTGCCTTACAGAGGTTTGGTCGAAAACACTGTGCTGGACATATTAGGCGGTCTAAGATCTGCCTGTACTTACACAGGGGCCGAACGTTTGCGCGAATTACCGCGACGAGCGACGTTTATACGCTGCACGCAACAATTAAATCCCATGTACGGACCTCCCCCAGAAATGTAAAGCTTGTGATTATTAAATTAGTAACAAAAAAAAAGAGGCTTAGGAAAGAAAGTTTTAAACGCCAATATTTGTTGATCGCGTATTATTTGCTGGCAAATAATATTTATATATATGGGTGAAAATGCAATCTTGTGTATCGTGTAATGACGTTTAAGTATTACGAATTAATCCTTAAGTATGCTCAAATGTGGAAGAACGTTATACAATAATCCTTCGTGCACAAATAAAGAAATTTCGTTACATTAAGCGCCGTTTTATATCGTTGTAATTATCCTCTTACGACCAATCATATATATCAATCTCCTACAGCAACAAATCGATGCTTTAATTATCTCTAATTACATTTCACATTTAAACAACGAATGGGCAGCATTTGTACACTTCGTTGTTCTTATTATGAAATATGAATATATGCATATATATTTTACAAACCTTGTACGAAATGTGCACTGTATCTACAGTAAACTCTACCTATTTAGTACTTTACAGAAATTTTATTTATAAGTGGAAATCTTTCGTACGTATTTGCTATTTGCTTCTCTCGATCAGAGAAACTGGAAAGTTCTCTGTTGCACCTGTTCCTGAAACATTCGCCAATGTTAATTAATTATGTGCATAAAAGTATAAAAGATAACAGAAAAATTTCAACTAATAAAAGAAGAATCGAGTAAACGCGAAAAAGAAAGAAGAAAATATTATTGTGCTATTATAACGAAACAAAAATATAATTCACGAGATTATAGAACCGACTAGAAGTTATACTAGAAGTTTGACAATGTAATTGATTAAGATACTTGCCAACAATGTTAATATACGAAGTGGAAAACCTCCTTATTAATATATATTCTATCACATAATTCCTATATTATAATCGCAATAAATAGATTTCGTATAAGACGACTGTGAAACTTGTATACATCAAATAATCCTTCTAATAATTAAACGTGATATGATGCATGTATAAGTTCCTGGGGGGTTTACAATATACTTATATCTTATCATATTTTACCATTCTAATTTTATTTAATAATTAATGTCAATGCAAATAATAAAAATATTATGAACGTAATTTGTAATTAAAAATTTCTGCAAAAAAATATCAGAGACAATACACATTTATAATAAGTCTCGAATATGCACGTATCCATAAAACTCAAAGTAACATAAAGGAGAAAAATTATATAGTTATTCGATATATTTTTTTGATATCTTATTTGGAATATTTCTCAAGCAACATAACATATTGTAAATTTATTATAAATACCTTTTAATTAAATTATAAATAGATATATTCGAAATAATGCCACAAAATATACCAAATAAAAACATAAATTTGTTTTATTAACAAATATTAATGCATGGAAAATATATAAATATTAACATAAAAAAAGTATTGTTACATGTCTAGATACATTTTTTTATATTACATCAAATATATAAGTAACGAGGCCAAACATAAAATTATTAATTTTGAAATAATTTCCTTTTTATTTTAAAAGGAACGACGAAACTTTTGAAGATATCTTTTAAAAGTTATTCATGTGTTTCCTGATGATATAATTGTATAAACATAAGCATAATATTAATGTAATTTTATATTTAAAAAAATGGATGACTTTCTGATATTACAACCAAACTGTAGTTCAAGATATAATTGGCTGTCAACGCTGTGTAATTTTCAATATCATACTAAGTGTGGCTTGAGAAAATAGTAATATATAATTATTTATCATTCCTACCTAGCTTTCAATTGTAACGGAGTGAAATTACTGTAACAAAATACTAAGATTTTCATTAACTTTCTTTTTCATCGAAGAATAAGCATGTAGAAATACATGGAGAATATATAAAAGTTTACATAGATATTTTACTATTTATGAATACAACATATATCTCTAGAAAGATTATATCAGATATTAGATGTATTTCAAATTTCATCTCTTCTTATTCAGTAGTTAATGCATTATTTTATATAGAGAATGTTTTAGAAGTTGCGTACTGTAGACAAGAAATATTAAAGACGAAATCGAAAAGTATAAGTCCCAGTCTACAATAGGTGTTTTAAGCCCTAAGCCCTAAGAAATTGACCAATCACAGTCAATTATTCTCCTCAAATTCAACTATGATTGAACAATTTCTTAAGGCTTAGGGCTTAAAACACCTATTGTAGACCGGGACTAATGATTACATCAATTGGGAAGCACATCGATATTGTATATGTATAATGGACTAAAGTTCAAATTAAGATTGTGTTGAAAATTGATTTGCCATAAATGAAAGATCAATTTTACTTCACAATCTCAATAGTAAACTTTATCCCACGAAAAATAAAGATCATGCGAAAAGAATCGTGTCCAATACAGTTTTTGCTGAGGTCTAAGTTTATCAAAGAATTTATAACTACGATAAGAAGCTTCCCATCTTCGATACTCTGTATCCACTTATAAAAATGAATTGAAGCATGTAATAAAGAGATGTACAAAAATTTGAAATATTTTACATATGACTAGTTAAAGTCTTTTGATACTTAATTACTCGGAAATAAAAAGCCAATATATTTCGTTATGTATATCGTATAAAAACACATGTAATACTGACTAAGCAATGTTTAGAATGTTGTTAGTAAATTATATTCCACATTATGAGTTATATATATCCCGTCCGACTAATCTCCAGTTCGCAGGTCCTGATTCCTTTGTATACATGTAGATTAATGCTGAATGAAACATTTTAAACTGTAGGATGTCCCATGCCACGACATATTGTAGGACGGGTAAACCTCTCTAATTGGCTGCTCCAAATATCTAAAAATAGTATTGGTATTTCACGAGAAAGCAAAAGAAAAACCAAAGTAACATTGTATTTAACACAAGTGCAATAGGACATATGCATATATAAATGTCATATCATGTATCTTTCGTATACATAAGTAGAAGAACTTTCATGGATAATGAAAACACATGGCAGCTGCATCAATTATATAGCATTTCGTATAGTCAAGAGTTTTATATAGTTATAATAAAACACGAGTGTCTCAGGTAAATAAGTGTCTTATCAAGGTATATATAATAATCTAATATGATAAATATACTAATATATCGTTCATAACAACGCATTTATAAGGATATAGTTTAACAAGTTTAATGACAGAGAAAGAGTAAGATAAAGAGAGAGAGAGAGAGGATGGCAATAAAATGGTACAGATGTCGATCCCTCGTTCCACTTTCTGACCCGCTGCTTCACCTGCCAGCTTCAACTTATATTACAATAATACATGTTATGGAACAAAAATACATACAATAGTATAAGTAGAACACAGACATCATATTTATACTATATTATAATATTAATTGCAATCAAACTTCTCTTGTTTGATACTTTTTGTTACTTAAACTACGATGGGATATCCTATAGTATATGTATACGTGTATATATAAAAAACACAAAACGTTTTATAGTATAAACAGAATATAATCGATTCTCATGACATTCTCAAAGATATATGAAGATTATGAAGCAGTCAACTATTTATGATAAAAGTTATATGGAGATATAGCAGATATTAACCGCATCCCGATGGAAAGCTATCTGAAAACTATCTGAAATAAACAAATAATTATGGTAAAAAGAGATGACCCATATACAAAAAGAACAGATTTTATTTCAAAGGTGTAAAATGTATCGTTATTCAAATATTCGCATGAACCTCGAAATTATCAAAATTTTTATGTTTTGCAAAGTTTAAATCAATGTCCCTGAATGAGGTTCAATAATTATAAGTAAATAACATTTTCTAATTCTTACACCATTGATTTATAATATGTCGGAATATCAAGCCAATATAAAAATGAGTAAAATATTGAAAATGGAAAAATAATTAAACTATTGAATAAACAAAATTTTCAAATAGACAAGGTATAAACAAGGTATGAACAAAACAACAGGCATAAACACAATAAAAATTATGATTACTTCTTTTGATGTTAAATTTATATATTTCATCAATATATAACAACACTCAAATTTATATTAGCTTAGTATAACAACTATAGCACTTAGAAAATCATATAAATTTTCACTAATCATCATTCTTTAAAATGCTAGCGCTACCAAACAAGTTACTGAACTTTTAATCATCGGAATTAAAGTTTTTGCCAAAATAAAGATCTATAAATTTTTTATGATAATCAATTTGATTTAATACATCATTAAAACTTTATGGTTTATATAATTTTCCGTATGCTCATTCGTGTTTGTTGTGCTGAAATTTACTTACAGCTTGCCTTTCTCTCAAATGGAAGTTTAATTCTCAGAAGTAGACTGTGAGTAAGGATAATTCTGATATCCTGTTGGGAAAGAAGGGTTTTGCTGCCCCGTTTGTGGTTGAGAATTAGATCCAGCATTCGCTGCGTAATAACCAGTTGGTGCGGAACCAGCGTTCATCGTTGGATAACTTCCATAAGCTTGAGGGAACGCGTTAGGAGTGGTACCCGGTGGACCAGCCGATTGCCCCTGAAGAGTCTGCATTTGTTGCTGGGTCATTTGGTTCCCTTGCATTCCAAGCTGCACAATATTATACACGATGTTAAAATACAATAGCAAACAACAATATTGAGCGTTATATTTTGAAGAAAATACCTTGCCCGCTTTCATTTGAGCTTCGATCGCTTCTGCTTCTTTTATTTTACCGATGCTTCTGTAATATTCTGCCCATTGCACGCTATAATCTGCTTGACCACCATTTTGCGCGGCACCTGCCTGCTGTTGCGGCTGCGTCTGTGGCTGCGGCTGTTGATTTGGCCCAGCAGAACCGGTTGTCGGTGGATTAGACTGATTTTGCGAATTACCTGAAACATTTTATTTCATTAATTTTACAGAATAATCTAAAAATCATGCTGTAAATCTCTCAGCAAAGATTTCCTTGTGATATAAAACTGTAAAGATTTTTACCTCCTTGCTGATTATGATCTTGCTTTCCCTGTTTCGCTTGTTGCTCGATCATGTCTGCTTCTCTGTGCATGCCTAGTGAACGATAATACTCCGCCCATTGAGCACTATAGTCTGGCTGACCAGTCTGTGGATTGACTTGTACAGGAGCTTGATTAGCATTGTCTGCAAGAGCAAATGTATCGCATAACAGATTTGAAACTTACCTTCTTGCATGCTATAAGGAATCATAAAGCCATACATACTTCCGTCGTTGGATTGTGGTTGATTTGGCCATGCTTGATACCCTGTATTCCAATTTGGATTGTATCCGACTGCTCCTTGCGCTCCAGCATATGAAGAACCAGCTAGACCCTTTAAATAATAAATAAAATATTATTGAAAAAATATCTTATATAAGAATGGTCATCAAGAGACACAGTAGTGTCTCGCGCCAAGTACACCCGGAGCGAGACGCACCATGACCCTTTTACGCGAACGCACGAGTTGTGAGCACGTATATACTATCTAAGTAGGTATATGTATAACTAAACGTACCATCCCCAGCTTTTCGCTAAATATTCTCTTTGCGTGTTCAACTTGTTCAGGATTTCCTCGAATAATGAAAATCTTTTCATTCTCATTACTCTGATTCCTTCTATCTAACTCACAGTGTGCTCCTGTCTGTTGATTAATCTGTTTTATAGTTTCACCACCTAGAATAAAGATTTTAATGCAAGATAATTAATTTTAAAGGAAGAACATATTATCATCACATACTTATTAAATACAATCAAGAATAAAATTACTAAGATGTTAAATCAATTAGATAGGAGGCTTTAACAACGCACATATATATGTACAATTAACACACATTTGAATTAACATGTGAATAAAGTAAAACCTTTGCCAATTATAATGCCGCATTTGGAAGAAGGAACGGTAAACGTTGTTTCAATTTTATCTTGCATAGGGCCGCCTTGTCGTCTATCCCAACTCCCATACTCATTTGGATTGCGATTGCCACCAAAACCATTACCCCTCAGACCACCTCTGCCACCTCCCATATTAGTTCTACCATCATCTCTTCTCTAAAAATAAGGAAGTTAACAATAGATTTTCTGCAGTTAAAAATAAATAAAGAATATTGATTACGGTATTAGCTCATGGGCATATATGCATTCCAATATAATTCTAATAAAATAATCGTAAACATATCAAGATATATACCATGACGCTATCAATCAACTCCTGAATTCTTTGACGAGCCTGTTCAACAGCTTGATGCTTTCCTGACAATAAACATTTTCTATCGCCAGGGCCGTCTTCTCTTCCTTGTTGGAATTGAACTTTAGCTCCGCTTTCAGCTTGTATCTTTTTTATCATATCCCCACCTTTACCAATAACGACACCAACTGCGGCTCTTGGAACAAGTACCTATGTCAAATATAATAACTTTATAAATTTTAAAGATAAAAATATGTATCTCTATTTCTCTTTCTCCCTGTACAGTTAAATTTAAAGTCAACAAACATTTTTAATTACAATCGCTCGTGACATAATAAAAATAATTATTAACCTCTACTCCATCACTATTTGCAGGACCATGATTAAAACCACTATCATTAGAATAGTTTCCGGTCCTTTCGGTACCACCACCACCACCCCCACTACCACCTCTTCCTCCTCCTCCTCCTCCTCCTCCTCCACCACCTCCTCCTCCTCCTCCTCTATGAAACATTTGCATTTCTTTTTCAGCTATTAATTCATAGACCAATTGCTTTGCATATTCAACTTTCTGAGGATCTCCGGTTATTCTACAGAAAGACACACAACTTTAAATAATTATGCCATATTGCCTCGGTATATAAAATTGAAGGACAATTGTTTTTACATAGAGGAAAGATTATTTGTCTTACCTCAAAGGTTTCTCTTGTTCCTGAGATGGCCCCTCCTGAATAACAACCATCTTAGCTCCAGACTTCTCTTGAAGTTGCTTTATGGTTTCCCCCCCTTTGCCAATTATCAAACCAACTTTAGGACCTGGTATCATTATTTCAACAAATCCTGGATGTCCCATCATTCCGCCGCCACTGCCGCCACTCATATTCATATCGCCGATTCCCTCGCTTCTGCTCCTTTGATTTACTATTGACAATACAAGCTCCTTCGCACGACTGAAACACATAAAGTACGGATACAATATTTTTTCAACTAAACTGTTTTACACGTGTCAAAAGATTTAATCAATGTACAACAATCAAGTTTATTTGCAACACATAAATATGCACTAATATCTATTGCGGATCAAAATTATACATCACATTTGTAATATTTCTCTTTTCTAATGATCAAAGTTTTCAAACGGTATAATAAAAAGGTTTCAAAGATTTTGTATCAAAATGCCATGTATAGGTATCAAATTGCCATATATAGATTTAATCATAAGCAGTTTCAAATAAATAAATAAAATTCTCTTCATGTTGTGATTAACACGTCCCCATGCATATCCTATCCTCCTTCCTTCCACCTTTCTCTTTCTCCATACCCTATTAAAAGCAAAAAACTATTAGTAAATACAAAATTATTAAATCAAAAGGTCAACTCATTAATCAATTTTCAATGGTCAGAAATTATGAAGCTTATAGAAAGTCAAGTTTGAACCCGCTATTGGCATCCAGGAGCTAAATAAAGATTCTGTAAAACATTTCATAATTTCAATATGCGAAAGCATATATCCTACATTTGTGAAATGCATGTTAGGATGAAATTGTAGCATATATAAAATATACTAACATGTAAGCTGTTATCAGAATCAATCGTAACCCAATTCAATCACATTTTCTAATAAATAAGATCGTAAAGCGTTGCGCAATATTCATACGTCGTCATAACATCGCAGTTTGAAATGATTTTTCAGTTGTTTTGGGGGAATGTGACAAGATGGGGAGTGTGGTGAAAAAACATTCGCGCTTAAATAAATTAGAATGTGAAATGTCCCTATATAAATTTAAGGAGGATAGCAGATTTGCTTGGCTGATTTATAAATAATTTTGACAGAAAAGTACTTTCCAGTCTATAAACTTAGAACTTGAATCGATATTCATACCCCATTTCCATAAAAGACAAACCAATTACATTCAAGGCCAACATACAAAAGTAGATTCTTATCATTCATTGTGTGGATATAAAGTCATGGTATTGCATTGCATACAAAATAGTTGAAATTAACGAAATAAGAAGGGAAAACAAGTTACTTGACAGCTTCTCGTGAACCAGTTAGCGTGCAAACACGCTCAGGCAGCCCACCGCTTTCCGGTGCCATTTGAATCTTACATCCTGTTTCGCTTTGCAATCTTGTTATCTGTTCTCCACCTCTGCCAATTACTGTAAATACATTATTATCACTTAAACGTAATTATATATTTATTATATGTATAATGTTCCTACTGTTGCATTTCAATTATCAGAATCAATTAATACAACAAAAACAATATCCAAATTTGTTCCAAAATGCAACAGAATTTTGTATTAATACAATAATAATACTTAGACTATAAAATTTACACGATAATATTACAAGTATGTCACAATAAATGATAAACCACAGCTAGTTCTTAAATCATTACAACGGATTGTAATACAACATATTGCCGAAATTTGTACAGAGAATATACCGGTGACCTCTTCTATAATTTTACTTACTTAAACCGACCATTTTATCTGGAACTCTGATGTCTTCGTTGCATATACCACCTAAATTGGAAGAAACTTGCGGTGGTCTGGCCCCTTGACCACCCGCATCTCCAAGGGAATTGCCAGCAGGTCCACCACGAATACCTATCAAAGGATCTACTACTAACGATGCCATTTTCTTAGCCTCTGGCTCTGAAAACGCAACACGTAAATGCACACGTTAATACAGAACGCAGTCTGCAAAGTGGATCGTTGGCGCTATCAATAAAATAGAAAAAAAAAACCTATAAGTATATTTTAAATATTACCTGAACTGTCTTCAAGAGGGCGTTTCAATTTGGAATCCTGATTATTTTGTGCACCACCTGGATTTATCTTTGCGGCAATCTGGAAAAAGATCAAATCGTAGATATAAATTCAGAAGAATGCTTCACTTTCTAAATTGAGTCATCGTACAAGTCATTTCATTAAGTATATTTCAGTTAACCAAATTATCATACGCAAGTATTACATTACACAAATATTATACTCTCAGAGGCCAAGCTGATTACCCTCATAAAATAGAAAATTGCTCAAAGTTACAAACTAATCTTATCGCTCTGGGACTAGGAAATTTACAAATGATCAGTCTAGCCCACGAGGCGCTCGTACGTCACGGATAAGACTCTCCCGAATCGTGCCGCGTAAAATAGGCCGATCCGAGAGAGGTAACAGCCGCGAGTCGCCGCCGCCGCCGAAGGACATGACGCTCTCACTCGCGGGAGACGCGCACGGCGCCGATCGCCGTCGTCGACGTCGCCGCCGCGGAGTCGCGCGATCACTTACCTGCTTGGCGCGTTGGAGTGCCGCCGCGAACGCGGTGCTCTGGACGAAGTTCTGAGGCGGCGCGACCGCTGAGTAGTCACTCATATTGGTGCATGAAGTTGTCGAGACGGGTCGGGGGATTGAATCACGGAATCACGTTGCTGCTGCTGCTGCTGCTGCTGCTGCTGTCTAGGTCCAACGGTGGTCCGACGATCTGCCTCGCCGTCGCGGGCTCTGGCGCGCAGACGGAATGGAAACGGCGGCTCGCGGACGCGAAAACGACAAGCTTTTACGAGGCGGCGCGACGCCGTTCGCGAGGAAGGGAAAAGTTTACGGCGGACTCGGCGAGTGAAAGAACCGTACTTTCACGGGGAAAACGGCACGGCGCAAGCGTCCACCATTGAGTACGCGACCGTTTTAGTGCGGAAACTCGCGGCAGTGGCACTCGCGCCCGACGCGCCCTCGTCCCTCGTCGCGCGATTCGTCGGCAATCGCGGTGACGTGCGCGGGAAGCCGTCGAGGATGCGTTCCGAAAGTTATGGCGGTATTGAAAAATCTACAGCAGGTCATGTCATGGTGGTCGAATTTATATCGAAAACGAAAAAAAATGAATATTTTTTGTTATACGTGACGATCACCACGTATAAATTCGACCACCATGACCTAGATTTTGATACGTACTTTAATTTTAGACAAGAATTTTGCATTTCTATAAAGCCAATTAAAAGATTAGCGCTAAGAAAAAAACTGAAAAAAAACCGGCTGGGATCACGGCTTTAGGATCACGGGTCGGCAGGAGAGTAGAATTGTTGACAGTAAAATTTCTAGCTTTATAATTCATCGTTTCTAATCTAATTTTACTTTTACTAATTTTTACACCGCTGAAAACGGCTCAATGTGGAGCCGAAACGTCCGGATTAATTGTACCTTATACAGTTAAGAAAATGTATATCTATAGATAAATTTATTAGATAATAACAGGAGAAATATATATATATATGAGAAATCTTAATGTATAAGGATGCAATCGAGTAGTACTTCACACGATAACGTAAATTAACAAAAAATTTTTCATCAAAATACTGGATAAAGTTTAGCTTCCATTCAGGGAAAATCGTTTATAAATTACACCTGAAATTTTTTGAATGCATTATTTGTTTTAAGTTATAATTGATGTATCATTTCCTTCCAATATATACTTACATTGCTTCAGTAAGATTCTCAATATCGCTTTCTTCATCGCTGTTACTAGTTGCGTCAAGATTGTACAAAAACGAGTCATTTTCAGACATAGGAAAATAATATCTGGAATAAATGGTAAAAAAAACATTTAATATAATTTTTTATATAGATAAATTTTGTGTAATTCCAATCATATTTACTCTGGCTGATCCCAAACTTTTTGCGCGACAATTTTACAGTGTCGCTGATTCTTCATGTGCTCTAAAACGTTATCCGATTCTGTTTCGCAGAAAATACATCGTTTTAATTGAATTTGTCTTTTTATATAATTAACCACTTTCACCTGTAATTTGATAATACGTTGCAGAAAAGTATATATCGTTAAAAACATAAAGCTAATGGTTACGCGACAGTTCTTTACTTTTTGATAAAAAGTCAAGTCTCTGACAGTTTCTTCAAAATCAAAACTGTGCGTCTCTTTCATATGTCTCAAGACACAGGTGAATTCATTACTGTTATAATTACAAAACAGACACGTTATCCCAATAGATTCGTCATTCCAATCAGACCAAGAACTTTCCTCGTCTTCATTTTCGCTACTGCCACCTCCCACGTCGGGATTTGTTTTCAAATTAGCCTGTAGAAATTAAAAAAATCATTATATTCTGAAGTATTATTTCTAAAGTATCAACATTTCTTATCTCAAATCGCACATTACCCGTTTCTTTTCCCAAGTCCTTTCCGGCTCCAGATAATTATTTACATAAAATTTATCGTACGTTTCATTGTGAGGATTTATACACTTGTGGAATTTTTTTCGCATATGTTCTTTTAACACCGTACGATCCTTAAATGTTCCCTCGCAATAAATGCATATTAAACTAAAAAGATTGACATAAATAATTTTGTATAAATATTTTTATAAAAAAAATATATATATATACTACATTATGTTATTGGAGTACATGCAGATTCAATTGTAATGTATGCGTTGATTCTTTAATGTTATACCTTTCAACATTGTTTTGGATTTTGTCTAAAAGCTCGTCGACAAACACCAAATTTTCTGGTTTACCAAGGTAAAGATTGTGCTTCTGATAAAGATGTTTTATATACTCGGCACGTGATCCACAGATTTCAGTACGGCAGAATATACAGCCGCGCTTGAAACTGGTATCCGCACGTTCAGCTGCTTGTTTCGCCAATATCCATTCCTTGAAATAATAATTCCATATCGTTACAAAAAGAGCCATCATAAACTACATATCAAACATATTAGCTTGTTTGTTGATAGACATACCAGTTTAGCCCGATGTATTTCGTCTCTCAAAGTCTTGTCCTCCGACAGACAGTCGGAGAGCAGGAAATAATGTTCATTTTTACTCGGCTGTCCATCCGGCGTGCAGTCCATTAGCAATGTACTACAATAAGTCGTCAACGGTGCTTTCTTAAATTTTATGCTCCAGTAATGTACATAACTGAAATTATCAGGATCGTTATATCTAACTGCAAAGCAAAGTACGCACACATGATACAGGCAACGGGATAAAAATTGGTCATTGTACCTCCTTAAATTGGCAATTTTCCAAACGTCGGCTATAACGAGGCGATGCGCCTTAAACAAATGCGTGAGAAAATCCGTCTCGTTTGTCGGAAGGACAAACGTGCGGTCGCACAACAGGCACTTCGTATCGCACGGCTTATCGTCCAAGCCGACAAACTGCGACTTGTACATCGTACTTACATCACGCATCTGAGAACTTTAAGTCCAATCTACGGAACAAAACCCTCGTACTATAATTATTTTCTTTCTGTTAGCTGACAGAACGCATGCTAACTTTTGCAAATGCAATCTGTATCGCGCCGTGAGGAATCTAGCTGCGATGTCTCCAGGCTTCGAAGCCCTCAAAGTGTTTTAGCACCGGCCAAAGTTTCTATCAGTTCCTATCAAGAAATATATGCATTCCGTGACTTCGAGGCGAGGAATCTCGACAGATTGACAGCAACAAGATCCGGAGCGACCGGAGCTGCGACTGCTGCGAGGCGGCGAATCGGGCGAATGTTGGCGAGGGGAACAGGGGGGAGAGGTCTCATCAGCTGTTCTACGATCATGCGCGACTAGCTGCGTCTGCGTCAGTGCGTGCGTGGCAGTGCGTGTGAGTGTGAATACTACGAGCACGCTGGCTGAAGACGGAGCCGATCGCTGTCGTTTGTGCGCCTCGTATTCACTTTCATCGCACGCAGAATGAAAATCTTGTGTATCATCTGTCACGACCTGCTGATATCGTCCGAAGACATCTTTTTCACTTGTTGCGGCCATGTGTTTCATCACCGCTGCCTGTTGCAATGGCTCGAGAGGTAAATACGGCGTATCGCGGTTATGTTTAATTATGTTCCTACGAATGTGCGACGCGTATTATCAGTATCGTTCGCTCTCCGCATCTTCCGTCGTCCGTCTCCCTCGTTCCAGGATGCGGATAAAACAAATCCCATTGTTTTGTCGTGAAATTTCCAATTTTGTTTGTAAAGGAGACGACGAATCGATCGAACGACGTTTCAACTAATTTGACGTTTTGTTCCACAGATCGGAGACCTGTCCGCAATGTCGTGCCAAAGTGACGGAGAATAGGATCCATAAGGCTCACTTCACGGTTTCGAACACTGAGACCGCCGCGGATAATGCGGACAATTTGTCCTCGCAAAGCAGGATCGACAGCCTAAAGTTTCAAATCTTACTGAACGAAAAGAATATCAAGTACTACACCTCGAAGAATGCGATTCTGGAGAAACAGAATGCTGGCCTTAGGCAGGAAGTGCGAAAGGTGGAAAGCGAGATCAATCAGAAAAACTCAGTTATATATGGCCTGAGGGAACAGATAAAGCATTTTAAGGAAAAGTCTGAGTTTCTGAGAAAGAAGCTGTCTTGGGAAGAAAAGTAAGTGGAACATTTTCGAGAGTACGTTTATTTATGTTGATTGTCTCGTGTAATTAAGTCGAGCATTGGCAGCTCATTGCCGAGATCGATCTTTGTTGCAGAATGCATAATGCGTTGTCAATGGGTACGCTTGAGGATGTACAGGAAATGGTTGGAAATAAAACAGATCGCAACACTTTACTTAATTGCATTTCCGATTTGAAAGAGTATGTCTTGCTGTCTTGCTTATACATATATCTTGATCTTGATATCTTACAACTCGCTCTCCATTGATTTTAGGATATCATTAAAGAAAACGAGAAAAATCGAAAGTCTTCGAACTCAACTTACGATGCATCGCGATTCCCTAGCGGAAGAACGATCTAAGAGCTTGTACGTATTTTCATTATTCAATACTAAATACAAACTAACGTTTCTATTCTACTTTTTTCTGTTTTTAGAGAATTCGAGGAACGTTTGGCATTTAGCGAAAGTGAAAATTTATCCCTACGACAAAAGCTGCATAAGATTACGGACCAAAACTGTATTGCAAAATCTAGTAGCCAAAGAAACTCCAATGAAAATTCTTTGATTAACGTACGGACAGTCGATATTTCTACCCAGGTAATTAATTTAATTCTGGAATTCACTGTAATATGGAAATTAGTTCTGCCATAACATACGTTTTTCATGGAAATTTTTGTAATATTGTATTTTATAATGGATTTAATAATATTGTACTTTATGTATTAACGTATTTCGTATAATTATGTAATAATGTATTTTGAAAAATATAAATAATTCTCAAGTTCATAATGTATCACGATATAATAATAAGCGTTCTTATTCTCTTATATAATTATATAAGATTTCTCTCAAAGCAATAAAAATTAGGGACCAGCATTAATTCTCTATAGTTTTGCATATAAAATATCAAAATTAATTATTTACATATGTAAGATGATTATATATTCTGTTGTTGAAGAAGTTAAGTTATTTTAAATAACATTTTTTTCTTCAATATTCTTCTACATGCATAATTGATTTCTTATCCTTTAGAAAGTAAACGCAAAACAGGAAACTGCAGATCAAAATGGTTCATCGTCTCCAGAAGTTGAAATCATTAATGACACATTCGACGACACGTTCGAGTGTCCAACTGTGACAAAAAAACCGAGACTGAAACATTTGCCTTTATCTTTATGTTTACCAGGTAACAGTAGTGATAAGACAAATGATGTAACTACGAGCGAGAAACGCTGCAATATTATTGATACTTTAATGCAGGAATAAGTCACAATCAAAGCAGAAAAAAATATTAAAACTAAAAGGTCTCTCGTGATACTGTTATCTTTAAATTAAGCATTTGTATAAAAAGCAATTCAATATTAAAATTTATTCTTGCTATAGTTTACGTCAACATCTGCTACATTTGTTAAATTATGAACAGAGAATAGAGTCCTATATACTGGAATATTAGGCTCGAATTATCTCTCTTATTAGTAATAGAATCTCAATTTTTACTCTTATTTAAACTTCTTATTTAAATCTAGAATTGAACTTATACTATTGAAATCTATAATCGAACTTATACTACGTTTACGCGAGCGTTACTTCTGTAGTAACTTACGATAATTCCTTCGCGTAAACGGGATTTTCCTTCGCGTAAACGTGATTTTGTAGTAACTTACGATAATTTACTCCGCGTAAACGAGTAATATATCGTAAGGTACTACAGAAGTAACGCTCGCGTAAACGTAGTATTAGCTTTGTTCTTGATGGTACACTAACAATGTAAAAATATCGTATATTTTTTTATCTTCTTTCTTCATGTTGTTAATTACGTAACAATACGGAGAAAGAAATGCATAAGTAAAAAGAGAACTCCAATTTAAAGAGGGAGTCCAGAATAGTGGCGGATCTAAAATAAAGAGTATTTATCAATTTTTTGGCAACAATTGACTATATTACTTTTCTACTGACAATTTATATGGCAGATGTGATCTTCCAATTAATATATTTCGAATCTTGTATCAATAATAGTGTAATAGAGATATTGCACGAAGATATATAATGCTAAAGTCTGTATTGAGATTAATATAAAAATTGATTTGTATAACTTTAGATATCAACATGCTGTATTGTAACAAGATTTTATTAATCTAAAAACTATTTTTGAATAAGGAATATATATTTTGTGTGTATGTGCATTTGCATTTATAGACATCTACCTCAAGAAAAGCCTTCGCGCGATTCTTAACATATAACTCAAAATCGCTTGTTCTATCCAATTAAGTTGTACATGTCTTTTTATTAATTTAAATTTAATTTATTATGTCAAAAATATGCCAAAAATATTTCCAAGATACAAGACAACAAAATAAAAAGAGATAATATAGAACAATTATGATAGAGTCAGATTATGAATGAGTTTATTAGAATAAAAGATTATTATCCGAGTGTTAAATTAGTAAAATAAACATTGTATAATAACCATTATAAAATAAACAACCATTTTGATGTCTATCTATAAACTTTTATTCAGTTTTCATAGGCGCTACATCATTTTCATACGTAAAGAGATAGACAAAAGGAATTCAGACGTCAATATGTATATATACACAGGATTCGCGGACAGGGGATGTCATTTAAATGTTACAAAACGCATTGGTTCTTATCAGTAGCAGTCATGTTTTAACAATTGGATTATTAATCGGAATACTCTCTTATATCCTAGGAACTGGAAAAAAAACGAGTATTTTGTACGTAAGACTAGTTTCGTTTTTCTTCTACTCTTTTTACTCTGCAATTGTAAATGCGAATTCAAAGCACTTGAAGCGTCATCTAATGCGTCAATATTTTTTTACTCGTTTGTATATTATTACTTTTTTATTTAATAGTGTTTATTGTACGCGTCAAGCGCCGGTACGAATGTACAAAAACACACTTTGGTTCTCCAAACCAAGTTTCCGCTAAACTCGTAATTTATTAAAAAATTGATTTAATTGCAATCACCTTACTGTTACAGTTAATTATTTCGGGCTTGGTCAATGGTATGGTAACGTGTGGAAAATTTTTCGTATGATTTATAATATAAATGTCTGCGTGATGAGTAATATTGCGAGATGACAAAACCATTTCGTCAGTTAATATGTACATATATATTCCCTTAAAATTATACTAGCTTTAAAGCAATGGAATTACAAGATACATACAGTACTCTTGTGTATCGCATTTAATTCGGTTAATAGTAATTACAAATGGTGGTAACAATTATAACAATAAATAAAAAATGTAATAAAACGCAAAATGCTTATTTTCGAGTCGTGTGTGTGTGTGTGTGTATATATATATATGTATAATATATGGGTGTATATGTAACAAACTCGGAAAGTCTTATTACATCACAAATTGCAAATAAATGGAGTAGCAAAATCATTGTATGCTCACGATACAAATGCCATTCTACGAATGAATTACGGTACTTGTGTTTCGTACACGTGAAAATCTTCGTGACTTCCGTACGATTTGTTCGTCGATTTTCGCGTCGTTTTTCGACCGCGAGTACCGCCTTACAAAATGCATAGGTTTTCGTAATCGCACGACATTCAATTCTTCCTAAGATTACATTGTATACCAATATCGAAGTATTAGTCCACAGCGTGTACGTGTATGTGGTTCGATCGCTGTCACGTCTTCTCTTCATCGGATTCCTCAAACTTGTATCTTAAACACCTAACGCCCAGTACTCCTTGCTGGATCAACTTATCGATTGACCCATCTTTTCACCGCTTCCGCCCAGTTGGCTTCATCTTCGTCTTCCTTTTCACCGTCCGCCTCTTCTCTCTCGCCTCTCTCCTGCTCCTGCTCGTTGGACAGCGTGGCCGACGGTGTTTGCGGTATACTGTTACGAGATCGCAATTCCGCCAAAAAGTCATTCTCCTGCTGATAACGCCGTTGCAGCTCCTCTCGCCAGGAATTCCCACCGCCGCTGCTATCGTCTCCATCCTCTCCGGCTTCAAAGTCTATAAGTAGGCGCGATCCGTTTCAAAATGTATAGTCGCCCTAGAATACTGAGATCGTTTATTATATTTGTCACTTTTAGTTTAAACGATAAAAAAAGTAGTATATTCGCTGAATTTAATTCCATGTCTCTCTCTTTCTCTTCCCAAGTAGGTCTCAACTTCGAAGAAGGTTTACGTAGTCGTACCAAGGGAATATTATCTGATATTTGCACATATATAGACTTATAACTATAGATGAATAAGAATAATCATTTATGAAGATATACTACAAAGATTCATAGGACAACTTATCTTAATATTATCGTCAGAAGTATACATCGTTAGTGTGTGCGTGATGCTTATGAAGATGATAGAAATGTAGAGATGTTTTAAAATGTGAATACGAATATATATATATATATATATATACATATACATATATTGTATGTACATATATGTACATGTTTGATCTTGGCAAAATTAATGTTGAAAGTACCAAAGAAAAATTTAAACCGAAATGTCAACGTGAAACTCGTAGATAATCAGCGCTTGAAAAGTTACGGGAATTGCTTCGATTAGAAGAGCGACATTGCGAATATTTAAGGTGCAAACGAAAGTAATAGTAATGAAGGTCTCAAAGTCGACGTAGAGATACTTACCTAGCGGTTTTCTGATGTTCATTAGCCCCGAGTTGTGAGAATGGTCCTCCTGGTCTGAGTCTGCAAGCCACCAGGACACATTCACGGGGGGTGCATCACACACATTCCATAACACGTCTAAAGTGTCATTTGTATATTGTATACGGTATATCGAAATGTCTGTCTCGGCCAAATTTAATTAAGAAGGTATACATACAGTCTGTCTAACAAGAGCGTGACCGGCATAATTTTGATATTATTTATTATAATAAAATGAAAAAAATTGTAACATTATTTAATCGATACTTTCATATAATAAACTATTTAATCGCCACCGTTGTCGATATGGCATTTAAAATCCATATTTTTTTCACGAAGCTTTAGCTTTATATGTTTTCAAACATTCTCGAGGATTCGTATTAGCCTGTCTATCACCTCGATACCATTTTCTTCTTTTCACTGGGTACAAAGACGACTTTATTTGAATCATTCAAATTACTGGATTAATGGATAAAGTGTCAAATTCTTACTTTGAGAAATAGTCCCAAATCTTTGCCAGATATATAACGATCTGCTGGAGAAGTCTGTTGGGAATAAACCAAGATGAGCCGCTAACAGTTTGTGCCAAAAAGAAGCTCCACTAGAGAAGGTAACATTGCCCTAATCACAACTGATATTTGCATGCGTTCGAGCAATTCTTTTTTAGACGTATCTTTCGGAAAAAAAATTTTTTATTGGAATTTCAAATTATGAGTAGACAACTTTCGCAGGATATGTTTATACTCTTTTCCTTAAATTTTGCTGGTCGAGGTCTCCATAATCCGTTATCTATCTTTATCTATCGTTACATTCTACGTTCTAGTAGAAGTAGATCATCGACGATTTTTGCTTCTTCAAACCGTTTTAGTCACTTGCTTACGACGGCTTTTACATATTCATTTTTTATGTACTTTACGGCCGATTCTTGCGATATTTATGGATGCGTACAAAGGAAGACGACTTCGAATTGCTAAACACAGTTTCGTTCCTTCACGAAAGTCGGACAACCGAGATCTCTACGACACGTCGCAGGAGGAAAGTTCCATTACCTGATTATTTGAATTTTTGATGTAACAATTTCAAAGAAAAGTTTTGCCGGTCACGTTCTTGTTAGACAGACTGTATATATGTCCTTATCCATATCGAAATATTTATAATTTCGTTTATCTATATTTCTAATTATCTTTTTATTATGTAACGTTTTCTTATATAAAATTTAGATAATTTTGAGTTCTAATTTTTTTATTTTACACTTGTGTATCAAGTTACGAGTTTGTTAGTCTACAAAGTTCAGGTCTCGAAATTTTCTGTACAAAGTAACATTTAATGTGCATTTGGAATTTCTTGGGATTGCGGATTAGATTGTTGTTGCTGTCATCTGTGGCCTTGCGTGTAGTGTAGTCCATGTGCTATTCCACTAGGCTAATATTAACTAACTCTATTCTAGAAAGAAAATAAATGAAACCGTGTAGAGAGAGATGGTAACAGGCAAATACACAGTGTATTTTCCAACCGTTCGGACTAATTTTAGCCCTTGGCCCTACTAACAGAAGTAATGAGAAAAGTTCGTGCGTACGGTTTGTATCTGGCGACGACGTGTTTATGGCATTTATTCATATGAACTTTTCTCGTTACTTTGTTTAGTAGAATGCGGTTAAATTATACCAAACATTTTAGAAACCAACCGTATAGAGAAAATATACACAGTATCCCATATTGTACTTTTCCTCGACCATTAGATATTAGAATATAAATAAAGAAAATCGTTAAAGTCTCGAAAAAAATAATAGTATTTTAAGTACGATTAAAACTACAGTTTAAATGTGCAAGTAAATAACGAGGTCCTGTTAAATAATGACTTCCAATCAAGTTTAAGGAAAAAAAGTTTTGTATCAAAACGAACATAACTGCAGGAAGACCGTGTAATAGTTTTAATAAGGGATCATATGTATATTTCTGTATTTACATTTTTTCAAAAGATCTATGCTTTTTGCGCGTATATAGTCATTGTTATATTATTAACAATTTACAAAAATTTGTGTATAATGCAAAGAGATGTTGTGAAAAACTAGACTCAAGAGTCACTTATCTCGATATTTTACGATCGAAACGATAGGATTCACGTCGATCATTATTCATCTTCCTGCAATGAATGTTGTACTTACGCGATTTTCCATAATACGAACGTATATACATAAAGGTGCATCCATGTTCGATTCAAGTATATCCAATGAAATTTCTTACATATAGACAGCATTTGATATGGATCATCTCAATGAATATCAAGACTAGGAACAGATGAAGAATCGCATCTTTTTCATGCTATATGATCCTTTGATGACACGAGAGAATATAAATGCGACGTGGCATGCCTGTACATTCAGCTCAAATGCGATGATTGAGAATATTTCAGAGATAAATGTTAGCAAGTAGTTGAAAGATAAATCCTGCGTCGTATTGTTTCTTGCAGTTTTAAATCGAATTAAAAAGAATAAAATAATGGTATACATATATAGTGTGCGAGAAGTTAACATATAGTGTTGAAAAATTCGAAATATATATCTGTTTTATATGTTTAGAACGATTAGGTGAAGAAGAAACGTTTCTTATAAAATGGCATGAAACACGCAAACTAGTTAATATGTACATCTGTCAGCAGTGTGGTAGTAGTGAGAGTAATAACAATAAGAGTAGCAGGAGCAAAAATAGTAGCAATAATAGTATAAATAAATAGTGTAGTATTAGTATATAGATATGGTTTTGTTGTAAAGATACTACTTCACGATAATATGGTGAATGCAGATCAGTTTATCTATTGCTCACCTCGCCTCCGAGACAATCGAATTTGACATATTTACGGGTCCACTGATAACGAAATCGCTTAACGATCCGTATTACTAACATGCCATCAGCTAAAACACGGCGATAAATGCTAACATACTTTGTAGCTAAAAGCTTGCAATATCAAATTGATCTGTATAACTCACGACGAGGCGCTATTGCCTCTTAAAAATTACCTTCAGTTTTGATTGTGTGAGATAGTAATACCTATATTCTGCGAAATTTTTATGTACCAACTATGTATTGAGTTTGACATACTATCACGGAAAGGCTGAGTGGTATCGTGTAATTATACTATTTAAAACTATAAGCACAACTGGACGTAGCTTTGTCAGACGAATTTTCGTCGGTTTGATGGAACTCTTACAATAATTTTGGAAATTCTAAAAATCTCTCGTACATTATTTACGCACGTTTTCTTCCCAATTTTTTCCAACATATATTCTTAATCGAGGAATATTTTCAAATCAAGTCCCGCTTTTACACATCTACGTCCAATTTATCAATCGTTATTATTGATACTAATCGATTTTATATAGCGCATTATGATTTAACATACCTGAATTTAATTCCCTCACAAGCGTTGACATGGCATTAGTAACGCTGTCGGCAGCTACCAGTAAGTCGTTTCTTAAGGATCGGCCCAAACTATTATTGGCACTGCTGGAACCGCTCCCTGGTAAGCTGTTTGTCCTGAACGCAGACCTGACATCGAAAATCTCTATTTTCTTGGCGCGAAGCAATTTCCAAATAAAAAATTCTTTAAACAAAAATTGCAGCATGCAATTTTTATTGCACAAGCATTATTCAGTCCGCTTAACGTAACTCTTACACATTCAATTCGCTATACTTACTCGCGATCAAGACATATAAGCGTCAATAAAATTTCAAATTAAAATTAGCAACTCATCGATTATATAACAATACACACATGCACGATTTCAGGAAGCTACGATATTTATTGGTGTCTAAAATGTAATGATATACTGTAATCTAACAAAAATATATCAATATGGCAAAAGTTGTGAACGCATTGCAAAAATGCTTCGTCTCCGATCTATTAAGATATCTGCCGCGTTTGACCGTTACAGTACTTGCAGGATATATTTACATATCGCAACGCTTGCGTAATAAATAATAACAATGTTTAAAAGGTGGATGGTAGTTTTACACAAGCTTAGCAGAAAAGAAGGATCGGATGGGTAACTTATACGCGTCAAACTTATATCCAACGCATCAGTACTTTCCTTACACGATAGCTGCTTTTATACTGTACATAAAAAATGATACATTTAAGATGACTAATAATGATAGCAAAGTAAAAGAGGATATTCATGTAAGAAACTTACATCTTGAACCTAATAAAAATTAAAAGAAATTACTTAAACAGGGTTAAAAGCGACATGACATGGGATATACAAATATATCTACTATATATATTTATAGGTCGATATAAATCTGACGATTTAAGTAACATCTTACGAGGTACTGTCACTTATTTCGCGCTAGTACCACATTGTTCTTAATACTAGCTTAATTAGAAATCGCTCATATTCGCATGCAGGATAATTTAGAAGTTCTTTAGCTAATTGTGAAGTAATCGTATACTGTGCAATATTTCTATGTTCAATTGCTACAATAATATCGACGGGAGAAATCAATTTTTTGATAAACATATGATCAGGGTATATATTTTATATATAAGTGATGAACCTGCTTTTTTCGAGCGTTTGTGTTTCACAAAGTTGATTTCCTTTTACAATACAAATCATTTACTTCATCGACAATAATTTGGAAGGATTAAGTCCAATGCGACGTAGTATAAAACTACTATCTTCAATAGGATATCTATTTTACATTATTGCGAATATCGATATAATTAATATTTATTTAGCTACACAATCTAATTATGTACCTACGTTGTTAGAATATATTTTTATGTACATGGAATGTACATAGATTTCTAAAGTTCGCTTGGAATGTCTAAGTAAATAAATTGCTGACTGTGTAATATATTATTCCGTATGTATGAATCACGCGTACAATTATGTATCACGCATATTCGTTCTATTTATAATTTTCTCTCTTTGCTTCGCTCTTTTCGCGCTGTGGAAGGTTCTATCCTCTCGTTTATAATGTATTCTCTCTTTGTGCATGCTTGCCTACCTTACATCGCCGCCAACGCACGATAAGCTATCTGGAATGGGATTCTGTATCGTGCCGAGCATAGCGTTGCCTTGCACGTTAGCCACTGTCGTTGTCGGTACGGGATTTTGATAGCTCTGAGACATTTGTTGTTGCATTTGTTGCTGCATTTGCTGTTGTTGTTGCTGCTGCTGCTGCTGTTGAGGTGTCGTAGACAAAGGCCCGCCGGGAGTCGGCGGTGCCGACCTGCTGCTCGGTATGACACCGGGTGGCAAGGGCGGCGACTTCGTACTTCGTGGTGAACTGTTTGGTGTTGATCGTGGTGATGCTTGATGATTCTATCGAGATAAATTGCATTATGTTACTAATTATGTTCCTGTTTGTGTGAAACAGTATCCTTTCTGTATTATAATTTCCGTGACACACATTTCATCGGTTCTCTTCCTTCATCAAGTTTTATCTTTAGATACAGAGAATTGAGTTGAAACTCGTTTAATTTTAACTGTTTAATTTTTTTAACTTTTTAAAAAGCAGCCTTGTGTAAAATGTTAGTAAAGATACCTTTAGCATTTTCATTAAACCCTCCAGCTGTACCATTAATTGCCTCCTAGAATCTTGTAACGTCGCCAAATGCGTCTCCAGTTCATCCTTTCTTTGCCTCAAAGCTCGCAATTCTGACATTAACGCCGGATTTTCCAAACCCGCGGCTTCTATCTCCTGTTGCCTTCTGTAGCGAGAATGAAAGATTTTTTTGAGGAATTATTAGACATGATATTTAACATAAAAAAGTAGAATATATCACACGATCTTAAAACATGATAATATTCCACTTCATCGATTCATTTTATAAGCGTTGTGATGTGTGGTTAATGTAGTTGTATATGAATGTATTAATGTATTAATGTATTAATATATGAATCTAGTGAATATGTATGATATTCACTAGATTCATATATCAATACATTATGATATTAAATGAATGTATATGAATGTCTAAATGAAGTTGTATATAAATGTAGTCAATATGTATAAATATGTATGCCAATTCGAGAGATATCAAGAACGCTCAATGTTAACTTGTTTGAACGCGAATAATCTCTTTAACTGCATTCCGATAGTCACTGCCGATAGTACTAAAAATCTATAGCGTACATAATGTAAACTATAGATTTTCCTAACGTAATCTATAGTTGTACGTAACGTAAACTATAGATTTTCAATACTAACAGTGAATATCGGAACGCAGTTTTTGTCACTGGTAATCGGCAATATATAAATATGTATTGTTTCTCTTTGTTCATTGTGCAGGCTATGCAACCAAGGTGACACAAAGCGAAACAGAACGTTCTGAACATGCGTGATCCTAGGATGGGTAAACAGGATGAAATTGAGGTTTAGGTTTGATATAAAGGAATATAAACGACACAGGTATACCTTAACCTTGCTATCTCGCGCATTATTTCCTTGTTCTTTGCCTCCAACTGCGATATAAGCTCGCGCTGCGCCCGCGACGCATCTAACGATGCCAGGTTCATGTCCGATGGTGCTCGACCCTGTAAGCAAAAATATCGTCCCGCGTAAAATAATCCGCGACGTGAATTCATAGCGGTGGTCTAAACGGTGTACACTTACTGCTTGATCTGCCTGGGACATTCTGGACGCGGTACGAGGCTGTTAACGAGGCAGTTATGAAATTAATATTAGTGCTAGAGAGCGGCCACGATAATGGAAACGGTAAAACAGTTTAATTGGCTTTCGCGGCTTTTGCAAATTTAACAGATTAAGAACACTTGCGCTTTAACATTAAGCAAATTACAACGCGAGGCTGTGTAGATAGTAAGCGTAAAATGTATGTAAAATGTTAAAGGACTTACCATGGTCCTAGCTTCTTGTGCCAACCTTTGTGCATATCGTGCTATTAATTTATGTTCATCGTCCAGTCTTGAACTGTCCATACTGGACGATATACAAAAGGAATAAGTAAAGCATGGCGTCTGCACGCAAATGGCAAAGGCAAATAAATTGTGCATAAATTATAATTTCGCTCGGGCTTACCTTCTCAGAGTCGAACGACTATCCACCGATCCTGAATCAAAGGGGGCCATAAATCCCGGATCTGGAAAACCGTTGTGAGATGGTAAAGGTGACGGTGGGCTGGAACGTAGTGAATTTATTTGGATTGTAAAATCATGCCGAGACACAACAAGCGATTGTAAAGTTATGCAACGATAAAGATACTAACACTATATGCGACAGATCTAGCGTCTTCTCGGGTTGTTCCGGGAATCGCGGTAGACTGTTCTTCCCCTTCTCGGGAACGCATCTGAAGCTTTTTCGCAGGGAATGACCAATCTGCTTGCTTGGTGATTTCTATCGATAAAAATTACATTATTGAAAACTAAATAACGAAAGATTTAAAATGTTTCAGAGTACATGAACAACGAAAATACGTACGAAGCTGCTGTACTCTCTTGTTTCGTGGTCATTATTGTGCGTCCCTGAAACTTTACCGCGCCAGAAACAGTCTTGACATAGCTGGTACGAATGACACTTCTGACATCTGTATCGGAACCCGGTGAAGTTCTCCCTGTGACACGCGTCGCACATAATAGGATGGGCAACTGGAAACACGAAGGATGACGTGAGATCTCGATCGCCGGTCAATTTTCGTCGTGTTTAATTTCTCGCATAACCCACCTGTTTCCACGGCCGCCATTCTGTGATACAACGGCAACCAGATTAAGCAATGCGGTCCAGGATCCGACATGAGCGTGTCCAGGAAGTCGTTTACAGTGACTTTGGAATTCTGCCGCATACAAGGCATTATCCGTTTAGTCGAGTAATGTATTAGAACAGCTTGCACACATACGTGCAATGCGTACGTACCGGGGGGAAAATGGAGTTAGCGAGACCGTCGGAATATCCGAACGACGGGGACTCGTAGACCGCCGCGGTTAAAGCTAGTACTTCTTTCAGATAATCGGCGAACCTCCAGTGTATCATGTGCCCGTTGCTGTCGGATATTTGCGAGTATATATCTGCTCGTAGAATAAACATCGTTAATCGACTTAAGCTCAATGGTGAATAAGAGAGCGAGGAAACTATTTGCGAGGCTTACATCGAAATTTGTCCATGAGCTTTCCCGCGCATAACGTCGCCAGGGCCACCTTTACCGAGAACACGGATATCTTATTGTTCTCCCTGAAAGAAAATCGCATGGTAATTAGATATATAGCCGACAATTACATAACCTTATTTAACAAAATTAAAGAAACAAACTGTTAACAAACAGTGTTAGGAATAGCGATTCGATTGTTTATCTCATCAAGCGTACCCGCTGGTGTAAGCAGCCAGCAACCAGTTCATTAGCAACGCCGTGGTAGCGTCAACTTTGGCCTGTTGCGACACCGGCACTCTCTTGTTCAGCGCGTGAAACAAGGAAGACAGTAGTGTTTCAAGTCTGGATACTCCTAAGGTGCTCGACGGCTCCAACGTGTTCAGACCGTTCTCTCGAAATGCCTCAATCACGTTCCATATATCGACGTTGTGCACTGCGCAAAACCATGCATGCGTTATTAAAACGGTACATACCTTGACATTTACCTTAACATCTCTTCACACAAGATTAATTAACGCAAGCGCGAGCGCCAGCGTTCTGTTTAAATTCCGACGTGCCGACGCGAAGAGGCACGTTAATTATCATTAGCATAGTCGTATAAGTGTGAGAAAATTAGCGTTTCTGAGTTAATATCCTAGCAGCGATTTAAAGAGCTTTGCCCCATTAATCGTTCTAAAACTATATGCAACGTATGAGCCTCTCAAAAACCAAACAGATTTGTTCTGCTCTTCGTACATTTCTTCATTCTAGTATAGCAGAGCGTACGATTTTATTTAATTATTTTTTACTTCTTTTTATTTTTCATTTCACAGAGTGTGTTTTGCTTTTGAAGGCTTACACGTAAAAGCTGACTGAAGCCTACTGAAGGCGATGAGGGAGTATACTCACGGTGCACTTTCTTCTGTATGAATCTTAGCTTGCAAGCGGTGCGATACGACGCGAATCGTATGGTGTCGAAGTTCTGCTGTCGCATCTCCTGGAGAAGCTGCAAACGGCTCGTCTCGCCGCTGCTCCCGTTTCCTGATCCACCCGCGCCTTCTTCTGCCATTTTCGCTGCGAAAAACGAGCGGATGATGCGTCTCCTCATCGATTCTCCCTGCACGTGTCTTCGCGACCGCCTGTAGCGGATGTTGTTTCGCAACGATCTTTGGGATCTATATACTGCGTTCTTTTTTTTTCCCCTTATTATAGTTCGCCGTAAATTTATGCGCGGCATAAAATATCGGCGAGTCCGCGCGAAGCGAAGGTCGCTGGAGTGACTAATCGTAGATTCATTATGATAATTGCGCCTCGGTATTTCATTAACAAATATTCAGCAGTAAGTTATGCGTGCGTTACGACAGCGTTAACGCGATACTCTCTTTCGAATGAAACAAATAGCATGGGATATTAATGTGCGTTCTCGTCGCCAGAATAGTGCGACGGCTCTCGTCAAAATTACTCGTTAAGATTGACCTTTTAGCAGCGATCGTAAAATATCCGCAGAATATTTCAAGAGGTTGCGACATCACTTAACTTTGCCTCATTACATTCTCTATATTAGCTCTAGCTCCAAAATAGATACATTCCGTCGCGAATTGATGATGGAACACTTCGTCCATCGCGCGTAGACACGCAACTGCCGGAGCTGCTCTTAATTCGTAGTTCGTAGGACGCGTCAGTTGCGTCGTGATGAGAACGAGACTGTTCATCATCGACTTAACGACGTCCTAGAGAGAGCTAATTAGTAACGATTAGACAGTACGCGCCATGTATTTGTATTAAAGAAACGCGCCACGTATCATCAATGTGCGAGCATCTTCCAACCTAAATTTATATGTTTAATCTACGATACTATTGCGTAAAATGCTGTAAAAAAATCTTTCGAATATGCATATTGCTTCTTACTTCGGACGTTTGTGTCAGATAATCAGGCATCTATTGTTTTTTTTTCTTTGATATTTAAAGATTGGAACAACCCTGAAAGAGAAGAGAATCGCCAATTACACAGTATAATTATTTACTATATTTGATAACGTTTTCGTACTAGATTAAATTGAAAAAATGAACTACTTGATTTTTACTCATTCATGAGAGACAGTTTGAACGACAAGGAGTTAATATTAGCCTCTGCCACGGCAGACTCTTCGTTATAGACTTTTTTTTGCGAGGATATATATGAAGACTATATTTTCGGAAAGAGAATTAATTCAAGGTTGTTCAACCATAGTGATACAATCCGCTTCACGTAAACGATTGACCTAGTTAGGGAGGAACATCGATATCCGAAGATGTAATTGATTTAAAACCGACCGTTCTTCACCCGAGAGTTACTTTTTCGGTCAACGATTTCTTCCGTGCTCCTCGCGTTTATTTTTCTTTGCGTTCAAATCGATGTGCTAAATTTTTACAACGTAAATAATTTATTTGTGATGCTATATTCCCGAATTATGCATTATTTTATGAATAATATTTGTGACGCTTGGAAAATTTTTAAGCGCTGAAGATTGAAAAAAAAAACAGTTAATTATTTCGTATTAAATTTAACTAATAACAATTTCTTACTGATAATTTTCTCGTTAAAATTATTTCAAACTCGTTCTAAACTCCAAACGATATAATTCAGATAATTAAAGGTGCTAATTTTGAGATAAAAATTTGTGTATGCTCATTTTAGATGACCTATAATTCGGATTAAAATTCTTACACTTATAATGTCATATGTAAAATTTATATAAAATACATGTTAAAGTATGCGTTGAAATTAACGCAAATTAATAGGTTGGCCAATAAGTCCGCGTGCGGTTTTTTACTTATAAATGTTACTTATAAATAACCGCACGGACTTATTGGCCAACCCAATATATTGTCTAGAATTATCTTTAAATTAACGCAATTATATTGTCTACGTTTGAAATAATTTTGACGAGAAATTTAATAAGAAATTTAGTAGTTTAAATTTAATAAAAAATACTCCCCTTTTTTGTTAATCTTCAGTATCTAAAAAAATTTTCTAAGTACAATATTCATGAAAATAATAATAATGCATTGTTCAGGAACGTTTATGCCTTTCGAGAGATCTGGGAAATAGGGAGGAATGCCCTGCGAGCGTTCATCTTTCTTCGGGGTGCAGCGTCGAGCATCGCGTCGCTCAAGCTATTCGCGACAACAATTGCTCGAGAGATCGCAGACCGGAATGGACCGATCAGGAAGTAATAAGGGAATAATCGGCCCCCCGATGGCTTCGGCAGAATGAGGGAACTAAACGCGGATGCCTAAGTTTGAATCAATACGATAAGTGGGCCAGGTGGGAGGAAACGTAAGATCGGCCGAAGAAACGGGGGAACGGCCGGGAAAGGAACGCCGGGCGGCCCCGCGGGCGCGTTTGAAGGAACGCGCGAAACGGAGCGACCGGGAGGCGCGGCCAACTTCAGCGCGCTGAGAAAATTTCTCCGAGCCGAGCCGAACCGAGCCGAACCGACGCGACGATCGGAGCCGCGGCCGCGGAGTCGCGGAGTCGCGCCGTGAAACGACAAGAAGAATCGAAACCGGCGGCGATCGGGGACGGTATCGACGACGATATACGGGATGTTTTGATGTGTTCTCACCCGATAAGGGCACGTTCGATTACTCGTCTCGTCTCGCAGAGCTTTCTATCGAGCTTCGGAGAGCGATACCATTCGCATCGTGAAAGGTTAGCCGTCCCGCACTTTTCCTCTCTCTTTTTCAGAATCTCGAACGTATCTATTTGATTTTCAATTGAATTGAACTTTATACTTCATACTCGATTTATTTTACTAGCAAACACGGAAAGTATAACGTATACGTATGACAAGCAAGCGACAAAAGCTCCGATTTGTTTGCGCGGGGAATTTCGTAAGCCGCGCGCTTGCGCGGCTTCGGAGAAAAGTTCGAATCCTTAATATTTTTCGCAACATATTTTTACGAATTAACATCGATGTTGTTAAATTGTTAATCAATTCTCATTTAATACGATCGATAATATAATTGCCGATTGAGTTAACGAAGGTTCGATCGAAGTCGTCCTTGGCGTAGCAGAGAGAGGATGAGCCTCCTCTCGCGCGTGTGGCACAAAAATGTTTTTCGCGCAACGCGAGCGCGCAATTCGCGAATTAAAGTTCAACGTTAAATCGGCGAGACGTCATTAACGATGTATAATCTCTCGTTTCTCGTCTTGCTATACGTTCGGCGCCAAGTCCAACAATCTATTTATATATTATTTCTTTAAATTGAATTTTATATTCTCTCCGTCAATCGAATAAGTACGGGCTTAATTTCCTCGGATGGCACGTCAATAAATGATGCCTCGCGGTTACCCACCAATAATTCAGCGCCTATCGGTATCAAGCTGTCACTTAAACGCTGTCTCGTTCCGAATATACTCATCGGTTCGAGAGTTCGCGAGCATATCACAGATTTGGACGGCGCCACGAAATATCGACGTTCTATTTTGGACACCGAAATTATTTCGGCACCGTGGTAAATCGTTACGTTCGAGCGGCAATTAGACGTCAATATTTAAAGCGCGGCATTGGTATTCGCGGTCAAGCGGAAAGACCGGCCGGAGACTCCGGTAGTCTAGATAATTCTAGCGTATCAATGAAGTCTTTAGAATGATATTCACAGTCGGTTCCTATATTCAAGACCGCTTTTAAGTACAGTCAGAGCCGTACTAGCAACTTGAGAGCAAGACGGTCTTGAAACAAGAACGGACTATGGCCGGTATTCATAGTCAGATCTTATATGTATATATATAAGATTGCCTTAGTTAAGTTCATCTGAGTCGTGCAGCATCTCAAGACAAACTTAAGATCTTATATATATAAGATCCGACTGTGAATACCGGTCTCACATATCGATTTATTAGTCTAAGTTACTCAGACTTGTTATACCTAAAACATCAGCATTTTATGTGAAAATGTAAAAATCATAAATTATTGGAATTAATTTATAGTGATATATCACAAAGCATATCAAGGGGATGAAATCAGGGGAAGGGAGTGGGATGTTTCAGGTTTCATGGATACATATTTTTCGTGGGTCAAAGAGTTTAGGAGTTAAGGATTTAAGGAACATATATAGACGCGGACATTCTAGTTATAGATATATGTGTGTGCACATATATATATATATATAGATTTTTTTCATTTATTGCAGCGATTTAATTAAGTGATTGTGTCTCCAATCCTAAGTCGAATTATGACGAGTTTAATCGTGTGACTTTTGTGCTTTCCGCATACTCGGCAGGAGAGAAATACATAAAAAAATATTTTTTAAAAATATAAAAAAATACATAAAATATATTCAAGAAGAAAAATCGCGAGAGAGATTACAGAGAGATCGAAAATCAAAAGAGCGGACCTCGCGGCAGCCTTGCGGGAGGCACCTAACCTGTTCTACCGGTCGGTTTACCTATCTGTCTACCTGCCTACCTACCTGAGGCGCTCTCCGCGCGCGTGTCTCCGGCGAGAGAAAAAGGGGTACCGACGGGGGCGTGGAGGGAGTCGTCGTCCCGTGTGCCCGTGGAAGGCCTTCCCTCACGGACGTTCCTATCGCTGCTCCGGCTCCGTCGTTAAATCCCGCGAGAGACACCCGGGTTACGAGCCGAGGGGGGGACGAGACGGCGGATCGTTAAATCCGCGAGCGGGGTATACGCTCGCTCTCGCGTGTATACGACCGTTCTCTCTCACGGACGGCCGCGGGAGCGGTTTTCGACAAAACGCCGCGGAACGTCCGACTCGCGCTTCGCGGCGTGCACGCGGGGGGGGGGGAGACCCCGACGGCGGCCGCCGACCCGAGCGAGCCGCGGACGGCGGATCCCGGTTAACGAGACGCGGATTCACCCCCCGGATGCCGGGAACGACGTCACGGTAAACAAGCCCGCCGCACGAAAACCGATCCGACGCACGTCGCGGCCATCACTGGCCGTGTCGCTGGATCTTCCCCGACGGCCCGCTGGTGGCGCGTGGCGCGCCCGATCGTCCGCGCCGCGCTCCGCTCGCTCCGCTCTCCGAACGCCGGGAACGGGGAATGCAGACCGCGGCGACCCTCGCGGGGATTCCGTGAGATTCGTCCTTCAACCGCGGAGGCGCGGGCGCGGAACGATCGAGCTTCAGAAATTCAGCGAGAGAGATGACACCACTGATGACTTTAGTGATGACAAGTATTGACTATTGACGATTCCTCAGTGATTTGATTACGCATCGAGAGAAGCAAGTTTTATTAAATAATACATCAAAGTAAGCTAAATTGTAATTTAGAGAAACGCTAGCTTTACGTGGCAGTGCTTCGTCGTGAGAGATTTTCTCAGTTCGATGTTACTAAATTATAAAATCGCTCAATGTCAGAAGATACATCGAATGATAATTTTGTTTTATAATCTTTCTCCGCAACGTTCCTTCCGCTACGTATATAGAAATATTGGTTCCTGCTGATTAAGGACCTTTCTCATTGCCACGATTGTGCAGGTAATTACTGCCAGGATAATTGCAGAATTCGCAGTACCCGGGTGGTCCCTGCGCTCCTGGCGGTCCCCTCGCACCAGGAACACCTGTTGACGGTTACAGAATTAATTTTTTAATTACAAATTACGGAATTGGTGCAATATCTTGCGTATAAAGCGCGTGCAATGCCCAAATCGTAGAGATTTTGATTATTCCATAAATTATATTGGAAAAAATCCTTTCGAGACATGTATATCGAGAAAAGTAAAAAACCACCCAACATACGAGAGGTGATTTCATCCCTTAGAATCATTTTTAGGCCGCAAATGAAAATTTCTCGATTCTGTTAACCCCATCTCTCCTTATTAAATGTATGTAAAGTTTTTTATCTCAAAATCAGAATTTTTGCCTTTGCGAGGTTCTCTTGTTAGATATATAATCTTTTTACCTGGTCTGCCTGGTTCACCTCTATCTCCCTGTCTTCCAGGTAAACCGACGCCGTCGTTACCAGGAGGCCCTATTATAAGAGGTAGTACGATTACTATATAGCCATCCTAAGATCTATGTAATATATAATCTCTCATTGCTGTCCATTTAAATAATCTTTTACTGATGTAACATAATTTAACCTGGTAGACCCGTTGGACCAGGCGGACCTTCCAAACCGATTCCCTCGGGACCTCTATCCCCCTTTTCTCCACGTTCGCCAGATTGTCCCTGCGGACCGATGGGACCCTGCGAGCCAGGTAAACCGACGAATCCACGTTCCCCTGGTAAACCCGGTGGTCCCGGGTCGCCTAAACGATCGAAAATTAAGAAATAAAAATCAAGAAACAATTACGATATCGTACAAACAGCGATAAAATTGGCCATGCGTTAAATTTCTTTACATTATCCGGGCATCTTTTTTAAAAAATTGGGTTTGAGAAGATTTCATTACGATAATACACAGAAAATAAAGAAATAGAACAGATATAAAAACTGAAGGTATAATCGAAGATTTGTCAATGATGTTAAAGCGCGTGCTGCCTTAAAAAAAGATATATCCGCTTTAATGCATTAAAAAAGCGTCATGTCCGACGATGAGGGAATTAAGCTAATGAAATTACTCGACTAATCTGATTTTCTGCATGCGCGCGACAAAAGCGTTCCATTAGTCCAAACAGGCTATTTTCCAGACGTTTCAGAGAATTGCTTTGTTCCCGAGTGATAGGTACCTGGGATGCCCCGCTTTCCGGCTCGACCGGGACGGCCGTGTCGAGCCGGTCCCGGTAATCCGGGTAGCCCTCGTAGACCCTCTGTTAGTTCGTTCAGTCTTTCTGCGACACATGCCAATATATCGTTATCGTTGTGAGCGTAACCGCGACGCCGGGACATTAATCCCGAGTCGAATCATCGCTATTGTTAAGTGCCACGTGTATGAATACTATGAATTTACGCCATTCGCATACGTTATAGCTCTAGGGACACGAGGGACGGTGATACTTCAAGCGTTTAAACGGCGATGCTACTACAACGACGCTCGGTTTTGTCGCCTGACAAACATCTTCGCTTGAGTTAGGTCCCCATTCTATCCAAGATTACTCTATAAACTAAGAAAATCCATGTAGTAGCAGTTGATCTCTAACGCGATTAATCCGTCGTGCCGAACGCAAGAAAAAAGCGCAGGGAATTGATGATTCTGACTCGAAGGGTGTACCTGGACGACCTTGGGGACCAGGCGATCCAGGACGGCCCGGACGACCTCGGCCAGGTGGGCCAGGCGGACCTTGCATTAGCGCTGTCATTTCGGTCATCTGTTCTGTATGCATATGGGTAATAACAAGGAAAAAATCACATCACTATTCGCACATATTCCTGTCTTTTCCACTCATGCGCAGTTTTATAATAAGATACAGCCGCCGTCACCCCACTTTCATCAAAGTTACCTGGAGTTTAATCGACTTAACTAGTTTAATTTATATATCTTTACAGCGAAAACGAAGGGAGTCGACGATTGGGGAGGATTAGTTAAATTTTAATTCAATTTCAATTAAATTTAATGTCTACGATAACAATGAAAATTACCTCTCAGAACAGTAGCGCAGATATCGCGAATTTCTGCCTCACTTATACTATTGCCTGGTAGACCTTGAAGGCCGGGTAATCCCGTTTGTCCTCTGTTCCCGGGGGAACCTTGCAATCCAGGCGCTCCATCTAATCCCGGATATCCTTTGTCTCCAGGTTCGCCTAAAATTAATTTTTATATAGTAATGTAATTAATACATTTTTTTATATGATATTTCTCTTCATAATTTCACCCTCTTTTTCTCCCGAGTCAATCACTTAAATATTTAATAAATAATCATCTTTATTGCTAATAATGAAGTACGAAATGAAGTTTTGTAGTTACAAATAACGCAAAGAAAAACAAAAAGAAATTGAAATGTTTATAATAAAATTTCCTATTCTACATTGAGCAATTAACTTTGGTGCTCGAGGTACTTGTAAGCATATAATTTTGAATTACTCATAGATGAGCACAGATTGCGACAAATTGATTTACAATGACTGCGAATGAGCGCATCTGGGTCAGTGATACGTGGAATATCGTGCGCCGCTTGAATCGTTTAAGAGCGCCATTTAAATCGTTAGATCTCAAAAATGATAAATTTTGATCTAACGATTTTAAACCCATATATACGTATTACATATCTTTAAAAATTATTCATATTTTCCATTAGTAAATTATACTCATAGATTAGAAGTTGAAAATAAGCATTACATAAAGTGCTGGTACAATCGAGATTAGACGGATGACAACGAGTGCATTAATCGGACATCCGTTTCTTAATAATCTCTCGCTCTATGCAGAATAACGCAATTCTACATTTCGACTCGATTTCTAACGAGATCGAATTACGTCGTCGGACGCGTGTTTGACGTTCCACAAGCGGATTTGATCTATCTTAATTGAGACTTATCTGATGTTCTCTTTCCGAGGAACAACGTATTGTACCTTTCTCACCCGGCTGCCCTTGAACACCATTATCTCCCCGTTCACCTTTCTCACCCTTGTATCCTGGTGATCCAACAGGATAAAGAAAATCGCTCATATTCCCTGGCGGACCCGGAAATCCTCGAGGACCCTGATCTCCTTTCAGACCCGGAAATCCCATATCTCCCTATTGGAAAATTAATTATTTGACTGCTATTTATCTTACAAAAAAATTTCCTAGCCACGCGTAATCATATCCAAAAAGTTTAAAAGAGCAGCGAAGAGCTTACTCTTTCACCCTTTCGTCCTGGTAATCCCGACGGTCCCGCGGGTCCGATCGCTCCTTTTGAACCTTGCAATCCCGGAAAACCTCTGGCACCAGTGTTACCTGGGGCTCCCTGATAATATACATCTCTTACATTTCTTTCTTTGCATGCCACAGACGTAATATACGTCTATGTTGCATACATGCTGCCTATGTTTTGTAAATGTAAATATTATTTGAATGATTTACATCTTATAATTGTTTGAATAAATAAGGAAACATACTGTTCTTCCTTGTTCTCCCGGCGGGCCATGCGGACCTGGAAACCCAGGCGAGCCTGACGCACCAATTGTTCCCGGAGCTCCGGGTGGACCGGGCAATCCCTAATACGATTTTCTTTATCAACGATCTCGGAAATTATTAAGAAAATTTGAAAAAATGTATGCAGTTTTAACTATCATAGCATTTAATAAATAGAAAATATATTAAGTTTATTCGTTTAGTGATTATAAGGTCGAACAAAGAAGTTTTAGGACTGATAAAATAAAAATCACAAAACGTCACATAGAATAAAATAAATGCTTTTTAATTTTCAATATATTCCCTAGCGATTTCGATGACATCGCTCGTATAGATCATGCTTGTTTAAATGTGTTGCAAGAGAAGCTGGTTCGGCGGTCACATTCCTTTGAATGTCTTTGAAGTCCCCGAAACGTCTTCCCTTCGAGGCGGTTTTCAATTTGGGGATTAACATGAAACCCACAGGGGCCAAATCCGGCGAGTAGGGAAGATGTTCCAACCACGCCCCAAAACGCCTCTCTTTGCCAGCAATGTCGCGCATTCGAGTATCATTGTGAAGATCCAGATTTGGACCCTGTAGGCTTATCTTCATTGTTGCGAAGAGAAAATGTTTCGAGGACGTCAATAACAAAGAGCATTCCAGGATCTATCAAGCAATGTCATCAATGTATACAAGTGTTTCTGGGGAATATATTAAAAATTAAAAAACGTTTATTTTATTCTATGTTACGTGTTGTGATTTTTATTTCATCAGTCCCAGAACCTTTTTGTCCAATCTTATATGATTAATATAATTAGTCGTAAACTAAACTTTATTAGTATTTCACTTTTAAACTGCTGAAAAAGCTTACTCACGGTCTGATATGCAAATATTTTACAAATATAAAACAAGGAGAGGACTTACGTCTGTACCATTGAATCCATGTGGTCCTTGCGGGCAAATCGTGTCACAGCTGGGTTTTATTTGAAGCAGAGAGGCTGCGGCTATGGTCTTCTACGGTCACGTACATTACACTGATCAGATCTCGCGAATCTGTTAAATTTGCCGAAATATGTGGATCTTACCGGTAGCTCTTCGCACGTTTCTCTCTCGTGTCTCGTTGGATCGCAGTTTAAAACCATCCATTGCACGTCGATCTAAAGACAATGCAAATAGACATGTATTTAAAATCTTAGAATGTCATACTGACATTTAATTAAATGTATACCTTTTTGTGTTTTTCTTTCATATGAACAAAGATATTTCTATTCGTTAGAATTCTAACGTCGTCGCGTGTGCATTCTGGATATGGGCCAAAAGGTCTAATATTAAATTCAACTCGTTCTACTGACGGTTTCAGGTTATTTGAAGCGGTAGTTGTTAAGTAGCGGGCCAATTAATTGTGATGGCCGACACGTAATTTCATCTCTGGAAGCAGTGCATTCCTCGCAGTGACATAATAACGATGCAATTCGTGGATGTTAGATATGCATATATGTAAGTCAGCGTTTATAGATGGTTGGATCAAAATTCGTTCAAGATTTTTCGATCAAAAAAGTTAAGCTGTAGATTAAATAGCGCGATAATCAAGCTTCGAATGCAAATCTGATTGATATTATAACGAGGTCTTACCGGTACAGTGATCTTACTATTGCTCATTTTGGCTATTGATATGTTCCCATCGACTTTAATCGGCCCGCGCGGTTTTAGATCTTCCACGCCAGCGAATTCGCAGTCGATGTTAAGAACCAGCTTATTCTTGAACACCCCGAAGTTTACCTTGTGCCAACCCCTGTCGAACACCTGTTAAAAAAGAAATCATACATATTTTTCAATGACGCAAGCTGCAATTGATCAAGTCTTTTTCTTAATATACATATATATAATATACATTATCCTAGACAGGATAATGATGTAGAAAGAGAGGGAGAGAGAAGAGAGAGAGAGACAAATGAGTTTTAACTAAGACTCATTACCGAGAGGCCGCGAAGTTTCGTATTTATCGCATAAATCTATGCTGTTTCAAAATGCAATTAAGTAATCGCAAATCTCATCGATCAAAAGATCCCGAGCGCGTCGGTCGTCGGTCGTGACGTTCTCTTATCGCAGTATCGCCGAGCGTGAGACTCGTTTCTCTATCACGCGAGCGGGAGGATTTCTAATCGTCGAGGCTCTTTGAAGTGACATTTGCGCACGAAACGACCCGACATATTACATCCGTTACATCTGCCCTGTGTAATGGCATGACGATACAATTCACGCGCCTCTACTTTCGCGACTCGGCACGCATCTCACGCAATAGCTTACGCTTACGTAATGATTTCGTGGGGCGAAACACTCATCACTCATGCATAAATAAGTGATCGGCCAAATCGTTTTAACGACCACGACTCCGGCTCTCTCTCTCTCTCTCTCTCTCTCTCTCTCTCTTTCCTCGATGATTTTTTTAAGAAACGACCTACTCGAGAGGCTTTGCGACCGATACATTCCATATCGTGTTGTCGCCGCATATTAGGGCGCGTTTGACTTTAGAATCGTCGATCTGGGGCGGTACGGTGTCTTACGATTAGCAAAGAGAAAGAAACTGGAATGTCGCCTCTTGCAAGAGAAAATCTAGATAATCGACAATTTATCAATTCGGATAATTCTCCGTGTGATTTTGTCTTCGCTGTTTGAGCCCGTTTGGCAACAATGCCAAGCATTTATTTTATAGGAATAGTGGACCATTACGCGCAACAATCCGCGAACTCTTCTAGAATGATGACGGATGTGGTTGACGACACTCACGCGATCATTCACGAAAGAGACCGTCTGTAATTCTCCCTCATGGTCGATCGATGAAAAATCCAGTGTTTGCTTCCTGGAATTCATCGTGATGAGAAGCTGAGCGTCGTCTTTCGCGTCCACGATCTTAATGATGTGCCAAGGATACTTCGGTGATTTTCTAGCTCTCAACGTATACACCAAAGAGAACTCCTCTGTAAACCCGTTCGGTGTGATGTTCCTGGAAAAGAATTCGCACGTGCAAGGAAGATCGGCATTTTCCTTAATCGATATCTTTTTAATGGGCAAACTTACAAAAGGCTATATTGAAGAATCATTAATTTAGACGAAAAGAATTTTCAGTACCGCATTTGATTTCGGATAGGCGAACATTTAAGGTATACTATTTTGAAGTCATTGTAAACTTTGCAAAGGACCCGTGCCAACTAAGGATGCTTTTGACCAAACTCTGACTCACTTAATCGGCGATTATCATCTTCGTTAACGTGGATAGAATTTTTCATTATTTGATACATGGAAAAGACAGTAGAGAGAGAGAGATTGGACGAAACAAATTATATAATTAAAAATTTTGCTTTAAATAATTCTATCAGTCAAATTATGTCCATTTCTATCAATGCAAATTAATGTTAATTTTGTTTCAATTTACTTTTGATCTTTTTCTAATTCTTAGAACTAGAAAAAGATCAAAATTAAGTTAAATAAAGATTAAGGTAATCTACATTGGTAAGAAATATTCGTCGAGACCGAGTTAATCAGGGTCCGCGTGACCCAATAAGTCGGCCTAAGCCATTGTGTCTACGCGTACTAATTTGAATACTTCGTCGGGAGGGTGACATCAGTGTCTCTTTCCAGCCGGTATGCAGTCTGCATTCGATTGCTGCCCCGAACCTTCGTCATGCCGTTGTAACGGGCATCTAGCAGATCCAATTTCAGCTTGCTGATAAAGTCGAATGTCTGAAGATCATCCTCGCCAGACTTGTAGCCGTTGCATAATCCGCGTTTGGCGATGGTATATTCTAACAGAAATATGACCACGAGTTTCGCGAACGTTGCACTTTTCAATTCGTAATATTGTTGCGAAGAATACTTACGAGCACAAGTAATTATATGCGCTATCGCGAATATCCATGTTTGCAGATCCATTTGCCGCAACTGAATAAATCTGAAACAGCGACGATACTTCACGGTGAAAATAATTATTGACACGGTATCTGTTATGCTTTAGAGTAAATCCCCATATGTTCGATGTAAAGAGATATAGGAAATTTCAACTTTTAATGACATTTATAAAGGAAGACATTCGAAAAATATGTTGGCTAATGCGAGACGTCAGTTCAGTGAAAAAAAATTGGAGTGATTCTAACCAAACTCCGATTAACTTAATCGGTGATTAACTTGTCAAATATCTATGCTATTTTGTTAAGATAAATAGAGTTTTTTGTTGCTTAACGTATGGAAAGAAAGATTAGATCAGGGACAACGAATTGTACAATTCGAAGTTTTGAAATTCTGCCGGTTGAATGAATCACCAATTAAGTTAATCAGAATTTGATCGAAGTCGTTATAAATGTGATATTAATGATTTTCAATCTTCTCTGAATGTTGAAGCATTACAATGTAAATAATAATTATCTTTCATACATAGATTCATATGTTTTAATTTGAAGCTACATTGAAGAAACGGGTTCTAACACGGTCCTGTGGCGCAACGGATAACGCGTCTGACTACGGATCAGAAGATTCCAGGTTCGAATCCTGGCAGGATCGGTGAGTCATATATTTTTGACAATACAATTTTTATAAATTTTTCAAAAGTAAAAATTAATATAAAGTTAAAAGAGACAGCCGTGAAATGAGAAGCGTGTTTAGAACGTGTGTTTTATTTAAGATCTTTTTTTTTACTTTTTGCGAACTTCGATTGGCAATCAATTGTTAAGATTATTTTGGATCATGTTTTGGAGAGAAATAAAAAAAAAGATTCAAATTTTTAATCCGATTTGGACGGTTAATCCAATGGGAATCGATGAGCCTACGTAATTACTATCGCGTGTTGAAGTTTCGTGTTGCGTTTCATACACCAGTAATATCGATCGGTGTTATTAATCTTTTAAAGATAAATTGCACTGCTTCTCCCCCATACCTAAGCATCAAACAGGACAAAATGTATATTTCAGCAATCGTTTTTCGAAAGTATATATTTCAGCGATCATTTTTCGAAAGAATATAATTCTCAAGCCTCCTCGGCGAAAGGACATGGGAAATACTCTTTCGTTCCAGAATGATAACTTAGAAAAAAGATATACATGAACGACGTGCGAAGATAACATGGATCAAATTTTGCGTGTTTTGCATTTCCTCACGTAATCTTTAGTCGAATAGAGATTGCGGTTTAAAGTAACAGCTCTTCCTTTTTAATCCAATTAAGATGAGATGTGATAAAGAATTATAAACACAATATTATTTATTTTCGCAGCAGTTTTCTGTAACAGTCGTTATAATAAAAAACATTTTTTTTTAATGATTCGAAAATTCGACAATTTTATTGGCATATAAAGGTGATTCGAACAACCCTATTGTCCCGCAAATGTCAGATTCCTGACTCGATTCTGAGACGATTTTTCCTGTAGCAAAATTTTCGCCAAAACTTAGTTTTCGAGTTATAAAAGGAAATAGTTACCTTATTACGAGCTAAGTACAAGAGGTAGGCAGGGGCATATACAAACACGTAAACATCGTAATCACGTAAACCACGTAATTAATTAATTGCTATACAGAAGAACAATATTCGTCTTAAGCGAGCGGTGTTGCCAATAGTTTCTTTGTATGCTTTCTTGCCGACAGCGCGCTGAGAGGGACCATCCTCCTTGCTGCCTCCTACGAAAATTTTGAGCTTCGTCGAAAGTGAAGGTACGAAAATCCGGTCAGTCTTGGTGATAGCGTCACATTTATAACAACTTCTCCGAGGTTTTACTTCGTTTGCTCGGGCGAAATAAATATCATCTCAGTACGAGGTATGTATACATTTAAAGAAAACGAAACCAAACTTAATTTAAAACATAAAAATTTCATGTTACTATGATTTAAATTTTTTAATTGGCCAGAAAACAATAGTTAGGAGTAGAAATTTTTCAAATAGTGTCAGTCCCCCGAGGAAGATAATCGCGTAATAAATTACAATCAAATATTGTTAAGTATTGAGACAGGATATATATACATCGGAAATTCTATAACTAATAACTATCTTTGATATTTTTTTTATAATTCTATAATTATAATTTTGTTATCAATATTCGTAAATACTCATCAAATTCGTATTATTAAACTATTCAATCTGACGTCTCTGACAATGTTGAGGAAAAAATAGTTTACAAATATATACAAAGAAAAAGACAGATAACACTCACAAGATAGCTACTCTGAATTCTATGATTATTTAAATATTTATTATAATCAAATCATTATGAATATGATTACGTTATCGATATCATATTTTTTTCTGATTTCGATCGATGATCGAAAACACCAATATTTATTCTGTGTTATACACATATCGGTCGCTATTATTATTAGAGAATCCCGGGAAAAAAAACGAAGCGGTCTTATATGCTCATATATGAATTTTGGCCGCTGGTCATATATGATTATATATAAGATTATATAAAGACATAAAAAAATATCTATAAGACCGCTTCGTTTTTTTTCCCAGGATTACAACACTTTATTCGTGTAAACTAACCTGGCAATCAGAGTCAGGTGAAAGTATTATAGGAATAAATAAATGTAAAGTTTTGTGTTTACGATCGCTCCGAGATCTCGGACGGTGAAAAAATTGGCCAATCATATTTAAATAATTAACCGATGCCATTGACCAAGGCCATTGACCGAGGCCATAAATGATGTAAACATAGTTTACAAGGTCGAAGACAGAATTCAAGGCTGACATATCGTCAACTAAACGTATGTACCTACATCCGTTTTGTTTCGTTAGACTACTTTGTTTAGGCCCTCTGATTAATAAATTCAGCATTTTTCCGTAAACCATATCGCTTTAACGAACGATTGAAGCTCGCAACCGATTTAACTTTCATATCTGCACGGAATGCTTTCAATCCTCAATCTCTGCCCAGACAGCAAAACGCCTGTCATATTTGCGCAATATATACATGAATTTATAACGAGCGTTGCGGTAATAACATGTAAAAAGATGCGTCCGCAAATACCTAACAATAGCATTTGCGGACGCAGCTTTTTACACGTATTGAATTTGTTTCAAGCAACGGTTGCAACGGTTCAAGTATAATTCATGTTTACGCATTGTGGCAACAATACATAAATTGTTTTCCGTAACACGTTTGAATAATTTTGCACACTCACGTTTCACTATCTGGGTGATTTTGACTAACTCTAATATTGCTAAAGATTGCCGTTTCAATTTTTTTCATTCGTATGAGTTTTGTATGTTTGTTTATTATTGTAATCCGGAGAGGTGACGAGTCGATAATTCCAATGCGTTAGAACCAATATTGAGGGGGTTTCATCGAATACTTCTAATGTAATAAATTGATGAAAAAAATCCGTTTGCTTAGTATAAGATATGAGGATGTAGGAAAGCACACACAATACACATACACGCACGCACGCACGCGCGATTTTTTCCTTATCTGTGAATCTGTTAGCCAAAATAGACTCGGGAATGTCAAGAAGGTCATAACGTGTTACGGAATACGTTTCGGGTAACGGTCCGCCGTACCTTTTTTTTCCGATTCCTACGAATAACGAATAACATATGTCAACAATACGATACGAATTGTTTTTGTTTGGGCATCAGGGTCGACAGGGTCATCAGATATCAGATCGCGTGACATCCGTTACACGAGGTGGCGCCACATCCGAGGACGAAGTCGAAAGCGAAGTTTTGTTGCTGACACAGGCGAAGTGCGAAGTACCGGCGACTATCGGACGAACCACGAGCCACCGCGGTAGCTACCGCGCCGCGCGACCGTGGACTCGCAGGGGAACGCTCGACGGGAGCGGTGGCGGCGGCGCAAGAAGAGGTAGGACGGTCGAAGAGACTGGACTTGATCGCGTGAGACAAACTCGGACGGGATGCGCATCGCCGAGGTGCAAACGAAAGGAAGAGGCTTTCGCATCTCCGCCGACGTGACTCTGCGTGAGTGCAGCGTCGTCATCGTCGGGAGTACGTGCGGGATATGCGGCAGAGCCTTCAAATGCGAGAGCGACGTTGCTCTGCACACACGATGGCGGCACAACGCTGCCCTGGGATCGCTAATGGACATCTTGGACCACCACAAGATAAATCTCGGTCAGAACGGCGGTCAGAAATTCGACGTGTGCGACGTACCCTTCGAGATCCTCTCCAATCTGAGGATCCACAAACGACTGACGCACAAGAATAGGCTCAGGCAGAGAAGGAGACGCCAAAAAGGTATGGTACGCGTGAAATTCAAACTGAACGGCGTGACGACGACGGACGTGAGCCTGGATCGGAGGTACATAAAGCTGCAAGATAGCCTTGGGTATATCGTCGATGTTTGCACGCAAACTCCGGGCTCCTTCGAAAATGAGGGAGCCGAGAGAAAAGATAACCGCGCTGGGAATATCGATTTGTCTTTCCCGAACCATGTTGTGGACGAGAGTCACATGCAACACGGTATACGGCCTGACAAAGCTGCGAATCGATACATTGTAGGTAAATTTGCGTCTACCAAAGGCGACGCGATAGCGAGTCGCACGGTTGTGGTGGGGAAGAGTCTCGCAGAGATCTCGAATACGCCACATAAAGGCGCAATCCCCGATAGCAACAGTTCTTGCGAAAAACAGGAAGATCGTTGTTATCTCGCTTCGCAGGAAACCACAACTGACATGGTTATCAAAACTTTTTCCGATAGCATAGACATCCGCGATAAGGAAAATTCGCCAACGACGAACGAGCGAGAAAAAAAAAATTGTTCAAACGAAATTTCATTCGACGACAACAAAGTTCCTCTCGCCTGCCAGCCGGAGAAATCCGACAAAACGTCACCTATGTCCAAGCAAAATTCTTGGTCCAGCGAAAGCCCTCACTATTCTATCAGATGGTCTGGTGAAGTTGCGGGGGCCAAAGAAACCGCTGAATTGACCAATTCTTTCATAAATTCCATGGAAATAATTATTAATAACGGAAAAAGTTGTGGTTTTGACGGAGACGCGACGAAACGTTTAGCTCCTCCTTTATCTCGACTTCACAAGAAAACAGAGTCGGTGAAAACTAATTCGAACATTGACGATGATGTGCAAGAAGTGCTGCGAATAATGAGAGGAAATACGCAAAATGACATCAATCACGAGTCGCCTAATCGTATGGAAAGAGAGATGCTGGTACAAAATGCTGCAAGCAACACGTTGCCTTCACAGCTGGAGCCGACTATTTATCCGGAAGAATGCGACGTTGTATTTACGAATTTCGGACCGTCCAATTGTCCGTCATTCATGACCATAACTGAGAGCGAGTATCAGTTCCTGGCGAATTCGTTCAATAGAAAGCTGGGTATTTATTTGGAGGATCTGGACCATTACGGGATTAGACTCTGCAATGATCTACCGGAAATTAATAACAACTTGGAAGAGTACGCGGTATGTGCTCACCAGGATATCTTCGAAACGTGGAAGCAATCGGACGGGTCGCCGTATACTACGGAACTGAAAGCCAATGACAACGAAATAGCTGTTGTGCTAGACTGAACATATTAGCAAAGACTTGACTAGCGTTGGAGACCCGACTCCTTAAATCTGTTCAAGGCCAAGCAACGAACGTGCCAATATATTATTTTATTTTCCTTTTACGTTGTTTTTAATTTTCTTAAATTTTAAGAAAGATATTCGTGATATTAGTATATGTTATGTATTTTTTTCTATATATGTAAGTATTGATTTATCTTACACACATTCACACACAAACGTGTGTGTATTTATAAAATCGACAAAGAAGAGCAAACTTTCTATATAATTGTTTTTCTTTTCTTACTCTTATCATTTTCACTATTGCGTTGTTTTCTTTATTGAAACAAATGAGCTGTACAAAGGACGTGTAATACTTCAAGCGAATTGAATAAGTGTGATACATCAAGTTTCAATTTCGAAAACAAAGACTTGACTTATGGTAAATAAATAAAAATCTAAACGTTTTATTTATGAGCATAGAAAGATGCTTGAAAACTATTCTTGATGTTAAAAGATCTAAATGTGAATAATTCGCAATTGTTAATCTTGTTCGGTTATCGACTCTTGCCACAAGGGTTAGTAAGAGCTTCTAAAATTTTAATAAGATATATAAACATTGTTGTTGATTATATTTTAGCAAATTAACAATTTTTTAAAGCAATAAGAGAAAAGACGAATTATATTCTTACTGGTTTAAGTCTAAACGGTCTAAACGTTATGTTATTTGGATTTTTCTTCTTTTTCTCCCGACTGCTGCCAACCTTCGGTTGGCGAAGACGAGAGAGTATGCATTTCATTAACTTGTGCGATTAAATAACCGTTTTGTAACAATAGTCACGTTAATCGTATGGTTCCGTTAAAACTGGACGATTATGTCGATTATAGACGTCTCATTTCGCTATATTCCTACTTATATGTATGCTTATATACATATGCTATTAGTATAACCATAGATATAAATTTTTATATTCTTATACGTTTCGTCAGAAATTTCTTTTGTGTTAGGTTAGAGTTACAAAAGTTACAATATGTAAGTTCACGTACATGATGTTCTAAGAGAAAAAGAAAAATTTCTCATTCGTTTACACGACTCCTCTTCTGATTTCGTCGTCTTCGTCAATATCGCGCACCAAGTATGTATGTCAGTCAATTTTTCTAAGAGTAGTACTGCTGCCAAAATGTCGTTTTCCCTAGCACTTAGGTATACATCAGCGGCGCTCCTATTTTTTTGAAAGACAGATACAACGTTATAGAAAATTAGAATATTTTAGGATTTTTAACATTCTACATGTTTGTAATAAATATTTGTTAAAAAACATCAATTTCTGTTTTTATTTTCCCGTAGCATCGCGTTAGAAGAATTTGGTGAACGCTACGCGGACAATAAAAGACAATAGACAATCCCTATATACAAAGGAATAAGGAAGGATTGCCACGATTAAAGTCGCGCTTAAAAGATCGATCCGTCTACCGTGGTAATAATATCGCGTGTCACGTGTGGCGGAATAAAAACGTCCACGCGTTACCGTTGTTGCTTGCGTGACTTCCTCGTCGCTTCTTGTCGGTGTCACGCATTCGGCACGCACGCACGAGTCGGTGAAAAGCCTCGAAGGGGGAAGGGTGAAAAGAGAGAAAGAGAGAGAATTTCTGGCGATACACCACCGCCGGCTTTAGTATGTATTAGTATGTACTTAACGATCAGCCGCTTCGCTTCCTTCGAAATAGAGAGCACGTTACTTTCGCGATTCCGCGAAGCGCGATAACACTCGAGATGCAGGATGCAACACGATACACAGCATTGCACAGCCGCACGCTAACTGATAAACTCGCTGGACCTCATCGTCGGGCCCCTCTACCGCGGCCCTCTCAAGTAGGAGAAACCGATTCGATCTTATGAGTCACAAAAGGAGAGAAAAGACGGTCGTCGAATCGGTGCATCAAAGGCAACTGGCGGAATAGAACTCTAATAATTGGCATCGCGATACCAAATTTTTTACAAATATTTTTAACGTCGAAAAAAAAAACAATTGTAAAACTAAGAATCGTTTTTCAGAGTTGTCAGGGATAAAACAAGAAAATTGAAATAATACATTTCAATCTTTTTTCCGGTGAAAAGTCGATATATTACATATTTCTAAAATAAACCTTCATATTTTTAAATTTCAGCTTTAATTTCAAATTAGATGTTTATTATTATCTCGGTATTATATTATTTAATCACTTGATTACTTTGATAAATCTCTTATTTACCATTTAATTTAAATAATTTTTTAAATAACAGTGAAATATAATTAAATAATAATAATAAGTGAAACAGGACCGATGTGATATACAATCAATTAGAGGGAAAAACGGATCTTGGTAGCCTTAGTAGCCTAATAATAATATTGTGTGAATTTTACATCCTTTTCCAAACTCAGTAAACTGCGCGTCGGTCTTCAAAACAGCTCTTTGTTGGAACAGTAAATCCACATAGTTAAATCGATAATTGATTTAAATTTTGATGTTCATAAGCATCCTCATTAAAATCACTGTAAAAAATTTATTGCAAAAAATATTACCTCAGTCAAATAAAATAAAAAATGTGACATCACACAAGGTGATCACGTTCATCCATTGCTAGCGAAAAGATTGCAAAGAAATGTACGAAGAATATTCTTTAACATATAAACAGGTCACCGCGTCATTTATTACATCACAATATTTCATTTCATGAATTTCTCATTGTGTCGGTTATTGCGTTCTGTTGCGTTACATTTCACAAATTCAGACATCACATGGACGATTCACAAGGGACGTTACATCGAATTAGTGATCAATCCTCTTCCTGCTTCGCCCGCATTTTCACCCGTTTCAATTCCTCGTAACGCACGACGTACTCATTCACCGTCGCGCGCAGATCCCCGTTGTTCTCCATTGTGAGTTCGAGGGAGGAGAACAGGCTCTCCACTAAATGGCTCGGCCACTCGTCGGTCGATTTGACAATCGTTTCGACCAGATCCTCGATTTGCGAGCTGAAGAGCTTCTCGGTGCTGGACGGTGCCGAAGATGCGCCGGATGTTAATCTCTGCCGTTTGGACGGCTGGCCCTCGCCGGACGCGTTGTACTCTCTCTTGATGGCCGTTCCTAAGAATCGTCAAGCTTAGAAGAGTATACAAATCCATTGTGATCTAGCACAATTATGTCCATTTCTATCAAAGATAGATTAACTTTAATCTCGGTTTAGCTTAAGGTAAATGTACCAATGCCTGGGCAGTCAGTGGACTGTCAAGGACTGATTAAAATCAAAGACAAAAATACTTTTCTTGTATTTTGAAACTTTAGTTATAGTATCCAAACGTTAATTACTTTCTATCTTTTTTTAACTTTTAGAACTAGAAAAAGATGAATGGTAAGTTAGATCAAGATTAAAATTAAACTGCGATAGAAATGAACATTAATGTGTTGATAACTCAATTCTAAGAAAGTTGGACTTATGAGATTGTCAATTAGCAGTTACTCGATCTGGAAGACGTCGAGTGCGAGGACCGTACAGCTCCGAGCTTATTTCGCGCTTTCGATTGCGTTTTAATCTTTCTGGTCGTGCGTGCCGCGCTAATCTCTTCGAGGCCATTACGATGGACATTAACAACGGGGTAAATATTGCACGTAAAACTTGTACTCTTTAACGTACCTAGTAATCCGCTGGAATCGGCAGGGTGTACGTGATTCCTCAGCTTTCTAGTCTCGCCCTTGAGCTTCTTCGGGGACAAGATTGACGCCAGATCCGCTGCGTTAGAAGTCAATTTATTATTAACGATCGTACGCTACCGTTTCAAATGGATAATTACCTTGCGAGGAGCGATCGGACAGACTGTCGGAGTTTCCATTGAACAGTTGCTTGAAAAAGGAACGTCGCTTTTGCGACGAAGGCGATCTCACTTCGTACACTTCGCCGCGATTATCGTCGTACAATTCTGCAATCTGTGACAAGTGGCGCAAGCAGTCGATAATTGTTCACTTATGAGCAAACGTATTGCAAATATATCAACATTTAAAGGTCGGTCGTTTAAAAGACTAACGCTGCTATTTTGCTTGATTCTATCTGGGCTACTTTTACTTTTAGAATAATTGAGGGCTTCCATGCAAGATGTAAAGTCAGAAAACTCCATTTTTTCTCAAAACTACTGTCGTCATGCAATAGGAATGTAAGTATCATTAAAATGTTATTTTCTTATACTTTGAGATAATATGTTAAAATAAGTATTTTTATTTATTACAATTTTATAAAAGCTTCAGAAAAAACCAAAACGGATTTTTATTAGTATCAAAATTTAAATCGATTATCGATTTAAGTGTGTGGAGATACACTGTTTTCTTTTCATATTTTACTTAGCTCCGGTTTACAGTGCCCTATTTCTAAAATAATCAAGCAGAAAAATTGGGAAACGCTTTCGCAGGCTTTTTAAATGCGCTTTTCGTTATGTCCATCAAATCTATAAGATTGTAAGTTTTACTTATCTTCCTCTTGCAACAACAAAAAAACAAAGATGTAAGTCGACTTACGTCCCTCTTGGATGAAGGCCCTCAATTCCATAAATGTTACTTTTAACATATGATAGTACATTTCGATAAATATGCTTACTTAATAAGATCACATTTAAGCCCAGAAGTGACCGCTTAAACTTTAACGTATTAAATATTTACGAAACATGTGCAGAGAAATATATAAAATGTGAAATGAGAGCGTGTTGAAAAGACAAAAAAAATGTCAACCTCCGATGGCAGATTAACGTGTCGACAGTGGGCGGTCATTAGCACGAGCATGTGCACCGATCGATCGAGACCGCGCATTAAAGAGGTAAAAACCACTCTCGTCGTCTCGTCCACCAGGTCCCACCAGGTCAAGACCCCGGGCATGTACAGCAACGCCGGTAGGGTGCGACGCGCGGTTTTGATCTTCTGTTATCATAACAGAACGACTGTCGTCTTATTACATTTTTCCCAAGGGGAGGAAAGTAAGGTGGTTTCTACTTGTATCATGGCTTCTTCGGCCGCCTTGCCCGTTTCCTCGAACAGCGTTGTGATGTCCAGGATGTGGCACGGCAGGTGTTCCAGGGTGTGCAGCAACGCCGGTCCCAGATGACGAGTGTGAGCGTCGTCGCCGCACAGCAAAATTCGCGGGCAACCGCTCGATTTGGACGTGGCCTTGCCTGTACTGCGGTCCCACGCGAATCAGTATTAAATTTTCGCCTCTTTCGGGACGCGACACTTACATGTTATCGGAAGTCAGCATGCCGGCCGGACAAAGTGTCTGTAAGCGCGACAGGATTCCCGCTAGGTCCTCCTGCAACAGAGGCTGGATCCTGAGAGATAAACTCTTGATCGGGGCGACGATGACGCGATGCGACGCGGGAACGATGTTCTGGCGCGCCTTCAGGAAATCTTCCTTTTCTACCTTGACGAGAAATCAGCATTTCTCTCAGTCGTTTAATTTTATAAGAACAATATAAAATATACAAAATAATGTATAATAATATATAATAATGAAACGTATACACGTATATTTTATATAAATACTATTTTCATATAAAGTCTACTTCCTGCAAAGTAAATAATTTTATTTTGTTTGTTATTTCAAATTGGTATTTATTGTCACCAAATAGCTTACTTTGAGGTGGCGTTCGTTGATATGATACTTGGATTTGGAATTATAGATCTGCGGATAATTTCTGCGAACGGAACACATGACTGCTTCAGCGCAAAGAGCCTGCAGATCGCTGCCGCAGAATCCTAACGTTTTCGACGCCAGATACGCTAGGAACTTCTGCGTCGGTTTCTGCTTCCAACTTTTGATGTGCACCTATATTCGCCGTACGGAAACACATTAACACGTTTTCCCTCTTTATCTTCTTCCTTATATATCTGTGATATTTTTTTACTAGCAGATACAATACCGAAAGTATCTCTTTTCTAGCGCTGTAGCAAGGTAAAGGAAAGTACAGCTCTTTGTCGAATCTGCCGGGTCTTCTCAGAGCGGGATCTATCGCGTCGATTCTGTTGGTCGCCCCTATTACTATGATCTCGGAATTACTCTCCAGACCGTCCATCAGAGCCAAGAGAGTGGAGACCACGCTGGCGTGAACAAAATCCTGCCGACTGGATCTCACAGGCGCGAGACCGTCAACTTCATCGAAGAAAATGATACATGGTTTCGTTTGTTGTGCCTGGAGAAAAAAAAACGATAATTTCTTCGGATTAAAGATGAGGTCGATACGCAAGATTTTTCATGCGGATTCGATTTTATGATACAATCTGTTCAAAATAGCTAATTGTAAGTTTTAAAGAAAGATCACAAAGCGATCCTTTTAGATTTAAACATTTATCCTTAAAGTGTGTGCACGGAATTTTAAAAGATCGAACTTCACCGACCAGGGAGAAAATCTTTTCGAGCTTCTTTTCGCTCTCTCCGACCCACTTGCTAAGACAGTCAGAACCCTTGCGCGAAATAAAGGAGACTTTGCGCTCGGAATTGCTGCATTCTGTCGCTAATGCGCTGGCCACGAGAGTCTTTCCCGTTCCTAACAAAGAATGGAAGCAACAGTGTTAAATTAAAGGCTGAAATTGAAACAAAGACCTTGAATTAAATAATATTTTGTTATTTTTAACTATCACATATATCGAAATTTATTATTTTCGCACAGAACAGTATTATTTTAAAACTCATCTATTGGTTTAATTAAATTAACATTGTTTTAGTTAAATTAACGATATATTGAGTAGGAGCAGTGGCAACCTATATGGTTATAAATGACTCAAATTAAGTATAATTTGACACTAAGTACAAATTTAACAGTGAAGAGAGATCCTGAGCTCAAACAGGATTTGGCATTACCTGGAGGACCGTAGAACAACAAACCGCGCGGCGGTCTGAGATTGAATTTGGCATATACGTCTCCATACATCAACGGAAACAGGACCATCTCCTTCACGATTCTAATGTGCTTCTCCAGCCCTCCGATGCAGGAGAAATCCTTCGTCGCGCCGGACATCCTTCTTTCAAGAGTTCGAAAAGAGCCAAACCGATCTATCTCCACTTCTGTTGCTTGTAATTAATGTCAGTTACTATGGTCGACGTATCGGTACAAATCCCACAATTTATTCGCGCATTCTGAAATGATCTTGTACGATCGGTATCGTTACTGGAATTTTTACGCAAATGTTATTCGGTGTTATGAGAATCCACTACTCAATTTCAACATTATTCCTGACATCATCGTCGGCTAAACAGACGGAAAATCACAAGGATCGATTGCCGTATCGATACGACGGCTTTCGTATGTTTCGCACGGAGATAAAAATGTATACTCACCATATCGAAATATTCAGGCATTCTCCAGGTATTCCTGCCGGTCAATGTATAAAAACCCTTTGCGATGAGAATTAAGGAACGGGCGAGAAGGGATGCAAATAAATCGCCGGCGGATCGGTTACATTACGAAATTTTTATTTCACTATAATATATGACAATAAAATGTATTACTTATATGATAAAATAAATAAGGCAGTGGATACATCTCGTCGCTTTTCGTCCGTATCTTTCATAACTTCGTGTAATGTCTTCATAACGTAGTGTAATGCGTCTAAATTCTTAAGGCTACCATCTACTTCTGCGTGTGTTCGTCAGTAGAAAAAATTGCCGGATACCTGATATGCTACAGCTCAAGCTCGAGCGCGTTTAATACTTCGTTCTTCGTAAAAATTAGTCTTTAGAGACGTTATTTAAGAGAGAAAGAGAGAGAGAGAGAGAGAGAGAGAGAGAGAGAGAGAGAGAGAGAGAGAGAGAGAGAGAGAGAGATACAAATAAGTGTGGTCGCTCGTCCGTAATCGGCAGTGTTTGCAAGATAGCTTCTCGATCCGATAGTACACGCATCGTTTATACTATAAATGTGGATTTCATGCGGCATGCCGGAGAATATACTGCGCCAAGAAACGTAAAAATCGCGGAACGCGGCCGTCCCTTTCGGATTCGTTTTATCTCGAAGCGGAATGTAAAACTTGTAATCGCTAGGAGAAAAATCGTATATGTACACACAATCCGCGGTCCGACTGCAAGATTATCGGTGTGACCTTTCCGTCGTTTTACTTGAACACTTTGCAACAATTGTAAATTGTTATGTACGCGGGGTGAGTTTCGCTGGTGCATTATCTGTCGTTAGCTTCTTTGGCAAATACCCGGATACTTTGTATGGTACGATCGCCGTCGGCGGAGTACCATCGTCGCAAGAGATTATCGGTGATAATTCGCGTGAAACGATCTTTTTTTCTTCCCCCCCCCCGTTTTTCGTCCTTCTTCGTTTTCAATCGAGGCTGAGAATCGAGAACGTTGTACATACATCACATGCATTAATACGAACGCTGGAAAAAAGCGCGTTTCTTGTTTCCCTTTTTTTTCTTCTTCTTCTAAACCTCAGTCTTGTTCGCGCGACGCGCGCGATTCTACTTACTAAAGAAATTCGCAATACAATCGAATTTCGACGAACGATCCAATCGCCGAACGGAACGAATTCTTATTTACGCTAACTACAAAATTTCTTCGCTACGAATGTATCGGCCTGACACGCCGAGAATACGATAACGCTACTAACAAAACTCGGTAGATTACCCACCTAATCGTGCTCCTGCGCGAACGAAAATTTCACATTTTAACAACAACGACGTATCCCTAAGAAAGATATTACTTCGTGGATCACATGAGAGATTTATCGATAGAATTTATTTACTATAGCTCCTATTCGATTGTATAGTTTTGAACAGCAAAAGGATGGATCGCGTGCCCTGTATATGTACGTTGCCTCCGAACATTATATTGTTTAAAACGGTTATTGGAGAGAATCTGCTTTTCAGAGACTGTCCATGACAGCTTAAGTGAAAACGAGCTTTTCGTCTCGTCGCATACGGCTTCATCCTCTGTGGTAACTAATCGTTCACAATTACAGCAAGTCACAACCAATACACGAATCTGGGGAAGGCAAGTTATACCCTAAATATTCGCTAATATTTATACATGTACATATAACACAAAGTCTCCCAGAATCGTCACAGTTCTTTTCGAGCGTGAATACTCGATTTCTGAATAATAAGAACGGCAGTTTTTTTTTCTCTTTAAATCAAGGCATATAGATTCGAAATTGTAAACCGAGAATTGTAAAAATAAAATAATTTTTTGCACTTTTGGAATAAAAATAGGATGGTCGAAAGATCGAGACAATAAAAAAGGAAACATAATCGAATCGAAATAATAAAAAAAGAAAATATAATCGAAGAAGGTGCGATAGTCCTGGGATATTTTGTAGAGCGACGGCCAGATATTCAAGAGTGCTTAGGACCGACTGGAAGTCTCAATGTTTTGTAATTATTTCATTGCCGTTTCAGATTTTTACCGATATTACTTATCTCTCCTGAAAAATTTAGTAAAATGGAGTGATTTTTTATTCTTGCGCCAATTCTTCAAGTCCTAATCCGGACATTTAACACGTAATTAATTGCTACGGCTCATCTTTGAAGATCTAATGCGCGAACGATCAATTTTACAATTTTATAAAATCATTCACTTTTCAGAGCCTTCGAAATTGATCTAAACATGACTAACTAGCCGCCACTGCATCGTATATATATAATATATATATATTTTTTTTTATCGAGGTATTTCATATTTATAGTAGTGTACGTGTGTGTATATTAAGTGCCCTGTTTCCATCTTCAACGAGTAAAACCTTATACTTTTTACAACTTTGGTCTATTTAAATTGCAGATTACTAGTTTTGAATGTACCTTAAGTTATTTCGTATGAACTGTACTGCATTAATACAAGATCAAAAGTTATCATCACAAGAAAAACACCACATTTAACTGGAACAATTGTTCGGTAAGTGAAAAAAAAAGTAACAGGATTTTGATGAAACAAAATACTCTGTTATAGATATACAATATTCACTATCTTATGTTTCTTTAATCCCTTGACTGTCAAACGGAAATATTCCTAAAAATAAACCTGGCCAAAAGTGCTCATGACAGAAATATTTGCACATTTGCAATTAAAATGGGATACTATATTTTTATGTTTTTGGGGTCGCTGAATTCAAATCTGAAATCAAAATTGCGAAATTTAAAATAGCGGATGCAATGGCGGATCAAAAATGAAAAAAATTTATTCAATTTGCATGAAAATTTTTGAAATCGCTGATTTCAAATTTAAAATAAAAATTCAAGAATTGGCAAATTCAATATGATGGGCAAAACATTTAAAATATAGTTTAATTTGCTTAAAAATTTTTTATTTTGAATTTTTTTTATAATTTTACTAACTTCTTTGTCAAAAGCATTTTTGGCGCATAAATATTTTTTTCGTCTAACAGCAAGGGATTAAATACGATAACTTGGAATAATTTTCGTGATTTATATCTTAAAATTAAATCCCTTTATGTGGATTTTTTCAGATGATAAGCTTTGATTTACTCATTTTCATACGTCAAGTATACCATCTTATACTAGTAATAATTTGAATTGATACATTCTGTAGCACGAGGTATATTTTGATACACGAGGAGAAAACCACGATCTTATATATATGTAACAACTATAAAGAAATGATACACGATACGTATTTCGGCTTTCCCTGTTACGTGTGAGTAAATTTTTATTCGAATCCAAGATGGATATCTGGAATAATTTCTCATCAGCAATATAATAAAATGCCGATTATCATAAATATTTAAAATGACGATAATCCAAAATTAAGGACGATCGTCATATCATGATAATGTCTTTATTTAACAAAGATTACCTAAAACAGTTAAGTACACAATGTACCAATTCTAATATTTTCATTTTCCTATATAATCAACATAATGTAGAAACTTGACAGAAAAATAATTTTTGCAAAATGTGTCTGTATATATGTAAAGTACACATACATATATTAAATTATCGAAGATTAAATTAAAAACTTATATCTTACGTGTTATACGTATTATATATTGTCAGATATTAAGTTTTTAATTAGATCTTGTATATCCAATCTGAAATCTTTCGTACAAGTGTTCTCAAACAAGAGTCCACGATTATCCTAAAGGAATATTATGTAAGAATGTTAGCGATTGGCTACTTACTTTTTCCTTATTTCTTTTTTTTTCCACTTTTATCGCTGACATATAAAAGTGATATAATCTCAAAAATAAAAATGGTTTGAACACAATGATAAAAAAAAAAATATTATTTCATCAAGTCAATTATAATGAATAATTGAATATGCATTTTATTTATTAAATTTAAATCAAATTAATTTTATAAAAAAGATGTATATGTATAAACGGCAGTAATAATAAATCTAACTCGTTCTTTCTTATTATTTCAGCCCTATATGTGATTAAGAGTCGTGATATTATCTTATTTTTGTATGAAATATCAAATAATCACTCGATTGGACATTTACAGTGTTTTTTCGAATATGTACAAAATCCAATCCATATTATTCGAAACTCAATATTCAACTAAAATTGCCTGTTATGTCACATAGCAATGCAATTGCTTTGTAGATATATGCTGTTATTCACCTAAAAGTTGGCAGTAGAATAACTAAGAAATATAGCATTCCAAAGTTCCGTTTGATACAACAATGATAATATCCGGTTTTGCATTCAGTATAAATATACAAAAAAAGACCTTCCGCAGGTATCGCAATGGCGTAATAATGTAGTACGTTTGTCTTGTTAGTAACATGCAGTTTCTTTCATACAATGTCATACCTGTATATTGTACTCTACTGACGTTGTGACTTGTACTCTGTAAACTTTTCCACTTCCTTGAGCAAGTCCTAAAAGTATACCAATGTTTGTTAACATACGTTGAAATTGGATAAGCTGATATTGTTCATCATTCTGTAGTTTCTATAATTTTTATAATCAATAAAATGTATATTTACCTTTGGCAGTGATTTTCTATCGTATTTCTGAGCATATTTTCCAACGCATCTGCTTAGTTGCACATAGATATCGCATAATACCTCGACAGGAAAGTCTTTTGTTATTTCAACGGTAAAATGCCATGCATTTTCCAATTCGCTTTTATCAACTACAATTTTCTCATTTTCTTCAATCTTATCCCGGCTAGTATCGCTGCTCTCGATGGCGAATGACAAATCATCCATGCTTTCGCGTCGAGATGACGAACTCGAATCGCCATTCACCATTGGCTTGTCTTCATCCACGAAGCTTATTTCCATTTGAAGATTATCTATCCGTTGATCCACGACAGTGCCGTTTTGACTCCCCTTTGAATTCTCATTTTGCGAATCATTCTCTGAATCGGTATTGTCGAACAACCTCATATGCCCATTCAAAACGCTATTCGCCTCGGTTTCAAATTCTTGGAATTTTTCTAGATCGATACTAGTGGTAGTTTCATTGTTTAACGATTTATTCGCGACTATTTCAGTGACGTTCTCATCGAAAGCAATTTTCTTCTTTTTATGGATTTTCTTCACGTAGCCACGCGCCCAAGCGGGTATTTTACGCTTCCTCGAACTGCCGAATTTCTTTCCGTTCACGACGAGAGAATGACTAGAATTTACAGACTCCTTCTTCTCCGCTCGCTCGCCCGTGGAAATGGATTCCAGTTTGGAATTCTTGCTTTCTTCCTCATTATCACAATTGTTCTCTAAAATTCGGCGAGTCTTCGAAATTTCGCGACACTTGTCCTCGAAATCGGAGTCCAGTTCGGCTTTTATTAAAGCGTAAGCGTTGTCACGTAAGGAACACGCTCGATGTCTTATCAATTTGTCCGCAGGATCCCTGTGAGAGGAGAACACAACGTGTTAGCAGTGTATAAAAAATTCATATTCTAGCATTCCATCGAATAGAAAGCGTGATGACTAATGGGAGTGGTCTTCAATGATGCGTGGTGAATTAGTTATAATGGTGTGTCTAGCAAAACATCAACGATTATGGTGCGCTCTAAATTGAAAACCACTATTATCTACGGAGCGATAACAGCATTACGGATAAACAGCAAAAAGCTCAACTACCTCTTTAATATTCCGAGGGAAGGCCTATCACGTAAGCTGACATGAAAACACACAATATACGAATGTCAGTATAGAAAAAGACAGTATCGCTAGAGAAGAACCTTAAGTTATAGCATAATATCAATAACTGCTTCTGTAACGGAGATATTCTCGCACGAGACTCGTATGACTGTTTTCCTTGACCGGCGAGAAATGTCAGAAAGATCGCTTCCTAATTTAGTTACTGACCTGTCTGGGTTATATTCTAGAGCATTTCTGCATATGAGATCAATATCGTCGAGAAATTCGCGGGCGCAGAGGTAGCAGTTCATATCGATCTTGGTCATCATCGTTTCCAGATCCATAGGCTGCTTTATTATCTGGTTGTAATCCGGTACTTCTTCCGTGTCCACCGGTTTCGTAAACATGAAAAATCTGAAACACATCGTTCCATTAAACCCCTCTGACCAACTGTAAAAAAAAGAAAGACTGAAAATAATTTACACGATACTTACTGTCGATTTCTCGCTAGTTTAGCGCATATCTCTCTCAGGAAAATTCGTAACTCTCTCAGAGATACCTCATCTTTCTCGTACATGATCCGCTTCTCCTGTTCCGTTAATTTTTTTGGCAACGGATTCGGCGCTAATGGCAGTGTTTCTAAAACCTCTACTTTGTTACTTTTGATCTGTGGTTGTCTTAGACTCTGAACGATAAAAATGGGCCGGAAGAATTTCATTCTTTGTCCGGTGGTGGGAGTCTTCATGGAATACACCTCCCCGCGTAATTCACTGAACAAGCTTTTTAATTGATTTGGGAGATCTTGATACGTTGCATCGCTCGTTGCGAGAATTAAAATTGGCAATGAAGGATCAAGTGCTGCGATACGGCACAAGAAGACTGCTTTTACTGTTTCCGGCACGAGGGGCCACCATTGATTGATCGATCGAATGTAAATTGTGGACGGTACGTTTCTAACCGCCTCGTTAAATACCTACAATAATTTACAATTATTAATATTTATCTATAATATTCAACTATCGGAATAAAAACTTTTCTTTCTTTGATAACAATAAGTACATATCACATATAAATTAACAAAATCACAAAATATACAAGATTATATCTTTTCGTCATTTTTGGTTATTATAAAATTAAGGAGTTTTAAAACTTTTAGATAAATACATAAATTTAAAAGCTTAATCTAACAATGTTGTGTGTATTTGCTATATTAACCTGCACGCAAGTTTCTTCCGGGGATCGAGCACTTTCCGCAAACAATGTGCTGACATCTAAAATCTGGACTGGCAGATGTTCCATACAATGTAGCAATGCTTGAGCTAAATGAGGTCCCTGACCTTCAGAAAGACTGCCACCCGAGATCAATAATCTTGGACGATAGATGCCCTTGGCATTCCTCATTCTATAAAAAGAAACCACGATATATAGATAATAATTTAAAAGAACGTATTTTTATCACCAATTTTATTATTGTTATATAAGGAATAATTACTTTGCCATTGCAGGATTTACACCTTGAGGAAATGTTCCTTTGATTAAATTAAGCAAATCTTCCAATGGAGGCGCTAATAGTGGTTCCATAAAAGGCTGCAATTTTCTTCCTGCGCATGGAGCTACTCTATGGGATGACGGAACGAGCATAGAGCTTGCTTGCATAAAGTCACGTTTCTTTACCTGTTTTAATTAATATAATTAATATCAATAACTTTTAAAATAAAATTCCAATTGTATACTAGTCATTATTCCTCTCATTACAAAACGTACTTGGACTCTCTCCGGATCCAGCAATAATCTGTCGTTTGTCATATAAATTTGTGGGTAAGTTCTCCTTAATGCCTGTAGTACTGCCTCAGTGCACAAGGCTCTCAGGTCTGAGCCGCAATAACCAGTCGCCTTCTCCGCCAATATCTCCAGTAATTGTTCGGACGGCGTTTTTTTCCATTTACTAACATGAATTTTCAGAATCTCTAATCTCTCTTTTTTGGCCGGTAAAGCAAAACAGAGTTCGCGATCAAAACGGCCGGGTCTTCGAAGGGCTGGATCAATCGCATCGATTCTATTCGTCGCGCCGATAACTATAACCTTTTACAAGGAAAAAGGAAAAACTTAGAAAATTTTCAACATCGTTTTTAGGATGCTGAGAAACTCAGTGCTAGAGCAGTCCCTTGTTAAGCAAAAGATCTGGGTTTGATTCCCAAAAAATTGCCATTCCACATATATATTTTATATTAATATTATAAATTGAATGGGAAAATCCGCTATGATAAAAATAAAGTACACGAACTTAAAGTAACTAAACTGGAGATAAATAAACCATAATATATTGCATTATCCCTTGGAAAACAAAAATCTCCAACTAATAAAAATAAGTTTTAAAATCAGTTCTCCAAAATGAAGGTGGGCAAGGAGCTTACAACTTCTCAAAAATTGCGACTGTAATAAAACTAATGAAAGCCAAGGTCCATATAAGACTATAGCACTTTTACATTAAAAGTCAAGGTTCAAATCAGGCTGTAGACATCAAACAATTATTTCTATTACCTGTCCTCTGTCACTGAGACCATCCATAAGCGCTAAAAGTGTAGATACAATACTGGCGTGTATCTGATCCTGCTTAGTACTTCTGACAGGTGCCAGACCATCTATTTCGTCAAAAAATATTATGGACGGTTTCATTTGTTGAGCCTGTTCAAATAACAATCTCAATTGCCGTTCCGATTCCCCGACCCACTTTGACAGACAGTCCGCTCCTTTCCTCATGAAGAATGCCATTTTCGTGTTGCCTTGACTGCATTCATTTGCCAGTGCTCTAGCTATTAGTGTCTTGCCAGTCCCTGAAATAAATTTCCAAGTTGCATAAAAATTAAAACGAGTTTCCATTATGCTGCACTTTAAAAAGGTATATTGTATATACCTGGAGGGCCATAGAACAAGACACCCTTCGGTGGAGTAATGTCGAAACACTCAAGTATGTCTGGATACAGCATGGGAAAGATGACCATCTCCTTAAGGCATTCAATGTGTTTTCGAAGACCTCCGACGTCACTAAATCTAATGTTAGTATCTAACGTTATAGGATTTATGTCAGCTTTTCCATCGGGTGGACCGCCTTGTTGTATGGTCGATTGTCTTTAAAATATTCAACATTTACGTATGCTATAACGAACGTATCATTCGATAAATATTTTTTTCATGATATATATACAAGTACCTTGCTTTTTTGCCTTTCTTCTTGTCATAACGTTGAGGCTCGGAGTCAGTAGAGTCGGCAGAACTCGTGCTCTTATTTCTATGCTTCCTTCTTCTCATTGAATTACTGAGAACACTTCTAAGGGCTCTAATAGAACGCCTAACCGGCTCTACGTTAGCTTGAAACCTATCTACGGTAGGCTTTTTTTGACGTAAACTATACTTCCTAGGCCCGGGAGAATCCGAAGATTCGCTTAGATCACTATCCTCCACTGTAGATAAATATATCGTATTACCATTTTGGAAGAGAAAACAAATATACCTGTTATGCTGCAGCGTTGGCAAACCTAAAACTTTTCCTTACCTCTTGGCAGTTGTCGTTGAGTCGTGCGCCTCGTCCTCTTAATCCGCGTATACATATCCTCATATCCCTAACGAAAAATAATGTAAATAAAAGATACATAAAATTTACAGATCGCCATTCAACTGTAGAAAAATGAGCTACAGAAATTCACTTACGTCTTCATTTTCAGAGTTGTCATTATCATTATTATCTGGCTTTTCACTTTCGCGCGAGCTATCATCGTCCGCCTCCTCTTGCTCCACCTTGGGCTTCTCAGTTTTCTCACCTACACTTCCGCATAATCTGGTTACGGGACCTTCTCGAAATCTGCTTGGACTGTCAGACTTTCTCGTTCTAAAAGGAAACATTTTAACTTCAGTTATATTAAATTCCATTAAGCACGTGTATAAGCGTTCAATTAAATTGCATGCCTAGTGTCTTTCTCCTCATTCGCTGGTCTCGTTTGTTCGCTGACATCCTTTTCCGGCTCAGTTCGTTCTTTCAGCTCACGATCGGCTCTAGCTCGAAGTTCTCTGCTATTTTGTCGATCGTGTTCCGTTCTGTCCCTAAGATGCCTCGTCGGAGTTTTATTAGGTGGATGATTTTCGCGAGATCTCAAGGGCATGCGGTCTCGGAGATCACGTTTTCTACCAGGGACATCGTCCACCATCTCTTTGTCCGAAGAAGAAGGATGTTGTTGAAACATAGGATATCCTTTCAAAGTTTGTGTTCCTGTTAATTTTAAGAAACATTTGTGAAACAGTTGCGGTCTCCGGTTCTAAATATGCGCAATATTTATGAAAATGTATATGTTGTACAACATTAGTGGTTAAAAGCTAACTATTTCGCTTTACAATTAAGTGGCGCGTTCTTTATTTATTGAACATCTCAATTGTACCTAGTATCCAGCTTGTATTAAGATTGTCATACGTCTGCATCCTGTTACGCGTACTGCGACGTACGCTTAAATTGTTTCTAGTTAAGTGCGAATTAGAGCCGGAATGTGACCTCAGCTTGCGCAAGCTCTTGGCCCGCCTGACGTTCGCCTCCAAGTTGTGGTTGCGAGGAACAAAGATCTCTTCGTCGGTATCCATTGAGTCCAATGCAGGATCATCATCACACATTATCTATGAAATAATTTTACTACATACACCAGAGTACGCATACCGGCATCTATAACCCTGTGGGGACACTGTGGGCCTTTTAAGAGTTACAGTCGATTATCACTTTTTGAAACCTAAGATGATACATGAATTTTTTTAGATTTTTTGTAACACAGTAATGCTTTCAAAAACTCTTTAGAGTTTAAAAGGTGTCCCAGGGTGTCTGGATGAGTGCTCCAAAAACACAGTGTCCACACAGCGTTAAGGATATGTTTACGTACAAACACATGGCAGACAATTAAGCGAGGGACATGTGCGCAAAGCTCTTCGCAAAGGCCTAGAAAGATATTCTCTTAATATTATTCTCTATATTTTCTCTAAAGTCCTGATCCCTATTCTTACAAGAATACACGCGTTTCGTTAAAACGCCCTACGAAAACAAACGGCACATATACAAAGGTATAGACACGTTACTGCGAAATTAATTGCGCGAGGTGCAAAAAACCTCGATAGATTTCCGAGTGAAAATTCTACGCGACTAAATGGCATCGCGACACGCTCGAGCAAAAAGGAGGAGGGAAACGGAGAACTCGTCTTGACAATAAACAACAAACAGAACGATACGCAATCCCCTCTCTCTTTCTTTCTCTCCGTCTCGCTCTTTTTCGTGATCTCGCGCATTCCCGGTTCCTCTGGCGATTCTCGCCCCGCCGTCTCAATCCAGCGCGAACGACGATTATACCTTCATCTGGCCAATTCTTGTTGCCGATGCGCGAGGAAAGCGTTAAAACCGCGAACGTCCGTCATATGCGTGGGACAGTGCGGAGCTGCGTTCACGATCTCTCGCGAGGGGACTCCGGACTCCGGACTGTCCTTTTCCGGAAGAGGAGCAGGAGCGCGAGCACGCTGGCCACGGAATCGCCGTCTCACCGTCGCGGTGCCGAGTGCCGAGTGCCGAGTTAACGCACGGCCGAAGCTCGTCGTTACTCCGTTTCGGCGTTCAGGGTAGAATCACGCGACCGACGTTACTGCCCGCCGAACGGTATCGGGGGACCGAGACGGCACACGATTCCGGATCGAGTACAATTGCAAAATCCGTGTATCATCTGTATACCGCACACAGACGCACGCGCCGCGCACACACGTACGCGTCGCACACACAAGCGTGCGGATCGCGCATGGCGCATGCGCACACGCCACGGTCACCACGCCAGTTTTTTTGCGTAACCGCACGAACGTGCATTCGGGTGCGCAGCGCCTACTCTCGGAAGACCGAAAAATGTTCCGCGTTCCGCCATCCATATACGTAATAGCCGCACGATTCGAAAGTGCGGCTCGCACTTTTGTAATATGCAAATTCTTTATATACATTTGCGAACAGACTCATACGATAACTACACAATGTGACAAACAGCAATATTAATTAATTAAAATTAATTGTACCACTACCTATCAGGTCGCAGGAGAGAAATTTATAGGCTTTTGTATCCCTTCTGCGTAATAAAGGAAGAATTTCGATATTCCTTTGATATATCGTTGCGTTCCAAAACTCATCACAGAAAAACATCTCGACTCTCCCCGTCCGCGAACATATGACACATATATATATATATATATATATATATATATATATATGTGTGTGTGTGTGTGTGTTATTACATATGTTGTTACATACCATACGGTGCCATACGGTACATTGTTGTCACACCGATAATAAAGGCTACGGCTAGATATTCGTAGACTAGTCATCGCGATGATTTACGGAATTGGGACGTCGATGTGACACGCATAATGACCCGATTCATTTTCATTTTAAGTAACGATATATTCTTACAAATGCATCACGCGAAGTTGAAGTTAGTGACGTTTGTGTCGTGCCACTTTGCGGAACGATTCGGATCCACGCCGATTGATCGCCGACCATGCATGTAATAGGGAAAAAAATTATAGCAAAAACGTTAATGATTAGTCTCATGTGTGTCTCATTGGAAGAATTTAAATAAATGCTAATCGTGGTGGATATATTGTATAATCGCGAGAAATGCGATAAATCTTTGATTCAGAATCGTAATGATGAGTATACGGGTGCTTCCTGCGTGGATATAAAGAGCTCGGTCATTCTATGAATTAATTCGTGTCCCACACGTCTCCTTTTGTATTAATTAAATACTAAACATGTTTTCGATCGTGTACAACTTGTGGCCAATGCTAGAAGATATTATAGGTAAAAATGCTGTGTTAACGTAAGCCTTGATACATACGTCATCATTAGGAATATAACATAACGCTGTCTTAATTAATTATGTTACCTCATCACACTTAAAAAAAAAATAAGCATTTGTGAAAGTGCACGTTTAGACATATGACGCTTCTTATTTGTACACAAGTAGATATTTAGTTTTTTGTTTATAATTTGTATAAGAATGTGTACCTTTTGAAGAGAGTAATGCAGTTTAACGATCGTTAAAGAATGTACTTTGTATTATTTTCAGTTCAGTACATTGACTTGGACTTTACATTGTGGCTGACATGGCTCCTAATGCCACTCCTTGTAACATTTCTACTCCCGCTTGTAATTGCGCTGCTGCTGTACTTAACTGCCTTAATGTTGTACATCTACAAGCTACACAGGTTTGAATATAACGTATCGGTTACAAACATAACGCGTGTATATCAAAAATGCAATATAATTTATTATATAATATTAACTGTAACATAGATAACTCATTTGTATCATGCCGATTGTTATAATGAAATAATTCGCTTTTAGAAGCAACGAGTGCAAACTTGTGAATGCATTGGCTCATAACATACGTTTTAATTTATAATTTTTTACAAAATTGTGTTCAAAACAGTTTCCCAGTTTATATAAAAGAAATATACCGCATAGTTTTTATATAAAAAGCATACTTAAAAGAAACATTTTCTTTTCTTTCAGGGTTAGATTAAGAAATGCTTATGGTACTGCATGGCGAGACGCAGCTCTCCATATGGTTGCAGCTGCCTGGGACGCACACGGTTGGATTTGGCATGGTACATCCCAGTCTAATAATTTATATAAGAAGCACTGGGCATTAGAAAGCATTTCAATCGAGCTACACAAGCCCTGTATTTTTTTTTACTGGCAGTGCTGAAAATATATAGTTTGCGTCACGTAACTATAGATTTTCAGTACTGGCAGTGAATATAGGAACACGCCCAAGGTTTCTTGATACATGATTTGTTCATTAGAATATAACACGTATAATTCTTTAACAGGATATGAAATTGTGGGCATAGAGAATATTCCACGGGACAAGCCAGTATTATTCATATATTACCATGGAGCTATCCCAGTCGATGTGTATTATTTTGCATCCAAAGTATTTCTATACAATTCAAAACTAATCCGCCTGGTGGTAGATCGATTTCTCTTCATGATTCCTGGTTGGTCCATATTCGCTGACGTTCTGAAAATTATACCCGGCACAGTTCAGACTTGTTCAGCTATTTTAAAAGAGGGACATATGCTCGCTATTTCTCCGGGTGGAGTGTACGAAGCTCAGTTTGGGGATTCCTATTATGAGCTTATGTGGCAAAAAAGGATGGGCTTTGCAAAGGTCGCTCTCGATGCGAAAGTGGTGCGTTCTCTTCAAAAGTTTTGTATTATTTTATTTTATTATATTGTAATGGTTGTTTCTCATTAGAGTATAGTTCCTTTCTTTACGAAAAATCTCAGAGAAGCATTTAGAACTGTAAGTTGGGGAAGAAGAATATGGCTGAAGATATATGCCACGACGAAACTTCCTCTTGTACCGATTTACGGTGGCTTTCCGGTAAAATTGGTGACGTATGTAGGTGAACCTATTTCGTACGACGGGAGTCTTACGCCCGAAGAGTTGCAGACAAAGGTAAATAATTATGAAGGTGTAAAACACGTCCTACACTTTCCAAATAATATCACTCGAAAATATTTCAACATACTTTCAGGTTGCTGATAGTCTTAGAGATTTAATAAGCAAACATCAAAAAGTACCTGGTAATATTACACGGGCTTTAGTGGAAAGAATACGTAATACAGAGAAGCATAAGGATTAACGATGATCTGCGCTTTTTGATGTACTTAATGATTAATAAGACGCAATACTTTTAACAGTTATTTTAATGTAATATTTTAGACTCTCTAATTAGTTAGACTCTCTTTTTAGGTGATAATATTAAAAAAGAGAATATAATAAAGTTATTCCATTCGATAGAAATTTTTATTATTGATATAAGTATATTTATAAGTAGATATTTATATTTATTTTATATTTGTACTTAAATATATATATACTTGATTATTATAGAGAGAAAGTAGTTTATTTATATTTTTATAGAAATTTTTTGTATAATTGAATGTCAAATGGCATGCAATGTAAAATAATTTACCTTATCATTATTGTGTTAAGTAAGATAACATGAAATGTGATTATTTAACAGTTATGCGTTTCTGCACTCTATTATCTTATATTTCCTATGTTTTCTTTACTGTGTATTAAAATTGTTTTATTATTAATTTTGTGCGGGAAAGGATTGCAATAAACAATGATAAATCTATTTTTAATAAAAGAAGTACATCAAGTCAAATTGCTTATTGTTATCCCTTGTCTTTTGTTACATGCGCTTGCTTCGTATTAGCGACTATTATCGCAAAGATAATATATTTTGACTGTTCAACAAACGTTGAGAGTTGATGTATAATGATTATATAACTGTGAGTAAATTTATTCGTTAAGGATAAGATTGCAGAGTTATAAAGTTTTTATAAGAAATAATGAAAAAGTATAAGTGTAAACCTTTACTACGTTTACGCGAGCGTTACTTCTGTAGTACGATAATTCCTTCGCGTAAACGGGATTTTCTTTCGCGTAAACGGGATTTTGTAGTAACTTACGATAATTTACTCCGCGTAAACGGGTGATTGTATGTATATTAATTAAGATAAGATTAATTCTGCTTACAATTAGAGTAATAAATATTTTAGAAACACAAGGAAAACAAGAAATAAAATAATACTCTGACAATTAGTACAAAGTATTGAATTTTGAAATATAAAATTAGTATTTAGATTCCTTTAAAAAATTATTTTTTACATTATATTTTTCTTGAACAAAAGAGATAAGAATAAGATATCGTGTTATAAAAAAAATATCTGTAGATAAGGAAAAATTATAAATTAGTTAGGATGTGTTTTATTTATACCCTTTATTTGTTCCTTTCCATATGTGTGTGTGTGTGTGTGTGTGTGTGTGTGTGTGTGTGTTCAGCCAATAAGATTAAATATTATATAAATCGATGCAAGAAAGCAACATATAGATATATTTAGAATATCTGTATGCATGAGAAGAAAAGCGTACAATATGCATAAATATAAATGCATATGCACAAAAAAGCAAGAAATATACATCTTATATATACATGACGTGAGATTCTAAATATTTTGTCGAGAAACGCTGAAACTTTTAAAATTATTTTAGAATTGATCATACGTGTATAGTACAATTATATATTCTTGCAGCTTTTTGCCTAACAATTCGTTGTTGCAAAATAAAATTTTCTCTTTATTCTAAGCACTAATTTTAATTATTTCAAATCGCCGCAATTTCTCGGGTAAAATTACGTTATAAGCCTGCTTGCCGAGTTGAATGTGATTGGTTGGGTCTGACATAATGGCACAAACACTTTCTAATATGTTTTACAAAATGTTTATTAGATTATATAATGTTGCACTAACTATTATCTAAGTATTATTTACATCAAGAGACACGGTAGTGTCTCGCGCCAAGTACACGAGGAGCGAGACCGACCGTGACTGTTTTACGCGACGCGACGGGTTGCGAGTACCCGAGATGTTGAGATCTCGATATAATCATTTACATTATTTTTTTACCCTGGAGAAAAGTCTTTTACCACGTACTTTAGAGACACCTTTGCTAGTTCCCGGATTTTCATCCGATTGCTGACATTTTTCGTGAAGAGCTTTATATAGCAATTCAGCATCATTTTTATTTCCGAGTATTTCTTTTAGTTCTTCCTAACATTATATAAAGATTATTCATATTTAATATTTTTATTTACAAATTGTACGAAAAAATGATATATTATAGAAAGAATTTAGACCTCTTAATTGTTGTTCACTTACTTCTGAGAGCTTGACAAGATGATCTAATGATTCCCCTTTATTCAATAGAATATGCAAATTTTTCGAATGTACACCCGGCAATTTAGCTATAAAATCTTGGATATGAGAGTTATATTTTTCTTCCATTACTTGCTTGTTTTCAACGTCATCTGCTCCAATTTTAGCAGCTACATTCGAATCAGGTTGATCTCGTCCTTGCTACAAACGTACAAAACTTGAATATCCAATATAATTATTTATTAGATATATATTAATTATATGTTATTTCTATATATATAAATTTTGTTAAACATAAAATTATATATATATATATATATATATATATATATATTTGTATTACCTTTAATTCTTCAAACAATTGTGCTGTAGCATGTGGACTAGGAGACCATATAATTTTTAGTTTGGGAAAATGAAGAGTTAATAATTGCAGTTTTGCTGTTACATTAGTATTTTTAATATCTCTACCGACAGAGTAATTTCCCTGAAACAAGAGACGTTGTTACTTGTTATATAAAAAGAATTGTGTCGTTTTTGTAAAATTAGATACCTGAAAACAGAATGGTTTATCCTGATCAAATTCTATGAGGAGCATGGGTTTAGCATAGTGCCTCGTCATAGAAACTGCTTGATTGTATAATCTCCCAGAAAATAAAGAGCCAATCAAATCAGATATACTTTTCCTCTCAACACATATTTCTGGTGTTAAAATGTAATCACCCACCTGTAAAATTATAACATTATAAACCATGTACAGATAACATTATTTTACATTAATAAACTTAATATATATTTCACTTACCACTAATGTCACCGGTTCGATTTTTATACCGCGCGTATACAAAATGGCTGGTAATTCACTTCTGAATTCTCTCATATCAACAATAACTTTTGGAATTATTTCGGCTGCAGATTGCCCTCCTTTACGTGTACTGTCCTGATCTGTATTATCCGACTGAATTGCAAGAGCCAAACAATCGTCCGATTTTCCATCTTGATCTTCTGGGATAACCATGGTCTATAAAGTAAAAGAAATTAATAATAATTGTTTAATAGCATATTCTTTTTGTTCTGAGATCATACAGAGAGAAATGCTTACAGTTTTCGTATTAATCAAAGAATGAAACGCTTCCTTTTCCCGTCGTAAAGAGGTAAGATATTCTTGTTCTTCAACCGACCCGCCATAAATCAAAAAATATACTTTCAAGTTTAATGATGGGTTATTATTCTGATACACCTCTAATTGCCTCACGGTGCCAATATCGGCCACGTACAAAATAATATTATTTGGCATGTGCTCAGTTAACATTCGTTGTAAAGCCATTGGATCTCCTCCTTTCTTTATAGCTTGTATGAAAATGATAGGTGCGGATGCCGCATAAGTCTCTTTAGTTAAATCCAATTCTGCGATCTTTAAAATTAGAAAACAGGATTAATAAAAAAACATTTTTCTAATGAGCTCCTAACACAAGCTAAAATCTTTCTTAAATATTATAATAATGTATAACTTACTTGCGAACATTCTTCAAACAATGTCTGATGCTTCACATCTTCTTTGGAAGTACTTGGTTGAGTTCCTTCCGTGCATTTTTGCGACAAGGTGAGCACATAAGTATCCTGCATTTCCGGCGTTTCTTCCTCTGTATTACTTTCAGATGTTGATGGTTGATCTTTCACGTTTTTTCCACTATCGCAACTTGTCTTTTGTTCTTTATTATGCGATAGTTTTTTCAAAGCCTCATAAAGTAAATATTCATTTGCACCCATAGTTAAATAATTCTTTAATTGGCGACATATATTGTTATCGTGTACTAAGATAAGAACTTTATCAATATTTTCGTAGTCTTTTTTCTTATGTTTCTGTTCTTGAATCTCAGATAATACTTCCGATAAAGCTTCCCATTTTGGATTTGGTTCTGGTTTCAGTTCATTCTTATCCGTGTAAACTCTGCTTCTCGCATATTTGAACAAATTCTCGAATTCATCCAACATTATCCAACCACCGGCTTTCACGGCATATTCCATAGTCCGTAAACGATTTAGCATGGCATAAAATGTAACAGAATCTTCGTATGTCAAGGATATAACAAGGGAACGTAACGTTTTTAAATCGGAAAACAATTGTTTGGTCGTTGTACTAAGCTGATGCCAGATTGGATCTACTTGCAAATGTAACTGCTTGTGAAATTTCTTTGCTATTGCATTCTCTACAGTCAGTTCGTCTAAGTCTAAAGATTTATTGAGCCTCTTCAATTCTTTCACGGTGTAATTCATAATATCAAGTAAAGTGGTTTGAATGTTCTGCATCTTCGGTGTGATCTGTACATGTAGTTCTATAACATCGGGCTCATGCTTGGACAAACAATTATTAATAGTTGTGTGGAAACGTGGCCATAAATACAATTTCTTTACAAACAGAGCTTTCATAACTCGTTCTACTCGCAAATACCCAACCGTGAAAGCCAGTGATGAATTTGTGAACGCCTTGATAAATCCAGTTTTATTATGCTGTCTATATAAACGCAACGCAAATGCTTCTTGGTAAGCATTCAGAATATTGTGAGCTCTATAGACGAGAATACCAGTGACCAAGTGCAACGGAACTCTGTTTTTTAACATATCAACCACCAAAATACGACCCGATATAAACAGCACTCCACCCTCCAAATACATTATTTCCCTGCGTTTAATGGTCAGATTTTATTAAATGCATATGTAAAATGAGAATGTATCTTTTTTATACCTTTCATTAGAGAGACATTCAGCATTCACTATACGCGGTAGCCTACTTGTTCCATAACTTTTAAGCAGATCAATAATGTAATTCTCATCATGATTGGTGGTTCCCAAAATTATAACTAGATTGCCCGGATCCGAGTAAGCTTTTATCACATTCGCAAAAACAGTTTCTATACCAAGACCCCTATGAACATTTTCCAATAAATAATAAAATTATACATTCTTACGTGAGATACAACAGCAAAGATAAAATATACTTACTTAGCTGTAATAACTAGTCCATCTTCCTGAAGAATTTCAAGAAAGATTTGATTTTCGTATTCCAACATGTTTAACGATAATTTTCAACTCAATTTGTAGATTATTTATTAATTGCTCCAGCGTTCAAAACAGTAATCCAAACAAAATATCCAAATTGGCAAAAAAAAATTCTATAATCTGAAATGGGAAGTAAGATGCTTATAAAATAAATATGGAAACTAAAAAAAGATAGAGTTATATAGTAATTAATATAGCATAGCATGGCTTACTACATGAATTTTGTAAGTTTTTCCCGATGTCTCGTTGTAAGAGGAAGTATCGTCCTCGACCATTACTTCGGACACCAGTAGAGTGTATTTACTGATCTCGTGCGACGGATGGCCATAAACGCCAATACTTACAGGCCGTTTGAAGCTGAGGAAACGTAACATGTTAGACAATGATAAATTTGAAAGACCATAATTTGCAGTACCTCTTAGGTATAAAAATAATATCTTCCCCACAAGTTACGGACTGCAGACAATAGTGCTCGTACGTCGGCTTGCTTATAATTTGCGACGCATATAAATCCGCATCCCCCGTTCTGAAAAGAATACAAAGCGTACAATGTATCGTGTGTTGCGACACTTAATAAGGAAAGAAATTCCATTTTATTAACAGGACAGGGAATAAGTAAGGGATATTAATAATCGCCGCACTATTCCCACTCACATTGATGTCAACCGTATCTTAATGTCGCCGTCATACGTCAAGCTGTAATATTTGTAAGATCCACCAGGTACATCATCACTAACGTAGTGCAGTAATTCCTCGTTCAACGCCAATACATAGGTTATCTAAAAGTTCAACACAAAAGTAGTATTATAATATATACTATAATATAAAGTTACTATTTAAAATATACTTTATAATACTAATATTACACTATATATAACAGTATAATAATTTACTACATAGAAATTTCACGAAGTTTAGAATCTCTCGCAAAGAACTTGGGTAAACCTGATCGTACCAATGCTGCAATAAGAAATATTGTCTTCATAGTACGGCGAATAAAAAAATTATCAAAATGCGCATAACAATGTCGACGGACGATTGTCTAATTATCGCGACATCGAAATCAAGCTGTTGGCGTCCCGTTTATATATACGCATTACGTAAAGTCCGCGAAATTACGTATATTTTACAATTCCGGGCACCGGCGACGTCGCGAGCATCAGCTGACTGCAGAAATGGCGCCAAGCCGCTCGAATTTACCGACGGATTTGTAATCGTTTATTTTTGTTCGAATAAATCAAGTCCTGTTTATCTCCACGATCTTAAATTTCTTTAATAGTGTATATGTATATAATAACAGTAACAAAGGTCGACAAATAATTTTGATTTGTATGAAAAAAATTCCGGAATTGTTGACAGAGTTCGAGTGAAGTTTCGTTTCTTAAAAATTAATTGTATGTTGCGAATAACAGATGTCGCCTCCCTTCCTATAACAGGCCGTACAGTACACACTAATTATACCTTCAAAACAAAAATTTTAATTATTTATATATATTATTTAAATATTATTATATTAATTATTTATATTATTTTACGTAACCTCAGCAATATTTAACTTGGTTCCAAAAATATCTGATTATTAGAATAAGTTACTGAGTTTTTTTTTATTAGAATAAGAATATATCTGGAGCTCTGTCCTCGATACGTATACGTATTTATTTTGTATAATAAAGAAGGACTGCAGAGCACATTTATCTGATTCTGCCCTTATTTGATATATGTCAAATGTGCGCTATATGTTTATTCGTGTTTCACATTATGCATATATGTTTTTTCTCGCGTTGTTTTCGAATAACGATATGACGGATCGTGATGCACTCTATAAATCTATGGGTTCTTTTACGATTTTCGCAGCAACGATCGCGAGATATATTGATAAGCCATGAAATAGACCGTTTCTTCTATTTCGAGGATGTCGCGCAAACGTTGTGAGATTTGTCCAGATCTGCCGAAAACAGATTTTGCAAAGTGTCTGCTACAAGTTTTGCCGGCAGAAGCACAAAACAGAATCCGCCAATAACGTGACGGCAGATTCTGCTCGGTTTCTGCTGGCAATCTGCTGTTATCCAGATTTACATCAGCAGGCGATGTTAGCGGAACACGAGTTTAATGCGGACACACTCGATGCCAATCTGCTGCGATATATTTCGCTCAAATAATCTACTGGCAAACTGCTAACATACTGTTATTTTGCTCACTAGAATAATGTTATCGAACGGCGACAGGCTATACAGATCTCTCTTGTAGAACGTAGATCGATCGGATATTTTATCAGTGAGGGAAAAATGTTCATCCATATAGCGTTTATCATTTAGAACGAGGTTAACAAGACCACTTATAGGGTCTATGATCCTCGTTAGATTCCCGACTCGTTAGTCGCAGCATCCCATTAGTCGGGGCTCCCATATTTATGCAAATTTACGCGCTCTTTATGTGCATGGTCTATACGACAATGTGCGAGCCGCGCATCAAGCCGTTCCCGTTTGCGGGGCCCTACGACGCCCCTATAATATAACGCATAGCCGTGATCAACTGTGATATCCGGCGAGTAAATAAGGTGTAGTAATTACATCGCGAAGAAAGGAGCGAGAGAGAGCGCCGAGGGAGACTTAATAATGAGCAATTAAAGCGCGAGTTGCGCGGAAAGGATATTTTATTTCTTTTTCCATGCTTTTTCCCCCCTCCGGCAGATATATGTAAAACCATCTGCTGACCGCCATTGCTAATTTGTTATAGGAAGGGTGGATGGGGAGAGAGGGGAGGCGTCCGTTTGTCACCCCGCTGGATTTTTCTCTCCGAAAAGAAAGCTTTCGCATCGATCGCACTTACGAGGGCCGCTCGCTACGATTATACGCGTGTGCGAGGAACGTCAAGATCGTCTCGTATCTTCCTCGACGGGAGATATTCCTTCCCCCGTGAGTATAATTCCGAACAGCGACGCGTTTCGCGGGGAAAAGCGTGACGCCTTGTAATAACGGAATGATATCGTGCGTGAACGAGGCGGTAGCCATCTCGGACGGACGCATTCCTTCGTCTAACGGGAGACTTTCTCTTAATTAGTGGAGAGACGTGCGAATAGAGCGAAGTTTTTGGAGAATCCGAGAGAGCGACCTTCGCGAGCTCTGCTTATCGGGCGTCAGGCATGAAAGGAAGTTTGGGAACGGGAGGAACAAACAAAGGCACGTCTTATTGCGAATCAACGAGACGTGTCTCGAATTCGAGAATCGTTATGGAGACTGCTTAGCGCGACGTGTGAAATAGATGAAACTAATTGTTGAATTTTCCGATATCTGAAATATGCATAGCTCGCGCGCGTCTTTCTTGCGCTCGATTCGTCGAAAGGGTTAAGGGGAGCGTCTTATAATTTATGTACATATTTATTTTTTCGGTACACACAGAAAATAAAGAAGTGTCAAGCGTTCAAACTTATATATACTCATCAAATTAACGCATCATTGCTTCATACGAAACAATCTATAAAATCATTCCACATGCAAGTTTTCTTCATTTAACGCAATGTAATCTCATTTTATGATTTCTACGTTGAAATATACTTTGAAAACAAGAATATTCTTTTCATCTGTGTAGATTTGCACAAATGGGGTGTCCTCCGTCCTCCCTGGTAACGAAATATACTCGACAGGTTCGCCAATATTATATCGGACGACGGACTCTTCTCTATAATAATTCCGTTGGTACGAGCTCTAACGTTTCATCACGCGGCAATTAAATTTTTCAAATTTCTCCCTCGCGCGAGCCAATCGGCGCGGCCCGTTGACATCACGTGACCCGAATTTCGAGGACTATATAAGTGGAAATCGCTTCCGCCCCTCCAGTCGCCTCGCGTCATCTCGTCGGTCGTCATCGGTCATCGTTTCCGCGGATCGCGTGTGTCGTGCCGAAATTTCGCGAAAGTTTCTTCCGCGGGACGCGAACGGGGCTCACGACCCCCTCGATCGAAAGTGGAGACGCGATCACGGTTAAAAGGCTCCGCGTGCGATCGCGCACGCACACGAGTTTGCCGTTCGCCGCGGAACGCGGAACGTACACTCGCTCGCCCGTTAGCATATACCTTGCGCGGTGAATTCGCGGTGAATCGAACCTAAGGGCGGCCGCCGGCGGCGTGAAGTGCGGCGCGGACGGCCGCGGCCGCGCGCGCGCGCGCGCGCCCGCGCGTCGAGCGAGAGAAGCAGCGAGGGAGGGGAGCCCGCGAGACGGAGGGTCAAAAAATGCGAGGCTGCGCGCGCAGCCGCTTTGTCTCTCCCGTCGAGTAGCGGCGCGGCGCGACGCGGCGGGAAGGGGCGCTCGGAACCACGAGGGGGCCACCAAGGGTCCGCGAGAGCGGACCATGGCGGACCAGCGGCGAACTGCATCCTCTCAGTCGGCCGCTGAACCCGCGCGCCGTACGGTTGGTACGCGTGCGTTTACCGCGCTCGCCCGTCTGTCCGTCCGTCCGTAGTCCGTACGTTCGTTCGTTCATACGTTCTTTCGTTCGCACCGCGTATATACCGTTCGCCGTCTCTCCGTATCGCCTTCACCCGACTCCCGTCGTCGCGACCGACGCGTTTAAGTGAAAAATCCGCACGTTTTTCCCTTCGGTTATCCTTCTCCGAGACCGCCCGGCCCGATCGTCGTCGTCGTCGTCGTCGTCGTCGTCGTCGTCCGGTGGTGTTCCATTCGAAAGGAGAGCGGCGGGGCCCCGACCACGGCTGCTCCGAAACGAGGGTGCTCCGACCCGGCGAGACTACGAGATCTGCTACCCCTTTGGATTTTTCGGCGGATCGTCCCTCATCCTCCTCACGCTGGTAGATCGTCCTCGTGCGCGGTCGACGCGAATCTTTCCTGCATGGTAAGTACGCTACGAACTATGTATATGTATACTTGAACAATACCGAACGCCGCATATTGACCGGCGCTTATTGCCTCGCGAAACGGCCTACCCCTCGCCCGGCTGGCGATTCGCCGGGGTGGGTTGAAAGGGACGAGTGGACGCGGGGGTTTATTGTTCCCGCGCGAGGTTGTACCGTTACCTCCTCGCCAGAATTGAATAATTAAATACATCGATATCCGCGTCGAGGGGAAGTAGAGGAGTGAAGTCGTCTCTTCTAGTAGCGAGTAGAGCGTTCTCCGATTCGAGATAATTTCCCTCGTGCGCTTGTCCCTTCAGTTTGAATTTCAACGGAATGTTTAAACGACGATGACTGATCTCATCGAAAGCGTATATCACCGTGACAATAAGATAAGCGAGATTCCCAATAAGATTCCTGACGGGCGTTTTGTTCTTGCGAAAGATCGCGTATCCCCATTGGAGCACGAGCACGCTTGAATTTCGAATTGAACGAATTAACGTTTGCTCCGCTATTATCGGGTATAGCGGACACGATTTTCTATGCCGGTGCGGCAAATTGTAATCCACTGGTAATCCGAACGAATTCTTTTGAGAACAAAGTAGACAGGTTGTGTCGATCTGTGTGATAAGCCATTATTTTCTATTTACCATAGAAAAATATATACTATCTATAGTAAATAGAAAAAAATGATATGTATTCGTATGTACATAGAAATATACGTAGAGCCAACGATTTTTCAATTGGACAATCCTAAATAGAATCTAACGAAATTTTGCTCCGGCGGGACAGCTGGATTAGCAGCTATAAATAAAGTAGCGTCGCGTCCGATATCTGCATCTTTTCGGGGTAATCCTCGCTGACGTTCGTCAGCCGAGGGACATCGTTTTTCAGCTTTAAACTCCGCATTAGCGGCGATCGGCTCCGAGTTGTCATCGACCGCGCTTAATCTCGCAGCCGCGATTCTTTCTTTCTTTCTTTTTTCCTCTTTCTGCAGAAATCCATTTTCGTCGTTGCTGCAAAGGTATGCTGCTGTAACGTATGGATATACATATGCTTTTTTCGTCACGGATTTTTTGCCCCGCTTTGAAATGATTTTTCCTTAGCTTCCAAAGAGGATTACGATTTGCTGCAACTGTTCAAGTTTTAATATGCTACATTTTTTTGTGATGAAATTTATAAATCCTTAATTTATATGAATTTATTAATGAATTCGCGTGAAACGGATAGAAAAATATGATTTTATTACTGTTAAAAAACGGCTGATTTATATATATATATTACAGAATTTATGTGAAATAAATAGAAAAATATCGTTTTGTTTCTTCTTTTTTTGAAGTTTATTATTATCAAAAAATATATCGCTATTCTTTATTATCTATTTTCCGTAAAACTTTTATAATTATCGAAAAATCCTATATTTTTTTTTGATAATTCGAAATTGCTTTCGAGCTATTAGCTAAGAGTCACTATGGTAATATTTTCGTTCGGAGAATATCCGTTCTAAATGGGACAAAAAGATCCGTGACGAGAATGATATTCGAGATGACGTTTTGGGGGGCACCACGTATACTTCTAATAATAAAAGCTCTCAGAGTGACTCGCTAATGAGTACGCCGCGAAGAAAGGGAACGGCCGCGCTCGCCGGGTTTTCACACGTGCACGCCAACGCGAGCAAAAGTGACGCAACGGAGAGAAAAGTGCTCGCTATCGCGGAATAAAGTCGGCTTTTTGATTCGCGCGCTATGCATGCAATCTCGCGTTGTGGTGGCTCCGTTAGTATCTGTCGCAATAGTTCGCCAAGACAAGAACTATATATTTTTGCGCCTGGCAATTCTTCGCTCGTCTGAAAATCATTAGTCAGCGGTTAACGCGAGGGCCTCTCTGTGTTTTGAAACTTGAAACACTTTTAATAATAAAATAAATGCATCACTGGGGTCGGAGGAAAGAAAATTGGATGTCGATCTTTATAAACGGTCTTCATTACTCTAACGTCTGCGCGGGCACGCTAATAAACGCGATAAACGATCGCGGTGACGCATAATTATTATGCGATTATCATTACCGCGGCGCCGTCCGCCGTCGATGCGCTCGAATAAGCGCGTTTCCTCGTATCGTTCTCTCGCCGAGAAAGTCATCCCGCGTATATCGATGATCGCGACGATCGCGCGTGACGTAACGCGACATTTTCGAGTTTTCCGATTCCCTCGTGGAACGACCGGTTTTCCTGAGATTTTTTTTCGACGGCGCCGGTCACAGATGCGTGCGTATCAAGTGTATCATGTAAATGTAGAAACGGGAGGGGGTCCCGCGCGCGTTGAATAACAATGCGCATTTCCTCGGCGGCTCGTTCTCTAGTAGCGCACAAAATTGTGCGTGTCTCGCATGATACAATCATAAGCGGCACTAAGAATGGGATTAACATCGTACGAAGTGGAGCTGTAATACTGTGGAGTCGAGTACCTATGTCACGCGTCGAGCGTATACATGTCGTTTTACCACGTGATGAGACTTCCCCTCATCTTCGTACACCTCGTTACTTCCTCCGGATGAAGTACAATGGAAAAAAAAGGGCAAATTATAGGCCGCGCGAAGTACGACTTCATATGCGTATGGAATCTTCATCGGACGTATTTTCAGGAAGTAGGGCTCAGCTGGCGTACGTTGACTCTGACATTTTCAACTTTTTCCTCTCGCGCGCATTTTTTCTCAGGAAACGACAATTTTTATACATGTACGATGTCGTATTTATGCCACGCATGTATATATCGAACAAGATTTTTTTTTTATTTCTAGAATTTTAAATACTTAAAGCATATATATATTTTGATAACAAAACGTTGCTACAATGGAAGACACAATATTCGTACTTCCTTCCATTTGAATCTTGACAACATAAGTCATCAATAACTGCAATCTAACGTAATTCGCATAATTGCTACAACGTTCCCATCGCGGGGAAAGCTACCGTCCGGGCGCTTTAGTCCGTAATTAAAGGCGAAGGTGCGTTTCCACGCTCTTAGGTGTTAACAACGCCAATTATCGATTATCGTGATTTACAACTATAATTCTGATTTATACATTCTCGTATATCCAGATTGATATACAGCCCGTAATTGATAGTGACGTATGAGCGAGATCCGAGATTACGTTTAATATATACGTAGCGATGTTGTCATCGAGAAACATTTGGGGGAAGGCCTTTCGCGACTCATCGTAGTTCGATTTCAGAGCCGCTCGAGAGCGCAAACCGCCAAGTTATGCCAACTCCGACATTAGTGTCGCAGTACGACAATCGATCTTTCCGGCTAACCCGTACCACCGCAAAGCTTCTGCCGTGGAAAATCCCACTTTGCGTCTATTAACCCTCGGTTATCCTGAACAAACGACTGTCGCGTAACATACGAAATTAAAAATAAAGAAAAGACCATGAAACATACAAGATGTAATTAAATTATAAGATTTAATAATATTAAATACAAAAATTTTAAATAATATAAAATGCAAAATACAGAATTTTTTTTATGTATATAATTTTTCGTACATATTATTCCGTGTGAACTTTATTAATATGAAATATATACATTTATATTATTGTTATTTATTATCATTTTTTATATGTACATAAAATATTAATATTATTTTATTAATACTTAATACATATACTACGATATATATTTTATATTCGCAGATATCAAAAGTTGTTACGGGTAAACTTATAAACGAGGAGTGGCGGTTATGATTGAGGGAAAGCGTTTATATCGGCAACCATGCTCCGCGCGGTATCGTCGCGTCATGAAATAATAGTAGGCTCGACTTGACGTATAGATTCGAAGTGCTGCGACACACGTGTACGGATACCCGAGGCCCCGAGGCAATAAAAAACGGTGTCCTTAAAGGTCGCCGAGCGCAATTATGTCTAATCTCTATCTAATGATACCACTAATGATATCTCCGGTTTATCCAAGCAACTTTCATTTACGTACAATCGCGATTACGCATTAAGGCACACGTTCGCGATAAAGGGCAGACGTATACGCTCCGCGATTCGACCCCATTCGACGTGAAACTTTACGATACATTCTCGCGACCCTTCAATCCGTATCTCCATCCGCACTTAAATATGTTATATTTATATGAGAAAACCGGTGAGATAGAACGGGTTTTACGGCGTATCTCGCCGGTTAATGAACGAGACCGGGGGGAAAAATCACGGACACGCGTCGGGTCTAAGATTTTGCGCACGCTGATGAGAGACGGTGTCGATATTTGCGCGGCTTATTGATTGACCCTTGAAACCCACGTGTGTGTTGCCAGGTGAAGCGACGCCGCGGCGGTTGCAGCGACGAGGAAGTAATTCACGTTTCCAGCGCGCGTTTCCTCTTTTTCTCTCCTTTGTCGCCGCGCGTACAAATTCGGGCTTTAACTTCGGCCCAGCGCTTCTCTCGTAAATCATCCCGACACGGCAAAGTCGCCGCTATTGCTTCTGAAAACATCCCGATGCCACGGTCGCGTTAACTCTGCAAAAGCATCACGCTGGGCACGTTTTATACCGATAGTCCGAGGTCGCAATTTATTATATCTTCGATGTGTCTACGAATAACTTTCGTATTATAGGGTATTGTTATTTACGTAGAATTGTTGTGTGGAATCTTTTTCATAGTTTCTCAAATGAGTTATCGCCAGCTTTGTGATTTAAATGACTGAAATATTTCTCTGACTATTGTGTAATTTTTTACTGGAGATTTTTGACAAAATCTCCAGTAAAAAATTCTTGTTAAAAATTCAATTATTGCACGAGAAATGAAGTATATCTATTTTTAAGAACTCTTTCTACGGACGACCACTTAAAAGCATTCAACGGTGACAATCGATGACTACAGATGTCACGTTTTATGGGACACTATAGTAACACGTTTATTCCATGTTTCCATTATCTCGCACACAGAGCTCCGCTTGTAACATCGGCTTACATCGACGCGATCGTTTTCCGGACGTTTAAGAGCCCCTCCCTCTCCCCGTCCTCCTTCGAAAGCACTTTGGCCACCGGATAGTCGGATAAATCTTTTAAAACGTCAACTCGTCGACACGTCGAGATATTTCATATTCACGTGGGGCAAAGGGTAGGCGAAGGAAGGCCCCGGTGGTGGGCGCATCTTTTCCCGGATTTGTCACGGCGTCTCGATATGCCGGCCCTTAAAAGTTTCGCTACTCGTATACGGGCGCGCACGTGAACACGCGCGCGGCCTTTTAATTGCCCATATTTTTAGCTCGGGTGTCCGGTTCGCCCGCGACGATAAATTTCTCCGCTCCCTGACTTCGGCGGGATCGCTGGCGTTCGTTCCCTTCCTTCGCCCCCCGTCGTCGTCGTCGTCGTCGTGAATCTTGTACCTTGTACCTGCATGGGTCTCACACCTGAGAGAGTGCAGTGGCGTATCCCTTCCCACCGGATCCGATCCGAAGAGCCCTGTTGCTTATAATCCGAAAGCGGAATGGGGGAGGGTCGAAGGAAAGATGAAAGAACCAAGAGGAAAAGAAAACAATTATGACTCGCGAATACGAAAGGCGCGTATTTGTAATAAAATACCGGGCCAGTTGCTATCTAGCATTTTTCTAGATATATAATTAATATAATATAGGCTGATGTGCTATATACGGGAAAATAGCAAATGAAACCTATATCGCACGGTCTACTGTTAGATATCTATTGTTAATGCGCAATGCCAAGCTCTAATCGCATAATTAAACTAGTTTCGAATGCCATTAGGTCATTATTTTATGCAAAAAAAAAACGCGAAATAATAAATCGAGAGACTATACACTGTTAAATATTAAAGGATGAAATTTAAACTAATACCTTGAGTTAAATAACATTATGTTATTTTTAACTACCGTGTGTGTCGTCGAAATTTATTATTTTTATATAAAACAGTATCATTTTAACTTCATTGGTTTAATTAACGTTTAATTAATTAGTTAAAAATTAACGATATATTTTTTGAATAGGAACAGTGACTTATATATAGAAACATGGTTAAAAATAACTGAAATTGAGTATAATTTGACACTAAGAATTTAACAGTATCACGCAATTGGTGTTTTCTGGCTTTGTTAGCTGGTAATTTCAGAGAAACTTCTTCGCACAAGCCGTATCTGAGAGGTTAATATGTACTATATTTTACACGATATCGGCTGATGGCAAACCTCGAACAAGAATGAAACGGTACAATATACTTATTCACATCGCCGTACTTTCCGCATGATTGCACGAACGCTACAACGAAGCCGCAGAATTTTTTTTTCGCCGCGACGCCGCGCGTTTCCACGTCTTGACGTCTCGTTACCTCGTAACCCTCGCGGGACTCAGGAATCGGATCAGGATCATTGCGGAACAACAACGCTGCACGGTACATGAAGGAGAAGGAGGAGAAGGAGGAGGAGGCGGCCGCATATTGTCGAGGCGTAACGGATCAGAGTGAAAGTCCGAGACACGACTCGCGCCGCTCGCTTGCTCGCGAGCGAGTCCGTCTCTCTTCGAAGAGGAGCCTTCGAAGGCGCGATATCGGGCTTGACTCGAACCGGGTCCGAAATAGTCGTGAGCGCGGCGTTCGCGCCTCCCGGCCTACCGATACTTACGCAATTACGAGAGCGTATACCCTCTTTTTCGGTCTCCTTCTTTCCACCTTTCCTCTCCAGGAAGCACCTTCCTCACTCGTCTCGCTCGGGCACGCGTTCGTTTTCGCTCCTGTTTCGCTTCGATGAGAGGCGCGTGCGAGTGCGTGTCCGTGCACTTCCGACCCAACTATTAGCCCAAGTGCCGCGCGCCACTTACGCGTTTTAGTGGCGAAAGGGTCCTCCACGCGAGACGTTTCAACAGATTATTTTTTATCGCCGAGGTGCGATACCCTTTCGCTTTCGGCGATTCCGGATCTACGTATACAGATAACGCACGCTCGCCATTTCCGTATCTTCGATGCTCGTCGTTTGCCAAATGTTAAAGTCGTTGCGGCTAAATTGGAGTCTGAGAATTTTATTGTCCAGAGATACGTTCGCAAAGAATATTGCTCTCAATTGTTCGTCGTATCTCGCGGTCTTTCACGATTCTTTATTTATCGAAGGATCGCACAAAGAACCCAGAGACGTAGATACGATTGAGCAACAAGTGTCCACGTATTATTCGTTTCGAAAGTCCAAGTGACGGAAGTGCATCCTATTACTCCGTGTTCGCGGAATTGCCACAGACGGTATTAATTGCTGAATCAGAATATAGGAAGCAGCCGTTGCGATTGGTGATTCACGATGCCTACATTTCGATTTCTATGTCAATATATGACGGGATATAAACTGTATATTTGCCTGCGCTAAATTGGACTAGTTTGTGTAGGTTGATAAAGAGAGACCTTGTTCGAGATATTCGAATGGAACCGCAAGTCGATATTCAGCCCGGTTACAAAGCTCCTACAAAAATACCGAAAGAACTATTTAGAAGTACAGGCGTGGGCATCTCGAAAATATAATCTTGATTGAGCTAGTATTAAACATTCATCAACTCACGCAATATCGATGACATTCGAAATTAATTAAACATTTAGAAGTGTCTAAATATTTGAAGCATCGGTGTCACCAATGAATTCTTTGAGACATAAAGGTCTCGCTTTTCGAATTGTATTTCGATATTTATCATAAAGATGTGAAAAAATTATTTTAATTAAAGAAAATATTAATGTTATGATTGGTTAAAAGATTATTTGTTAATCGGAGATGAGAAAGTCGAGTAAAGTTTTTTTTTTCTAAATGGACCCGGGATGAATGATGGCAATCTCATCTTCATTTTTATATCGAGAAAGTCTCTCGCTACGAGAAAGTCCCGTAACTGCGTAAAGCCGTGGCGAATGCTGCGTCGAAACAATGACCGGTATTCGGAGCGTGCATTTATTTAAATCGCGAAGAGAGGCAAGTGTTGCTCCTTGCGCGCCGAGTACGCAGCGAAGAGGTTAAATATATCTTGGCCTGGCCTAACAGTTCCTCCTCCTATCCTCATTCCTTTCGAACGGCCGGTCTTTGCTAAGTCAGATTCGAGTGCAGGCACTTCTAGGCGAAAACCACGCGAGGGTCGCCCCGATGGCGAATGATCAGCGAAGTTTCCAAGATTAGTTACGGGAAACCATTGCGCAGGGACCGTTTGTTCGTAAATCTCATTACTCACGGGTTAGGTAGACAGATCGCTTATCGCGTAGTCACGATGGAAAATGCCGGGATTTAATATCTTAATTAAATTATTCGCGCTGTATTCGTGCGAGATTTGTGATGTTAATGCGCATTTACGGTCTAGTTCTGGCGGTTTATAACGTCATTGCTCAACGGTACCGCAGTTAATAGCGATCTGTTTAATTTGTATGAACATGTATATTTGATATTCAGCGTTAATGCGCGCTTGTTGACAGAAAATCGAGCTCACAATTGCGGAATTGATTATTTTGAAAATTCATTGGATTAAATTTCGTAATTAATGCCGATGAGAGGACAGCCGGAGGGGGTGATTATGCATATACAGCCGCGTAGAATACCGTCCAAGGAAAATATTTGCGCCGGAAATTATGCGCGATATTTTCGCACTCCAATAATAAACTAAGCTACGCGCTCGCAGCGGATAACGGATAGCGGACCAAACGAATAATGATCGTTAAATTGGAGCTGACGCGAGCGCAGCTTTCATTCGTCGACGCGTGATACTATCGTCGCGTGTAATCCCGATTTATTTCTCGCCCGATTTCAATTACGGGAGCCGTGCGCTGAATCATAAAGCTCCGCAACCCGTCAAATGGAAATAAATGCGCGTTGATAATTACGCGTATATACTTTTGAAGCGATATCCACATTTTTGTGAAAAAAGCACACTCATTAGCTTCACATGCGAGCGCATCGAAAAAGGTATCGATTGGATTATACGTCCAAAAAGTGTACAAAGGATTTTACACCCTATAATGGAAATAATGTATCACGTTTTGTATAATTAAACATCGTGTAATTATATATTGTGTAATTAAATATCAATTTATTTTTCGATGCGCTTGTTTATACGGAATTAACAAATGTTTAAAAAAAAAATCCCGCTCAGTTATTGAAGGCGTATTTATTTCTGTTTGACGGGTACGTAACACGAGTGTGCCATGTGATGTAGGTGAACGTTTTTTCACTTTGCACTCTTTAAAAAATACGACTGCAATTTGCAGCGGGTAAAATGCCGATGCGTCTGCGAAAAAATGCGCGCGATAAGTGCCGCGGCGCGTACAAATGGGAAGTGTGCGGTTTGCCCGTGCGGGTGCTTGTACGATGTGGAAGGAAAAAAAAAGGAGTACGAAAGTGCAAGTCGTTTGCGTAACGCGTGAGTTACTTACGGCGGCGTTCACACCGTCAGTTAACAGCGCAATGTGCGCCGGTTAAACAACTGTTACAGTCGTTCCACTGTTACGGCGCTTTAACAGCTCGCTAGCAATAATGTGTTCTACGTGACGTAAGATTGCTCAATAACCAATAAAAATATCCGAGGTTCGCTGACGTATCGACAAATGCGTGGAAAAAGAAAAACGGCCGGGTCGTTCGTAAGATTAAAAATTTCGCACGTTTGTCTTCCACATAGCTTTCAGAAAATGCAATGTGGGATATCACGAATCGAGACAAATTTGTGCTCGTTGACGATGACAATACAATTTCGCAAACGAACGAAGGAGCGTTACGCGGCGAGTATACGTGTGTGAGTGTGTAGGAGATTTCTCACGAGTGATGAAAGTGACTTCCCCGATCGACCTCTCCACACTCGATAACACCGACGTTCCTCTAAGGCTTCTGTTTATCACGGGTATCGCTTTACGGGATTGTTTGCGCAGATAGGCAGCCGCGGCAATCGGAGCCAAGGTTCGCTTTGAGAAAGTTACGGCCTCGACGACAGAGTCGAGTAAAAATTTTGATAGCGCCCACGTAAGGACGACGTAATAAAATAATAAGATTATACCCTCCGTTTTATAGAGATTACTTGTTGCGGTGTTCTTAAACGCAGCAATAAAATCAAATCCAATTTGAAATACGACATACGCTCTTCTTGCCGGGGATGGATATATAAAGAAAAACTAAAGGTGGGAGGATATTTATGATATTAACGGAGATATTACGGTACTGGTACGCGAGCTACTTGTTTTTCTCTCTGAATTATAAAATTGTGCGGATCGATTATGATGATTGGCAGCCAGATGGTTTGAGATTGTAAAAAAGATCCCAGATGAGACTGTACGAAAGCGACATAATATTGCAAAGTCATCTTTTCACGGCGATGGCTTTGCAACAGTCGTTATTTATCGAGTTTTCGAGCCGTTATGTCATACCGCGTTATTAGTCTATCATTAATCCGTACCAATATGAAAACACAGATATTGGAAATTATACGTTGCGCGATGTAATCATCCCTCAATCATGCACAACCTTAAAAAAAAGAGAGAGAGAGAGAGATACCCTCGTAACCTTCCAAATTGCAATTTGCACGCGTGATTAAGCGCCATATGAATAACTACCCGCGACTATCACGTGCATTGTTGCACATTCGTCGGTTTTCTCGAGGATTTTGTACAACCACCGTTAATTATAGCAATTGCTGCATGGTACGCATTATCGCGGAATGCCGTTATGCAAACGAGAATAGATTTCGCCAAATGGAGCGCGAAAAAGACAGATTGAGAGTAACGAAATATTGCAGCAAGGAGTACAGAGATCAAAAGGAGTCGACGAAGTCGGTCGCTTTCGACTCGGTCGCCGCAAATTCCGCCGTTCTGATTGCCGTTCATTGACGAAGGATGTCGGCGGGGATCGGCAGGTTCTTCGACGGCTATCGTTACTTTACTTCCCACGACCGGATCCGATCCTAACGGCCGGCGGTGCTGTCTCTAAACACGCCCGGCTGAAAAGGCGGAGGCGCGGTGCTGCGAGGCCGGATAAGTGTCGGGGTCCGCCGTCTCCCTCGGCATGAGGCCGGACCAATTCAAGTGTTGAACTCAATTCCGTCAGGTTCAATCTCGCGTTCGTTTTCGAATCCCGTTCCGAACGGAAGTTACCGGACATCTCGCGTGACACATCACATACAACGTATCGTCATGAGTTTCCGAAAAGTAGACATCTCCGTGATCCTCTCTGTGTGCACAAAAGACGGTCAAATGTTGCAATTTTTAACCAAATTTCTTCAGAGAGATAATTAATGAATTCTAGAGTTCTTCCAATGTACAACGTGATATAAATGTGATAAATATTGCACCAGGGAAAGTATAATATACAATTTTCTTTATTATTTTATATTACTGTATATATATAAAATATCATCACACAATAATCATATCATTTATACTTTATAATCATAAATGTCGTTCTTTTCGTAAATAATAATTTTTCAAACAAAAAGTAACGATAGAAAATACACACACAATCGTGACAAAAAATAAAAAGATCCTTTCCACTTTTTATTCCATAAATATCGAGGGGAATATTCATGTTGCAGAGAATACTGCATTTCTGGCAACATTGTGTGTCTGGCGTGAGTCATCGCGGCGCTTCGCTGCGGTGAGTTACCGTTAACTCTTAGCACGACGACGTTGAATCCGCGAGCACGTGAGAACACGCCTTTTTGCCGTGCTCGTTATTTCCGTCAGCGAACTCGGCCTGGTTGTTTGTTTACGCAGCCCAAGCCTTTTCCGAGGCTCGACGGGTTTAAAGAAAACGCGAAGCGCACCAAACACATCCGAATGTCTCTGTTACCGAGGTCTTTCCGAGGTCTTTTTCGTTTGCGATATAGTTATCATTTCGCGAATTTTCCTCGCAATTTTGCTAAAGATTTCGTTCCTTCTCTGCACTGACAAAATTTCGCGCCGCCTTTACGTGAACATCAGTCTGCACGTCTCGCTCGGTGGTGGCGTAAGACGTTATGAAACGTGACGCGAGAGCATATAAAACGTCTCCTCAATTACGAGCTCGCTCTATTCAGACGCTCAGATGGCTCAGATGCGTCTTAGCGAAATTGGCTTTTCTTGTCTCGCGCGAATCCGAGGCCGGTTTAACCCTTTTCTCTACGTCGTATTAAGCCACTTTGTTGAACTTATTGACAAACGAGATAGGAATGTACCGTAATTGCTAACGTAAAGTAATGGTGTCGCAAGTTGAGAGAGTGGGGAGAGAGAAAGAGGTCTTGATCAATCGTGAAAATATTGGAAATTTTCGTGAAGTTTATGAAATGATATATACACGTAACGAGAAACAGTGTCAAAATACCGCGAAGACTAGCATACTTTTTCTTGACTGCAACTTTACAAATTCAAAGTCGATTTTTTCCTAATAAAACTTTTATCTCTTAATCGTGATTTTTGTTCCAGAATTTGCTTCAAAAAAATTTTATTTCTAGATATATTTTAAACATTGACTGACAAGATTGGTTGCGCAGAGTCAAATTTTACCGTTTAGCTGCATCGTAATGCTTCAGCAAGATCCGGGTATGTCCATCCGGTATGCGAAAGGAGAGAGAGAAAGAGAGATTGAGATGCATGTTTTTTTTTCATTCATGTTTTTTGCGGTACGCGCGCATATTGTACTCGCGTGATCGCCCTTCGTAGTCGTCGTCGGGTGGTGCTGGTACGTACGAGAGGAATAAATTGCGTGGGACGTGATGCTTATGAAGGTAATTGAGCACGTGTCGCGTCGCGTTGATGAGCTATTATAAGGATCGCCGAGAATCAGCCGTCCTTATAAAAATTGTCCGTTCGCGCGCCCGCGCGAACGCGTTTGACAAGGGGACATTACGAGAGACGACGTCGTGCATCAAGACTTGACGGGCGCGAACGAGAGAAAATTACGCTACAAATTCGCACTCTCTCGCGAGGCGAGAGGACCAGCTGACGACTGGCGGCGCGGACAAAAGTATATAGATGACGCCCGGCAAAACCTCTTCCAGGGTCGGCTGCCGTAAAGCGAGCGTAAATGGCTTCCCCGCGCGAAGTACGTCATTGACCGAGGAACGAAGTCTAAACTTTGTTACAGCAGTTAATTCAAAATATAATTGAAAATATAATATAATACATAAAATAATTAAGATTTTTCAGACTATACGCTATTTTTATATTGAGAGCTTTCCAGCAAGTGACACAAGTCGACACAAACATTCTATTTTTTTTTTCAATGAGTAACAAAGACAAAACGACACTTGTGTCGACTCGTGTCGCTTGCTGAAAAGCTCCCATTGTTAACAAGTTTTGGACGGGTCTTCTCGAATTCGTTCGCTTCAGGCACGAAGTGTTGCGGATGCGGCCCTGCCGCCCGTATCTTCTTAAAACCGTAGCAGCCCGTAAATTACTCGACAGTTGTCATATGGGGTCCCTCGCTTCCCTCAGACGCTCCCGCATGATATCGCTTCGAAGTCTAAAACCAAAGAACCGCGTGAGATCATTCGCACCACGTAGGTCGGCATCGCGTGCATCCGGGACAAAGGAGTAGCGAAACGTAACGTGTAATATGTAAATGCAGAAACTGAGTTAAAACAGATGTTTTACTGAGATGATTATACGCAGTGATATGCGAAAAGTCGGTTTATAGTCAGCGACTTAGACACAAAGAAGCGTATGTTAAAATTTCGATGTAAAACTACGTGAAAGAAGAGATCTCACGCGCGCATACGATACGATTTTGATTTGAGGGAATAAAAAAGGAGCAGAAAGATTTATTTATCTCGTGTGTGCACGTGTATTAATTTTCAACGACGTAACTTTCGGTTATTTTCGACGTGGCTGCGACGCGGGACGCGATACCCTCTTACCTTATGCCATTACCATCGTCGTAAAGTACGAGCCCTTAAGGGCAGCCGCGGGAAAACAATTTTTGCGGCCGCTCTTTCAGAATCGGCCGCCCTCCCCTTTTAGCTCCGTTCCGGGATTTACAAGCGGTCGTCGCGAGCGGCGAGAGGGCGCGGAATTATTTATAATAATTACAAACATGCGAAAAAAGTTTCGCCGTTGCCCGGTCCGTGCCGCGCAGGCAAGTGAGCGAAACACGCGAGAACGGTCGTTCTCGCACCACGTGCGTGGACCAAATGTAACGCGAAACGCGCCGGGGATTAATGCCTCCGCCATTCATTACAAACTTCTGACGTGTACGTCTTTTTTTACACGTGATCGGCTTCGAATTCGTGCGAGTAAGAGAGGCGGAAGCAATCGGGACGAAAAACAAGCAAATAAGAGAAAGAGAACGTATGAATGAAAGAGAAGATTCCTAAAAAAATTCATAGCTTTACAAGAAATCTATTAAATTAGATAAAAATTATGTAAAAATTAAATTAAATAAAACTAATGGTTGAAATGAGAATGCCATTTTTTAAATTTTGCACATTATTTTATTTTACGTGCAAAAAGGCACGTGCGGTACTTGAAGAACCGCTAGCACTTGGAGTTAGGAAGCATGAAATTGGGGTCTCTTATTTCGGAGAGGCTCATCCACCCCACGACGTTAACTCGGTCCAGTTTAGGTCTCAACCGCGGCACGAAGTGCGCGGTAAGGCGTTATGAAGCGTCTTTTATCACCGCGAAAAACGTTCTCACACGAAACGAGTTTCGTGCGTTTGTAAACGGCGTGTTCTTTCCGTTTCGGTTTTTACTCTGCCCCGACATGTCGCTCTAGTTAACCCAATTTAGCGCGATGAAAGGAGAAACGTAGCTCTCTTTTGGTTTTATTACAAAGATATTAGGGTGATGCTATCTTAATAAGGACACCTTATCCGGGCATTCAAAAGGGAAGCGCGATTAAGCGATTACGATTTGCACATTTTGCATTTACATAATTTCGTGCGTTCTACTCTGATTGAAATCTCGCACGAGGTCGCGTTTCCCAGAACGATAACTTTCGAAAGATCGCTACGGATATTCGATGTATCGCGCGAGAGTATCAGTGCCATTGCTGGGTTGGTCTGTGCCCGCAAATCATTATCTTTAATTCGTCGTCAAAAACCCGCGTCAGGTAGTAATTACGTTCGCGCATACGCGCGCGTGCGTGTACACGCGGCGTTGTGGCACGTGCGTCAGCCAAACGGGCGCCAGCACGTGCAACGCCGAAAAGGGGCCTACGAAGAAGACGCGCGAAGGCAGATTGTGCGATCACTTTCGCGAATGCGTATTCCGTGTATCTCCTTCTTTATTAAAATATTAATGAGTTTTACTCTCTGGAAATAACGATAAAATTCTCAGCTAAATATAGCTTGGAGTGATAATTTCGATCGTCATCCACCTGACTCGGTTTTTTTCTCATGAAGAGTTACAGAATAATAATACGATACCTCCGGCGCGCGCGGGATGGATATTATTTAGAATGATAAGAGCACGCACTCCGCGTGTATTCATTTATAAGTTTTACTCTTCGACAACGACTCTCGATAATAAGATTCCCCGGTAAACACGGAGTGTGTCTCTCTCAATGGACCTTCAGACCCGAGAGAGCTTTACTTACCGAGTGCGCGGTACTCGGTGATAAAACTCTCCCGAGAGTGGACACCTCGCCTTAGCCTGGAGGTCCGACTGGACGGGATGGAAATATTTGACTCTTGCCCTCTCAAATACACGGACAGAAAGGGACTAACTTTTGCGTGCGCGCGCGAGCGGAGCGAGCAAACTCGTGAGCGCACGCATGCACGCACGCCTTCACGTTCCCATATGTACATACCTGCGCGGGTCGCACGTGTTGTATGCCGGTGTCGCTCGGGCTTGACTTATGTGTGCAGCAGCTGCAGCACCGCAGTGTCATTGACATCGGCGGCGCACACCAGTTTCCACGTCGCGCTCACTCACGCAGCCAACCAACCAGCCAGCCAGTCAGCCAGCCAGCCAGCCAGCCAGCCAGCCAGTCAACCAACCAACCTACCTACCTACCCACCACCAACATTACCACCCGGCTCTTGTCCTCCTACCGATCGTACATTACACGCGAGGACGATTATAGCCCCGGCATGCTAACCGGCTGGCTGATGTTCGCTGTTCGCGCTCGCGCGCGATGATCCTCCCGCTCTTCCTCCTTATTTCTTTAAACTTACTTGGCGAATTTTTTTTCGCTTCGGACTATCTTACGGGTTCTTCTCTCTGCTCGTCTCGACCTTCCGAAACTATGCGCAGCTATCGATAACGCGATCTCGAGAAATTATAACGGTTCAGTATTTAATACTGATGTATTATTAAGTTTGCGACGCGAGAAAAAGATCCTTCCCTCGATAGTCCTCCTTATTTTTCTCTCTCTTATCATTTATCTTCCCTCTACTTTATCAGCTTTGTCGTCTGAGAGAGTTGCACGTCCTGCTCGTCGAATTAAGGGGCCTCACGTATGAGTGTGGGTGACACGGGTTCCTTTTCGGGCGGCTTGCATGGCGATGATTTATTCCGCCGCATCCGAGTGTACTTTGTACTTTTCACGACACTGACTCTCGCGCGCTGTCACTCGAGCGAATGAGAAATTCCGGTCGAATTGAAAACGGCACAACATTGTATTCGGGGAAAACAGAGAAGTTTAAATTGATATTTACATTGTAATGATTTTACATTGTAATGATCGCGTTCAACTTCTCTTCCAAGAGTATAAATTTAAATGTATAATAAAATACTTCTGGGTTTATTAGGATATGCTAAATCTATCTGCATAAAATATTTCAACGTCCTTCGACGTTTTTGTAACAGGAATCATTAAATGCAAGATTCAATTGCCGCACAATGGCGACGAAAGTGAGAGGGAGGGAGTAGGACACACAAAAATTTTCCGAGGCAGACTTGATAAGATGAATCGAGGTGAATACCGAGAACGTAGTAGAAAACACACCGACAGCGGAACGATAATTTTGTTTAGTATGGAAATTGCGGGAACGTCGTGAATGTAATTTTGGAGGGGCAATGCGCAGGCAAGAGATGATGAGAGCGACGAGGATAACTTTGGATGATTCATACCGAATGATTATGTGAACGAAAGTAGATTACAATCTCCTCGTCTTTTAATACCTTCTTTATTCAGAAACATTAATTCCGAATGATGGATACAAGCGGTGCGTTCTTTGAAACATTAGAGTTTAAGAGGTATGAGATCTTAGACATGTAAAATTCTAACGTATAATAAGAAGAGAAATGCCAATGACACCGCAATGGAATATGAGTCACGTGTCAAACGCCAGCCCGATTCTAACTCGGGCCTCTTTCTCCAGGAGGTCGTTCCGACTTTAGGATTCCACGCATCTCGCTCGCCGTGACGTGCTCGCGCGCGGACAAGCTTTCCGAGACTTACGGGCGATCATTTTTCAAGCGCCTTCTTCCAGTTGCCTCTCTCGCTTTCTTTCTCGCTCTCGGCGGAGTTAGTCACGTCTAGTCACCTCCTGCCAGTCCGGGGTGTCTTCCTTTAGTCGCTTTCTTTCTCCTCTCGCCTCGCGCCCGACTTCGCATCTCCGGGCGGCCGAGTTGCCGTTCCTGTTATTCTTATTTCCGCGCTGACTCGACCCTCTCTCCCTCTCTCCTATCTCTATCGTCTCTCCTCTCTCCTCTTCCAATCTTGCTCCTGTTTCGTCTTTCCCTACGCTGCGCCTCGCTCCCTTACTCCCTTCTGCCATCGTCGAAGTCTATTCCCATTCGCCAAGCGCGATAGCGCGCGGCAGCGCTGTCGGAACTGGTCCATCGGGGAAAGATTCTTCGGGTAGGCAGGTCGAATCGGAGAACCGCGACTTTAATCTCGCTGCCAGCGTACATTTCGGATTCCAACGACTCTTACCGTTGACAAGGTGTCTCTCTCTCTCTCTCTCTCTCTCTCTCTCTCTCTCTCTCTCTCTCTCTCTCTCTCTCTCTCCCTCTCTCTGTCTATCTCTCTCTCCTCGCGAACCGTATCGAACGTCGAATGATGAAGATTTCCGACCGCGAAGGCTACGATTCGCATGTCCTTACCTCGCGTTCTGAGATAAATAAATGTCTCCGGCACCTGCTTCTTCAGCCTTCGACGCACAGTATTCCGACGTGTTGCATCACAAATTATTTTCGCCCGGAGTGCGTGATGCAACTTCTAGAAATACGCGTTTGCAGGTCGGTGCGTTCTATATTAATCGTCGAAAAAACAACGTCGCGTTGTTTAATCTTAAATAATTCGTAAACCTGCACTCAGATCAGATTAATTTTTACGGAAAAAGTAAAAGATAGAACAAAGCTTCCGCGAAAGGTTCTCAACGCGAAACGAGACGATCGTTCATTTGAGAATTACGAAACCGGTTTGGCGCCTTTCCGCGCTGCCGAGGGAGTTATTGAATCGTCGAATGTGTGCCGGTGCATTGTTAACCAGGCCGAATGGCAGTCCTTTGTCCCAGATGAGTACGTTTTACCCGCGCGACGGATCATTGGCACCGACGATGAATTCGAGAATTCCGGCCTGTATACTGCCGCCAAGACGGTCACTGACAAGTTCCCAAATTATCCTTCTCCCCCTCTCACATAATCATGGAATAATTATAATTAGAAATATATTTCTATTTGGAAATATATTTCTATTTGGAAAAATTACAATTTTATTTTATATATATTGTGAAAAAGTTTAAACATAAAAGTTTAAGTATTGTCATAGTGATTTTTTTTATTTAATCTGTCCACGTGATACACACACTGCGACAAGTTAAGCTAGTCTGTTTTCTTGAAAATACAAACTTTTATTTCGGAAGGGTGAAGACGGCCCTGGCGCTGCAATCAGCTGGTCCAGTCCCAGCACTGTTGCCAGACGTATCCTTCCGCCGTCGGAGACTGTCCCATGCCTTTTTTTGCTTTATCCCGAGTCTTCTATATTCGCATCTACAGAAGTGCGTGCGCCGACACGCACGAACACGCTCGAGCGCGCTCGCACAAGCGCGCGGCGGTCGTGTACATAAATGGTCGTCGTATCCCGCCCCATCTTCCTCTTTATATATATCCCACTCGGCGAATTCTTCTGGCGAACGATTTTTGCGTGATTATCGTGAATTCTACTTAAGCTATTTATTTAGCTTTCAACACATTGTCATTTATCATCGCGTTATAAATGCATTTATAAATTCACGAATGACACGTACACGTTTGATATTGAAAGGCGCAATGCAATTGCTGGATGTACAGTCCATGATAAATTCGGTATCTGCTTTTCTGTATTGAGAGTCCGCAGCTGAGAAAGAATCTTGCGCCAGTCCTTACGGACTGCTCTTTCCACTTAAGACGGGCGCGAAACAAACAATTTATGAATAAGAAGATACGGATGAAAAAATTAGATGGAACGCACGCTCGTTCTAATCTCCTGAGAAAATCCTTTGGAATCTAAAATTCTGATTCGGCATGATATTTGCAAAGAGAAAAGCGTTGTTTACGGCGGCGAGAGAAACTCTGTAGAAAGAGAAGTCGCGGCGCAACGGTCCTCGCAGAAGTTTCAAAGTGATTCTCATACCCTGTGTGTGTGTGTGTGTGTGTGTGTGTCAATGTGTGCGTGCATGCTTCTGACTTCCTGTCGGAGGATTATTGGCGTGAAATAAAGATTGCACTCCCCGCGCGTTCGTGCGTGCGGGGAAGGAACGCGCGGTGCGTGGGATAAGAATGTGATACTTGCATATACATCTCTATACTTATCTGTCCGCAGATTACGAATGAATTTTTTTTAAATTTATTCTCAAGCTTATCTCTGCATTATTATTTAAATAAGTCAATGGTTTATTATTTATTAATTTTATGTATTGAATGCTTTCCTGCGTCGAGAGTAACAACTTCAAATACTTGTGCACGTATAGGCGTAATCATTCTTAACCGAATTCACAGCTGTATTCTTTAATGTTCTTTAACGTCAGCTACACAGGCTTCCCTAATGAAATTTTGGCTAAGTTATTACGATAGTCCGCGTGTCGATTCGTGGGAGTTTCTAATTGCTTTCCGTGACACGATTCGCCCGTTTAATTCACCGCTAATGACTCCGCGACGGCGGAGCCGGGGCAAAACCCGTCCGACTTGCGGCCGCGCGCGCGTCTCTTTTTTCCCTATTTTCAGCACGTTACTTTCACGTGGAAGAGACTTTTAAGCCGTTTGCGTCCGTTTATGCAACGCCCCGTCGACTCTTCACGGTCGTGATACTCAGTAAACCGCCGCGCCGCGATCTACGTGGAAGTAGTACAAAAGGAGCCCATCGGGTGTTTCAACGTTTTATGGAAAACATCACCGATGCTATTTATTTCCCACGAGGAAACACCGGACGCGCAGTCGCTTTGCTCCAAGATTACGTGAGAACGGAAAACCGATTTTCTCTGCGTCGCGTGTATATTCTTTTTCAAAGAAGCGCTCGCTCTCTCTCTCTCTCATTGAATGTAATGATAAAAGTTTTCGAATCCGCACAATATTGTATCTTCTGGATCGGCAGCTTCACGAATACAGCGATACACAGCGATTGTACGATAGTTATGAATACTTTACGAGAAATTTATGTTTCTCTGATAAGAAATATCTTGAAAGAGGTCCTCGCTTCTTTAGGAATGCTCCTTAGTTTATGACTGCGACGCAAATGTTTTATGAGTTGTTTATGATTTGTTTATTACGCAACGCTTGGTCGCGAAACAGTCATAAAGCTTTGATATAATATTGGCTGATAATACGCTTAGGGCGCAACAGACTGCAGGTTGAATATGATACGACGGTGTGCAGCGATGAAGGTAGTATTTTTCAGGCGTTTTACTGTATTTGTGTGCTATCTCGATCGATTGCAGAAACACAAAGACATAGGCCGCTGGGTGAAATGGTTTGGCACTTTGTACAGGCAAGTTATCAGCGTTTACAAATTCGGTTATACATAGGCTTTATTACTAATTATATTGTATGTGATAATTGAATTTCGTAATATTACGTTTCTGTTTATAGTTTGTTGCAATTATCCTACCTAACTTATCGGAAAAACTAAGGTCTATATGCAATTTCGCCCAAATAAATCTAAATTTTTCTATTGTCTTTTCTGTTATTTTTAAATTTATTATTTTATTGTTAATAAATATCTTGCAAACTGATGGCGTACTCAGCGAATGCGAGAAACAAAGACGATTATACCTGTAAAACTTTATGTTTAAGGTATACGACTGTTATAAATCACTGTGTAATATTACATACGATGAGAGTTATTAAATTTTACGTTATTAAACGTTCTTGTTTCAAATGATATAAAAGTTAAATTATATTAATAAATAGGGATGGGGGATAATTATGAAAAAATTAGAAGAAAAATTTTTATTAAATAAATTATTTAAGACATATTACATATGACAGTAAAACACGAGATATAAACCATAAAGGAATCGAAATAAAAATATTTTAAAAGGTCGAATAGATGTACTATGTAACATGAGAATTTATGACATAAAAATTAATCAAATAGAATTATTAAGTATACCTTCGTGGTATTCTCAATTAAAAAAGTTTCTTGAAAATATTTAATAAATTGACAATTATATTTTAATTCCAAGAAATATTTAAATATTTTTAATAATTTGTTCCAGCCTATCCATTTCAAGGTAATAGATCTGTATGAGATGTTACATCTGTATTTTTGTGCTTTTGACTTGATCTATATACATAATATTTTACATATATATATATATATATATATATATATATATCTGATATAATTTTCACGGAGATCTATTATCTTAACAAAATAAAAAATAATATGTCACTCACGAGAGATGCGATGCTCAGCAGCGGCGACTGTTGAAACTATGTTGAATTATCAAACAGATATTTGTTGTATACACACACATAAATTATAATATATAATATATAGAATAATTTAAATATAGAGGGATAATTGTTGCCCGCACATAAAATAATTATAAATGATTATGCAAGCAAGAAATGAAATAAAATAATAATGATTCACTCATTCCATGGTTTCTTCTTCGTCGTTCGATGCCTGCCAGGTTTCTTCTTTTCAGATTCACCATTGCACTTGTACACCACATTGCACAAGACCCGTGAAACATATTTAATTTACGATTGCGCGTACTAATTATTGGAATAAGATAACCGCGCGGCACTTTACAATTGCATGTCGCGGAATCGAAATCCCGTCGAAAAAATCGCCAACGTAATATTTAAAAAATTCAAAGTTCTATGATCGGTTCAACATCCACGAATTTTGCAAATTAACACAACGAACAAAATCAAATCGAACGGCGGGGAGTTTTAACAAATTACAGATAAAAAGAAATACTTCATATAGTTTATATAGCCATTTCTTATTCTTCCATTCTTTAAGTGAAACGAATAAATCGCGCGATTTATTTACTTCGATAGACGGTGCTTCACACGCTTACATATACGTCATACGTGACGTCACGGCGTGGCGTTCGGCGTCGTGTTACAAAGTCGCGTAAACAAGGTCGCCGGGCGTTATCATTCGCCCAGTGAGGCTCGAGCCGGCGCGGCGCGCGGCGTTAGTATCTCTCAATCCGCCACCGTGGCAAGTGGCAAGTAACGGGACACATCAAATGCGATTATTTTCTACGAACAATTAGCCTGTCCATTAGCACGTACACTTAATTAACTCCCATGATTATTAACTATAAATCTTGTGACTGCTTTTACGCAATTATTCCGCATGATTTTATTTTCGAACCTTTTGATGATCGGAAACGGAACGCGCCTCGCGCGTATATGAAACTTCTAATTAAGCGTGATGGTGATACATTTAGCTAATAAATACTCTTGAAACTCAGCCCGTATTTTAATAATTATCGATTGCGTGGTACGTTTGTACATTTGCGATTTGATAAAACCATTTCTCGTGATTTTGAGATTTTATTATTGGTACGCTGTTGGAACGGATGATAGACGAGCGGCTAATACTCGAAAACTTTCTACCTTTTTCGCATTATTTTTCCATAGTAATGAACAATAATAGGATGCGCGTTGCGTGCGATTAGTGTCGAGAGTATCAGGCAAAGTGCCGTGATTATCCTATTCCAGTGATTTAGTACGGCGCGATTGTAATTAAATATCTTTCGCGAGTGTTGTGTTGTATGAATGTAACGATGAATCTGAGAGGAAGCCTGGGAGGCATCGAGCAATGACGGAGCAATCATGAGGTAAATTATTAATTATAATTATAATTTTATTTCATTTATTGCATAACCATTTATAATTATTTCATGTACATACGGGCAGCAATTATTGCTCTAGATATTAATTATTCTGTACTTTGCTATAATTTATGTATAATTCTGTTTGATAGTTCGACATAGTTTCAACATAATTGCAATTCCGCCGCTGCGCATCATATCTGTGTGTGGGATATTATTTATTTTGTTAAGATATAGATCTCTGTGAAAATTACATATGTGTATAAATCGATTTAAAAGCATAAAATCTAAATAAATGTAATATAATCTCGTACAGATCTGTTATCTTGGAACGGATAAGCTCTAAAACAAATTAGTATATTAATATTTAATCTTGGATTTAATATAACCGTCAATTTATCAAACATTTTCATGAAACTTAATTGAGAACACCACACACGAAGGTATAATTAATAATTTTAATATATATTTATAGCGTAACTTCTATGTCACGCTTCTACGTAGAATAGAATATTTTTCACTCTATTTTTATATTGTTGGAATATAAAAGTTTTACTTGAGTCCTTCATGACGTTCACATCTCATGGACGATAAAGATTGGAACAAGATATTTTTGTATTCTTTGTGTATATTTCTTCTTTATATATTTACGAGAAATAAAGATAAATATGTATATAAGTTATTAAACACAGTAGGAAATAATAACTAATTTAATTATGCCTTACTTTCTCTTCCTCATATATTTTTCAAGTAATTTGGTTTCTACATGCTTCTAAGATTAAATGTTATATAAACCGATATGAGAAAGCAACATTTAGAAATTTTCTTCGCGATATGCATTTGAAACATAAATATTTTGCTGTCAAGTATAATAAAGTTTCAAATAATTTATTGAATAAAGAAAGCGCTAATAATTATTAATTATATTTATTTTTATACCGAGTAAGTCAATTTTTATTTTAATTTTTCATAGTCTGTCCATCGTTATTCATTGATAATTTGATTTTATATTTTGTTTAAATACATTTAATAATCTGAAATTCAATCGCTATCTTTGACGTCAGATTTCTTGGAAATAGATTGAAATATAATTATATATTGAATCGTTTGTGTCTTTTGATATAAAACTTTATTTATTTTATATGATAAACCACTTTTTTCGATATGATATCTATGTAACAATTATAAATACGGGTTAAAAGCTTCTATCCAAGAAATGCCGAAATTAAATATAGTACCTAGTACCCAATATTGCTATGAGGTAAGTCTCTGAAGCCAGCGTTGGAAAATTTAGATCTTCGACAAATATTAGCTCATGACAGTCATGACGGACGATCAGTGTTCCTCCTCTGATTACGCAGCATTTCGTCTCGGACGACGACGAAAGATAGAACCGTCGATGAAAATGTGTATACGCTCAAACGCGCGGCGCTCAAATTTCGGAAGCAGGTGGTTAAAGCGTTTGAGCCGGTAAGCGAACCCGGCTTCCTCTCTACCTTCGGGCGCGGTAACCACTCGATCACGAACGACCGGCACAAAGGCTTCTGGCTTATTCCGCCGAGCGACTAACCATCGTCTTAAAGGACGGGTTTCTTACATGAAGAAACTCGACGGTCTTAGCTTTTTCGATTATAGATCAGGTAGAATAGTTGCAGTAACGTCACGCGAAGGGAGATGAGTTTTTTTTTAATTACGTGATAAATTAATCGATGCAAATTGAGATGTAGAATTAAAGTATATAAAATCGTTTTTATTTAACAAATAATGCATCCGCGTATTATACACGAGTTCTTTCCTAGAATAAATCTTACATTAAAAATTTATTTACATTAATACTAAAATCGCGCGATACATGTTGGGATCATCCGTGTTTGTCTCGACTTGATAAGTATCTTACGAGTAGACGCGTCTGGAACCGGCTTAAGAATGATACGCATAGGTACATTCTCGTGCATTGTTTCAAAACTTGACGAAGAACCGAAGAGCAGCATTGCGCTTTTTTCTGAAAGCAACCGAAAGAATTGACGTTAATTATCCGTTCATAAATCGTAGTGGACATTCCGGGCGGCTAATTGCGCATCTTTGCTCAAACTGACATTGCGTATGCATAATTATGTAAATATTTCGTACGGTTCCTTCTTTCGAGCGCTTCCTCTTCCTCCACCTTCTCCGTGAGATCGTGAAGCTCCTTTGTCCCGCGGGCACGGTCGATTCCAATAATTACGCAAGCAAGAACAAGAGAACAAATCGTGGAACGCATCGGCGCGCGCGTCGGCTTTTCCAATCTATTCGTCGGTCGACTGATTGTTATCGGGCTTTCGGGAGTTAGGCATTTTGTACGAAGCGCCGGTCCGGTCCAAATTAATGTCCGGTTCGGAGCCAGGACCGGTCAGAAACTGCTCTTTCTCTCGCTCCTGCTCCCGCTTCGTTCGTCGGGTTATTAGTACGGCCCATTGTCCACGATTGCCGTAGCCTGGGACGGTGATCCATAACCATCGTTGCTGCTGGGAACACGAAGGATGTGCCGCGTCTGCGGGCGGAGGGCTACGTTTACACCGCGAGCGAAGGTCGACTCCCGTTGTGGGCGAGTGTGTAACCCGACGTTACCTGTTTGCCTGCACCGGTATATATATATATATCCGGCCGGTGCTCTGCGGTCGTGCGTCCGGATGGACGGAGAAACGTATCGAACGTATTAAATGTGCAAAACGCGAGGCACAGGATGCTGCGTAATTTTCATCCTCTCGCCGCGTCCACCCGGGAAATCGTCTGCGTGACTCCGGACGATTACGTGCCGTTTCGTACGTTTCGAGGATACGGCGTTATTTTAATCGTGTTCGCCGGATGTTGCAAATCGGTCGCGTTATTCGACACGACGCGCCTTCGGGATATATTCTTTTCTTCTTTGAAATAAATCGGCACGTCGTCATTGTAGCGCGCAAATACATTCGACGCATCGGTTCACCCTGTCCTGCCCGCTCCGGTTCCCTTGCCTTCGTACGTCGTTGTCGCCGCCGATGCCGCGATGTAGCAACCTTTTTTTTGTCACGCAGGGGTATTAAATAATTAAATGCATTAACCGGTCGACCGTGTTTGCGCCAAGTTCGCGCGGTCCTCTGTCTTGTTTGGCGTATCGCTAATATGCCTTGCGTGATATTGATTAATGGATATTGGGCGCGCGTTTGGGCGGTGTGTCCTAAGTTGGGGACTACATATTTTTTAGTACGATTACTCTTACAGCGATAGGAAGAAAAATTACGTACATAACACATTTGAATAAAGTTACAAAACTGTGTTGACCTTTTGTAAACAAATATCTTACACGTTGCTGAAAAAATGAACTTGCTGTTCTTATATAAAGTTGATGGATTATCCGGTCTGACAGTAACCAGACATCGCAGGTAGTATAGGATCGTATCGAAATTAGTGACGCGCATCGTCGATTCCACACACGGACATTACCGCGATTATGTAAGTAGATACGTTGATATTAGAGATCGAAAGTTCCTTGTCGTGGGTCAGTGAGAGAAAAGTCATTGATACCTTTCACCAACCGTTGACACACTCGTTTGAGATGGTCAACGGCGCGCTTCTTGTACAAATATCGCGTACAAGTGCTGCTCGTTCCACGTACGTGACCGGAATAGACAAGGAATAAGCGCATATACTTAAGTCTCTCAATAATTCGCCCTTTATTCGTTCCAATTTAATTCAAGATATAAAATTTCGAAAACCGTTTCTACAATTTTATTAAATATAAAGGTAATAATAGAGCGATGTAACTTTTCAACTTTAATAAATTGAAGTATAAAGGCCTCTCCGTTGAGATTTGTACGTAGACCTCCATATATGTAGTGAAAATTTCTCTTTTCCTCCGGGACTACTTTTACTGCTGTCATCCACAGGGGTTCATTATTCTTAGAGGTTTCGATAATGTTGCATCAAGGCTGTAATTGCTATTACGCCTTTGTGCTAAGCAAAGAGAGCCGAAGTAAGAAGAGCCTATAGCTTTCTTAATGACTGGTTGTTTAAAAATAAAAACGTGGCGAAGGTCACTGACATCGAAGTGTGACGAATCCGTGAACGCGGCGAACGGCCAACCTTGGATGCTGACAAAGTGTGAGAAAGCAGCTGGAGTTCGTCGATCTCGGAGAATCGCGCGGCTTCGTTAACCCTGAACGAATAACGAGGTGATTGTGACACCTCGAACCGTATGGGGTACGTAACACCCCTGGCTGAAATCCCGGTTGAATTCGCGATGAAAGACTGTTTGAGAATAACTAAAGACTCCGTTAAAAAAATAATGATTTACATCTAATTAGATAGACAAATAGCTAGTGCGCAGATATAATTGACTAATAATCGTTATTTAATGATAAGGCGACGATTATTAAGTTAGTAGACAACGTGGGAGGTTAACGATCGATCGTTCAATATTTCACGAGAGACGCGATTCGAATTGCGAATTGGCTTACGCGCGAGGTGCGTAACGCAACCTATACGTAATATTTATTCGAAATTAATGAACGCGGCTTTCGTTAAGTTTTCGCGCGGTAGTCGGAAACAGGTGAGCCCGCGTTCCGGCTGACATTGTTGATGTACGCCCTTTGAATCGTGCAATCATTCAAGATTCAATGCCTGTAATTCACGGAGCCGGGACGTGTGAGCGCTTAATGTTATAAGCTATGCTAATGGAATGCGTTTCGAGCTTCCTACACTGTCGGCGCGGCGGCGAGGAGAAATATCGCCGCATTATGCGTATATATTTCGCATACTGCGCACCGTGCGCGGGCGCGAATGCAGGTTAAAATCACCGGAGTCGGCTGTCAGGTTCGCTATGAAAAGTGTTGGTAACCGGCGTCGGAAGATTAACTGCCCGTTCGTGATAAATTTAATGACCGCACTTAACCGGGCTTCTCGTGTTCGTATTTAGTATTGTTACCTATCGAAACGTCATTCTCGCATTTTTACGCGAATCCTACAAGCGTCCTGCAAAGTCTCTCTTTGTTACCCGCGCGCGTAATTGCATTCTTATTTCTAAAAAGAAAGACGAATAAAATTTTAATGTCGAGTTGACAACGATTGGATTCAAAAGATCTTCGTGTTCGTCGTTGATAATGTCGGGGTTAACGAACGGAAATGAATGGCATAATGCAGGGATATTTTCTCTGTTCCTGACGCATAGATCAGTATAAAATTAATTACATATTGCGGAGGGATTATTGCAAGCGGATTTGTCATGATGGATTGTAAATATGGACACGAGGCCGTAATGACGTTCGATTAGCATTGTTATTACTCGGCGAGTGAAACGCCTCGTCTAAGCGATATAATCGATCAGCGTTGCACAAGGGCTGGTTATTATAGTCTCGATTATAGTAGTAGTCATTATATACATCTGCGTTACCTAAACGCGGTCATCGACCGAGTTTCCCCGCAAAAGAAACGACGTTGCTAGAACGAGATCTCTCGGTACGCATACGTTTAAATTAGTACAGTTCAATTATAGTGCGGACGAATAGAAGCAGGTGATATATTTACGACGAAAGCTTTCGCAATTGATCTTTATTTGAATCAATCGCGCGCGGATGATGCGATACGCTTGCGTAACGCTCGCACCTACTCTAGATTTGTCAATAATTCGACATATCCGACTTGCGATCTGCTTTCTGGCGAGCTTTCGGCTTTCGTAATGAGATTACGGGAGCATTGGCACGCGATACAAAATTAGGTAACGACTGCGATTAGCTTAACGGCGCGGCGTGCCGGCCGATATAATTTAGAACCGTACTGATAGTTTTACTCTCGCGATGACAAATCGGGATAATTGTAAAGCCACGACGCGTTTCCAGAAACCCGGTGAACGAACGGAATAAATCCTCTCCTCGTGGCGAAGCGCGATGATCGGCCGTACCACCTTGCGCGCGTAATTCCTCACGCGCGAGTCTCACGGGGGATTAAATCCCCGAGTGATAAACGGCAAAGTTCCCCCTCGGTTGCGGCTAACAACAGATTTCGTTAAACCAATCCCTCGACTCTCTATCCCTTCCCCCCTCGTTTCCCTTGACCGGAGTGCAATTACAGCCCGGGCAGCCTGCTCTCGCATCCTCCGGCGAGAGCAATCTCGGCGGCACGACCGGTGCCCGGGGCACGACAACCTGAATCGCGGGGCTCCCTCCGATAAAAAGCGGATATCGTTCCATAAATCATTCATCGGCGGTGTATTAGGTGCACACCGCGTGTGCGCGCGGACTCATGCATAAGTATGAGGGCGTGCGGGCTCTCCCGCTCGATTCTCCTTAACCGGGCCGACTTTTTCCGACGACGATATTTTTCGGATCTCCCGAGTGAAAGTAATGGTCGCGTCGCGCGGAGTGGAATTCCCTCGGGAGGACGACGGCGACGATGACGACGGGGAGTAACGCGATATTATATATTCGCGCTGGTCGATTTGCCGGGTGGGCGCGCAAGAGTACGGCGCGTCTCGTAAACTCCCCTTTCTTAACGCGACCGTTTATTTACGCGCCGCGTTATCTCGCGAAGGTTGATTTCCATTACTTACCGCGCGACGAGCAGCGCTGGACGAGGCGCGCCGGGGCTGCAGTTATAAGGGAATTATTTTTAATGTTCGGTTGTCGCTCGGCTCGCGCATTCTATTATCCCGCATCAACAAAGTAGCAATTTTACCATCGAGTTACCGAGCCTTAATTTACCGTTTGAAAATCGTACGGTTTAGGTCGTCCACATTGCGCGAACATTATTCTTCTTGTCCGCTACAAATCTCGGACGCGCGCATGAACGTTCAAACTGAAACCATCTGTATTTATACGCGCGCTGCTAATAACATATTCCGTGTGCTTGCTCTCCGGTCAACGACTTGTCCGATTTGAACTTCTTATTAGAGTGAACTTCGTCGTGGAGCGCAGTGACAAATACTTATCCCTTTTTTTTTTCTCTTTCTCTCTTTCTTCCGCCCGTGTGCTCGTTCGGGAATTCATGATTCGCGCACACGTGCGCAGTCACGCGGGCTGAGTTTCTTCGACACGGTAACAAGCTGTGTACCTCGGAACCGAAGCGAGGGGGGACCACACCACGCAGCCGTAGAGATAGGTGCTTAGGGATATCGGGCTGGAGCGTATCCGACTAATCAGGGCCTCATGAGCGATGACGTGCGAGCAAATGGGACAGCATCGCGTTAACGCAACACGACAGTGATGTAGAGCCGGGAAAAATGAGAAGCGACGCCGGGCTCTCCGCCTTTTGACTCATCGCCGTGCGAGGAATGTGGATGCGCTTTTACGAAATTTCGTTATTTATAGCCGCGCCGCGGGCCTCTCGCGACGCCGTCTTCCATCGCGGGTACAATGAGACTTGTAATGGGAGTAATGACCGAAAGCGGGGCGTCGCCGCTAACCGCGAACCCATTAGCGCTAGAATAGAAAAATTGAAACTTCAAACGTGAGCAGGGCCTTTTGACCTGTATTTGGAACGCGCTTACAGCGCTAAATGCGGCGTGAAATAAGAGGAATCTTAACGTAGAATATAAATTCCGGTGACAGGTGATTATTCCTGTTTTTAATCAGCTTGGTATTAATTCGATAGATTTATTCAGATTGAGCGTTATATCTCTTTCGTCGGACAAACTGCCTATATTTCTGAACTAATCTCAATTTTTAATTTTCTTCATTATATATTGTTCATTATGTATATTCATATTTCGGCTTATACCTTCTTATTTGGCTCCCAAGGGATTAAAGTAACGTTATCTCAAATTTATCGCTATACTCCACATGACTTATGTCTCGAATTAAAGAGTGTACTCATCTGAATCTACCTGTTTCGTGCGATGAGGGATGTCCAATAATCAGGAATACGCACGTACTTATAATGTACGTCGGAATATTCGATCAAAATCGTGAGAATATCGTAGTAGCGCGGGTAAAATTGTTGAATCTAGTTGTAAGCTGCAAAATGAAAAAAAAAAAGGAACGTCGCGAAGAAGATTTAAACGGACTCGAGAAATAAGCGTCTGTAAAATGTCAATGTTATTTAACGTGACTCGAATCAGCGCGCGTGTCGATTCCTCGTCGCTTTGTTTTTGCGTTTGACAGTGAACCGCGTGCCATATCTCGACTCGTAAGTAATAGCACACGCGTTACGGATTCCCGAGATGGCTTTTCAGCTCAGCGGCGCGGCGTAACGACTCTCGCGGAGCCAGGCGATACCGTAACAGCATTTCGTAAGAGTCTTCCGAGTGATACCGAGTATGAAACGCGCGGACGTGACCGACGTTGTTTCATTAACGTCCTTTCTTTCTCTCACGGCGCGCTGCCGGTTGATATAGTAATTCCCGGGGCTCGCCTCGCCCGAGACGCGCGCTACTCCTCTCTCTGTAGGACGTGGGAGTTGGCCGGAGAACCGAGCGTCGCGCCTCCTCCCTGCACGCGGGTCTACGACTATCCTATCCGCTTGTGGGCCAGTCATGGGTCAGTGCATCTCACTTCCCAGTCACGAATCCGAACGACGTTGTACGGGCGTGAGGGTTCTCGAAGGGAATTCGCGTTTACGCGGGAAAGAAAGAGCAGGAAGTTCGGTTACGTGTGGAACTGTCGGTCGAGTCTCGGGATTTTTTGCAGGCAATTTTTGCGAAATTCGTAAGAAATTAATCACTGAAAACTCCCGCGATTTTCCGATGAGAAATCCGCTCCGCGGCTTTGTATCCGGGTGAGTATAAATTTTCGACTCCTTTGTTAGAAGGAAAGACGAGAAACGGTCAGCCATGTGAATTATTCGCTATACCGACTTTCGGAGACACGGTCCGATCGCAGCGCGGCAACAAATTGCAAAGCGGAGTCGCGACCGTGAATTTATAATAACACTTGGATTTTTTTGTTTCCTTAGTGTTTCCTTATATGCGAATTATTCCGTCACATATTATCGTCAGAATATATGCGACAGGTATAAATTTTCAATATATTCAATATCCTACGCAAACTTTTTATCTCGACGATGCCGAAGAATAACATATATATCCGAACTCCGCAAAATCGATCGACGTCGTCAGCTCGAAACGCGCACCACTGCCTTTACATACCGCTAAAGTAATTGGCGTTATGGCGTTGCAGCGGCTGAATTTTTCTCGTAGACCAGTAGTCGACTGCACACACACACCGTGCGGTTAGAGCCAATTATAACCATAATCACGGCGAAAACGCATACCGATCGTAGGATCGCCCGTAGCACGCGATATCTCTCTCTCGCCAGATCGCAATCGTTGATCATTTGCACCGCCCTGAGGTGGGATCCGTTCGCGAAAAGCCGCCGCCGCGAGACAGTTCGAGGAGACGGTTTCTCGTCGACGTGGCCGCCGACCAGCTTTCCCGCGGCTCGGCGCGTCCTTGAAGTGAAAACGCGCCCCGCGTGTTAAACTAGTTTGAAATCACGCGTGCTGGCGTGATACTTAATAATCACTTTTCGTTCGTTCGGGACACCGCGCGTAGTCCCGGGTAGCACCATAATTACAGCGTACTTATATGCAGCTGTGCGTAATGATAACGAGCCGGGTATCAATCGCTCGCTCCGCGCTCTCGTTCTTCGCAAGGTCGCGGCGCAGGAATAGACACACGTATGCACCGGGAATAGACACCGCGGCCGAGCGGGCCCGGAGGAAAAGTGCCACTAGGGAGACTCTTGTTCACGGTCGTTGAACCCGCAATTACGTAGTTACGCGCTAAGGATTGTTAGAATATCACGCACACACGCACGCTGCACGGAATCTATCGAAAATAACGGAAGTGTGCATAAGTGCGGTAAACGAATAAAGCTAACGCACGATATGACTATATCGTGTCGATAATTTCTCGGCGTTGAGAGATCAGAGCGGGTAACATCAGCACGGTGGAAAGGCCGCGGAGCGTCTATCCGTGTGTAGCTTCTTCATTTTCCGCGATATACACGTAAGCAGGCAGGTATATTGCACACGAATTCTCCGCGCAACCGCGCGAGAACGATTAAACGCGGGAATCGGCATTAAAAGGGATGGGTAGAAAGTTACGACTTGTCGTAAGGAAGCGATCCTCGAGCGCGATATCTACCTTCCTCTCGGCACGCGTGTTTAATCTTCTTTATTATGACTCGGCCTCGTCTGAGATCATCTTACTGTATCATCTCCTCTTCTTTTTCGCTCTCTCGAATATCCGCGTGTTTGTATTTCACTTAATCGTGTTTTTATGCCTCATCTCCCTGCAATATCCGTCGATCGTATTTTCATTTCCACGTTCTTTATGTCACAATATCGATACAATCTTCGTTAGAACGCCGTCGTAAAATTTAAATTGTTACATGTCGAAAGATTTTTTTTTTTTATTACCATGACTATCTTCACTAACTTGTCGAACAAGCGCATACTGACGCTCAACCGTGAACGAACGCGGCGCCGCGCCGTGCCGGCGAATCGCAAATTCATTTCCACTCGACCCACGTAATCAGCAAGCCGCGTGGAAAAGTCGGAAAAGACGGCGCATTCGGCGACGATGGGGAAAGATTTGATATTAGATTCGCGTTTAAAGCCGCTCGTTAGATACGGCATACGCAACGTGCGTGTCTCCTCCTCGCGATTTCGCTTCGACCGCCCGCCGCCGCCGCGCCGCGGTACCGGTACAGTACCCGACATCGGCGCTGTTCGAGCGATTTCTCCGAGTCGAAAGCTGAAATCTCCGCGATCTCGTGACGTACGGAAATTTCGGTGATCAAGTAATCCATCTGATAGCTTAATTTCTTCTTTTAGTATTATATGTTTCTCTTTAATATTCTTAGCCATGATATATACGGAGATGCGAAACTTACGAAACATGAATTTTAATTGCCAATTACATTTTTCGTGTTTTATATGTTACCATCTTATCTTTTCATCTATATTCCTACACGTCTATTTTTACACCGTGGCAAAATATAGGCAGAGGCGAGAAATCTGGTTATTCCTCGGGTATATCGTTAATAATAATAATAACAACAACCGAGGTCGACGCAATAACGAGCCTTTACGCCACGACGCACGCCGTACGCACTCGCTGTAACCCGCGTGTCACGGTCGTGCACGTCCTCGCCGTCCCTTAGCGGGGAGAGAGACTCGCCGAGAGGAGCGTGTTCCTGCAATAATGGAAAACGCATTTTTCGCGCGGTCTAATGGTTCCCGTGCGCGCGTGCAACGGTTATTACGAGTATAATATTAGCATCGTCGCGCGTTCGAGGCGTCGTCCGGCCGGTACCGATTCCGCCGCGTGCGATGATCGCGAGTAAATTGATCGTTTTTCGTTTTAATGCGCGTATGCCGTAATCACGCGTAATTCGATACATAATGCGAACGAGCGGACAAGTGAATCTTAACCGTACCTATGCCCCGCGATGCGCTCCGGCGCGGAGGCATCTCCGAGATCTCTTTCCGATCGAGAACCGTAAGATGCAACTTTTCAACCGACAGAGATGTCTCGTCCCCGTTTCTTCCCCTCATTATTTATTTTAATTTTCAACTTTTCACCCTTCGGAATTCATCTTTCGTTTGACGATCGTCATTGCCCTCCACATCGTCTGTTCGAGTAATTAGAGTATTTTTAATTTTAGGATAACGATTAGTTAACAATAAAAATCGATTCTGACTAATTTGACAATTCTCGAATTCGAAGAAATTAATTTCTATTCGTACAGATCGATTTATTTGAAATTTATTCGTGCAAATAGCGCGCGTCTTCATAATCAGATTTTTTCCGGAGTCTGATAAGAGTGATAACACAATTCTGATGGTAATTGCGCGGAAGTCGGCGGCATCGGGACTCGCTGCATTTCGAATGTTTAGCCGGGACTGTACCCGTATTACAGCCAGCACTCTTCCATGCCCAGACGTAACCCCTGTAACCAGCATAACCACCATGACCACCGGTACCGACGCAGTACCGGCGCGCTGGACGCCGATCTCGTATTATATAACACATAGACGATCTCGCTCGGCGCGGAGCAGGTTACACCAAAGTGGCGTATCACGAGCAGGTGTAGCCCCCGGGACGTATCATCAGAGGCTATCTGTAAAAGAAATTTTGATCGACGAGCATGGCTAAAGCCTAGCCCCGTGGGCTAGCCCGTGCGTACGCGCGCGATTAAATTACGCTGCGCGAGCGAGCGAGTGAGCGCGCGCGCGCGCGCGAGAACACTCGCGAAATCAGTTTCCGCCCTTTATTTCTGGGCTATATCCCGGTCCTTTTCTCCCTCGGTTAGACCGGTCGCAAATTGGCGCAAAGTATAGACCGCGCGTCTGGCATCTCGCGTCGATATCGAAATTCCGCAGACGCGGAAGATACTTACGTCGAATTGGCGTGTCGTGTAGCTCGTCGCTAAAAAAAATTAGAAGAATATATCTCGTGCGAAGATAGGTATCTGAATCGTAGGATAACGAATAATTCTGAATTATTGCGCACGTGATATATCACTTCTATGATATATCACTTAATTTGAATTATTATAGTATAGAGAAATCTTTTTCATTGTTTGATTGATATCATATACGCGGCGCGAGGATGATACAGAGTTATGCATTTGTCTATGTTACACATAATATTAGTATTATTGATTGATAGTATTATATATGGTATTTACATGAGTGAAAAGTAACAATGTCCTGTTGTAAGTTCAAGTCTCTTCGAAAAGGGTTATTTTTTACGAGAAAGAGAGAGAGAGAGAGAGAGAGAGAGAGAGAACAACTGGGAAATGAAAGAAGAACGTAGAATAAGTACGCCCTACTGAGCTCCTCCTACGCGACAACGCGGACAAGCCCGGGTCCACGCGGTATATCTATACCGACGAGATAACACTAGTAAGACGCTATTTCACGTACATGTACGAATATCCGAGCGGTGCCACTTCGAGCCGGTACGAGTTCGTGCAACGCCCAACACCCACGCGTCGCTCGGTGCATTCGTCGAGCCTTATGCAGTAACATTATCCTCGCGTCCGCGTTCCCTCTGCTTTCCTTTGCTGCATTTCCGGCTCTCGCCGTCCGAAACCTGCGGGAAATTTCAAAGATTTGTTATCTCTCTCTCTCTCTCTCTCTCTCTCTCTCTCTCTCTCTCTCTCTCTCTCTCTCTCTCTCTCTCTCTCTCTCTCTCTCGCGGGTAAATGCGAGATCCGCTTTTTATAGCTTCCGTGGTCGAGCTACACGTTAATTTCGCGTCAACCGTGTCGGCGCCGTGATTTTCTGTTTCCTCCCCTTCTTTCTCTCGCACGATGTTCTACGATCGAGAGATCTGAGTATAATCGACAGCAGGCCATTGATCTTCCCTTTTATAAGAAACTTTCCATCGCTCGCCGAGAAACGTAGGATCGCGTAAGAAACTCGGATCGTTCTTGTTCGCAATCGTCCTTTCCGCATCCCTGTTTAATTAAGACCCGCGTGGCGGAATCAACGTCAGCGGACGGATCTATTAAACCGAACGACTAAGTAACGTTCGTTAAAAACATTTATTGCAACCAGCGCGGCGATGGTAAACGGTTTAATCACCCCAGTCGTTAACACAGCCCTGGCGGAGCAGAAAATCGCTTTGCAAAAAGATTCTTCATTCCGATAGCACACCCGGTAGATAGCGATAGTACTCCAAGTATAGCCGTCGCGATAGATATTACGCGCGTACCACCGAGCGAAGATGGCAATGACCCAAGACTGGCCTCGCGTTTCTTTCACCTTCCCGCCTTCGCCGAATTTTCGTTCGATTAAAACGACCACGTCGTTGTAGTGGTATACGGAATAATTTCAAGAGTTGGCGAACAGTGTCGATGAACTCGCAGTTGTACGTATAAAATTTACTTTCGTACATAACGAATAACGGATGTAACGAATTTTTAAAAATCAGCATATAGTCTTCGTTTTCAAGTTAAAACAATATGTATATTTGTGATTTAAATTAGAAGACATATGCCGAGATAATTTTAATAATTTTTAATTTTAATAAATATTTTAAATATAAAATCTATTTAGTGCTGAGAGATTTTCTTGAATTTATTTGAGATAATCTTTCCGCGTTGATTAAATTAATTTTTTTTAAATTAGTCACTTTATTGATGGCTCAGACATACATAGATTAAGTCATCATTCATATTAGTTGGAATCAGTTAACCGTCGGAAATATCGTGTCTCGTTTCATGTTTGCGAAATTATAACTGGCACGTTTGGAATACGCGCTTTTCTAAATTACGTTTGATTAGGCTGTCACGTTACTGTTAGCGAGGCCTGGGCCCTGGGCTTTTCAACGTATAATTCCATGTTTGTCGACGGATACATCTCTACTTAGTGGTCTGTATCGATTATCGATGAAAGCAACTCGACTGACGAAGAGGTCATGGCAGAGCCGGAAGAGAGAATTCTCGTTGGCGTTCGATTAAACGTTTGCAGGTGATGTTACGCATTTCTCTTGGGCTGCGAGAGCGATTAAGACGATTCATATAAAATCAGTTTTCCTAACGTAACGTTATTCGTGTCCTGTTAATAACATGAGGGTACTTATTCCTGTAACGGATACGGGCTCATCGATCTCTCGATTACTCTTGAAATTATTCTGCCAGTCTTATCTCATAGCGGTATAGCTAGAATTTTCTCATATAAAACGAGATAAGATCTCTTTTTATTTTTACTCATTGTAAATATTATTCTTGATTTTTTATTTTTTTGCAGGATTTATTTTTTCACTCACGGATAATATACATACTTCTATTATAATGCACATTCGAAATTAAGTGCGGAAAATGTCTCGTATGTCTAGTCCAGCAATGATAAAAGGTGATGGCATAAATAGCGAAATCGATATTTCGCGTATAGCAATCGCGAATGCCGCGGTATATTCTCATTTTGTGTCATTACGAATTATAGTTTAATGGAGACGACCGTATATATCGCGGATTGCATGAGAAATCCGGCTAAATCAGCCGTTATCTTTGGATTCAATCAATTGGATTTTAATTTACTCCAATTTTAATTTACAGTTTGAATAATAAACCATCGCGAGACAGGTGATATACGATTAATTAGTAACGCATATATCGAGTTTGTCGTACAAGCAGTATCTTTGTGTACGATCTGCTTATAATAATTACGTCTCGTTGAAAAAGAGATATTTGTCCTGCGGGCGGTTTATATGAATGAATATTACATGCTTGTCCCGAGAGTGAATTTAGTGTCATTCTTAATCGCTAATTACGCGACAACTTGTCTTTGTGTGTTGATTGGCAGGAGAGATCGCTCAACCGGTAATTTTTGTCGATTTAACAGACTAATTAGAAAGCAGCGTTACAACACATTGTTAACAAAGGTTTTTGACCAGCTGAATGTCGAAATGTTGTAACGATCAAACTGTTTTTCTTTAAAATTAGATATTTTATTGTCTTTTATTTCTTTATTTTATCTCTTTATCCAAGTTTTTTCGAAAATGTGCCATTTCGCTCAAAAGATAACTGCTACCGGTAACTCTTCCGGGTTATTATTGCAAGATGTTACGCTTTCTGGCAATATTTTGTACATTTAATATCTGCTGATAATTTTTTTCCAAGCACTTGAATTTATGTGGAATTAAGTTTATCCCCACATTGGTGATTTAGAACTATTGTCAATGGTGCCTATTAAAAGCGATCGTAAATGCCGCGGGGCAGCTTCGTTTCGGCTTCGAAACGATCCTATTTGAGCGCGGCCTGCTCGCTTTCATTCATCGATGTCCTTGCGCCACTTCTCCTTCCCGTAGGGGGGAACCATCGCAATTGCACGCGGACAATGATTCGATATCGGAGGGGACTCAAAGAGAGCCACCGCTGCGGTCTCGAAGGTAACGAGACGTGATACTCGAGACACGCTGCACGCTAAAGATAAAAATGCTCTTTGTATCACGACGAGCGACGATAACGACGACGACGACGACGCAACGACGAGAAGCTCTCGGGGGATGCGTAAGTGCGCCGTAAACGCACGTCTGACGTTCCCGAGTGGCGCAGATTGAAATTGATCGATCAAAATTCTCGGCGACCGCGAACGAGCGAGTCAATGATTCGCGCCGCGAGGTCGTTGAGACTTCCAACCTCGCTTCATTTAACCGGCTACTCGTTGCTGTCTCGCTGCCGGGTGTCATTGTTGTGTAAGTCGCGCTCGTTGCCGATGTCGTTTAGGAAGCGTGGGCGAGCTACCTCGGGTCGGTCGCGAACAATGAGAAGGATAGTTGGCTCGTTATTGCCGTTTTCACTCGCGCGATGTGAGTACCGCGCGACCTGCACTCGCGGCCGTCAAACGCGAATCGGCCGCGAACGAGATCGTTTACCGTGGCGTTAACCGCCGGCGCCGAAATTAAGCGTGAAGTAAGCGGACGTGGGGCTCGTGGGCTAAAAAAGGTCGCGTCTCTGAAGGATATGCGGAAGCGGTCGATGATTTAAGTGGCTCCGACGAGATCATTATGCAAAATACGCTGCACGCCACGCTTTTGAAGAGTGTTCGAGTTACGTCATCGTATAACTTTTATTTTCGGCTCGCCGCGAGATTGCCCTCGTCTCCCCGAAATTACGCGCCAGAGTCACGTCCGTTAAATCATGGTTCTATTGGCTGTTTTTTTTTTTACTCACCGTAAGGTAAAGGTACCAATACCCGGACATGTATACCTATATCCGGACACCTTTATTATTTGTAAGTATAACGCGAATTAAAATCAAAGATAAAAGTATTTTTTCTTGTAGTTTGAAACTTCAATTATAATATCCAAACGTTTATTTTCATAAATTTATATTTTTTTAAAGGTATCCAGACACAGATACGTGTCCAGGTATTGGTACATTTCTTATGCTTAAGTGTCCGGGTATTGGTACCTTTACTATATTTTACAATCTCTACTGGATATCGCTTCGATTTGATTTGGCGTGTCGCAAAGCCCTTAGATCGTATAACGACGGAGCTGGACGGAGCGCCGCGCCGAGAGGAAAAGTCTCTGCGCGGAAGCGGATGGAAAGTGGGCGAAGCTCGTGAATTTCTGCAGCCGGTTCTGTCATTTCTTTTTTTTTATTAGACGGAACAAGCGCACGAGTGGAAAACCGCGAGAAATTTCTGTGTACACCTCTAATCTACCCACGCCAGTTGTGCACGCACACCTGCGTCGTTCGACACAATGTTACAAGGATTCTTCGCCGCGAGAGACTCTTTCTTCGCTTCTCTACCTTACATATATTAGTTTGACAAGTCGCCCACGCGACCGTTCGTTTGCAGCAACGGCGGTCGATTCCGCGGTTGTGTTCCGCGAGAGTTTCGCGATTCTCTCGCATTTGTGCCATCGTTCGTCGCACTTTAGCACCCAAGTAACTCTCGCAATAGCGTAAAATAACTCGAGATTTCGCTTTCGCTCGACATAATTATTTGCTAATTTTTTTCAAACATTTCTCCCGTGTATTTTGCCGTAATAATTAACCGCCTCAGCATGTAATACGCTCTGTAACAACTTAATTTTTTTCTATTTTATTAACATCTTGTACTTTCTCGCAACAAAACAACTTTCTCGGAAAAAAATTACCTCAAAGCTTGTTACGAGATTGTATTATTAATGTTTGACACGTCCAATGTATAATAAAGACGATACCGTGTGCGATTCTACACTCATTTGCCAACCGCTGACAGGCACCGTTTTCGCCTACGTTTCTCGTGCCACGGCAGTCACGAGGCCTCGCGCGAGCGCGCAACGTGGGAATTCAAAATCGGCGGCGATATAATTAACACGCCAATCAGTAACAAAGAATCGGTGCGCGCATGCACGCCGCTCTAATGACCGGCGATGCGCCGGCAATTAATGAGTTCGGCGTGCCGCTAATTATATAAAAGTTCACGCTTTCCTCGCTCGCGGCACGTGTCCCTTCTTTCCCTCCTCGTCCGTTACGTCTTGTTTTCTGGTTTTTCCGTTTTAGTCTCTTTCGCCTCCTCCGTTTCGCCCGCCTCCTCTCTTCTTCTTTCTTCGCGTCCGCGCCCGCTTCTTTCATGTTTCATTTGCCCGTATCATTCTCCCGTGGTAAGCCGTGGTTGCACGTTGCACGCATAATTAGCCCCGTCGAGTATCATATTCGGCCACGGTTGCGCGCGCGCTTCTTTAGTAGTACCAAGCGGGATGATATTATCGTGATGCATCATTATCGGAGCGAAAGGGAGATTCCGTATCTACGCCGCGCCATTTTACTGGATAATTCGCGCGAGTCGATCTTGCGTCTTCACGCGAGTTTTCTAACGCTGCGATTTTTGTACTTGGCGTCTGCGTAAAGATTAATTTCATTTTTTTTACATTTATTAGATACTTGGTGATAATTTGATAAATATTTGATACTTAATGATACTATCTTTTGACGTAATCTAAGTCGAATGATCTTCTTTTCACTCTAAGAAAGCTAAATTATGAATCAGATATTTATCAACACGCAAAAATTGCGATCTCGAGCGAGTCTTCTTCGAATCTGTAGAAAAAATATATATTCGAGCTCTGAATCTCTATTTGCCCTTGCCTTAAGATTTGACTACTACGGGTTTATGCATAAAATGATAAAGTCTTCTCTTTCGTTTGCGAGAATGGTGGTACCCGGATCCCGGACTCGCAGCAGCGAGAAAAATGCGCCCGCGCGTCGCGTAATTCTACGCTCGCGTAGGTGCGCGAACAATGCGCGCGCGCGCGCGTGGCGTGTCAAAAGACGACGATGCCACCGCCGCGCCGCGCTGCCGGTTCTAACTCGCTGCTGTCGCAAGAGGAGAGAGAGGTTCTTGTCGCCCTTCTTACATTACCCACCCGAGAGAGAAAGAGAGAATAACATTATGTTACTCGAGAGGAAGCGCTTTCCACGCAATAAGCTGCGCAGCAAGAACGCGTTAATCATGTTGTCGTAATTAAAGTTTCGTGGATCAAAAAATTTCGTTGGTGTGTTACAATCGGCGCCGAGAAACCTCGATAAAATTAATTATCCGAGTTCATCGGGCGTGCGATATTTCTATTCAGAGTGTTCTCCGTTAGCATTTATATTAGCTTCCATAAATATCTCTTTCAATTAATGTTTCTACATCATTATAATTGTATAATTAACGTTTTCACTGCGCAGAAATCGCTATCGTTAGATTAGACTTTCACGTTGATCCTTTGCTCCGAGTTGGCACCTCGGGGGTTTCTTCATTCGCGAAACATCGCTACGGATCTGTTTTTTTTTTTCGCGCTCGATCTATAACGGGTGGCGTATACGCTCTGCTTACGGGGGATTTCTAACATCACGGCTTGCTGCTCGCAAGGCGGCCTTAATGGCCGAGTCGTATATTAACGACGCGTGTTACGCTTCTTTTTTCATTTCGTCCAATTCATGAGAGAAAGCGCGCGCTCCGGGATGCGCACGTCCGTGGAATGAGCGTGAAAAGCCGTTGGCGAATTAGCGTCTTTGCATTTTTGATCGGCGCAGCATTAACATTTCATCGTAATGGACGCGTCGTTTTGCGCCGGCGTTTTTGAAGGAAATTGCAGGCTCGATTAACATTTTCGTAAGAACGGGCAGTCGACGAGCGCGGCGTCGTTAAATCGGTAAGTTGAGAACGTCGCGTGTCTTATTGCAATTTTGAACGTAATCGATGGCGATGTTCCCGAACAGGAAGTACATAATTACGGCCGTAATTTTTAATTATTGTTTTGGTCGATGCACCGTTAGTTAAAAAACGTAATCGACGTTGCGTAAGATTTCTTTTTTTCCTTGTTATATTGCTTATACTTTTTATTGTGTTGTTCAGTCAGGATGACTAAAAATTCGTAAGATATTGAGTAACACACATATATCGTGGATATATCAAATCAATGCAATACGATATCGCAATGTAACAATTACGTTATCCCGCGATTCGCTCGGTCGAATCTCCAGAGGCGCGCGCCGCGGAGATGAGTACACGTGATGCACACGTGCTGCCCCGGTATCGATTTCGCGAGCACCAATTATTTTCCTCTTGCACCGAGGACGTCTACCCCGGGCTGCCGGGGGGTGAGTGGGTGGCACCGCGGGGGCTGCGGACGAAAAGGGAGAGCTCGGCGGCGGCGCGGACGATCGCGATAGCGCAGGGCCGCTGGCCGACGAGGTCAAAGTACGGCGATACACGGTTGAAAATCCATTAGCCGAGTGCGGGCCGCTCGCGGTATTGTAAAAGTATTTACCGCGCGCGTGCACTCGCGGCGACTAGCGTGATTACCGCTTAATTGCGTTACCGCGCTCCTCTGTCCCTCCCAGATGTCTGAATAGAGCCCGGGCACTGAAAAAGCGCATGGCGATTTGTTAAGTTAATCCACTAGCGATGTCGACTACATACGTCCATTATGTGGCGCGGACAGGAATTTAGAATCGTCATCACACAGAGATGCCTGAAACACGCTGATATTCGAAACTTGTGGGCAGCGGCGAATCGAGATGACGCTGCGAACACAATTTCGATTATCCAGAATGTACGAAATTGCGCTACTCTTCCGCGATTATTATCGACATATATGTCGGCGACATATTACGGAATACCGCAACTGATGGTCTAATATAGCCGTCCTCAGTTGGAACACCGCGCGTTCCATCGGCATAGTTCGAGCACAAGCGCGGACGATGAGTACCTATATAGACTATAGTATAGAGAGTACGTGGCATATAATTACGGGCGTGAGGTGTCCACGTCGCGACGGGCGGGCACTAATTAAGAGAATGTGTGCTCTGAGTAATCAATCGCTTCTAATCTGACTTAAGGATAATCGCGTTATTCGCGATCGGATATAAGGACTTAATTTTTCCGCCGCAAATGCGTTGGAACGAGCGGCTTATCGACCGCGCGAGTCTCCGGCTCGCGACGATGATTGTTAATTATTGCAACCGATGACTGCGCTGTGCGTCGTCGCGATATGCGCTAATTGCACTTTACGATCTATCACATTAACGCCCATTAATTTCTCTCTCGCTCGTTTATGTCCCGGATAATATTATCGCGACAACCGAGCGAGATTCGAACGAGCGAAAGAAGGAGGGAGAAGATCAAGAAAATTAAATTCTGTCCTGTTCTGTTCTGTTTTTCCGTAAAAGAAAATCAGGTCCTAGTTTTCTCACCGCGGAACTACTCAAGTGCAACGTCTTGCCTAACATCTTGTACCAGGTGTTGCGACTCTCGCTACTGTTGCCGCAGCAACTTTAATAGCGATTATGCGCGCGGGGGCGGACGCCACGCTTCCTCGTGGCCCGGTACACAGCATTCCCCTAATTGGGGTGCGTCGGCCACACTCGTAATTCCGGAATTAAAAGTTACTATATACGTTTCGCCGTACGTAATTAGCTTGCCGCCCGGTACTACAGCCTACATATTGCGTTTACTAGGGTAAACGTGTGCCAACTCATCGCCGTGCGCTCCAGTCTTATGAGCGAGAATCTTTCCCACAGTGCTATTACGGAATTGTATAGCTCTTTGTCGGAAGATCTTTTAAGCGGTTTCTAAGCTAACGCGAACAGAAAATTCTATTTTACTTTTTTATATTTAACGATGTAGCACACATTTAATTATTTTACATATCAAATTTTACATTAACTTTCGTATTAATTAACTGTTGTTACATATTTTATATAATGTAAATTTGCATATTATCCTAATGATGAATTACACATAATATTTTAATTAAACAGTGCTATTACTTCGGAGCTTCTGCTTTCCCTCTTGATAATCCAGGGGTAGCGACACCGACCCCTGCGCCTCTATTATGGCGCGCTCGTTGTCATCTCGACGTAGCAATCGGCTGAATAGCGCGTATTGTTCGCCGAAAGTGCCTCCTATTCCCGAAGAACTCCTCCCGACACAGCGAAGGCTCGTGTCACGCTCGCGGAAATTCCCGCTCATCGCGTGACGAAAGTAACGATTGTCCCAACGATGTTTCTGTGTATAGATTTCTCGTAGACGTGCCACTAAGTTTGCCCATTTTCCTCTTTTTTTGCCCGTTTCCCCATCATTGTTGTTGTCGTTGTCTTCGTTGTCTTCGTCGTGCTCGGTTGTTCCCGTCTTCTACCTCATCACCGGCAGCAGATGCCTATTACTGCTTTCCATGCTAGTTATTTTTATTGTTCCTAATTATCCCTGATATGATGCAATTATCGTTCGCTCGCTCCGAGGTTTTAACCAACGCAAAATTTGTATGTAAGGTGTCTTTATGTCTAACAAGCGATGAGTTACGGCCTGGATGAACGGTAAAACGTATGATTAAGATTATTGAACAAAATTTAAGGGCGCACAATTCCGGAAATGAGACAAACGACGGCGAACGGTGTGCAATCGCGACGTCAAGGAGTATGCCACTGCAAAATTCTAGAATTATAAATGTATACTTGTTTTCCGGATGCGTCAAGTCGCGCTTAAAAGACGATAAATTTGTGTCAATAAGGAAGCTTGATGGATGAAACGAGGGATCGACTTTGCCAGGTCGCGTGGCTCGCGGAGGTCGGAATGTGCCGCGCTGCGTCGTCGCGATATTCGATGAATATCGCGACCTCCTTCATCCGTTCATTCGTGCCCTTCGAGTTTCGACGACGCGCTTCCGCTTATCGAGCCCGTATTTGAACGGACATTTATTGCCATATTTTATGTGCCTGTCAGTGTCTCGACGATGCGGAAACGTATTTGTTTAACGACCGCCCGACGATTCGTCGAAGTGGCCCCTTCTTTTCAATATTGCCGCTATAAACGAGAGTCTTGCGTGTATCGCTTGGAAGATATTCGGACATATACATGTATATGACGTCTTTACGTCGCTCTTAATTCACATCGTCCCGAGGACCAAGACGTTTTTATATCTCTAACTGATCAGTGGAAGAGATTCATTATTGTATCGCGTGAATTAAGTTAGTTTTGATGATGGTTTATAAGCTATTTCTGACGGAAATCCTTTCGATTATTGCTAATAAAAAACAATCTCATTTATGGCGAAAAACGCTTCCTTGACGAACGGCGAGGAGCGCGATTGTTACAGAAGTTACAGAAGAATGACGGAATCTGATTGTGCAACGAAAAGGAACGAGTCGGGTGTGTCCGTATACGTCATATTGGGTATAGAGGGAAACAATTCTCGTTGGCGCGCGAAATCGACATATCATAACACACTGGAATTGACAAACGTGGTTTTAATGCGTCCACGTGCTGCATACGTGTATCTGTGCGACTTCGGCTTGCCGCGAAACGCGGAAATCTCTTCCGCTCAATAAATCATCCTGCGAATTACCCCGGCTACGCAATCCCGCCGGGCGGCCGCAATGCAAGCACGGACGTCGACGATGTCAAACCTGTCGTAAGTCAGAAACCCCGGATTGAATTGGATTAAAGCGCATTAACAGCACGATCGAGAAATCTCCTCATCCGACGACCGAAAGCTAACTGACTCACCGACAAGTAATCCCGTCTTAATTGCACGCTAAAAAAGAAATTACAGAAGTATATAAATATACATTTTAATAGCACGTTGTTGCATCGTGACTGGTCGCCTGCAATCCTTTCTCCATTACAAGGATAGTACATTCTAAAGATTTATCAAGTTGATTGTTAAGGATTAAGCCTCGATTGAGATAAATAACTACCTATTTAATTTCCCTTTATCTCGGAGTTTGTACTTTTCTACTTTCTGACGCGTTTAACTGTACTTCTTGTTGATTGCGTTCTTATTTTTACGGCGCGTCCTGTGATTCGCTTGTGAAAGCGGAATCGGGCAAACCATTGCGAGTCTGCAACGAAACCGTCCGTCGTATGTGTTTTCCTGTCGCGAATCGCGCAATCCGCCTCCTTTCAAAACTAATCCGAGCCCCCGGACGATGCGCCCGAGGAGGAAGAGCTTTCAAATTTCTTTCGCAACAAATCTTGGGCAAGCCGCGCGGCGCCGCCCGAGCGCGCTTATTATATACCGGGCCCGCAATTAGTTACGGCCGAAGATCCCGGCCAATTACGTTAACCAGGTTGACTCGCGGCATACAGAGCGCAAATGCGCGCGGCGGATTACGTCTTACTCCTGCGGCGTTGCGCGCAGATGAGTCGCCGAACAATGCGAGATGTGAGTTTCGCGAGATCTGCGTACACGGCGATTCTTTGATGGATTTAGTATCGAACTATTATTAGCGGAAATTTGATAGGTTATTAGCACTCCGGGCATTAGCAGTTTTCAGCATTAATGCTAATCAAGTCACAAATAAGATTTTTTTATAATATTACATAAAACATTGAATTACAATTTTATTACATTTTAGAGATAGAAGAGAGATCACGTTTATATATATACGTAAGTATACGTGCAGGTATCTTCATCGATTGAAACTCAGCGCTTTTATTCTAATTAGATATATCCCGCGCGCAATGACTGTCGACTTTATGCCCTGAATGCTATTCGGCCCGCAATTTTCTAGGATGATGCATATCGCTTGCTCAGCAACGATACGGTCAAATCGTCGAGCTAATTGACTGGCGCTTTCGTGTTCCGCGAGAACGTTCGCGCGTTCGCAACGAGGGCGCGAAGCGCGAATCGGTCGTTTTGCATCCGCGAAAGAGGCGCTGGCCGTAAAATGCGATAAACTTCAGCCGAACGTCCCGGCTTAAAAAAGAATGGCGCATATAAATCTCGCGAATCGGCTGCCGCGAGGAACCAAGGTTCGCGCGAATAAATACGAGAATCTATTACGTGACGATTGCGTGTATATGCCGCAATCGTTGGAATAAATTACGTTACGTGTTCTCGAAAAAAAAAAAAAAAAAAAAACCGCGGTTCGATCCGTATAGGTGAGGTGCCCGAGAAATGTCGATCTCAAGGACAGAGAGATTGCGTCGAAAGGAAAGGATCCCGGTGAAGGAAAGAAGCGAGCGAGCGGCGCGAACAGGCTCGCTTCGAGATGACGAGTAATTGCGCGCGGAAAAGCGATCGATCGAGCCAGCAAATATCCGATATCTAATTGGCGGCGCGCGGTCTTTGCGTGGTTATTCCATTACGCGTCATTATTGTTGCAACAGGCGACTCGGGATCGGTTTCGCAAGACTGCGCGCGCGCGCGCGCGCTATTCGAACTTTTATCTGCGCGAAACGGCCTTGCCTTTTCGCATCGCGTACGACGCCTTTGTGTAGGTGTCACTTGCTTTCCCGCCTTGAAAAACCTTTCACTGTTTTGCACACCTACATACGTTACAGACGCGTAATAGACGGCCGCGTTAGACCGTTGTTACAAAGCCGGAGAAATCCTGGGGGAGCGGTGTGTAACTCGTTTCGTATAGAACTCACAATCAGCGCGAGCGAGCGAGCGGATTCCGTTTCGATCGCGTCGTCGTACGTATAGGGTGACGCAGAGTCGCCGGATATCTTATATGCGTTATTGTTGCGACGCGGATAATTGCTTAAAACTCACAATCAAGAGAATCAAGCCTTCTCTCAGGCATCTCGTGTGACGACACGACTTATCGACAAAGCTGACGCAGCCTCGTTGCAGCAATAAGGGAACACTTTTATATATATATATATATATATATATATATATATATATATATATAACATATGCGATTGACCTAAGTGACAACGATGATGCAGTCTTTCCGCGCCTTCTTAACGTTTGTCCCCAGTATCTCCACTGATACTTAAATGTAATCCCGTTTAACGAAGCGCAAAAGTTATGCGCTACTTGTATTTCTTTCCTCACTTTCAAGCTGATTTTTAAAGAGCGGCACAGTTTGTTGCGCCGTCAAATACGCCAATCTTTTTAATCAGTCGCCAGACGTTCTCTACGAATGCTAATTACGTCAACGACGGTTCGGATTGCGCTAATTAGGAAATAATTGTATCAATCCCACAGACTTAAAAGAGGATGCGCAATGCCTTTAATTTTTAGTGAACCCTCTCCTCCCCTTCATCCTTGTTCGCGTGATACTTCTGCGATTTTCAGTTTCCTTTTCTTTTCCCTCCCACAGCTTTTTTCTAGTAGGTTGTATTTTGATTCTACGTCAAGAAGCATGCCGATCATCATTGTTACTTGACTTACGGCCGTGTTTCATTAATCACGTTTCATTAGTGCGATGCTTGCCGACGATGTTTCTGTGAAAATTCTGTTATCATTACATACGTTTTGCCGTGTTGTAATTTCAGCAGCGTATCAACTCTGCTTCGCAAAGTGTGTAATCAAACAGCAACAAACATCGTATTTGCATCCGGACGCGATACGCTCTAATTCTGTACTTCTATTCACATCTACTCTCACATTTGCATCTAATTTTCTAGCATCATATTTTAGCGTCCGCGAGAGGCAAAACTATGTTTGCAATGTGTTTATATACGGGAGATACAGTTTATGCGGGAGATATTGATTAAATGAAAAACTGAAAGCGGGAGAGACTGAGTTAAATATATTTAGTAATATATTTATGAATTCGGAGATAGATCAAGCAAGTATTTAAAACAGTATCTGTTTGTATCTGTTTATTCAAATGTCTCTTAAGAAGTTTTTAATATAACATTTTCCTTGTTAGTTTTATCCGATTTCAATACACCTTACATCAACGTTAATTTTATCTCTTAATCACACATCGATCCAGCGCGTTATTTCTGCTTAGAACTGCGTTCATATTTCCAAGAAAAGAACAACGCGCGTTCCACCTCGCTGTTCACGCATTGTCGTAGAAACGCGGCGAACTTTCATAGAAAATACTTTGGTAGATATCCATGCCTCGAACACCCTGGCCGCAAAACGGCCTTCAATTCTCGTCGATCCCTTAATTCGAGAAGTCAACGCGCACGACCCATCGCGAGTTTCGATAGCCGAGTCGATCGTCGCACCGTCGCGTTCACCCAGATCATTTCACGCAGATCATGACGACGAAATCATTCTTTTCCCGCCCCCCCCCTGCAACGTCACCTGATTTACCTCATCGAGCACTTTGATTTTTCACGGATGCGCCACCGACCGACGCTTCGTTTCATCGTAGCCATTTTTCTTTTGAGTTGCCGTTCCCTACCCTGTGTTCCTACTTTCTGTTACAGATCTCGGTACCATCTATAGACATCGCGTACGATAGCGAGAGTCATCCAATAACGACGAGGATGTAGCCCGTGTGGCAGGGCTTTTCGACGAGAGAGAGAACCGCACGAATTTCAAGTCAAGACGATGATGATGCGCGCGATACAGGGAAGAGGAATTGACCGAGGGAAGAACAGGTCAGCGTAGAAGAAAGAAGGAGAGATTCCTCCTTGCTTCCTCGCGAGAGAACACGCCGGATGTTATCGCGAGACTGATAAAAACACTGCCAGGAGTAATGACGAGCTAGATTGCCGCTTCGTCCGCTGAACCGTTCCTTGGTCGATCTTGGCTTTCGCTCCTCGCTAACTGCCCCCCTACCTGCCTTCCCCCTACGTGTCGGCCCTGCCTTCGTCACGTACACACACGTACACGCTTATATTAATATATACACACCCGCTCTTTCTTTCTCTCCCTCGAGAGATCAAAGACTGAAAATAAAAGGTGGCGACATGTTGGGCGTGAGTCAGCCGGGCAACACGCCCTCGAGCTTACGGCACTCGGCGAGCTTCTCGTGCTTGCAACGCGGCACTGCCGGCGAGGGTCATCGGGCGAGGACCTCGACGTTGCTGCAACAACCGAGTCTACAGCTGAGCAACGGTCATCATCAGTACACGTCCAGCGGCCAGGCGGCGGCGGCTGCGGCCGCGGCAGCGGCCGCGCATTGCTCCCTCCTGCAGCATCATCAGCAACAGTCCCGCGAACCGTTTGATCCCGTCCTTCAGGACGGCAACGATTACGGGTTCGTGAGGATCCGGCCGCGGTTGCGCAGCACGAATGCGACCTTGTATCACGAGGAAGAAGTGGCGGCCGCGAAGAACGCCCTGAGGGAACAGCGTGACGCCGCCGCGTTCAGCGATCGCGAATGCGACTCCAACTTCAGGGACTGCCCGTTGAAAGTCAAGGACCACCGCGATCTTTCACCGAAGGGAACTGCCAAGAATCAGAATTCATTACGGGGCGCGTTGATTTTCTTCACCTCGACGTCGTCCTGGTGGAAGGCCCGACAACGGGAGGAGCAACTGAATGCAACCGGCGGTGCCACTGCCGCTATCAGCGCACCGTCGTCAGAACTACGGAAATGGCCAGGCACTTCGATGGCGTCACCCTCGAACGGGAGAAAGTGGCCGTCCTCGATGACGTCCCCCACGAACGATCGGAAGTGGCCCGTGGGTAACAGCCTGCTAACGTCGCCGTCGAACGAGAGGAAGTGGAACAGATCCTCGGTTTCGTCTACATCGACGAACCAACAGGATCGGAAGTGGCGGTCCCTCGGCGCACTTTTAAGGACTCCCGTCGGCACCAGCGGTAGCTCTCACATCAGTCAGAACTCCCTGTCGCACAACATGAGCGTGTCCATGATCGAGGGCGATCACTTTCGCGAGGAATCGCGCGGCTCGAGCTGCAAGGCGCGCTATCAACAGCCGACGTCCTACTCGGCGCGGGTGTCCCGTGTCAGTAGAGACGTTTATCGGGAGAACGGGGAGTTTGGTCAAATTGCCGGGAGGTCAAAGGTCAGCCGCAGGTTGTACCAAGATAGCCAGCCGGCAAACGAGCTCGACGAGAGACACGTCCCGCAGCGCAACCGACATCAGCTGGATGACCCCGAACAATGCAGGAGCACTCGAGAGGGACGCGAGCACGGCAGAGCCACGGAACAGAGCGCCATGGAGACCCGCGGCACGACCTCCACTACACGATCGAGTCGCGCGCAGAGCTTTTATCTTCTGGACGATTTTCTGCGGCCGCAGCCCCAGCAGCCGAGCAACAAGTGCATGCTGAATCTATACATATCCCCGTCGTACCCCGTCAAGTGCGAGCACGGCAGGTCGTGCGAGGTCAGGCAGGCGACCTGCCAGCAAGCGAACGTCGGCAGCAATATCACGCCGCCGCGACGCCACAACTCGAGCTCGGACAGTCTCGAAGTGGCCACCAGTCCGCTGCCGCCGCCGGTGCCGCCGCCGCCGCCGCATCAGGCCGCATCAGGTAACGCGCGGGACCGCGAACGGAATGAGAACCCGAAGGAGGCGAGTAAGGACGTGTGCCCGTGCAAACTGTGCTGGACCAATATGCAGAGATCCTTTGTGGAAGAGGTAAGTGAAGTCCCCCCCTCTCGAGGGGTGCGCCGGACAATAATTGAGTCGTTCGTCACGCCGCGTACTTCACGCTCGGAGATCCGCGGGAGATTCCGCTTGAGAAATGGGGCTATGATTAAGGGACTTTGACAAAGGATCGCGCCGGACGGAGGTCGCCGTCCCCGTCTGGTCGATTCATGTATACGGGCATACAGGGCGTCTCCGAACAATTTCGTTTATACGCTTTTCACACATATACTTATTCTTAACTAAAGTAATGAACTAATAAAATTAAAATTTTAATGGTCAGTTTTAATCATCGTTTAATAAGAGATCATTGAATTCTATACATTCTGTTAGATATAGGTAGTTCTTATTTTAGAACTTTAAAAGCATTTGCTGATACAATGTCTATGGAAGATCGGAACATATTATCGGTATGTAAAGCTAAATATGTATATTATATATACGCACAAATTTTGCTTACGACTTTTTCGTGCAATTTAGAGCCGATTTTCTCTCAACGAAAATGCCGATATTATACAGTGGTTTTTTTAATTGTAGACACGAACAAGCAATAAGATCTTATTCTCCTTGTGTAATTTCAAACAAATCCGACTTTAATAGGGCTTCAATTTGCGGCTTAATGTCGTTGAGATATCTAACGTTAAAGATTATAAAGTAATGGAAATACTTGGTCGGCTGCGGCATCCGCTACGGCGGAATCTCCCCCCGAAAGAAATCGATACGTCTGAAAGAGAAACCGAATAAGCGACACGGCATTTCGCCTGGACGGGGAATTGGTCGGCTCGTCGGGTTTTATCGTAATCGTTATCCGTGATGTTTATGTCGCGGCGAGTAACTTTCACCCCGGCGTGCGCCACGACTCCGCGATCGCGCGAAGATAGACGTCCGGCCGCGAAAAAGTGCTTGCGGCCCGGCAGTCGGAAAAGTCTTCCCCGAAGAGAGAAAGAAGGAGGATCCTCGACTATCCTCGACTGTCCGGTCATCCGTCGACGTATTTCTCAGCGAATAACTCGCCTTTAACCCGTTCCGTGCCGTTTGCCGCGCCGAGAGCGAGCTATCCTAACGCCTCTGTCAGGATCCCGCTTTACGACCGTTTGCGCGATCGGTAGCGCGCGATCCGACAGAGAGTATAGAGACGACGACGGAACCTCGGCTTCGTGGAACCCGCCGCAATTAGAGACGAGTCGGCGAAGAGTTTAACATCGAGCGGTGAGTTCGTAAAGTAGCGCCTTATCTGTCTTGCGTAAATTAATTTTCATGATCTTAAGGCAAGACTCGCATAGCCTCCGTGCTATTAATACGTATATAATTTATTGCATTGCGTTATCTGTCGGACGCGAATTTTTTTTTAAATTAAATTTAGAGTCTCTTAACGGGATATATTGATAAGAGATCGGTTATCACAATTATTAATTTTGAATATTACTTTATTTATTGTTGAACTTTTGACCGACAAAATCGAAACGCATAGAGATTCGCGAAGTGGCATCGAAGATGAAGATCGCGATGTCTCGCGCGATAAACGGTTGGGAGATTCAATCGAGCTCTTATCTTGCGTGAAAGGCAACGCGATTACATTAATCATCAATCGTTGGAGAATTCAAATCGCGTATTATATGCGGTGACAAGTGGAATAGATGAATATATAGGGACGACAGAACGCGCATTTGTCTTTGATATCATCTTACGATCGCGTGATTATTGCAAATAATCAGGGGCATTTCGAACTTGATACAAATCATACGGTAACATAGTGTATGAAATTAAATCGTGCTGCATTAAAATTATACAATCGCAAGCCAGATCACTGTGCACTGTTTCATAAGTTCACAGTATTTAAATATCTTAATGATTAAGCCGCAGATCGAAGTTTCATTTATTCATTTTCATTTATTTGGAATTAAACGCAGAATAAGATTTTATTACTTATTCGCTTTAGTGAAAAGAACTGCAGTTATACAAAATGCAATTCTGTAAGCTGTAAGGTCTCTAATTTATTCGAGCTAGAATATACGGTAATGCTATAGCAATCTCGAAATGCGCGACATTCTATGTACTGATCGAGTTCATCGACATGTGGCCCTTCTGTGCGTAATCGATAGTGTAAAGTCCCCCCAGGAATAGAACCGTAACGCGGATCGCAACACCGTTCGCAAACCTACAACCGGTATCGATCCTTTGACCCGAGAAACGCCTCACCCAGCGAAGAGCCGCGTTTGTCTATTTGCTCGATCGAATCCGAGCAAATATACGGCGATGCGGAAGGGTAAAAGGAAAAAAATTCACATACACGCATATTTTCAAGAACATGTCTATGGCGAGATGGAAGATAATTCAGCGACAAGCTGGCTGTATTAAAGTGAGATTGTATACGGAGTAATCTTTCTTTTTTTTTTTTATAACTAGCGACGCTCAGCGATAAACGCGCTGTATAAAAATGTATGCAGTGCAGACTAAACACGATTTCGGCTTCAGACTCTCGATCTTTCGTTCATCCGGACTCCGAAACGGTCGCGAGGTCGAGCCGACGAATCGCGGCTTCGAGGACGAGTCGGATTACAAGTTCACGCGCTTTCCGGGTCGCGACCCACCGCATACGCACACGCGCGCACTCGCACAAATCCGTCGGCTTATCGCCGGTGATAAGTGGAAGCACGTGCTGGTTGCGCGGGGGTATCTACTGTTTGAATTGGACAGCCGCCCGCCCCGCGGCTCGTCTTCGCCCTTTCCCTCCTCGCTCCGATGAGCGTGTGTCGAACATTCGTTATTTTTGGGACGCGCGGGCACGCGCGGCGTGGCGAAGGGAGGAAGTCGTATTTCTATCCTTCCAGTATCTGGCTCTATTATTAGTGAATGCTGGAGAGGTACGCTGGGTTTAACTGGGTTTCCGCCCGATTTTAAACACTGGCACATCCGACGAAGGAGAGGCTCTCTCTTTCTCTCTTTTTCGCTATCGTTGTTTCTCTCCTCTTATCGTACGTTTTCAGAAAATATCGCGCGCTGACATGTTCCTCGCACGATGGTTTCATCCGGTTTATATACGACGGTCGTATCCGCGGATTTGTTCGCGGTCGCGCGTGCCTGTTCATGCTGTTTCAATCTATCCGTGCATTACTTTTCGAATGTTATTAGTGAATACTATAGAGTATAGAGTACCCATGGCGTCGTCGCGTGTTTATCGATATCGATAAATGCGAAGACATCGGAGACGTTGATTGTATCGGGAGGGTAAATGCAACTCCAATCTATCAAATGTCTTTTTTAATGAACACAGGTTGAGACTGGATCGTTAATGTTACTGCTGTGTAAATTTTCCGTGAGGTTTCCTCGCTTCTCATTCCCCGATTGCGTAAGAGAATCGCCGTTTCATAAAACGAATTTACGACAACCGTGAAATTATCGAAGATTCTCTCACGTGGGTACTTTGGCATTTGTCACGGTCGGGACACGCTTGTCGCCGACTCTTTTAGCTCTATGAAATCGAGACGTCCTAGGTCAGGGACGCGTAACCTACGCATCCGGCTCAGACGTGTGCATTTTCGCTGTCGTTGACAGGCATGCAGATTACGGCCGTCTGCGGACGGAAAATTACTAGTAATATTTATACGCGGCCGGAGAATGTGACGTTAAATTCATATGATTTCGAGCATGAGCGAAATGAGAGAGCCGCGGACGCGACCGTGAAGAGATTTCATAGAATTACGCAAACTGATGGCATAACGACACGCCGCGGAAAAGAAAACGCACGTAAACGCATGATACTCTTCTTTCTGCAAATGCAACCGTCAAAATACTAGCGATGGGATTAAGTGTCCTGTATAAGATTCGAATCTGTTGGCGTAGTTTCAAACTCTTTATGGTTACGTCGGAAAATAAAAGCAGTACTTTTAGACCTGAATCTGAATGAAATGGGTTCGAAACTTCTATGAGTCTTCTCGAAAAATAAGAGTATTAAATACTTCCAAGTGGACTCGAATCAGGCTTAAATATGTTTGAATTTTTATGAGTACTTTACTAGAAATTTTACGCTTCACATAAAAACGTTTGTATATAAAGAGATAATTATTGTAATATATTATTTTTTGACAATTACAAATATTATATTATCAATCGTTGAAATTAAATATAGTAAAAAAACGCGATTAAAAATATAGAATAAAAGTTACTTAAAATTTTTACACATTACATTCTTTAAACTAACAATTTTATTTCTTAAAGTTTGAGTACTACTTGTAAAAGATTCGATTCTTTCTTCTGAACGTGATCCCATTCGATGAAGCATTAAGGAAAACAGGGTAGATTAGATAAGATAAGAGAAAAAGTTTCCCAAAGAAATGCTGAAATTAAACAGCGTATCGTGGCGCTGAAAGAAATTCCCCAACAATTTCTACGATTTTCCTCGCGCAGTTTCGTCGACCGGCGGCAAATTACTTACGTATCGCGTACGTGAGACGTAAAGTTGACGCGACTAGACGACTCATGATGATGCGCGCGAAAGACCGGCGACAGAAGTGGCGATGACTGCAAGTGCGATGGGAGAAAAGAGCGGCATCAGGTATGCGGCTGCCGTATGTCGGAGACACGTACGTGCAAAGTGCAGGGTGGAAATAATCGTGCAACACCACCACGTCGGAAATAGAATGAACTGATCGCCAAAAAGTCACTCGTCTGCGTTATTACTAACTAGATACTTATATCTTCGTGAATACTTTATCAATGCTTCGTCAATGTTGAAAAAATTTCGATTCTTGAGCTCGCTCGAAGGAATTTGTTATTTTCGAAGGATCGCGTTACTGTTACGACAAGGCGTGAGAAAATTCAAATGTTCAACGAACGTTCTCGGATCAGGTGCGATGCATCGAATCCTTTTCTTCCTTCTTACGACCCTGATCTCGAACGCGCTTAATCCGTCGTCTGAATCGATCCCGCATCCCGTATTCATTGCTTTCGTGAATACGAGACGGTGAACGCACACGTATACACGTACGCGCATATACGTCGCCCGTCCGGAGTGAGTAATACTTCGGCAGCCGGGCGTATATCACAACATAATATCTCCGTGTAGGAGTTATCTTCGCGTGATTTCTTTACGTGCCAGGCATCTGGGCATGAGCGCGATGTTGGAGGCACGTATATGTAGAAACGGTCCGATAGAACGAACGAGTCGTCGCTGATCGGGCGCGAATAGCGATAGGAGGAAAATTATTACAAATGATGTTGCAAGAATGTTCGCCGTCGCACGCAGGAGTCTAAACTTGTCCCGAGAATATCGATATTTCTAATAGCCTTCCGATACGTCGAAATGTTCTTTATTTAGCACGCTTTTACAGATGTATTACATCTCTCGCTGTGAGGAAATATTATCTAAAGTAAATACCTCCTGATATATTGAATCGTTTCTCGTAGCGTCGCAAGAACGGACAAGCGTTATCGTCGTGACTGACATTTAATAAAAAAAGAAAGTGGATCTAATCCTGTGACAGGAGCGGACATCTATAGGTGGAACATCTCGGTGACGATAGAAAATATCGTGTTCGTGAAGGAAGGCACGGCCGGATGGCTTCGAGAGGCGCTCCAAGTTGAATCGTCCTGTAGGGCCCGGGAGGGGACAGGACCATCGACCATCTATAAGATAGAAGCCACGAGATAGACCCCTGACGGTGATATCTCACGGTGAGATCTTCGAGGCCCGGCCGTGTCCGTCGTTGCGTCGAACCGGGTGATTTATCATTATTGAAATACGGGCCGTTTGAGCCATCGTAGTCCACTCTCGCGCGACATGCGACGTTTCTTCTGCCGGCCGGGAGTCCCTTTTGTGCCCCGCTTCGCGCTCAGTATATACGTTTGCTTTCCACTCGAAAGTTATTCAAATCGACCGTAACGATCGCGAGATAAAATTATCCAAACCGGAATTACTCTTCCCGAGGCAGTACATGTCAGAATAATAATACATCCTATTTTATCGATCGCTTTGTTGATTGTTACAATTAATAATCTAAAAATATAAGTACATGAAAGTTTGTATACGATGTAAGGACGTAGGATATATCTTTTGGCGCTCCTCGAGAAAAATTTATTGTTGCATTATGCAAAGCGACATTGATTAAAACAGTATTGCGCAGCGAATTGAAAGCTATTTTTAGAATATATTTATTTCACTTTCATATTGGCGGTATCATCGCGTACGTCATCTCGCGAGAAGGTGATATCGCCGCGCAGCGAGTCCGCCTCGGAGCGAGTCGAATAAATTTGCAATCGCGCGCGGCGGTTTGTTTCTTTTTTTTTTTCCACACGCGCAACCGATGCCCGCGCGGCGGACATTGCCCATCGCGCCGACCGACCGACCGAAGCAACCCGAAAGGTTGCACCCGCGACGCGTATCGCCATAAATTTTATTCTCTTCAGCAACTTTCGCGTTCATTCGCGCGCCTGCCCGCGCGTAAAAAGTTTTTCAGACAGCGCTCAACAACGCGGACCGGTCACGATTTAATGATGTTACGTTAAACGAAATTTATCCGCCTGCACCTTCCCTGCCTTGTGCGCGAACTCGCTGCCGATCGGAGCTTGCGATATATATATATATAAGCGCCGGTTCTCTCTTTCTCTCTTTTTGTCCCGCGGGCGTCGATCTGAAATTGCTCGTTGCGAACGCTAATTGTAACGGTGCCTTTTATAATACATCGTCTCGTCGCGATTACGAACGACTGCTTGGCGAAATCGTTTATCACGGAGTAGCTGAGAGATATAAGCGCGCGCGGTGGAATTAGATTGGGGAACGGGTCAAGATGTAAACCGCGATCAAAATCTTCCCGGAATCCTCGGACAGTGCACTTCCGCGCGCACTTCTCTTCTCATTCCTCTGCCCTCCCCTCTTCGCGAAATAAAATTTCTTTTTGTCAACACAGATGGTGGCCGAATGCACTTTAGTACAAACCGGATCCGAGCACATGGCATTACTCTACGTCTGGAAGATAACGCCACGAACAAACAAGCGGATTCCGGTTTGCACCGGTGTTCTATGGTTGCACCGGCAGCAGGTCTAGCATTTAATCACGATCTATTCAGCGAGAACATACTCTTTTAATTATTTTCGTACAATTAATTATCTTTTTTATTTTGACGAAGACCCGCATCTTTTCGGTTTAGCAGTAAAACCTTGCGAAGTAACACTGCTAACATTTCTACCTGCTAGTGCAGGAAGAAATTTATTTATAACGTGCGATGTACGTATAATATGTTCACGTTTAACGGATGTCTTTCAATACAGCATCTCCGAGAGAAGATGTTCGTGACACCCTCGGGCAATGCGGTTGAGAGTCGCTGCACGGACGATACAGTATATTTCTCATATTTTTGCCAAGCCCTCCCCTTCGAGCAATCAAATAAGATTATTACGTTCGTGGCGAGAGAGAGAGAGAGAGAGAGAGAGAGAGAGAGAGAGAGAGAGAGAGAGAGAGAGAGAGAGAAAGAGAGAGAAAGAGAGACTACAACGTTGAGAACGGACGTGCCGGTTGATCGAAACGCAGCGTCTCGCGCGAACGATCCTTCGAGGACTTTTTAGAGCGCGATTAGTGCGCTAATGAACTGACAAACGACGGCTACCCTGAGTTCCGGTTATTAAACCGCAAGACCGCTGCGGTGCGAAAGACAATGGGCTCGCTTTTAAATGACGACCGATCCCAAACCCCATTTACGTCGAATGCATACTAAATGCGTGCGGCTTGGATTTTATAGTCCCATCCCATAAAAATGAGGGAATGGAAGACACCAAGACCGGCAAGACCTTGAAGAGATTGCTCTCGATATTAATACAGTTTTTAGAAATTTCTTTAGCTTATCGACGAAATTTTTATCTTGTAGAAAATTATTCCTTAATAGGCAGACTCTATATATCGAACAAATTATTTCTGCTTTATTCTTAGCTGAGTAAATTGTTTGCATAAGATAAGAACGAGTCTTTTACCATTGTGGATGTAGTAGATCCCTGCAATATGCACTCCGTTATCGACAAGTCAAATCCTACTTTACCGAAGTAGGCAGTCGCGATGTAGGTAGTCGACAGGCAGCATGTCGTGAAGATGACAGCACCAATATTTTTTTCGGTCTTTGACCGAAGTATATTTATAAGTTATATAAATTTTTTTATATGTTACTTGAGATTTTTATTTTCGCGCATTAACTTTTATATATTTCATTAGGTTTTTATTTTATTCTCGTTGTAAGTGCAATGTTTGGTAGGTTCGTACAATAAGATACTTATAAATAACACGCCCCTTGTCTATTATAATCTCTTTTGTAAGCTTTTTTGTAATACAACGGATAAGTTTATTTATTTTATTGTTATTATTATATTTGATGCAAAATTTTGTTTAATATATTCTCTTATATTTGACTATAATTATGTTTAAAATTTTGTTAATATCTTTAGGAATGTTATTTTAATAGAACTCACGGGGCATACTTTTACACATCATTCCATTAACATTATGTATGTTTTTCATAAATAGTTTTGCAAACATAAGCTTTGTAACCAACAATTTTATAAAATTCGGTTTTTTATTTACATATCTTAGAAGAACATTGACAGTCGGCAGTTGTAATTTAATAATTTGCCACTGAAGCTCTTTTGCAGGCACGTTTGCACAAGTGTACGAATTGTCTGCAAAACTGCGATGTAAAAGAGAGACGAGTCCCAATCCATTTTTCCGAATAGCTCGATATCTTATCTGATTGTCAACTCGCATAACGGGGTGCATTCATTCGCGCGAATGTGAAGATGGGTGACGGGTGATAAAGCGAGTCAATCAATGTAGTTGCATCGCGTGTGATCCGTGTGATAACGTACGGGATTCGTAAAAACGTGCAAACCGCGAATCTCCCTTCTCCCCGTCACTCCTCCTTAACGCTCAATCACGCCGTCAAGCTCATCTACTCTCCGGGAATGCGGGTGTACGATTCTCAGGCCGTGGCGCTCGTAATGGGCCGCCTGGTCGGTGAGATTTAGATTCCCGGTAGAATTGGCCACCCGTATCCCCCGTATCGCGCGCCGTTAGCGTTTGCCGCATTAAATGCTCCCCCTCCCCGGCGATTTAACTGTAATACGAATTCCGTCGCGCATCCAAAGAAAATCCCTGGCAGCCGATCTCGTAACCGAGCTCGCAAGTCAGCAGCTGGCACTCGCTGGACGTTCGGGATCGCGCGCCAACTCCCTGTAAAACAATGAGGATCAACATTGTAAAAAAAAAAAAACGCATAAAACATATGAGGAAACGTTTAAAATGGACAAGGATACCCATATATCCTATAATACCAAGGATATACGTTTTCACTACAAATTATATAAAATTCACGCTTATTGCACGTGTAGTTTTACGTAGGACTTTTTTAGCGGTATGCTTCTATATAGACTTATATAATAATAAATATAATAAATATTTATATACTAGATAAATTTTATTATAGATAAGGCAAAAAGTCGAGGAAAAAAACTTGCTTCTTTTTTTTTAAGAACTTTCGAAGACAAGTTTTACGTGCAAAACCGGAACTTTGTTACACAAGATATAAGATATTAACTGTTTTCTCAGCTATTTTCTGCCATCTTTTAGACAGTCTCATTATTCCGTCCTCATTGAGCACATAACGTTACGCTCAACAACAGCCATTTATTTAAAAAAAAAAAAACGAGATTTTTGGCTAATTTGGTATGTAAGCGGAAATAACTGGTTCCCGTTATGCTCTTGCTTCGACGTTTGAAATTGCGTGTGAATTAATAATTTGTGAATGTCAATACGGTAGGAAAATTGGCTGTAATATATTAATTAACTGAAATAATTATAATATAATAATTAACCGTGATATATTATTCGTAAAATAACACGTATAATATATACGACGTAAAAATAATCCGAATTCCAACAGGATGGCTCGTGAAATGTGTTTTCTATTCCGTTAAATATTGATTTACATTTGTTTAATATTTCTCGGTTAAATATCCCGTAATTCACACACACGCAGTATAAATATGATTATCTCGTAACGTATACATGAGTGACATTTAGAGTAAGCTCTTTGACTCCGAGCGCGAACTGCTCATAATCAGCGATCTTGTTGATATACGGGCGCCATTGCCGTGGTGTATTTGCAGGCCGTTCTGTGTGGATGCAAAGTTCCGGATATGCTTGAGATTTAATATTTTCACGGAACTCATTTGAGACGCTTGGCGCTCCAGTTTCCGCTTTTACTGCGCCGTAAGTATATACACGGGTGCCTCGAGTCTCGAGAACGAACTTCGTGAGTAGGCCGTAACAACATAATGTGGTCTAATACACGACAGTCTGATAAGAGTTTCGGGTTGAAAAGCTATTTCAACGAGCACATTCCGTCGCGGTCTCGTAGCAGCTGTTCTTCGTGTACAATCAGAAGTAACTTCGCCGGTTAAATTCAGAAACGTTATTACTTCCAAGAGTAGGTATAAGATTATGTCGCGATAACTTCTTGTTCCTAAGCTTTTGTCATGAGATTTCAAAAACCGGATAAAAAAGTATCAAGAGATGTACGAGACAAAATTCCATTCCAAGTTGATCTACAATTGGTGCGATTCACTCGAGTCATCCCATCTCTCTCGTGCGTTAGATTGAACGCTCGTGTTATGTCTCGTCGTTACATTTCATATACGTTCGTATATAGGCTCACATCGCGTGTATGCCCTGCATCCTCGAGCCACTCGCGAGATCGAAATAATTATGCGACAAGGAGCGGAAGTACGATCGTATGCCGATACATGAGATGTAATTCGACGCCGATGCAACGATGAAGCGTCCCTTTGTATCTACGACGTGGTGTGTACGCTCGGCGCTCGACGCGCACACACATACGATCGCAATCACGGTAATCACGATACGTCAGACGCGCCAACGCCGCGCCGGTCGTGTCGCCTGTCCGTTTCGAAGCTGTGCGATATGCGGAACTTCTTTCAGTAATTCGTAACGTTATTGCGAGTGGGCATGGCGACGATCTGTACGCCGTATATATAATCAGATAACGGACTCGACGGCGATGAGAGTGGATCGACCCTTTTCATGTAATGACGGTTTTTTCATGGGCTGTCGATCGTTTAGCGAATGAAATTCCAGACGTCGACGACAATATGAGATAGAAAGAGAGAGAGAGAGAGAGAGAGAGAGAAGAAGAAAATGCACAGAAATAATACTGACGTTTTTCACCAGCTGCGCGTAGACTGTTGCTTTTTTAACTGGTGATAAGGAGATAATAACGTTTCAAATAGTTTCCGTAACGCTTTTAAATTAATTAATTCGCTTATAATACGCTTATGCATTAACAAAGTAGGAATCACTCGCAAATGATATCGCTGCATGCGTCGTATGCCCTAAGGGAGTCGCTGGAATCCCCGGGCAACGCTTTATTTTGAAACGGGAGTTCATAGTATAGCGACGCGCGGAAACTCTCGCGGATGCAGAGGCAACGTTACCTAATTAGCACTTTCCTAACAAATAGAGCAAAGGCTCGAATTTCGCTCCCGCAGGCCGCGCGTCGGCGAACGCGGTGCCAATTCGCTGTATAATTGACTGATTGAACGAACTCACCGAGTGAAGTTCGATCATAATTATGCTGAAGGGTCTCGTCCGGATGGATAGTAACTATGTAGTCGTGCATCCCTGCACGTCGAGCCAACAGAGTTTCAAAAAACCACTAAAAAGGGAAAAAAGGCGCCCTCCAAGGGGCGCTCCAATCGCTGCCGTGGGCCTGCGCATCTTCCTAGGCCCGCGCGCATCCGCCATATTTCTTCATAGTTCGAAACAGTATAGGCCAGTAAGTCGCCATCTAAGGTGAATGGGTGGGAGAAGTAAGATCCAAAAGGAGCTACTGGGGAGGGAGGTCCATCCGGACGAGACCCTTCAGCATAATTATGATCGAACTTCACTCGGTGAGTTCGTTCAATCAGTCAATTATGCCTAGGGTCTCGTCCGGATGGATAGTAACTATGTAGCTGTTCACCACGCGAATTACCTGGCCCTCAAAAATGAGAATGCACATCGGTTTTTTTTTGTTTTTTTTTTAATTAAAAACCAGAAAAAAAAAAAAAAATTTTCTTACAAAAGTTGTTTAAGGAAGTATAGAGTTGGTGCCCGCAGAAAGAATCGAGTTCGCAAACGCGTCTGAATCTACGATCGGACGATTATAAAATCTCGCAAACATACGAGATTCTCCGGACCAACCTGCGGCCCTTTTTATGAGGTCTAGAGAGACTCCTTTCTTGGCCGCTAACGAGGTAGACGCATGACGCGTGCTATGCGCCGAAAAAGATTCATCGACTCCACAGGCCACAAGAGTACTCCGTATCCACCGACTGATGGTCTGACTTCCCGCAGGTCTATAAGGCCTTTTTAAAGTTATAAATAAAGAGTCACAACCGATTGGGCGCAAATTGACGGTACGCTCTAAATAATCCGAAATAAGCACTGTAATGCATAAGTTATCGTGGCCTGTAAAGCGAGAAAAAGAAAGTAATGGCTGAGAGCGACCCGGCGCCGATGTCTTCAAGCGATCCGCTATCCGAATAGTGATCTTATTTCTAGTTAGAGATATTTGTGAGACTTTAATTGCTGCCAAGGTTTGACAACGCTGACCTGAACACAATGCTAGCATTAACACGAGTTTCCTCGTAAGAGTGTCTAAAGAGAGATCTTGGTGGGGAAACCAAGAACCTAGCTTAGAAATCACCGGGGCCGGGTCCCAAATGAAATCATATTTTGGATGCGGCGGTTTCAAAATCCCCGCTCCCTTACAGAAGCGCCGAACTAATGGGTGATCACCTATTTTATTGGCAGAAATTAAGGAAATCGCCGATCTTGATGTATTCAGAGCGGAGTATGAGCCAGCACTATCTAGCTCTTTTGACAAAAAGGCGAGAAAGTCTTCCGCTTTTGGACAGAATAGATCGATCTGGCGACTCTTGCAAAAGAACCACCATGATCGCAAAGGCCGCGAATACTGTTGGATTGTAGCCGGGGCGAGCGAGGCCAACATTACGTTCAATGCCGAGTCAGGAACTAGTCGCGCTGCAAAAGCTTGCCAGATAATCTCCCTGCTGCCAGGGAAAGGGAGTTCGCCGCCGGGTGTTGAGACCTAAGAGGAGCGGAAAGAAGATTATTAGATGGAGGAAGAATCAGAGGTTCTTCTATTAACATGCGCTGAAAGAGGGGGAACCAGGGTTGCGAAGGCCACCAAGGCACCACTACCACTCCTTCCGCTCTGTCGTCAATAATCTTGCGTAATACTCTGGTAACTAATATAAAAGGAGGGAAGGCGTAGAAGAAAAATCCCTCCCAAGATAGCGTAAAAGCATCCACTGCAAAGGATCCGGGATCTGGTAGCCAAGAGACGTAAGTGTCGCATTTCGCGTTTAAAGCGGAAGCAAAAAGATCGATTTCGAAGGGACCGAACCGTCGCAAAGTTGTTCTGAAACCGGATTTGGACAGTGACCACTCGGTATTTGTATCCAATCGGCGAGATTCACTATCCGCGACAACGTTCTCCGACGAGGGTATGTGAGAAGCGAAGAGGAAAATGTTTCTCTCCTCGCACCACTGCCAGATATCTTTGGCGATTGAAGACAAAACCGGAAATCTGACAGATCCGAAACGGTTAATGTATGATAAAGCCGTCGTGTTGTCCAGCCTCAAAAGGATGTCGCAGTCACGACATGTGGCCGCAAAGGATTTAAGGGCGTAAAAAGCCGCCTTTAATTCAAGTACGTTGATATGTAGAAGACGCTCTTCCTCCGACCACCATCCATGAGTACTATTGGAACCGCATGCGGCCCCCCAGCCGGTAAGTGAGGCATCAGAAAATATTTCCGCTGTATAGATACCTGCTCGAATAAAATTTCTTTGATGACGATTTGATAGGATCGACATCCACCAGCGAAAATCCTCGTTGATAGAGGAGGGGAGTTCCATTACCGCAGCAAAATTGTTCTCGTATTTCTGCAAAGCAAGATATTTCGCCCTCTCGAACGATTTGGTATACAGAAGGCCATATTGGACCGCTGGGCAAATCGATACCAGAGAGCCAATCATAGACGCAAAAACTTGAATCGTGCAATGAGCACTTCTTGACAAAGAAGACACGAGAGAGTAAAGGCTACGTCAACGTTGCTCTGGAATAGTAACCGATTGCTGGACAGAGTTAAAAACAAAACCCAAATACTTGCGCTCATGAGACGGTTCAAGTTCCGATTTCCGAAAATTAATGACAAACCCTAAAGAGGTGAGAAGGTCGATGTGAGCTTGTACGTTAAGCCGGCAAGCGGCTTTGGAAGGAGCTAGCAGAAGAAAATCATCCAGATACACAACTGATTCGTAACCCCGAGAACGGAGAAAAGCAACTACGGGGCGAAGCAACTTAGTAAAGATGTAAGGAGCAGTAGCGAGCCCAAAGGGCAAGGCCAAAAATTGATACGTTTTCCCTCTCCACTGGAAGCGTAAAAATTTCCTGTGTTCCGGGTGAATTGCCACTAGTAGATATGCATCTTCAAGGTCAAGTGAAGCCATCTGTGATCCTGGTAGCATGAGGCGAACTACTGTGCGCCAATCCTCTAACTTGAAATGCGGCGGGGAAATGTATAAATTTAGATCTTTTAAATTTAAAATAAAACGCATCCCTCCGGAGGATTTCTCAATCAGAAAAAAGGAGGATAGAAATTGATCTTCCGATGACTCCACCTGGGTAATGGCCCCTTTGTTAAGCAAGCGCTGAATTTCCGCATCGCACTGAGACTCGACTGAAGAGGTGAAAGTAGGTTCGGCGAGGACCGGACGCATTATTGGTGTAGAAGAGAAGGGAATCTTATATCCACGTACTGCGCTGAGAACCTCAGGATCCGATGTGATACCTTTCCAGGCGTGAACGAAATTTGCTAATCTGCCTGCAACTCTCACCTCGTTTAGCGACGATGTCGGGAGCGAGACGATGACCTCCGGGATCTGTCCTTCGACCATGCCCCACTCCTTCGATGTGGAGGGTTGTTCCGGCGAGTGGGGCCCTTCGAGTTTCCCGATGTCGAGGGTAACTTAGGCTGCGGCTGTGCTCGGGCCGGCTGATGAGCGGCCGCCTTGCTTATAGCCGGTTTTGGTTTGTAGGTTAGCTCCCTAGCTACCTTCTCGCAGGCCTTGGCTTCTTTGATATCTTCGGCGAAAGAGCTACCGAATAACCAATCGTCGATCGGCGCCGAGTCCGCCGTATTCTTGCCCAGAAAGTTAAGAGCTGGTTTAATAAAGGCCCGTCTCTGCAACGAGAGACGGTATTGTAGATCAGCCAATAGCTGGATGCCTTCAGCAATAGGCTGCAAAGGCTTTCTTGCCTCCTCGGATAACATTTGGTCCACTTCCTCTGACAAGAATTTCGAGACACCTGAGCCTATGGCGTTAAGAGCCGCTGCCAGCTGTGACTGATGTGTCGCTTGCGCTTCGTCTCGTTTGAGAGCGGAGGTGGATCCCTTTAAGGTCGGAAGTAATAATTTATTTAACTTCGGTGGTCCTAAAATCGAGAGATCCCCTTTAACTTCATGTTCGGTGAGGAGTTGTGACCTCAAAGCATCCGGAAGACCTTTGTGGACAGTATCACGAGCAAAGGCGAGTGCCGTCTGATCCCACGTCGAGGCGACGGGGGGATCCGTACACGGGCCAAAGAGCTCGGACGCCCTCTTACTCGCCTTATTCCCACTTTCGTCAGGAGGTGAGAGGGGGGCGAAGGATACGCTGCAGTTACGCGCGTCTACGCCTGAGCCTAAAAAAGCGGAAGCTGAAATGAGTAAACGCTCTCGAGGTCCCGATCGGAATCGTTCCCTCTATGCCAAATTGTGGCTGGGCCAACAAAAAGGGTCGACAAGGGAACGCACCTGGTACGACGCCCCGGTTCAAGAAGAACCGTCCGAGACCTCCTTTAAGCGCTTACCTTCCGCTTGCAGCCCCGAGTCGGCCGGTAGCGTCGACCTAACCTCCTCCGGCTGGTCCGAATGCGGTTGCGACGGGACGGAATGCTGATTCTCCTGATCCTCCTGCACTGCTGAGACATCCGCTGGACGACCACTGTCGCTACGAGGCGAGGCAATAGCCCCGGGCGCGTCCAGGCCTCTTGGCGGCGCGCACGCACTCGTGTTATCCGGGGCCGACCGGGGAACGTGGGCATTCGCCTCGATCCTCGCGATCCGATTTCCCTGCTCGGTTATGAGCTCTAGAATACGATCTAGAGAATCTGAGCGGGAGACTTCTCGAGAATGTGACCTATACTTAACCGGTCTGCGAAATCCTCTTTCCTCGCCTGAAGAATCTCGTGATGAAGCGCGTTTGCGCCTTTTGTGGCTTCTAGGAGATCTAGAGCGTTTCCTGCGCGAGGATTTACCCATAATTAGGCCAACGAATGACTGAGAAGAAACGAAGAACTGCTGAAAAAACGGGAAAAACCGAGGTGCTGATGTGTGTTGCTCGACGAACAGAAAACACAATGAAGAAATATGGCGGATGCGCGCGGGCCTAGGAAGATGCGCAGGCCCACGGCAGCGATTGGAGCGCCCCTTGGAGGGCGCCTTTTTTCCCTTTCTAGTGGTTTTTTGAAACTCTGTTGGCTCGACGTGCAGGGATGCACGACTACATAGTTACTATCCATCCGGACGAGACCCTAGGCATAATCAGAAAATTGGAAATCTATTTATCTTCGCGTTTGTTTTGCGTCGGGTCGCGCGCTCGTTTGCATAAAAGCGCGTTTAATTGATCGCCAACCACTGCGGGGCTGAAGAAATAACGGCGGCCGCATCGCGGGTTTCGTATCGTCTTATCGATCTCCGTGTATAACGCGACCGAGCGTAATGCGAGTCGAAAGTCGAATATCGGTGACACCCGGCGCGGCGTTCCCTAAGACGCTTCCACAACGCGGAACGTCGCCGGATGTTCTCACGAATTTACGGAAAAATGCATTCTACGTTGAAAGTTGCCTGCTGCCATATCGAGAAGGAGCAAGCCGATTCCATGACGGTCGGCGAAACGAATTAAACGGAGACGCGCGAACGAACCGACCTAGGTGATCATATCATATTTGTAGAAACGTTGAAGCAGTCGAACTTGTACTATTTAGGTACTTTTCTCGAAGTTAATGTTAATGATACCGTTATACGGTTTTTTGTATAGTGTTAGGCTGCGATGTAACCCTGAAAAATCTACATCTTATCTCATTTCTATATAAGTGGCACGAGTTCGAAAGTCTTGTGCAACAGCCCGAAACGTGCGGGACACGTTATCGATTTTGTTGATACGGCATGGCTAGAGTGGAGACGTTTGCTGAGGCGTTCCCACGGGATTCCGCGAAAAAAGTTTCGCTTATCGCGGAAAACCTGTTTCCGCGAACGGAAAAACGGACGAATAAAAGCCCGCGCGCTCGCGGTTTCCAGGAATGGATGACGATGTGCTGATTAAAAGCGGGATGACTCCGTGAGCATCACCGCGTGGTGCGTAACGCGTCGCGAGTTTACGATCTATATAACTTCTCCTTTATGCTTCTTTCTTACTAGCTGTACGATAACGTATGCTTATGCGACACTTTATAGTTCATCAAATCTCTTTGCTCCGTTTCTCAAATTGCGACTGCGGTCGTCTTGCGCGACTCTCGATTCGCTCGTAAAGGATCTTGTTGCGTGAAACGCAGAAATTTTTGCCAGGTGAGATTGTATGAATGGTTAGTCTTGAATTTAACATCCTTTCGCGAGTGAAAATATGAAATATTCCCGAGCCATGAAAATCAGGAAAAGCAGGATTTTCAAGTATGAAAAATGCAGTGAGTCTAGCAAACTATGCTATGAATATTCGCATTTTATATTTCTCGAAAATGTAACGATAAGGGAAATTTTTTGCTTTGAAAAAAATAAGTGTGATACAAGCGATGAGTCATCTTGTCTTAAAATAGAATACCTGTTGTAAAGGAAATTACGTAGGGAAATTCTATGGGTGGGCAAATATTTATGTATGAGTGTACATATAGGGCACGCTGTGAGAGTGTATTCCCCTATAATATTGTCGAGACAGAAATTGCTGCCCGTGAAGGGGCGGCGGAGAAATTTACTCAGCCTCAGTCCTTCGACTGTATCCCAGAGCCAGCGGCTAACACAAGTTTGGTTGACATCGATGCGTGGACGATCAGGTGAGGGTCGTCGAAGGACAACGGGGCGACCGAGCGAGGTCGCGACATCGACTTCTCTCGCGTCGGGGACGCGGCGCGGCGCGAGTCGGGTCACGAACACCAGGGAAAACACAACGGGCGAGGGAGAGGGACAAAAAAAGGAACGCGGTGGGCGCGGATGTAGGTGGGTAGGATAGACGAGGAAGGCGCGCGGGTAGAGGACACATGAAGGGTTGGGGGAGAAGGGGAGGCTGGTGTGTGTATCCGCGTCGAGGGTGGAGAAGGACCTGCGCGCGAATTTCCCGCGTTCGCCCAACTCATATTGATCCCACCCCAGCGAACTCCCTCGTTCCAGCCGGGTGGTGGAAGGCGCGGGGTGCGGGAAGGGAGGCCCGGCAAGGGTGGTTCGTCGGCGTATAACGCCGGACCGAGCGTGCGAGTGAGTGAGTGATCGAGTGAGCGAGCGAGCGAACGGGAGACGGAGGGTGAGTCGTAGAATCGCGGGCGTTCCGAGGGTGGTGGTCCAGCGCGCGTCGGAGGAGTCGTCGCGCTCTCCGATCGGGATTCGCGAACGTGTCTTCGCCGTCGCTGTCGTCGTCGCCGCTGTCACGATCGTCGTTACTGTCGTGTGTCGCGTCGTGGTGTCGCGCGCTCTCGTCGCGTTTTCCTCACGAGGGAGTCAGCCCGCTTTTCCGTCGTTCGTCGGTGCGTGCAATTGTCGCGCAATTGTCCGGAGCCCTCGAAACGTGTTCACGCGCGCGTGTGGTAGAAAGAAGTTTCGGGGAAGTTGTCGACTTGGGGAATTGGAGAAAATCGTGCGGCAAAAGTGCGCGAGTGTGCGGATCGGTCGACGACACGGTTGTTTCGGTCCCGCTCGACGGGCCGGTTGTTGCAGCAGCATCGTTATATAGTTGTGTGGTTAAGGAAATTTGCCCTTACTTTTTCCGCGAAAGTTATTAAACAGAAAAGAAGGACAACAAACGAGAATATCACCGAGCAAATTTCACACAGACTGACCCCGGACTTTACTGCCTCGATTTACGATTGGCACTCGCGACACGGCCTCGCGAGAACCCATCGCCAGCGGGAAAGTGCATAAAAAGCGCGAGTGCGAAACCATTTATTAGGCCCCTTCGTGCGCGGTTTTTTTTCCTTCCTCCCCATTGTCCGTTTTATTACCATTTTATGTCGAAGACGAGGCTGAAGACGGGAGAAAGTGCGTAACGCGCGAATCGGCTCGGTAATCGAGTTCGCCGAGTCAGTTCCCGCACCGAACGGGCCCGTTTTAGTTTGCTCGTGCGCGAATCACACGCCGATAAAAGCTTCTTAAAACGTGAGAAGGAATTATTTAGTTTTGATTAAATATATGATAAAAAGTACGTTATCGCGTAAAATAAAAATTAAAAACAAGTTTGAGAGTTGATCGTATATATACGCTTGTGTATATGTATATTTGCAAATACGTTCGTAGAAATTCACATGCAATGCCTCATCCCACTTGGCGACAGACCACGTTTGACTGATTAAATTGTCCAAGAGGCGTGTGCCGTTTTGTACTCAAACGGCATGCGTCTCTTGAATGACCTGGTAGCTGCAAATTAGTTGTGGAACTATAGGTACTCCATTATTGAGAAACCGCATTATTACACGGCAACAAGATTTGAACGACTCGTAATTCGACTCGCGAATAATCGATGCGCCGATTACGATGATTACGTCGAATTATCCTCGATTAATGAAATAACTTTTTCACCGATATTGCTTAACAGATTAAAGGATTATCGTTTCATTATCGTAATCGCCCCGTCATCGATATCCGAATAGTTTTCCGACCTCGGAAATATTTGCGGTTTTGCATGCATCGGCCCGATTGCACGTGCGATCGCGTGTGGGAGACTCGCGTGGTCGACAATCCGCGACGATCTACTAACAATCCACACAACGTCCATAACGATCACGTCGCAGTCATGACCGACGGTTCGCAACACGTTCAGAACAATCACCGTTGGCCTCGTTTGGCGGCCAGAAAAAATCAATGCGACCACATTTCAGTATATTTAGTTGAAACGAATATCAATTTTATATTAAATTAATTTTATTTTGATTTTTAACATCGAATGTAACGTAAATTTTAAAGGGCAAGAAAAGAATAGAGAGAGAATAACGGTTCCACATCCTTTAGGAGAGTTGGCACAAGCGTTGACACGAAGCAGAAAGTAAGACTCGGATGAGATACGAACAAGAGATTACCATCTGTTGGATTTAATGAGTCATAATATGATATGATACTTCAAACAGCTCTCTTTGCTTTGCAAAATCTACTCCGTCGACCGCATAAAGCCTTTCATCGTTATGTTATAATCACCGTGTATTTACTACCGCTAGTAAATTGTTCGTGCAAGATCCGCACTTTTTGTCGTACGTGGTTGAGAGTGAAAATTTGTAAAAACCACTAATATAAATCCCATTTTAACAATTAAATCGATTAAGTGCGCATCGTGCGCTTAAATCCGCATTTAATTACAGATGGATTACGGGCCTTTAATTAATATTGCTTCGGATACAATATCTGTCGATGTCGCAGATTGAACTTTGCCATCACCAATAATATAATTAGTAATTATATTATTACATTTTACGCGTTAATAAAATATCGAATTTGGCGATCGGAATTCTATATATTTCCCAGCGATTCAATTGATCGCTTTCAGCGCTGTAAATAGATTAAAGATTAAATATTAAGGGAAATGTATCTCACACGATTTATATAATATCTGAATAATATCTAGCATTATATGCAATTTTCTATTATGCGCGATCCAGATAGTCGATAGATTCGTGAAATAATGAAATGCACTTTTGGTGAATAAACTCTCGGTGCGCGAGCTGTAATTTCTCGCCAATATTTTCTGGAATCGTTCCATGAGTACCAGAACGGAACGGAACGTACTCGTAAAATTGACATGGGACACGTTTCGCCTGGCGAGACGTCGGGGTTTCGCCCTCGACGAGATCGATCGATCGCCCGCGTCGTCGTCGGCATCTCGCTCTCGCAACAACTTAATACCCGGAATCTTGTTCCACATGTATAGGCCCGGGCTCAAGCTCGCTCGTAAATACACCCGAGGAGCGCGTAAAAGTCCGGGGGCCCCCGGTCGTGACGCCCGCGATATAGAGAGGCCAGGTGGCGAGCGCGAATATATACGAATGTTTCGAGAATGACTCAAGCGGACCCATTATGAGAAAGAAAGCGCGATCCGTTCGCGCCGCAGATGCAGAATCTGTTTAGACGCTACAGACACGTTATCAGGGATCTACGGGTTCTATAGAACGCCTGTGAGAATTTTTGAAACTTGAAAAGAGACGTAAGGTATAACTATACCAATGCCGGGACACTCAAGATCTATGTTTGGACACCTTTATCATTTTAGTTTTTAAATAAGTATAACGCGAATTAAAATCAAAGATAAAAATATAATACAAGAAGAATATTTTTATCTCTGATTTTTTATTTTTTATTTGCGTTATAATTTAATTAAGGACTAAAATGATAAAAATGTCAAGACATAGGTACATGTTCAGGCATTGGTTACATTTACCTTACTCCCTCTATTTTAATACGATGTCCGATTGACTTCTCACAGGCATTTAGAAGCAGATGAAATGTTTATACATGTACAAATCTTTGTCAGATAGGGAATAGGATGTGTAGTAAGGTCTTGAAACATTTCTTTAACTGATGAAGGTTCCGATGGGACAATTAAAGCGTTAACCCTTGCCTTGCGTAAAGTGAATCATCTATGCCCACATTGTGTTATATTTGAACAGGCGTTTTGGATCACTTGTAGTTAAGCTTCATAAGTTATTAAATATCCGTGAGAAAATTAATAGAGAAATATTATGCGATTAAACTTTGCAATGCCTGCCACACAACGAAGTTGAATACTGTCTGTTATGTCCGAAAAAAATGCTTTTAAAAAATTGTATTCGGATTCCATTTAATGAGAACGCGGTAATTCGGAATATATGGAGACAAACATTTCGTAACAATGTTCAGCGAGGGTGAAACTTTTATAAATACTTTCAGTATGAGAAATTCTTTTCATAATATACTAAAATTACAGATAAATTTAATTTTGTTTCTCGACTGGCTAATTTTATTATTGTCCATTTTGTTGTTCGGTGGATTTTAGTAGGGCCCAGAACGGGCCCGACTACGTAGAAGAGAGAGAAAGAAATAGATTGGAGAGTGATCTACGAACACATCGATCGAAAACATGCATGTCGGATACACCGTCGTGATAAATCATTAACCGGGCCGTGTTTATTGGCCATGCTCGAGCAAATCCCGGCTGGTGGTTGATTTATTGTCCGGGCATCGATGCCGATCGGTCGGTTATCGATCCGGTCGTGACTCGCGAATCGGGCGCAACAGGCGGGGGCCCCGGGCGCCCGATGCGGAAGCTCAAAGGAACGGAATTAGGTGCGAGATCGGCGTAGGCGTGAATATAGTTTCGTGATGGTAAGGTGAGAAAGCACGATAGAAAGGACTAACCGACATGTATAATAATAGACAAATAACGCCCGCGTTGCATTGCCGTGAGGTCAAAAGCAAGAAATTAAACATTTTAGCATCTCAAATATTTTCACCTCGTAACCCAGTTTCGCGCCGGAGAAAGACGACCTTGTCTAAAGAATAACAATCCGTTGTTAGAGATGAGGTGTCCTCTCCACACCGAGACCCTGACAGCTTAGGTGTAAAGAAAAAAGAAAGCGAAGAGGAAAAAACTGTTTGTCAGGAATATGCATTACGGCGGCGATATCAGTTTCTCACCCGGCCCCATTTCCCGATCGGAGATCCACAGGTTACGCGATGTAAATCAGGCCGACCCGCCGCGCCGCCCGTCCGCCGTCCGGTATTGAAGTTCTATGTACAGCGCGCGAGAAGTAAACTGCCACACGGTCGTATAGGCTCTATCTCCATCCTTCCTTGACATGTCTGCGCGATAAAGTGCACGCGATGGTCGTCTCTACGCTGCTCACGTAGAATCGTGTTTGAGCTAGACATCTTGCGTCAATTGTTTCATATATTATTCGCATACACATTATTATTTCTTTTTCATTTCTTTCGTATTATAAGTAATATATAAATTTTAATTGGATTAGAGGTTCCAGAAACAAGATTCTTTAATCCCATCGTACATATGGACAGTCTCCGAGTTACCTCGGTTCTCGGAATTCGTGAAAAATGTAGTCCGGGAATTTTCACCGGAGCGGCACTCGCGCGTAATTCGTCGGGCTTTTATACGGGATCCGCCATAATCCCTTCACTTGCCGCAAATGGGTGCGGGTTGTTTCCGCCGTTTCGTGACGTTCTATCGTTCCTCTTCTATTATACTTACGCGAGTAGCGAGTAGCTTCCAAGTATCGAGCTTATTCAGACCATCCTAGTTATGTTAATAAAAAGAGAGAACGGACGAGTCTACGAAAAAATGATTCTCAAGTTTTAGAGTCAGAACAGTCTACCTCGCAAACATCGCGAGACGCGTCGTAAAAAATCGAAAAATACCTCCAAGGCCATGGAGAGTCATTTCGGCCACTCAATCGCGGACTGAACCGTTTCGTGGGAATCGATAAATCGTCTCGCGCAATCGGGATGTGGCAGTTTAATGGCTCGCCGGTAGTTGTGAAACTCGCGCTTGGATATAAACTGCAATGTGTTTACAGCCTCGCCAACTTCCTCCGAACGCTTACCGCGGAGCCGTATAGAAAAAAAATAGCGCGCGGTAATAAGCCTTTCTCCGGGACGCGGGCATATGTTTTCTAAATCGCATTATGGAATTATATTCCACCGCATTATCGGCGCGATGAGGAGTTGTATACTGTTACACGTGTTATGACTTTGTCCGATAACTCGATATTGTTATCTTCAATTTAATTCGATATCGTTTTGCTCTGCATTATCATTGGATAAACAATATCTATCGCATAAGCGCTGAATGTCTGTTGCTGTCGAACACGCGATATACATTCAATAAAAATCGATTTATAGCTGATAGATTTTCTCAACGATTACAAACGTGGCTCATAAATCGCCGATTGAATTGAATTGCGCGGGATGCGGTTTACGATTTTTCCAAACGCCGTTTCAATTCCATGTAATATCTGCCCCGTTTTCTTCATCCGGTTTCATTGATTTCTTCCGTACGAACTTCTTGCGGGCAGTCGCCACTTATTCGAGACCACTCGTCTTATCTTATCAGTGTTATCGACGCTCGAATTGCGCCCACGCTTTTCTTCAGGGTTTTGAGAAAAATATTTTCTTGGATATAGTTGATTTTTTTCGGATTCGGATGAGTTTTATCGCTCTTTTAAATAGCTATATTTGTCTAGCAAACATTGTAGAGGCATTTTATCGATCATTATCTTAATTAATTGAATATAGAAGGTAACGTTTGAGAAACATGATATTTTGCAATACTGCCGCAACAATTATTTCGAGTAATGGAATAATAAGTCGATTGTTTTTTTTTTGGCGCACTTTACAGTCACGAAAAGGAGAAAATCTGAAATGGGTCATATCCTTCGGTGAAAATAGACTCGGTCGCGAAAGGGTCGTTGGGTGCGCCGAAGGTTGCCGGCACGCCATTTAAAACGGTGCGCCGCGAGGCTTGCTGCAGGGATAGAAGTACGAGGAATCGCGGTAGTTTATAGATAGCCGGGACGGATAAAAGGGAAACGGTACGGCCCCATGGAGTTCGTTATTACCCGATTATCGTTGTTACCGGTCTAATCTCACCGCGGCAGCAACCCCGCAGCAGCAGCAGCAGCAGCAGCAACGGCTTTTGCACTTAGCACTTACGTGGCGGCTGGTATTATGGTGGCAATAACGAGCGACCCCCATCACGTAACCCCACTTAAGTGCCAAGTCGCTGCCGCGCCGTATCGGAAAAGGGCGCAAGGAGAGAGGAAAGGGGACGAAAAAATGAAGAGAGCGCCGCGACCTCCACCCATCGTTACCGGGTACCCACATCGTATAACGGGCGGTTACCTTCTTGCTCCCCTCCTCCTCCCCCTTGCACACATGTTTAACCGTGAACACCGCGGGGCTAATAGAAAGTATACACCACCGTCGCTCCCTGTGTACATCTCATCCCTTTATTAATATCGATGTTTCGTGCGATGCGAACATTAATCGCGTAATCGAGCTGCGCTTCGGTTCGAGTATCCGCGGATCGTACCGGTAGCTGAGAAGGCTCTTGGCTCTACCATCACGCGAATTCGATCGCGCGCGGCTTTTTAGAACCTCCTCGACGGAGGACAGGGATAGAATCACTCGATATTTCGCGAAATTACAATGAGTCGTGAATAGAATACCGATTGCCTCGATTTGTTCTCTCGGATCGCACGAAGAGTTAATTAGAAATTTATGGTGAATATCTTGTGTACGCAAAGCAGGTCTAACGCGAAAATATCCGCGCGTTGCAAAATGCAAACGCGACAAATTTGTATTTTCATCACAATTTGTATTTTCTTGAAATTTTGCTCATAATGTTTCAACTGTTGCACAACGTGGGAGCGGCTGGCAACGTGGCGTACTGGGAAACGTATTAAGGATACGGCAGCAAGGAGACGTCGCATAACTTCGAATTATCACTGTACATAATTGCTCGAGCGAGCAAGCAACTTAGCGGTACAGCAGTCCCAAGATGTGACGGGCCGGGCTGCATCTCGCGGCATATACCATCTTAAATAGCCTGGCACTTTATATAGATGTCCGTTAATAAACTTCATTATACCGCTGCACTTAATTGATTAACGAGAAATTACGGAGACGGTTCTGTATACAGGAAACGAGGGTTTGGCGAGCGTTCCCTACGGGGGGACAGCTCGGCCTAGCGGGGCTTGAAAAACGAATGAAACCGCGTTAATTAAATCCACAATGTAATCTCGCTTCCATGACACCGCCCTTTATTTTCTCCGTCACGTTTTTCTTCGCGCCGCATATAAACGCACTGTTTTTAACGTGAAAAGTGCACGTCACGAAAATGTGCGACTGCGGGTCTGATTGCGGCTCGCACAATTTCTACGTGATTGTTACGCAGAATAAAATACCGAGAATGGAGTAATTATAAACTTTTAATGTCGCTCGCGATTTTTAACTCGTTGTCGAATACACGACAGCACGAACGATCGTACTAATCTTCTTTCGATTATTTTCTAATGGGAGAGGATCGTATCCTCGCAATGAGTCTTCACATTCCCCGAGAGATTAACGGCAACGTAAGATCGAATACCGGCAATATCGGCAAACAGTTTCCCGCTATTAAGCGCAACCTCTCCCGCTATGACTCCGCCATGATCTAACCGATGCTTAGACTAGGAGTAAACTTCCGGTATTTTTGCGCGAGTACACGCGTTACCCGCCTGTAATCTCCACGCCCTTTAATTATCCGCAGCTTGACGCCTAGTAGTTACGGCGAATAGTAACGTTGTCATTATAACTACGAAGAGCGAACGAGGCTACCGTGCCTCTTTCTCTTCCTCTTTCTCTTTATCGTCTTTTTTCCTCCACCTTCTCTTCTTTTTCTTCCTTCTCTTCTCCTTATTGTGACCCTCGCGTCTTCTTCACCTCTCACGACGATATAGAGGTCGTGGCGGTTTAAACGCCGCGAGAGTCATTGTCCAGCGCCCGGTTCAAGATCCGTTCTGCGAAACGCACGATACCCAGTCACCGCTCCTTCGCGATCAAGTTCCCGCGATTGCACGCTGCCCCAAAGCATTTCGGACGTTTAAATATATTCGCCGCGATGCGAATGTTCACGTCGGCGCAAATTACTCTCGGTACGGAAAAGTTTCTTCCGATGAGATTTGAATAGCAGATAATTCTATCGTACGACCTCACCTAAACCCATTACTTTATCAGCGGCAGTAAAACCGTCGTCTCACTCAGATTCTAGCTGTAAAGTGGTATTAAGTACCAGCTTTAAGTAATCTCGGCGAGACTCAACAAGAAGCCTATTCGTACGACTCTCGGGTCCTTTGTTCGCGACTGGGCGCTGCGGGATCGCCGCGATTTTACGAGCCGGTCGACGATACCGGTCGGACGACCGTTTCTTACAGTATCTATCGTAACTAAATACACTGTAATATGTCACCCGTCGCGTAGAAGCCATGGCGGGCGTAAAGTACTGTCGTTGAAACAATGAGGACAGGTAGATGCGTCACGATTCAGGACGCTGATCTTTCTCATCGAAGGACCGACGCGACGGTCCGTGGGCGTCTTAGCGTTCTAATAGCTTTTAATGCTCCGCCAACGTGATTTAGATGTGCACCGCTGGCCCCCGATTTTGCACAAAGGATCTCGACGGTGCACTGACCGTCCTTTCGAGAGGCGAGACCCAGACTGGCTCGGCGGCAGCGCCCTTGAAATTCCTCCCGCGAATACCTGCGGCTGCAACTTTTGGCCGCGCGCGTGCATAAAGTAAGATAAAGCTCTATAAAATGAGCGTAACTTTTTTCCCCCCCTTCTGCGGAGCGACAACCGCCGTCGCAGCGCGGCAGATTTTATGCAGCGCGCGTCCGTAATTCTCTCCGCGGCTTAGATTTGTGTGAATTTTTCAAGGGTTTTGCGAAACGCTTTAATGCACGAGTGCGATCAAGCGGATTTTTTTCTCTCTCCCTTTTTCCCTCTTGGGGTTTTTTAACCGGCCGAACCGTCATCCCTCTGTCTCGCTCGCTGGTCAGCCAGAATCAGCTCTACCACAAAACTGTCACGTCGAATCGCGTCTGAAAAGGGGTTTCATTTTTTCACGAATCTCACCTATATTTTTTATGATCAACTTTTCAATCTATGAAGTCTGCCATTAAATCGAGATAAAATCAAACAGACGGTAAAAAGAATAAAAGGTAAAATAGAAAATTGCGAAAACTTATTGTTTTGTAAAGCAATATATGTTTTCTAAAACAATACATATTTTGTTGTTTGAATTTCCGATATTTCGGAAAAGGACCGCTTGACCTTTTCCGCTTTGGATTTTGGAAACGCGTAAGCCCAGTTCCGAAATTGCATCTCGCTGTATCTTTGATACCGTGTACCTCGTGTGGTCCTCTTTCCAGCGACATATAGATGGTCCGCGTCCACCCACTGATACGCGCGAGTCTCTCAGAGTCTCGGGTTACAGACGACTCTTTCCCAAAAAGAGCAACGGCACACGAATACACGGACGTCCACCTCTTAGACGCCGTATGCAAATTTCCTTGCCTTCTAGCCGGGCACCGTCAGACGTCGGGAATATGAATCACGCTGCGATGAGAGGCCGCTGCCTCGTAACAGGAAATCCGTCCCCGTGCGCGCGATCCTGCAGATTCAAACAAAGCCCGATGCGTTCCCCTTTATCCCGCCTTTCAGCTTTTTCATCGATCGGCCGCGTCCCACGCGCGCGAAGAAAGCCTCCAGGCTTTCAAAACGTGGGAATTAATATCGTGGGTATTAATAAAGGATTTCAATTAATAATTTCAATAATGTAAGAGACGCGCATCTCTCTTTCTTTCTCTTTCTCTCTCTCCTTCCTTCTCTTTCCCACTCTCTTGGTCTATGCACGTCATTAATATTTTTTACAACTGAAACTCAATCTCGAACTTTGATCTCAAGGAACAATCTCAAACTTTGCTCTCAAGAAACAATCTCATGCTTGGCATATAAAGAAACATCTATATTCAAACGGGCTTATAAAACGAAAATAATATACTGACAACGATAAACGAAACGTACAAGTTCATATTTTCCTGTCTCGACAGTGACACTTGGCGCGGCACTGACGTCACTCTTCGAAGCTGACCAAATCGAGTACCGAGGAGTCTTAAACTTGCATTTTACTTTCATGTATTAATCCAGAAACTTGTCCGTAAAACATTTCCGCCGAGAAGGTTAGTGCGTGGGTGGATCAAATACATCGAATAGTTTTGCGAAAATATAGAGTGCATATATAAACGTATCCGAGCTTCTGAATTTCTTTAAAGAAGAATTTGACTATCTAAAAGGTGCAATTATGAATTAATTTTTGTTGCAATTTATTTTTTTATTGGTGGGCTATACCAACAAATCTGCTTGTGAATTGTAGTATTTAATGGCATATACCAGCCGCAAATTCGCATTTGTGGTATTCTTTGCGGCGACGGATGGTACAATAAAACAAACAGTAGCTCGCAGCTCGCAGTAGATGTGACGAACCGGCATTTATCAGCACGTAACGAAGACGGTCACGCGACCTCCTGATTCATGGATAATGACCGTGACGGAGGCCGCGTAGCTGCCCTCATCAATATATGACGTCTAACGTCGTTTTCACTTCCCATGCAGAAAACCGTCGTTTCCTCTGCAACGATCTCGTCGCGAGAAAAATATCGCAGGTGCAATCAGGTCGATGTTATGCGAAAATTGGTATACGTAAGGGCGGACGTGCATGCGTGCGTGATCAACACACGATCGAGTCAATCGCGAAAACTCCGCATTTCGCGTCGACGATTTGATGTTCTTCGTTCATAAATCTTGACAATATGTTCCATAATATTTTGTGGTTCTGAAAGCGACCTTTTCTTTGAATAATTTTCTTCCGTTAAGTTATGTTGAGGCAAAACTTTAAGACAAGCTCCAAAATGTGCAGGTAATTCATGAGAACTGCAGAAATTTCAATAAATTATTATTGCATAGCTCGAAATATCTTTGAGGGCGCAAGACGCGATCGGCGGCCTTCTTCATCGCGCGAAAGCGACGAACATTCGTGTGTGATGGTTCGATGCGATACGAAGAATCTCGACGAATCAAAATTATTCGCGACGTCCTCGAGTGAAACTCCGAGGAAGGTACTCTGACTCGTCGAAGAAGACGTGAGATTTCGATGGCGAGATAGAAATATCTCGTCAGTCAATTTTCATTGGACCAATTACGCCAAATGGAGCTTTCGGTTTGTCCTACGAAAACCAGAGAAATCGTTGATATGTTACCTTAGTGAACTTCTCACCGAGACTATTCTAGAGACGATCGATAACGAAGAACGGGCGATAACGAGATAACTAATTCGGCGAAATTAGTAGAGAAGAGCGTCTGGTGTTCTTGCGAAGATGGACGCTCTAGAGCTACAAGCCGCCTTGGTGAAGCTCGATCCGGCCACCACGGTAACGCCGATCGGCACCACCGTAAAGTTGATGCCCCATCATCGCGTTGCCTTCACCGTAAATATTGACGACGAGGGCGATATGACTTTGGAAGATCCAACGCGGAACGACGACGAGAAGTCGTCGGCCGAGACGACGACGTCGGTGTTGAGGAAGACGCCAGGAAGCTGCGTGGCCAACCTGACGACGAATCATCAGGGCCATCATCAGGGCAGCGGCCAGCAGATGGGTGTCTCCAAGTGCGGGATCGTCGAGGTCAGGTGACGCCAGCCACCTTGCTACGGCGTCAACATGATTTACCACACTTATCCGCCGCACCGAGGCAGCAAGCACCATGCCAAGCATCACGCCAAGGAGAAGAGACACCATCATCATCACACTATGCACCATCAGCATCACAGAGCACATGTGGTAAGTCGTCGCGTTAAGCGCGCATTGTCGCAGACAAAGAGACGGCGATGATGATGACGTCGCGTCGCCGTCGTGAGCGTGCGAAGAGATTACCCGTACTATTGTCTGCACTCGCAAGGTCGTTTGATTGTTTCACACGACATGCTCAGTTCGAGAATTCGTCTTAATTTTTAATATGAATATGATGAATAAGAAAAGTTGACTTCTTGATATCTTTTGTTAAAAGATTTGTCGGATTTTTACATTAACAGGTTGAAAACTAGTGGTGCAATGCGCCGCGAGAGAAAGAAGTTTTTACGTCATATTTCTTTTAATTAAAAATTATATTTTTCCCGCAACAATTTCGCGCCAGGTACCATCTATGCTGTACAAAAGCGTTTCGTGCCTTCTATGAAATTCGAAACTCGTCCGAGGGCTTTTATAGAATTCAATAAGAGATGGAAAAGCGTGCGTATAGTATAACTCGTATTTCTGTGGGCCCCTCGAGAAGCTTAACTCGCCGTAGGCACTTGTATAATGCATTTCGTTCAACTGCATTCTCACTACAAAACACGCGAACATATTTGAAAAAACATTACGCTCCGTATTCCCGTGGTACAAAGTACAAAGTAATAAATAATACGTTCCAGCGCGAATGGCGAACCATGTGTCCAACGAAGAAATTAAATTCACCTCCGAAATAAATCGGAAAGGCTGTTTTCGATTTTTTCACTTATTCAATCCGAAATCCGCGCGCGCGATATGCGGGAATAGTATAATATTTTTATTATCGAAAGTTTTATTGTGGGAATTCACGTGCTCTGCGGCCGTCCGAAAACGCGGAGTCTACAGTTTAATTAAAATTGATACTCCACGCATGCAGAGAGATTGCAAATTAAATTTGTATACTCATATTTCGAGCGAAATTAAAATCGAGATTAAAACCGACTAAATTGCGCATCAACATTAATATTTAAGTAGACGTTCACGTTATATATTAACGTAGGAGCATCGCTGTTCCTCGTTTCGCGGTAGCGTTATTACGAATTAAGTATTCCGCATGGCCTGTTCGTTACTGTATCGGACGCTCTTTATCCATTGAGCATACCCATTGTGCGTTCCATGCTCGTGCAGCGAGCCGTGCGTTTCCTCTATGAATTTTTCTCGCGCAACGGTTCCTCACAGTGACGAATGTGTATCACCGAGTCAGCGGACAATGCGACACGCTCTGGCTGGCGTTCTGTTCTCTGGCTCCGCACACGTTATAGCTCCGTAATACATGAGGATACGGGCGCGTTCCGTGACGGAACGCATACGGTATATATACCGGGCGTCTCTCGTGTCTGGCCGAAGAAGCCGTCCGTTCGCGCCAGCCACTTAATTTTCCTAGCGGTAGTTTTGCGGGGAGATAATTAACGAGCTCGCAAGAGCAATCGACCGCGCGTTAACTTGGTCCCTCGTACGCCTACGGGCGGTAGATTAGCATGTTAATTTTTTAACGGGGTTTTTGTCGACCTGTGCCTACACGCGAGACAAACACATTTTCTGAGGATCGCGAGCCGAAAAAGGAACATGCATATGAAATGAGAGAAATTGCACTCGTAATAGAGAGAAAAAAGAAAGAGAGAGAGAGAGAGAGAGAGAGAGAGAGAGAGAAGGGAAACGTTATTAAACCATCACATAAATCGCGCGCAAGTTTTTACGTGAGTTTTTTTTTTAATGTCTATTCACGTTTGCGCAACAAATTCAGAAAAATTGTCTTAATCCTTCGCGTGTAACGTCTTTTTCGGCACCCGTAACGGGTAACGTCGGGTCACGTCGTGTCCGACGCCTAAATAATACTTTGTGTTCTAAAAAAATCTGAAAAAATTCATGTTACCTTATTAACTATCCTACTTTAAGAATCAATCGTTATATTGCCGATTTTTTCATTTGTTTAAACAATATATTTATATAAACAAGGGACAGTCACAGGGGACAGTCACTTTCGCCAGGGCACGAGTGACCCGACGTTACACGCGAAGGGTTAATTATGTTGGTTTGTTTATTCCGCTAATAACTGCTTTGTGCTGCTGGATGACTCGCGTTCGTGACAAAGTACGAAGGATCCACTGTAATTGCACCTTCGTGAAGAGGGTCGATCCAGGCGGGTTCGTCCAGAGTGAATTGATGTCTCGCGCGAAGATGCGCGTCCACATGTGGACATGCGTATATATCGTGATCTCGAGTGTGTATACGCGTGTGTGTGTGTGTATACACCTTGGCGGACGTGTACTCGCAGCTGCACTTAAGCGGGACATAATAGGCCTATCGCGAGCCACTTGTCTACTTCAGGCCATCGCCCGCGGCCGCGGCGACCGACGTTAAACAGACGCGTGTGCGGGACCACGAGACGACGAAGATGCGCGACGCCACGCAAATTCCGTACCAAATGATATAACTGGCACACACACATCGCAGTTCGCTAATGTGTCTCATTTAGGTAATTGCTGTTCCCCGAGTTTGGATAACGTCAACTTCGTTTGAGATGCGTTTGTCGTCCCACCGTCTGGCAAGGTTACGATTATATTTCATCTTCCCGAGGTTTCCGCCAAGAACTGACATACCGAATTGACAAAATAAACCTCGTTGCATCCAATGTCTGCATCGCTGCATTAATTTTCACGCATCAATTCGCATAATCGGCGACGCAGCGCGCGTTTAACGATGTGCGTACATTCGTTTTTGTTGTACCCTATACGTTTCGTTCCGACTGCACGCAACATGTAAATCGTGCACGTCGAGAGCTACCCTTCGTTAGCTTCGTAGGAGAGAGCGCGAGACTTTTCCCTCTCGAAACACAATCGTCCAGTATCCAGAGCTATCGAGCGGCTCGCAGGCGCTGGTATTGAATTCGCGAGTGGGAGGAAATGCTGCGAGCGCATCTCGCGTGTGTAACATATGCACATATGGGAGGCAGGTTTCTGCGTATATACGCGTACCGTAGCATATCCTCCCCTGAGTCACACGCCGGGGGCTCCGTCAACGATGAGGTTCGGCATATGTACCGGATGGGCAGATCGATAATGTTGGGCCACGTAACTAGGACGCCGGTCTACGTCGCGCTCCGAATATCTCTCGCGGCGATATACATGTGCACGTGTGTACCTGTGTGCATGTATATATGCACTTGCGATCTTTTATTTTACCTTGCCCGTAACATATACAATATGTTAGAGAAATAGCCATAAATCTTTCCGCAGATAACTTTATAGTCGGATTTATGGTTATCCCGCGCAACGGTTGAAATTGTAATTGTTCGTTGTTTTACGCAACGAGCTAAATCGCACTTTCGAGATAACGAGCGTGCATGAGTCGTATTTGCGAATTCCGTCGTGTATCATCAATTTTTTTTTATATGTAGTTCGAGCTTGAGTATCTTTGTTGTATTTGCATGCATCTGATCCCGTCTGATCGCAGATTCTCAGGCTCTTTCTCTTTGCGCAGCAAGAAAAAAGCCCGCCGACTGTCGCCAGGGTCAGACTTTCAATTAGAGTTTAAGTCAGATCTTAACGAGGCTTAAAAGAATCGGCGCGTACACGTGCTTACACGCAGATCGAAGACTTAAGCCGGCTCGGTCCGCTTGCGTCATTTGTTCGAAGGTATATGAACTTGCTCGCTTGGGCTTCTATTGCGACCGCGATCACATTCGAACGACATGAAACCGCATAATCGGGAATCAGTCGATTTACACATTTCGCGTGTTTGCGTTCTCGTGAAAACAGGCTAAGGGATTTTCGAGCGGTACCTACGCCGCATACGGACGACTGTCGAGTCGCGATTCGATACATTAAGCCGACAATGAGATTTGTCTCTCCGCGATAAAGTGTTTAACTCGTTCCACCGCAGTTGTTGTCGATTCGCATAATTGCGTACCGCAATCACAAATAAAAACGAATACCATAATTGCAATTTGCAATAATGATTCTCCAAATGCAGAAGAGCTAATCGAAGGATACAACAAAAGTACAACACAACGATATTATTTGTAATATACTGCTATAATGTATCGTTGTAATTACATATCGATTTTAATTCTTACGATAGCATATATAATATGGAATTCCACACAGACCATTTATTCATCTCATTATTTAGAGTATTATAGATCACGGTAAATCTCGGTCGCGCTGAAAAATTAGTATACGACAGTAACAGATAACACAATGAGAATTCTTTTTCCAAGAAAGTCCCTTTTTATCTCCTTTCACGAGGGTATAATCACATTTCCTGCTTCTCCATTACTTTATTCCGTTTTTTTTCGTGGGTGCGGAATATATAAATATTTTTTTGCTGCGAGTCTGACAGAGCTAATCTTCCTGCAGCTTCGAATAAATTAATCGACCGGCTTCCCGTAGCGTACTTCGAAGAACGTTTAATTAGCTGGGCCTCAAAGTCGCGCGGAGTCGTCGGTAAAAATATTTACATCCGCCGTTTTGCAATTTGCAGGATGTGCGTGACGGACGCACGCGTAAACGCACGTTGGCCGTACGCGTGACTCTACGGGGCCGTCAGACAAACGCACAATACGCAATTTTGCACCGCAATTTCGATAAGCACCACGAAAGAAGGCGACAATCGCGACCGATCGCGCGAATCGATTGACACGGCGACGTCAAAATTATAACGTATGCCCCTTAAATGCCCGGTGGAAAGTGTCACGTGTGATCGGCTGATTGTTATAATTAGCGCGCGTATTCCCGTTGGGCAGCGAGAATTTTTCACTGTGTGATTACCTCCGGTTTAACGCCGGACAGTTCGGAACCACCGTGACCTTGGCCCGAAAGTCCGTCTCACCGGTTATATTTATCTAGCGGTGGTGTGCGTTCGGTGTATGAGAGAGAAACACGGGGCGTTAAAACCGACGGCGCCTTCGCGCGAGAGTCTTCCATTAATTTCGGACGTCTCGTAATTTTCCGGCGTATTCGCGAAGCGCGCGGATCGGATATCGAGTCTCTTGTTAAGATAGGTCGCGTAATGAATATTAATTGCAGCACGGCAATCCTTCGCGCGTTACTCGATCCTTCGCGCCCGTGGCAGACGATCCACGATCTACAGGGAACGAAATTTGTGACGATTCGACGAAATCGCTCGAGACGTACCTACGTCCGCACGATTAGTCGTACCAGTTCTCCCCAAATTGCGGTCGCCGCCGCGAGATCGTGTAACGGTGAACGCTCGTTTCGCGTCACGTGCGAACGTGAAGCTGAAGATGATGATGGATTAGGTACAGTGGCGGCCGCGATTTATTCTGACGCTAATATCCGCACGGCGAAATCGGCGCGCGAGAAATGCGAATCGATCAACGTAAATTGCGGGAAGACAAATGGCGTTTCACTCCTGTGGATGAAAATTCTTGTAGAACGCGCATGAACACAAGCATTGACCGAAGTATTGTCTGATAATAGCGATCTGTATCGCGTACGTGGATTATCATCAATATTAAGTTCTCGAATTAAATCAACACTCGTGTCGCGATACAAATATTCTTAATGATAAGTTAAGTTAGAGCTTTTACGAGTGATTCTTAAGTTACGACGATTCATAGTAAAATGTGTCGCGCTGAGCGAGACGGACAGTCGTGGCGCGGTGTCATCATCGAGCGGAACAATCGGATCGTATCTCTCGCGTATGATAAAGACACATCCGGCAGAAGACGAGGTAGACGAGGTCGCCGTCATACCCGCTTGTCGCGAACGTGAAAGATAGGGGATTAGACAAACAGGATTTCGCGAAGCCCGATATCCGCGGCCGGACACGTGTTGCGGGCTCGCGTTGATTATTATCTCGATGAAAGCACTTATCGCGGTACTATTATTTCTCCGTGCAACATATAGCACGACGAATCGTCGACCATGTGAATCGCGGACGTATCGATCCGTCACTGTTATACAGAAACGATAATTTACTGGTGGAGGAACGATGATCTTTCCCCTATACCGGGGGTTAAAGCACGCGTGCTAACGAGCCACTTTTATCCCGCGCACGTGCAACACACGGCAATCTTCTCCCCATTGTTGTACGCACCACGGCGAGTACATTCATACGGGAATCTAATAATAGGGCAAGAACGGAGATCGACGGTGTTGCTGGTGGAAGGGCGAGGGAATGCATACGGGATTTAATTACCTGCTGGGGTGAATAATTAAAAAAAAGGAAGATTTATTTTGTGGCGACAGCCTTATTTATGTATATTAAATTTAAAATTTTCGCAGTTAATCATCCTCGCACAGTTTGCCTCCGCAGTTTTACAGTCTTTGAAAACGAGCTTTCAAAAGAGAGCGCGTTTGACACGGTGAATGTATTGAGAATAATCCGGCGTTCTTAACCGTGCGTTTCCTCGTACAAAAGTTGAAGTTCAACGCGGCGTTGCATTCGTGAATTATTATTATCGCGCGGGCGTTCTTGAACGATGCTCTTCCTGAGCGCTTTATTGCAGATGGAAGATATGCGGCCGCGCGGCCTCTACGCGCGGGCAGTGAGTTTCGGACGTTCTTCGTTGACTTCCATTTAAATTCGTCATACCGTTTAAATACGTACACTTACTCCCGTGCGCAAACACCATTATCCTGTTTAATGGAGAAGCGGCGATCACACACACACACAAGATTTCCTTCTTCAGCAGGATCCCATCAAGAATCGTCGTCTTAAAAATGGAATTTTTAAGCCTACCCTTCGTTGCTATATAAATATATTATATATTCTAGGCAATTAATTATAAAATAAATGATATTTGCGCGTGGGGTCTGGAAATTTATCCAGAGTGTATTATCCAGTTGCGTTGGCGACTAATTGGAAGGTTAAAGGTCCTCGGGTCTATCGAGGACCTTTAACATACACACTTTAACAAAAACAACGTGAAAAAGAGAAAGACCGCGTCGACAAATATGGCATTTTAGTAGCGATTTAATTAGAAATATCCAAGTACTCGCTGGAGATGAGAAGCGTGATGAAAAGTGCATTTCAGCACGTACCCGCTCGCTCGCTCGCGCCCGATGCACACGCTCACGCGTTACGGATCACGCTTGCTTGTATTCGGACCTGCACGCATCTCGATCAGTGGCTGGCCGACCATCCTACCCGAAAGACGTCTCGGAAGACCCTCGCGGTACGCCCCACGAAAATCGATCGGCGCGGTGTGGCGCTCTTCCCTCATCATCCGACCGGATGCCGAGGAACCGGTCGACCACTCTCGTTGCTCGTCTCGCGTCGGTATCGTCTAGTTCAGTGTCTCTCGAATAGTGTCAGAGCCGGAAGAATTCGGTGTTTCGCGACGTGAGATTAAGATCTTCGCGAGGGGAACTTCTGTGACGTCTTACCTGCAAATTTCCGTCAAGTTATAGTATAGTAAATTAGTTCGTGCCTGGATCGAGGTATATAATCGATTTCCTTGACAAAGATGTCAGAAATTTAGTTTCCAAGTTATAAGCAATTGAAAAATTACATAAACAATTAGAATTTAATAATATTCTATATAAAATCGTATAACGTCGCGTATTTTAATTGAATCCAAATTAGAGTAGAAAATACTGACTTGGCCGATCGCTCGATCTCTTTTTTTTTCGAACGAGGCCGTTTGCAGCCAAGAATTTCGGAGTCAAAGACCTTCAGGTATAAAAATCATTATTGATCGATCGATCTATCCGTTCGCACGAGAGGTCAAAAGAGCGGCAGACAAGCATCCTGTTCTTCGTCATTCATGGAGGATCGGAAAACCTTCGAGGCAAAAGTGAAGGATCGTTAAAATGCGGATGAACGTCGGTGCATTCTCGTTTCACGGCTTCAAGAAGGTGAGAACGACCTGCGTATTTCGGGTAACCGGCCTCCACATTTAACTTCCCGATCTAAATCGCCTCTACCCTGCGATTCCGAAGGATTCCGCCTAGATTCGTCCCGTGTTGCCCGTCCGTTTTATCTTGGCGTCGAGCCAGCATTACTTACTGGCCGCTTCGATATATATCGCGGCGTGAATATCCCTCGCTCTCTTTCGCTTCCGTGTGACAAAGTCGCGCGACGAAAACCAACCGCAAGAAAAAGATTCAACGGCAGTTTCTAATTTGAAACTGGTTACCTCACGAGAACCGGCATTTTTCTCTATTTTTATCCGTGCTGCACGTGAAAATAGGCGCCCGTATTTTATGACCAAAGACGGAGAATTATATTCCTCGGACGAGAGATGTTGTCAGATGAAAAATCATACTCAGCTCCCTTTCCGGCGTGCTTCCTCTCTCGGAGACCCTCATTTACTTTATTATAATTATGTCCGTCGCGTCTATTAATATTTCGTTGGCTATATAAATCTGCGCTTGTTATTTTTAATTCGAAGACGCAACTCGAACCGTCACGCTCATACGTCATATTAATGCTTTTGCCGAGATGTAGGGAGAGAAAATTAAAACACGGCAGCATGGGACGAGATTAAAAAATAGTAACTCGGGGAGATAATGGATCTCCGTCATTTCGTCGCGCGCGCGATACACGCCCGCCTCATTTTCTCCGTGTATATCGTCGACGGTTCGCAGATTACCTGATGCCGCGATATTGGATTACGGTGGGGGACCGGCGAGGCTACGCACAATGCCCCGTCGCGTCTGCCTTTAATTTAATATACGCGCCGGGGGAGAGTCTTCGGCGGAATCCAGGCGCATCATCAGTACCGAGTCGACCTTCCTTCGATGGCGAGACGAGTCCGGTTCCTTCTCGTGCGTTCCGTCTCCGCGACAGAAAAGGCATATCGCGAAGGGACCACACACGCATCCCTCGAGCCGCGTGTCGCGCGCCGAGAAAGGCCGAGGAGTCAGTCGGTCCTCTAATTAAAACCCGCTCAGAGTGCAGCTCCCATGCCTGAGGTTCTGTTTTCGTTGATTGAATGCTGCAAACGCTGTCTGCCGTCGCCGTTCGTAAGTCAAACTGATCCATTGACTTCTCTCGTTGTAGTTTTCTTTTCTTTTTTTACTTTTTTTTTCTTCCACACGTAAGACTCGGCTCTCGGCGACAGTGAGAGAACTCTCGCGTGTGTGGGCGCGAAGTGTATCGAGAAAGGATATGCGCGCCTCGGAAGTGTCTTTCGCTTTCGTCTCGATTTTCGGACAATCCGCGTAGCAATGGAAAGCGGAATTTCGCGATTGATTTTAATCTTTTCGGCGTGTATCGGCTGCCATCGTTTTGTGTGCTGACAATGAGCGGGGATTTCGCTCGTTTATTACAACCGCGATTTTTCTAATCCGCGCGCGGTTTCGATTCCGCTGACATACGGTGAATATATCATATCGGTTTCTCGATTTATACCTGTGCCGTGTTTTACCGGGCGATGATTTTTCCTTGCTAAGAAGGTTCCCCGAGGAGATTAATCGCTCGCGCGAGAAATTGCTTTGCCGGCCCGAGAAATTGCTCCGGCCGAATGAAATTCGCGCCGGTTGTATCCTTTTCGAAGCTGGCTTTTGATATCGTTGATATCGTAAATCAACATTTCGCTCTCTAACGCGTGACAGGCGCAGAGATCGGACACCGGGTATCGAGAAGGAGAGCATTCTTGTCCGGTGGATATGTCAACGTGCTCCGTGATGCCGGTCTCCCTGCAAGACATTTTGGTAAATATCTGTGTATACCTTTTTCAATACTGCTTGGCCGCTTAAAAGCCTTGCAAACCATTCTCGATAGAATTCATCACTAACACAGCTGCTTGTAGCAAGTAACTTCGATATTTCCAAAATAATAAAATGCAATCCGCGGCAAAATTATACGTTGCAGTGCTTCTGGTTTTTACTCAATACTGACCGTAAATTATTCTTTACCGTTTCGTCAAGTACAATTCCCGCAAAATGTTTCTGCGTCTGTCGTTTTAATTGAGCGAGTCCATTGTGTGGCCTTTTACATTATATACGTACATTATGAATAACATTTCTTGAGAGAGAGAGAGAGAGAGAGAGAGAAGATTTTGAAATTTAATACTTCTTCTACAATAGGGTAAATTGCTTTTAGTTTCTTAATAAGCTTCTTTTAGCTTAAAAGTTTAGCTTCCTTTTTCTTAGAAATAATCGTCTCAATTCACGAGACGCGCGTTTAACAAAGCATATAATGTAACCGAGTATACGTGTGCGCGTCGTTCTCTCTCATTGTCCGCCGTCCGAGGTTCCAGGTAATTGATGTTAACGTTTAATGAAATTCCGCGAACGAAAGAAAAGCACAAGAGGGCCGTATTGAACTTACGAACGCGCGATCGTTGCCTACCGGCCTTACGCTCAACCGGTTACACTGGTTTCGCGAGAAAAGAAGCTAAAAGGAACGCGCGAGATATATAGCCGCGCCGCGCCCGGCACTGGGTGGGAGATGCATAAAAAGAGAACGCATTCGATAGCAGCTGCTCTTAAATTCACGAACACGCGTTACATCACGTTTAACTGGCCGCACAATATCGCAAAAATGGTTAATCGGATCTTTTTTGTCTCGCTCACGTGAAAGCTGCGTAACATTGTTATACTCGGTCCCAAACCATTCACGTGATTGTTTCGACATTTCTCTGCGATTGGAAAGGATTATTTTGATGTTTAATCAAAAATATTGCTTTTCCGCTACGCATTAATCCGATCTACTAACTCGTCGTAATTGATTGTTTGCAACATGAATTGTTTAATGCAGAGAGCGATTTTATGTTTCGCTAATCGCGGCAGGGCTTTATTTAAAAGATCCATATTCAGATGTTGATATATTAGAAATTTATATATACACGTGCACGTAATGAATTTACATTTCGTCCGATTTTACGTTTTACCGTACTTGCCATTTGTAATTTTAATACAGGAAACATGTAAACGCAGAAAAAATATAAATGGCGAGAGGAGAGAGAGAGAGGGGGGTGCGAAATATATTTGCAATATACCGTGCATCTTCGCTTTTTTCCCGATATTTCACAGTTGACATTTCCCACTTAAAAAATCGTACGTATCTGTTTTTCGCAAAATAAAAGTGCTTTGGCATTTTCACTTCGCGACGCGATATTTACATTGATCCCGACAAAAGCTCGAAAAGCTTTTCGGAATATTTCGTACGCTTGTGCTCTAACAAAAAATATTTTTCACAATGCACCCCTCGACCTTTACTTTGTTCTCGGCTACGTCAAAAACGTATGATCCTTCACACGCGTGTTGTGCACGTGTCCCGCGAAACCATACCAGTTTCGTGGTTGAAATTATTATATCTGCAATGTGTCATCGGCTATGAATGCAAAGCGAGAGGTCTTCTCACGGTTAATTTCATTATGCTCTGACGATCCGCGCGAATCCTTTGTGTCTAATGTCATATTCGAAGAAATACGGGGTCTTGAATAGGAAATGATAAAATTAATTACACGTTTCAATTAAATTTATTAAACCCGTATCATATGTCTTATATTCACTTACTTTTAATTTTTTTTTTTACTTTCGCAAAAAGTATATATGGTAAATGTTCCCAATGCTGGGACATTTAAGCCCTATGTCTGGACACCTTTATCATTTTAGTTTTTAATTAAGTATTTTTAAATAAGTATAACGCGAATTTTAAAATTAAAAGTAAAAAAAATATAAATATAATACAAGAAACATATTTTTATCTTTGATTCGTTGCTTGTAATTCGCGTTATAACTTATTTAAGGACTAAAATGATGAAAATGTCTAGACATAGGTACGTGTCCAGGCACATTTACCTTAATAACGCAAATGCGCGAGTCTCGATACGCCATTAAAGTTAAACGTCCTTATTGTCGTCTCGAGGCCAGCAGCGCCCACGAATTTTGCCCTAAACGCGACGAGGCCGCGCGCGCTACTTACATGTGGGGTGGCAAACGTTTCTCGGTCGTTTACGGCGTCGACCTAAGCCTAAGCCGAGTGCGGCTTTCAGCCCCGATTTCAGCACGAGACGCCGAGGAACGTTCGCAATACCCGCTCGCGAATTCTCGAGCGGGAGTATTTTCGTTTCTGGCACGTCGCTGAGGCCTACATCGCGACGTCATGCATGGGGCCTCGCTGGGTTGTATTTGCACACACGTTATGTAACTTCGCGCCCTTCGCGTGTGATCATGCTTCTTAAGCGATTTCGGCGAGCAAGTCGTTCGCGTAAGCGTTCTCAGGGACGAAATTTCTACGATTCAACAATTTTTGGCACGCGCTCTTCTGCTGACGCCCCGACGACGTTTCCAATCTCTCATTGTTCGAATCGGTATAATCCCCGAATAGTGCTCGCGATCTTGTGCTCGCCAAGATTGAATATTTATTTTCTTTCTTTTTATGGTTCGGTCGTATGTTTGCGAAGCTGTTCCGGAGACGGCGCGCCAGCCAATGGCTCGCATGTGGTTGTCGAATACATCGAGTGAATTTTTTATATTGCTGCTGTACTATATTCTTGAACTGGGCCATGGCATACTAAGGAAACTGTCAGGTGTATCGCAAAAGGGATATTTTATTACGGTACGAGTTGCTTATTACTTTTTGGCGAAAGAAAATCAGTTAGCGCGATTTGCGATATTTACGTGATATTCACGCGATGTCTTCTTGCATCAATATTTAAATGTCTGATATGACAAGAATTATTTATTGATTGCTCAAATGATATTCCGATAAAATTCAAATTTATTTAAATATCGCTAATGGACGCTGATTTTCCGCTCGATATTTCCTGCTTTGTCATCGCATCGATAAACTGTCAGTGTCGGGAAACTCGGTGTTCGGCCGAGTGTTTGCGTATCCCAATTTGCCGGAGGCTCGCTTTTGCCGGTCCACGAAAGGAGACGTACACACACTCCACTTGCCGCAAATAAACGGCCGGCCGCTGCGCCGCGCCGCGCCGTGCCGTGCCGTACTCCGGAGAGAAGACCGCGGCTGTGTGCGATTGCGTAAGTGCGCGATAGGCACGCACGGGAATGCGTGCGTGCACATATTCGCGCGCGGTTCCTCGTCACGGGCTTTAAATGCGACGAAGACCGATTGCGTAACGCGGTGCGTGGAGCGCGTTATGTAGCCAGTACACCCGCGCTGTACCGGGATCGATCAGCTGATCGGGCAGCGAGAGCGAGTGGAGTTCCGCGACTTCGACGTCGATTTGTTGTGCAGTGCCGTGTAATTAAATCCGCGAATCGATTTGGCCCTTGACAAAGCGGGTCAGCGTTATAGCGATCCATAACCGGCAACGGCGGCGTTAATTGACATTGCGTGAATAAATATAAACGTTCTCGCGAGGGCTCGATCGATCGCGCACCGCCACTTTCGGACGGAAAGTAGGTCGATCTTTGGACGTAACGCGTGCACGCGTTGCAGATCGCCGGCTAAACATCGTCCGCCCGCAGTCTTTTCCGAGAGTGCATCGGGGAGTGTCAGTTCATGCCTGCGTAACGACGTGAGATAAACATGTAAATCGACGCGATAACAATTCGTGCGAGTGATGAGATAGACTTACGTAATCGGACTACGAAGTGTATTAAATGAACTTCGCAGTACTTTCGCAATTCCTCGCATGTCGCGGGGAAAAACGTGCATATAAAAATCTCACGCAATATCTCGCGCGCCACGAAACACGCGCTGTGCATTTCCACGACGCAGCTCGCGGCTCTGTATTTCACGGTGTATTAGAAAGCGCGGCGGTTTGAAAAACGGGTAGCGAATAACACACGTGTAAATTTACACGCGCGTGCACGTGACACATCGTCGGTCCCTCGCGTTGGCCGAGACGCTTAAAATGCACGTCGAGTCAATTATATCGTTACGCGACCAGTTGCGTAACGTTATGCGTTTTTTCCACCGCACGAGTCAAAAATTTGATTTCCTCTCAGGTGGAGTGCGGGACCACGTCAAAATCTTGCAATTGAGTCGTATCGACGTCCCATTTCTAAAAAAAAACAACAACGACGATAAATTAGTAGAAGATTTATTGAGGTCGGTTCATTTCGTTAGAACACTTAATCTCGAATCACCGATGTAATTAGCGCGCGCGCCTCTTTCTCGTGAGATAAGAGAGCGAAAGATTGATCGGCGCGGCGTGCACGTTTTTTCCCGGCGCGAAGTATGATTATCTATATTATTCGATCATTGCCAGGAATTTACGGCTTGTCGTGAGAAGCCGAGAACGGGGATAACCGACGAGACGTTGCAGCGTTACGCTGATAACATTAGGCGTCTCGAGAATAAGTTTATCGAGAGAGCAACATTTTTACGTCTCCGTCAACGATTTAGCGCAATTCGTTTTGTTACACGCGCCTGTCATTCGCGTGTTTAACGGCTTATGCTTATCGTTACATTCGCGATACGTTGATAGACGCCGATCGCTATATACGACATCGCTGTACATACATCATATTTCGATCGTGTTGAAACTGCACGATGAAGTTTCTGGTGAAATACTACGATTTCTTGAACGTCACGTTCTTCACGGTGAGATTTTAAAGCATAGTATATTTTCGTTATTACACTGAAAAAAAAATTGTTAATCCGAGAAAAATATTTACGTTCGACTAAACATTTTAGTTTAGTTAACTAAACATTAGTTGTTTCAACAATTTATTTAGTTTTTTAAATCAAGAATTAATTAATTCAACAAATGTTCAGTTAAACCAACCAAAATGTTTAGTTGAACGTATATAAATATTTTTTCGGATTGACAATTTTTTTTTTAGTGTACGATGCCCAGAAATGGGAAGCGAGATTTTTTTGCATCTGGGAGATCTAAACTTGTGCTTTATTCTTTGACGTTGTTTAACGTCTCGGAATATAATTTTTTCTCGATACCTCATCTCTGGGAGCTCCATTATCGAGAACGCATCGGAGAAAGAAAAGATTAATGATTCATCTTGGATCTTAATTGCGGAGATTGACGGCCGCGGTATATTATCGATAATTGCATGCGCGAGAGTGCCTTATCGTGCGCCCGATAATGGACCGCTCGCGAAATCCGACGGCCTTTCAGATACGCGCATGAAAGAATGGCATTATTATGCGCGCATTCCGCAGTTTGCAGTAGCCGCGGCATAGCAATGCATCTGCCGCGGCGGTCGCGCGTTATCGCGCTATTTATCATTCGCTCTCGCTCGCCTCTTCTCCCGTTTGCCACGATAATTGGATTTCTCTGAAACGTATCGCGCGAAACTACAGAAAAATTCGGCGACCTTTTACGCGGCGTTATCAGAATCCCGAGATACCCTCGTGAAACACGTCGATGTTTCTCTGACTGCCGAGAAGGAACCTGTTCGGGACCTGTTATTCTTCAAGGGTTCGCATGTATGTGAGATAAAGGGTCGCGCGCATTGACGTTTAAGCTTTTGTCGATTGGAAGCTAACGAGAGTACGCTGGTCTTATTAATTTCCGTAACCATGTCCGTAGAAACGTCGGGACACACATCTCCGGCGGGACTTGGAATACTCTTCGAATTATTGTCGGCATATATAGCGCGAGGCGATAAGAAACGATCGTCATTAAGTACAATACGCATGTTATCGGTGACTTGCGCGAAGAATCGCAAATCACTTCTGGCGACCGTATACCGTCGACAACGTTAAGAATTTGTTTGTCGATGTCACGCTTGCTCTTCCGTTGAGTAAGAACTCGGAAGTTCATTAGCTCGCAACTATATCGGTGTCAGTGGTGCGTTTGATGGCCAATTTTCCGCTGACGCGTTTTCACTTGTAAACCTTTACGTGTAATACGGTTGCGTCACGCGATACTGTCGATGCGTTCGCCAATCGCTAAAATTGCGAGGTGATTCACCAGGTGGTTAGTGGGTCGTACGATTTCCCTGTTGGTTTCGTAAGTGGGACTTCGCCGAAAACGCTGCGAATTTTTCTGCGAATTCCGCGGACGGCGACCTTTCGTACGAAATATTCTTGAAAGTTTCGCACGGCTTCGTCCTGGTTTAATACGTCGTTTTCACCATCACGAACATTTTTATTGCTATATATGGACGCTTTATCACCAATCAAGAATGAGATCGTCTCGTATATTAATAATCTATCGATCGCGATCATTTGAGATACGCATTCTTCGATCTTTTTCCGTACAACTCGTTTTAGATGCGAGATGTGAGTGATGTGACACACATTAATTTCTAATCCGAACGCTCTGTTTTAAATAATTAAACTTGTATTACTTTTTTAAATGTATTATATGACACACATTAGAAATTAATGTGTATCATATAATACATTAAAAAAAGTAATACAAGTTTAATTACTAGAGCGTTCGGTAAAAGTACGCGTGTTCAAAACGCAATAAAAGTGTGCTACCATTCAGTTTTATATCTACTCAATTTAATTATTTGAGAAAAGAGTGATCTGAAAAGGATATAATAAAAAAGCAGAGAGTATCTCTAGTGGATGTGTTACATTCGTATAACGAAGGAGAACTTATTTCGCTTTTATTATTTATTTAGAGCGGATAAATAATGCGATCTTGCTCGCTCGCGCATTCGCGATGATTCCTTTCGTTTCCACCCAGTATCGCGATTGCCTTCACGCCGCGAAATTTAGCGAAGTGAGATGGCTAATTCTCCGTAACAGGATGACAAAGAGCGACGAGCAACCACAAAAGCCCAATGGACTTTATCAGCGCGTCGCAGAATGCATCGACATGTCGACGTAATTTGTCAGTCGTTGCACTTGCGTCTTTATTGGCGCGTTTCTTCATTTAAGTTGCTCGTCCGATGCACCCGGCACGAGAAATGATCTTGAAAAGTGACGCGCGTTCACCCGCCGACGCAGGAACTTCAAATTCAAATCAAAACGCGGTTAAAAACTTTGCTTATAAAAATCCGAATTTATCATTTTATATTTTTTCCGTTATCACGGTATTGTAAGTTCACGTAAAAGGGGCTTCTTACAATTAATATAAGACGTACATATTAAAATATTACGTGTAATTCTAATCCTTGTATTATTCTGACTTGCAGGTGAGTAGGCGATCCAAAGAACACGCGACCGAAGAGAAGGGAAGGGTGAGTCAATTTGAGTTGTCGCTAGAAATCGTAATCGGTCGTCTCGGTGGCCGATGATTAGTCGCGGTGAGAAATTGGCGCTGAGAACCGCTAAACCCGTGGCTTCCGCCACGAGTCGGGCTTCCACCCACGTGGCCGGAACTTGTCGATGCAAGTCCGTTCGATTAGCATGCATGTCGCGTTACATCGAACAGGAAGGGCCGTTTAATAACACGGCGGAGTCCGCATCCGTCCCGCCTCGCCGGGTGTCCGGATACGCGTATACGACCGTGGATATTTTTGCGATGCATTCTATTGCAACGTGGCCGCGAACAACGACGAGCGACACGACGTTGCGGCGTGTTCTTAACGGCCACTTAAATATGCACGAAGAGAAACTGACTGTCGATGCTAATGTACGTACGTATGTTATAAGCTGATGAACACGTAAATCTTGTTATCGAGGTTTATTGCGCGAGAGGAGAAATCCCCAAAGTGTGTCCGCGCGTGCGTTTTCACTAACAAGCCTCTTCAGAAATGATCTTGCCTTATTGGAGATTGCTATCCCGAGCTTGCACTCGCGCCAGAGTAAAAAGTATTCCAAGTTAACTCAAGTTATCCGCCCCCTCCCCTCGAATAAATAAAATCTACGAGTTCCTCATGTTCCAGTTATTTTCGTGCGCCGGTGTTTCTGTTGCTTATTGATTCTTAAACATCGAACAATCTTATAAAACTTTTCTTCTTACCATAAGACGAACTTGAACTCGCTGAAGTAATCTCGCTTCAATTTGCAACGCGGACGGGGTCATAGAATCTCATACTAAGTGAGAAATTAATCAAAGTGCAACGGGAATACGGCAATCGTTTTTTCACAACGATATTATCGTCCGAATAAGATATACGGAAATATAATGATGATGCAAATTTGTGAAAATGACGACGTTAAAGTATATACATGAGATACGCGATAGAAAACGAGGGCGGGAATGTGTGGACCGAAGATCTTTGCGGTCGTGCATTAAACATTTATCAAACAAAAGTGCAAAAATGATGTCCTTAGAATCGGAGTTGGCGCATCAAAAGCCACGCAGAGCCTTCATCAATTATATGAGGAAGTAGGTCAGAAAAATCCACGGTCAATTTCGAATCGTGTGTATGTGTGAGCGGCCTTGATCACGCTGGTAAATATGCGCATTCTTTTAAAACTCAGGATTCCCCCTAGCGAATTAAATATTCAACGCTAATTGAGTTGATTTCACCAAGTTGTTCGTCTCTTGGAACCGACAGCCGAACGGTTCGCCGTACAGTTCGCAGTCCGTCGACCGCGAGATTTCCGCGAAAGTACCTTGTACGCGAATGCAAATTCCGTGTATGCGTGTGTGTGCGTGTACATGACGCACGTTAGTTTTGACGGCCGGACTATCCCGCGGTAGTATCAAGACGGGATTACTGACCGGCACTAAAATCTCTAAATTTACTAAATACACCGATCGACAAGTTTGCTAATTGAATGACGACGTTATTTGATCAGCCGTGTTTAAGATTCAACGAGATAGCCTCGTTAAATCGTCTCGTCGAAGGTGTCTCGTTAGATGACGACGGTGACTCGCTATAATACCCACTTCCTTACTTTCTCCATTTCTAATTGTCACGGCCGTTAAACAACGGTACGCGTAAATTTCTTCAATTACGCGCGTGTGTCCGCCGCTGCCGTGATTCCGTTTACTCGCGGTGGCGCGAGCACCACTTTCGCAACTAAACGGATCTAGGCGAGAGATGATTCGGTAACGAGGAGCCATAATATGAAAAGTACATCCCGCTTTACTTCTCGAAAGGCACGGTGATTAGACTCGATTTTCGTTCTGTACGACGAAAATACTTCGAGTTAACCATGCTGGGAAATTCGGATAATGAGACGCGTCGACAGGGAGTCGTGGGGACGCAGCAGAAATCATCGGGATATCGTCGAGATATTATCTGAACATCGTTAATTAGCGAGGACTAATGGCACCGTGACCCGAGTAAGTCGGGCCCGCATATACCCGGAATAGCGGAGTAGAAACAGGTCGCCCTTATACCGAGAATAATTTCGCGACTGTTGGTCTCTCGCGAATGCATTAATTACTCGCCCAGAGACTGACTTAAGCTCGGGATATACTTGGTTTGCTCGAAGCGTGACTAACAAGAACCCGTCGAGTCGACGGTCAACAAACAGGACATAGTTTGAGATTCAGTCAGGAAATTATTCACGCGTACGAATATTCCAAATGTTAAGTTACTTTATTATTATTGTTACGATTGACGTATGAAAAGAATAGACTATTGGAAATCAATGATAATCAATCTCGGAGAGATTAGAATAAAAGTGGAGCTTGGGAAGATTTTTTTCCGGTTTTTTTTTCTTTCCGCAAAAAGCGAAAAATTGTTTTGGATTTCATTCTGGTTATCCTGACGGGATTTCGTTGCGATTTTTCCTCACGTTCGCTCACCGTCGGCCGCACTTGTTCGTCGACGATTTAACGAGCGTGGTGCGTTTTACAACTAAGCCGCATTCTCTGAATAGCAAGTCGCGTGCTCGTCGTCCGTTCATATAAATCCTTTAGTTAGCTGCAAATTCACGCTGATTATGGACGTACCGTCCAATGGGATTATGCAGCCTTGGCGCTTAATGGAATTTACAAGTTTAAACTGACGAGAGATCCCGCGTATACTATATACATCATGTATACCGTCTCTTCACGTGTCCGCCTTGTTTGTTACCGCTACTATATGGTTTCTCGATTATTTTCCACGTGCGCCCCTTCTCTGTTCTCGCGAGAGGGAGTGCTCGCCGTCGCGCCGTGACGGATTCAAGGTCGATGACGAATCACATTTTCTTGCCCCGATGATTTCTGCGCGGCGCACGCATAACGTACGTGTTTTTCATGGACCGCTGGAATGGAAAATAGAAGTGCAAAAAGACTCGCAATTTACTCCGCAGCGAACGATAAACCCTCTCGACGCGGGGTTAACGGCTTAAAAGTGGCGCGGCCCATTGATAACAAGGCCGTTGTCGGAACGTATCGGCGATGAATCATCGACCGGCTTTCGCGCATAATAGGACGAAGTCCGCGAATCGCGTTGCATTATTACCGCTATACAACGCACAAGGGTGGCGGTGAACGTGGGCGAGCGCCAACGATTTGCGAACTCAACACGCGCGGGCGTGCGCGCGGATGGAAAATTAATCGCCCGCGAATGAAATTAAGCTCCGCGCGGCTCCGCGTTTTGTTACAATCGCGTCGTGAATTAAGCTCGACTTCGTCCGCGCGTGCCGGCGCGTTTCAACAGAGACCATATTATTTCCCGTCTCCGTTCAGCACGTTCAACGCTTCGTTAAACCCGCAGAAAGCATCGTGCTGCGTAGACCGATAAATAAAATGAAGAATAAACAAAAGGAATTATATCTCCTTCCTTGTGCGCGCGCAACGGGCGCGGGGTTCGGCGCGTCGCTAATTAACGCTCGTCCTCGATCGGGCTGAGTTTTTAGTTGAATTTATGACACGGAGCCGTTAAAGCATTTCGTGAGAAAGAGAGAAGTATGAGAGAACCCCTGAGAATCGACACGATATTCCGTTGGCGGCTGTGCAAGCGGAATAATCGCAATAGCACAGTACGGCGCGATATCGGACCCGAGAGGGCCCCGGAGGGGAAAGAAGAGGCCACATTCGAATGAGATTCTCCTTTGGTGGTCTCGCGCGGCTAGTCTGCGCGCGTTGCATTTTGAGAACCTGCGAGCGAATCTCTCGAGTGGGCGCTAAACATGTTTACTTACTCGGTGCACCGACACGAAGCGCATATACGTGCGCGGAAGTCCACAGATACCGTCGGTCGTCATACACTTTCGCAAGTCGAGGAGAACGCGTTTTTAAAGTCGGCACGCGGCTTTTTACGCGGACGAGGCCTTCGACCGCGCAACTTTTTCCGCGCGCGCACGCTCGCAAAGTGTACCCGGAGTAAGTAAGTACTCGCCTACGTCTCGCGTATAGAGAATCCCCCGCGCGAAACGCACGTAACGAGGCAATAATGATAGCGATAATAATGATAGGGCATTTACTCTCGCGACGTGGGATTAATAATAATAATCATTACGACGAGACGTCGCCGCGAATTCTTCTCGCGTTCAAGTACGAGGAAAATAATCATCGCCTCTCGGTCTGCGCGCGGTCTCTTGATTAATCGATTTCCTTTCGTCGACTCGAGTCGCGCGACGATCAATCACTTTCGAGCGACTGCGCCGCGACAGGATCATCGGGATCGAACTGCACGCGTCGCTTCCGACAAAATCAGGCCTTTCAAGGATAAGGCGCGTCATTGATCGGCTATTTTTACATCCGTACGATTAATGCCGGCGCGAACTCGCGGACGCCACGCCACGCCGACGCGACGCGACGCGACGCGACGCTTCGTTGTGGCCGATACGCAGACAGCAGCGGAAGGGCAACGCCGCTTTGATCACCCTTTATGATCAGCAAGGTGTTAAATCCTTTCTCGGAAAGGTTGACGCGTTTATGACGGAAGGCCGGACCGTTTTGCGTCAGGCACGCGTCGCTGACGACAAGCGCACATCCGCGCGCACTGCCGTCGGTTCATTCATGAGAACGCGCTTCCTCGAGCACCCACACACACCTCTCACCTCGTCGCCGTGGCAACGCGACGTTATTTTCATTCATATACGTCGCGTCTCACGCACGCCAGAGATTCCTTACGCACGTGAGTCATACGCGCGGCGCCCGGTGTTACGGAACGAGCGCACGGCGGGTAGTCGATCGTCGATCGTCGTCGAGATCGCGGGCCGTTAAAGCGTCGCGCGAGCTTACGCCAGACGTAACCCACTTAGGTCGAGGCACGCGATATCAATCGGACGTTAAAGCTCGGATCGGACGATAAAGCGAGAAGGAGAGACGAGCGAGAAACGAATGAGGTTCCACGAGTGGCAGTACCGCGCTGAGATTTGGCTCGGGGTAGGAAGGGCGCGAGACAAGTGCTTCCAGGCAAGTATATATTATCTCGTGATATCGTCGAGAATGTAGGTCACTCGAGATTAATGCGAGTGACGGACGTTACGTCCGTTTGGAAAAGTTATGCGAAAGGTAGACAAGAGCTTCGGATCCTTTTCGAACTTTCTCTCGTCGTTACTTCGGGAACGTTCTTACCGTTATCTTACCCGCGTACGGTACAGAGATTATCTTAAAATAACGACGATGAACGGACAACGGACCGACGACGGTGGAGAGGAAGGGGGGCTGAAAGTCGCGACTATACGAAGCCGCGGGGTGGGAGATAAAATCGTGTTTCGCGCAAAGGACAGCCGGCGCGAAAGATCGCGCGACGTGTAACGCGACAGGCATGCTTTCAGAGCGGAATTAAAATTCCGGTGTTCACGGATAGGCTTTCTTATAATGCGCGACCTGTGTGAGTCATTGCCTCCGCTGACTGGACAGAAGTCGGCGGCACCTAACGCACCGTTAAGGCCCTCGCACAATGCCGGGCAACGGGCAATAGGAACAGAATTTCCAAAACGCGTTGGATTTCTATTTTCTATTGCCTGTATCTGACCAATCACAATGATTTGGTTTCACATGGCGCTTTTAGTGATTGGTCAGGTTCAGGCAATAGAGAATGGAAATCCAACGCGTCGGAAATTCTGTTCCTATTGCCTATTGCTATTACCTGGCATTGTGCAAGGGCCTTTACGCTAGTCACGAGCGAGCGAGCGGAGCGGAGCGGACCGGACTACTCATGACACACTCTTACAATTAACAATCGCGCGCGCGGGATCGTTGAGTTTTTTTCTTCGTGTATGTCCTAATGACGTTCGAGCAAGTCCTTGTCTTTTTCCTCGTCCAAGTCATATCTCGTGTCCGGGTACAATCGCTTATCTCGCGGGGAACCGATTAGGCGACCGAGTTACTTTTCCTCACAATGATTCGTGTCCTCGCGATCCTACCGTGTTCATTCCACGGCGCGGCAACCTTCTTTATATTACAACATTCATTAATCCCCCGACAACTCTCTCTCCGATGTCCATTATAAGAAACGTATATATCTGTTCTTTTTTATTTGCAATCTGAAAATATCGGATCTCCAGAGATACTCGGCAGTGCTGTTTTGGTTCACGGAGATGTGTTCGGAGCAGGCGTTATTTAAATCGTTTAAAGGGAAACGCAGAGAAGGATGTATCAGACCGCTCCTCGAACGTCAGTTTTGATAAAACGCTCACGGTTTTTCCGAGTTAATTATCGACGCCAACAGGAGCGCATTGCGAAGCTCGCGCAGATTATTAATGAGCAAGGAAGGAACGCGAGCTTGATGAACAACCTCCATTTTTATGCACTCGCGTTTCACGATTTACGTATACTTCGTTGAAAGAATATTTTAAAGTAAAGCGAAGCTCGCGTGCTCTTTTTTATTGTCAATAAGCTCGTGCATGCGTATGACTAGAGTTGCGTGAATAATGCGACATAATCGAGTGAGTAATGTCAGGTGAATAATCATTACGAACCGCGGCGCAATAGGCGCAACTCCCCTCCCCCGCTAGGTAATGTTTTTCCTCCAATTTGTGACGATGAATCAAACATTATTAATTCAACTAGAATCGCTTCTCGCCCATCGCGTCCGGCTTTCGTTCCGTCGATCGTTGCGCTCGGTAGCCCACGGCATTAAATTCCGAACGGTGGTTCGAACGGTGCGTCGAATTAGTGTAAAAATCACGGGCGTTCGGGCGCCGCCGCCGGTTAGATTGTTAGCGAGGTTACGACAAAGAGCTCGAACTATTCGGCGGAGTATAAGTACTATTCACCCGGCGCGGCCGCTCCAGGTCGCATTTCTGCATCGGGAAACGAACGCAAACGCATCAGAACAAGGCAGAGAAGGAATGACAGAGCGGCTCGTGAGTGTTTGCGCCTGCCGGGGCGCAATAATAATGGAATTCCAGTCGTTATCCGTTTTACGCGAATTCGCGGAAACATAAAGTATGCCAAGCATATCTCGCGAGAGCTAGGCCTCGGACGTGTACCTCGTGTCTCTTTTTTCCCCCGTCCGCACGCGAGAACACGCGCGCGCCGGCGGACACGGCTAGGTTCGCGCGAATTTTCGACTTTTAGGCACTTTTTCCGACAGCTCGTATAGGAAGTGTCGAAAGCAAAAATTGCCTCGAACACCTCGAACGGAGCGGAAAATTAGCACTTGCGAGCGCGGGTAACACTCGCCTCCAGGAAGTATTACGACAACTTGCAACGCGAGCGAGCCGACTTTACGACTCGGAAACTGAAGGACGAAGATATTATATCTATATATAAATCTATAAAAGTGTTCATATATATTAAATCGCGAAGATATAAGCCGCGTGCAGAGGCCGACAATGTAAAGTGGTACACGATATTGTTTTGAGGGAACGGTTGTATACGCCCGTAATTGTATTTCCATATATACTCCGCACGTAACTGCACTCACGGTGCAATTTCGATTTTTACCAACTCCGACATGGCACGTCCGCCCGTTTACCGTCGCGCGATTATTATGGAACGCGCCGTCCCGCTATTACTAAACAAAACGCACGCAGGCACCGAAGGAGATAGAGAGAACATTACCGTCCGCGGGAATACCTCTTTGCCCTGCGGAATTATCGGGATCACGGTCGTCACGTAACTCATAGTACTTCCGAGAGAGCGAATTGAGGATCAAACGCGACTACAAATTCGTATATCGGTTTTCAGCTGGCTGCGTCCTTCCCCGAAATTCCTTGGCGCGCAAATAAATAGACAACGATAGATCCGTCTTACCGTAATGTATGATAATACGATGCGCCAGAAAGTGATACATGGGATATAAATGAATCAAGAGAGAAAGCGGCTCCTTTTCTTGTTTTACGAGCGCGGCTGGATTATCGGAAAGAATATTGCCCGAAACGAGTATACACGTGCCCGTTCTCCATTTCTTCTTCTTTTTTTTCCTAATCATTACTTGGACAAACGGAGTTGCTTGGACGGAGAAATGAGAAATACACGAGTCTCTTTCTCGGACGGCTGTATCCGCTTCGTGATATGATAGATCCGAATGTATTCTATATGAATCGCTTTGAGGCTTTTTCGTCAGTTGGAAAGATATAATATGCAAACGCGTATGTTTTCCTTATCGAGAGGGTATTCCGAAAAAAAGGAATATTATTCGTGTAAAGTCGCTGATAATATAATTTTTGCGAGATGTTTTGCGAGGCATATGATTCCACGTATGAATGCGCGAAAATGATATTTACGCATCGTAATGCGAAACAGAGACAATTTGGACATTAGGAAATTTCTACTGACGTTCGATACTGCTGGCAACTGTGCGATAACGACGCGCTTCCCCGAAACATTTCGTTATCCATATTCCGGAAAACTACTAACGAAATGCGAAATCGCGGTCACGTCGAAGCGAACGTACGTTTTGCACCTGCATCTGACGCGCGCGGCGCGAGATTTCGTTTTCAGGTAAATACCGCGTCGTTATTGAGTCAGCGTCCCTCTCACTTTCGTGACGCGGTATGATCTCTTGTGATGAATCACGCCGTCTTTTTCACTGTTGCTGCTCCAGCGAGACGCGACTACCGCTGTGTGCCTTTCGACTGCGATTTGCATTGGCATCCGTCTCTGCGCGAATTAATTATTTAGCGCGTGAGTTGGATTCGTCCCGACGCGACGGATTATTCATTATTCGCGAGGCGAGATCGTTGGAAAATTTTAATTACCTGGAACCTGACTTTCTACCACTTCGGGAATATATACGCTTTACATTGTCTGATACCAGGAATATATATCAGCGAGTAGAGAGAATTGATACGGATCACAAAGTTAGATCTGAAACCGAACGGACGCACTTATCGATTCGTAACGCGAGCGCGCGAAGATAAAGGAAATCCCGGAATGCAATTTGGAGTTCGTGGAAGCGGAGTACACTCATACACGTTTCTGATAATGAATCAGTGCCGGTAGCCCCGCGAAACGTAATTGCGCAGGTGAGGTCACTCATTGCCATTTTATCTGAGCGGACAGAGGTATCCGCTCGCGTGCGTTTCGCTTTTCCTCGACGACGACGACGACGACGACGTCGCAAAAGCCGGCGCTCGCCTACAGCGCGATTACGGTTAGAAGCCTTTTCGCAGAATCGGGTCAGGCAGCTGTCGCGTACACACACCTCGGCCTCGGCACGATCCCGTCCCCTCTCCCCCGTCCGTTTCTTCGTTTACGATGGCACAACAAAGACCCGCGGTCCACGTGTACACGGCGAACACCCACGCGAGCGCGAGCGCGCACACCCTGGTAAATGCACCGTTCGCGCCGTATATAATAGGCCCGGCGCGATCTTCCATTGTCCACTTACGGTCAAAGTCTCTCGTCGTAAGCGCCCAGTCGGATAAAAGCGCGGAGAAGGAGAGCGGACTAAGGCGGCCCGAGGGGACAAGGAAGAAGTCGCGTATTACGACACTTCTCCGGGGCCCCCAATGTCATCGGGACCGCTATGCTTCCGCGAATTTATGCGATTATTATGCCGGCGGCTGGCTGGCGAACGACGGGAACGTCAAGACCCGCCGAGACTCTAGGCGGGCCCCAACGTCGCGACAGCGCTGAGGTCCGTTATAAACCGTTGTTATTACGTGATCAGACAAGCGGATTGGGCATTCGTCTCGTCGACAGGATATTCCTCTCGATTGTGGCGCAAAACATATGGAATTTTTTATGTTTTTTTATAGAAATGATTGCGTGACGTTAATACGCGGACTGTTGCTACGCGAATAAATTGAAGTGCCGCGTAAAATAAGTATTGATAGATCCCTCGGATAGATCCAAATTCACACACAAAGCGGCATCATAATGGAACCGAGAGAACTAAATCTAACTGACTAACTGCCTAGAGCGGCGTGAATTTAACGGGCAGCGTTCTCATCATCAACAAGTGTCTAACTGAGAATCCCCCGAAAGACGCTAAATGAGGTGTCAATTCGCTGGCGCTTGACCCTGCTCGAGGGTTAAAGGCCGCGGCAACACCACTTGCGTAACTGGCAGCCGGCAACGACGGAGCACGAAATCGAGATAAGAATCGCGAGACACGCGCTCGTAACATCGACGCGAAAAACTTGCTCACCTGCTGCCGTTGCTGCTACTGCGACAGCGGTGTGACAAAGTACTGTCCTCACGCGATCGAAAAATCTGCGGTTTTCATCCGGTGCGGCCCCGCCGAGGTAACGCGAAGCGTCTTAGCCGCCGGACATTACGTTGACAAGTTGATCCTGACCGCAGCGGTGGTGCGCAGTTACGATGTAGCTACATCAGAAATGTCGCTTCCGGTTTCCCGCACTTTGTTTTGTCTTTATTTCGCATCTAAAACTCCTTCCTCCCCGCGCGCGCGTTTGTGTTCTTTAATTATTAATGTATGAAATATAATTTTTAAATTATTGGAAATAATTTTACATATTTACACATCTGTTTGGCATATATATGTGATTTTTATTTGTCCAATATATTTTTCGGAATATATATATATATATATAGCGTGAGAATATTCTTCCTGCTCAAAGAACGCGGCGCTCAAGGTTTTACGAGCGCATTCGCCTCGCGTTTCATTGACGCTCGGGAACCAGGCGGAAGTGAGTCGCCGCGCAAATCCGCAATTTCCACACGTCAGTTCGCAGGGAATAACGGCAGAGAGAGATAAGAGTGAAAGTAAATCAGGGGACTTTTTGCTCGCGCGATGCGCAACCGGTCGATTATTTTATTTATTTTGCACCGTGTGCTCCTCACGCGGCGAGATAGTCGCGGCATGAAGGAGACTCACTCTCGCGATAGTTATATAAATCATACAGAGAGAGGTCACGGTGCAATAGAAACGCTGGAAACTGTATATCGCGCAACCGGCGGCGATACCGATACGTATTCTTTGCGTTTCGTTCGATCGGGAGAATTTATGACGTTCGGTTTATGATGTTTACACCGCCTGAGATAGCTGGTCTTTGTTTGACGTGTTAAACTTAAACACCGCCGTCTGTTGTCTCAAGTGTCATTTCTCACGCATACCGATTCCTCCGAAATTGTGTGTACTCCTGCTAAGACGTGATTTATCGCGTCCCCTATTATCTATCGGCTTTTACAGAAAATTACGCAAAAACGCTCAAAGTCTTTCCCACGTTTCCTATATATGAAAAAAAGGCCTCATTATCTCGGCAAATACACCCTTTTCCGTTCATCGATTCAATTTTCTCTCTCTCGCGCGCGCACACACGCAGCATGCGCGGCCAGGCGTGCTCGCGGTAAATCCATATACGCACACACGGACACCGGTGAAGCAGCTGTTCCACACGCGTGGTCCACGACACGCGTGTGCGTGCGCTCTCTCGACGGCGGCGATTGGCGCTCGGCGCCGCGACGGCTGGACGGTGGGGATAAGGAAATGCGCACGGGTGGGACGGGACGGTGGCCACGATTCCCGCACACGGGGTACCGTGTTGTGAGTGAGTGAAAACCAGTCAGTCAGTCAGTCACTCAGTCAAGCGGCAGAGCGAGCACGCCGCGCGGTGGCTCGCCCTTCGCACTCGGGGAAAACGAGAGAAAACGTGTGTGTGCGCGCGCGGCGAAAACGCGGCGAGAGATCGAGGTTGCTCCTGTGTCGCGCGATCCCGAAAAATTCCACTGCCGTGACACTGCCCTTTTTTTTTTTAAATACTGCCCCGGTACGTTGTTTCCCTCGCGTATCATCGTAGAATCCCGCTCAACCCGCGATCGACGTTCAAATACCGTGATCTTCGCCTGGTCCATGCCAATGAACGTCTCCCGTATTATCAGTGCGGTGATCGATAGTCGGCGCAGTAGTAGTAGCAGCAGTAATAGTCCATTCCACGTGACACAAGTGCGAAGCAGCAGCCGCTAGGATGCCCAGCCAAACCACCACGATCTTGCTCAAGTGCTCCATGGTGGATGTGCCCGCGCTCAACCACGTGAAGCTCAAATCTCTCTATGCAGTAAGTAGTGCGGATGCTGGGTGCTTCGATAGGCAGCCCAAGGGACGTAACGGTATGCCAGGACGACGTCGTCTGGTCAATCTCGCGGGATCGATGCCGCGGTGATGCCGTGAGAAGATCGAGTCCAGGCTATCTCGTGGTAACATGTACTACGTAGGGACCCCCCTAAGCACGTGTTGCGCACAGCGTTCGTTTGTAAATTTTTTAATCGGTTTATTCAACTCGACTCTCGACTCCTCCGAGCGAGAAAGAGACCACCAGGAGGATCGATATACATGACAATACCGAGCGTAATACTTTAACGCTCGTTTCATACATTTTATTCTAATTCTAATGACTATATAGCCGGATGTTATTGTGTCGGTGCTAAAACGCAGTTCCGCTGACCGAGTTCTTTTGTCAGTCGACTAAAAGTCTTTGTGGTGCCGGTCGAGTGTATAAATACCCAGCTCTTTCGCGAGTTGACCTCTGCTTGGTCTACACTCTACGCGGATTTTTACTCACTCACGATACACGCGTATAAACAGACGTGAGCACGTGTAGAAATTTACAAATGATACGCGATATATCCACGTCGCTCGCGAAACGTCCGACGAAACGTCGGACGATTCAGTTATCTCTCTATACCGAATCACCAGAATCACCTCGAGGCTTCCCAGAAACGGCATTCATTTTTTTTCCGCGAATAAGCACGCGTGTGCATCGTCGCAGACCGAGCGAGACGACCGTACGCCCGTACGGACGTCAGTCAAAGGGGAGAGAAAATGCGTGTGCGGTGCGTGTGCACCAACAGGCGTGCGCGTTTGCCGGCGCGGGGCGGCGCGGCGCGGCGCGGCGGTTCTCCGGAGGGCTACCGGCGACTACACGGGTTGGGAATAAAAGGGAAGGCCTGCCGCGTCGCGTCTGGAGATGTTTGCGCCTCATTAACGTTAACCTCATTCAACGCGAATGCAGATGCATTCACGAGGCAAGGCGCGCGTTCGTCTCCAGCAGTCTCACGCCTGGCTCCTGGCTCTCCTCTCTCGTCGCATGACGAGCGCCAGCCTCGCGTGTGGGCGCGCTGAATATCGCGGCGGTTGCGTGTTTAGAGAGACAGACAGACAGCTTTTTCAGTTTATCAAGTCATGGGAAAATTTAATTGTCGAGGTATACGCATTTTTCCTTGAATCTACATTTGAAGGAAACGGAGGGAGAAAAGAGGAAGGAATATTTCAGAGAAGAAAATTAAATTTACTTTTGTATTCGCAATTTTTTTTCTACTCTGATGAATAAGCGGGATCGTCTTCGCGTATCGTCTCTCCTTTCTTCGAGAACCCCCCCGTTGCGAGAATCTCTCTTCACAATGCCGTGGCACGGTCTTCAACAGGTATAAACGCGCCACTGGCACTGCGTTGCTGCACCAGCAGGGAGTGCAACGTGAGCTAATCACAACGCTGCTCGTCGTACGGTGTATCTCACATTGACAAACGGACAATGGACTTTCATTGCAAACGCAGAGAAACTGCGCCGCATTGTTCGCCGAAGCTGAAGATGCGGAATCTTTAAAAGGTTTCTCATAATCACGAGAAAATCTTGTTTGTCGAAATCAACGTAAATTATTAAAGATTATCGCTACAATTATTAACACACATTTCCCGAAAAGGGGAGAGATTCCCCCCCCCCCTCTTTCTTCTTTCATAATATACAAATAATATTTATATAATTTACATGTGTAATTTAAAGTGACAACAAACCTGTTATATTCTGCACGGGGGGAGGGGGCGTCGCGGTATCACATCCGTAAGTGATAGCGTTCGATTCGCAGAAAGTGACATTTTGAATTATCTCTACGAGAGCTATAACGCCTAACGATAACCTTGTTATAGCTCGAAATACATATACTTTGTCCCTATAAAAGTGCTCCCGCGTTTGTCAGTCGGGATAGCGCTTTGATAGCGTATCACCTTTATTGTACCTATTATGAAGGCTTGCGATCCAATCTGTGATGAATTATCCATGCGATCGATTTCGCGCGACGTACAGACACAGATAGAAAGAGAAGGAGATAAAAAGAGAGAGAAAGAGAGAGAGAGACAAACACACACACACACACACACACACACGAGATGCAACGGGGTTGCTCGACGAAGATTAACTATTCGCCTCGCGCGTCGTCTATGTTCTAAATATAAAGAGACAAGCCCGTTCCCCCGGCAGGAGGGAAAAAGACTACGATAAGACTCAATCGCAGGAGCTTTGGAAAGGTCGAAAAATCAAACGCGTCTCTTTCGTGCGAGCCCGATAATGAAAGTGGAGTCACGCTTTTCGCCTTCCATCGATCGATTTCCCAGAACTGTATAAGATCAAGATATCTTAATATTTTGATTGTAACAGGATTTACAAATTGCGCAAAAGTTATTCTCGAGATAAGCTAACGCGATAATCTAAAGATTAAGAGGACTTCTAGACGGAGAGAACGTATAATACTTTCTCCCGATTTGTTTAACGTATCGCAGATACAAGCTTGATATATATTCTTAACATATTCAGATTTATCGGACGGTTCACTGGATCTCCGTTCTGCTACTCCGGATTGATTATTTGAGGAGATAGCGGGGCCTGCGAAATAGGATCTGTACGCTTAACACGTGAGAATGCAGTTCACCAAAAATTCTCAGTAGCGAGCAACGGGGTTAAGGGGAGGGGAGGAAACCACGCACGTGCACGCGTTTCTAACGCATGGCCACGTGGATGCTCTGAATGTGTCGAGTGGTTCCTGGCCCCATTTCCGCGCGCAAAAAAAAAAGAGATGGATAAATTATCTGGTCGGAAATCGGGTATCGCAATATCGCCGCGTTATCTCGGATAACAACGGCGCCGCGTACGTTTACAGCCGAGATACGATTATATCGCGATCTTATCGCGACGGAAAACGAGCGCGAGAATCTCCGCGCGCCGGGATCGTCGCGTCGTCGTCGGTGCAGTCACGCGCGCGCCGCTTTTCCAGGCCGCGCGCGGCGGAAATTTTTCCTCGCCCCGAGACGAAAGAATGCGCTTCGTGCGTGACAGATCTTGTTTACCGAGCATCGTCGCTGAGACCAGCGAGACCTCGGACGAAGCTAAAATAACGGAGCAATGCGGCGCGGTTAAATCACATATGATGCGCAGGCATGAGATTTAATACACGCCATTGAATATTGCGGATGTGTGTTTTACGTAATTACTAATTGTGAAAGGTGGATTAAAGTGTTTTTACTTTTCGCGAGAACGCGAACTTTCGCGCGGAATCGAATATATACCATCGTCGCTTCCGAATATATCCCGCCGAAGACTCTAGCCTCGGGATAGAAATTATGAGCCTTCGGGCCATCCGGTATCGCTCGGGCGGCTGGTATCGCTTTAATTCGATAACCTGTTTCTTTTTTATACGTCGGGTCCGTTCTCACGGCACAGACGCTCCTCTTCGCCGCATCGTTGTTCGGTCCGATTTTTTCCTCCGCTGCCCGACCCTGTACACACGCAGTACCGAGTGACCAGGTCGGGCCCGTGGCCGTGAAAGTTCTCTGTTTCACTACGTGAGCCCCGCGTCACGGCCGTGCTCGCACGTCCTTCCGATGGCAGCGGACCCCCCGATCGGAGAGGTCCGACGTGTCGTATGCGGCGAGCTTGTGTGCTCGAGGAAAGGAAGAAATTTTCGAAAGCGATGACGAGCCTTTTTCGAGCGGAGCGACGTGACGCGATCTTATTTGAGAGCGAGCCGCATAACGTCTTTATTGCGTCGCATTACATCCGCGAAGGTACGAATTTGGCTTGAAATGGCGTAGGGGAAAAAATATATCTTTATAAACTGTAATTGTTACAAATTATACACACATGTTCCAACTTTCGCCTCGGCTCTGTTGCAGTTTCAGAGATTCGGCGAGATCTCGTCGAGTAAATCTCTGCGACCCCTATTTCGCGGTTCAATAAAGCGATTCGTCGACGAGCAAACACTCAACTCATACTCGCACAACAGACAACGACGACTCTTGAGCACGACCCCTTTTTCTATTCTGGTGCGTGCACGTCGACGCCAGCTCGTCCACGAGTTTTTTATATTAGCTCTCTCTCTCTCTCTCTCTCTCTCTCTCTCTCTCTCTCTCTCTCTCTCTCTCTCTCTCTTTCTCTTTCCCCCTCTCTTTTTCACGCGCGTGTTTGCAGCCCTCTCGGGGCGCACTCTTCCTCGAGATTCGCTCGTCTTCGAGGCCGGCTATACGTGAGCTGAACCCCATTGTTGGCCGATCGACAGTGAGAGGAATTTCTAGGAGCGGAGAAGCGTCATTTATGCGTTATGCACGAGCAAGAAATGATTGACTCACGAGATCATTGCGGAAAAATGATTGCATGACCGACGCGTGAGCTCGCTGACAGTTTCGAGAGCGCCGATATTGTAGAATGTAGATGTATTACGTAGCGTCTTTTACATTACAAGTCGCAAAATTCAGTCTTGAGATTATTTTAACCGATCTGACTACTCGATTGCTATAAAAGAAGAAAATGTGTGTCTGTAATCTGATGATGCAAAGATCGATGACCGACGCGTCTGATGACGCAAGAGGGATAAATATTTTGCGGCGAGCCTCATCCGCGTAATGTCGTAACGTTATAGTTTGCGGACAGAATATGGTATCGTGCGTTGCGGCCGTAAATCTTTTCTAATGCGGTTAATATAGAATACGACATCTGGATTATTCATGAGTGTATATTCACCGTTAGTCGGAAGTCTCGCGTTCGATCATAAGCCCAGAAGGTTAACAAGTCACGCGTGAAACTTATCGGTGATTTGTAAAGGGTACCCCGATAAAAGCGAGAAATGTACCCGACAATGAATAGATCCGCACTTTCCACGTCATATCTCGCGGTTTTTAATAACCGCACGCGGCTTTGATAACTCCGCTGCTCCGAGCGTGCGTGTTGCTCCGCGCGCTCGCGAACATGCTCTCAGGCCAGCTCGCGATCAGCTGATTTGTCACGCGTCGAAAGTGTACATGTTTGAGAGCTGTGGCGCAGAACGACGGTCTTTTTGCATAAATTGATGCCTCGGCGCGCAGCTGTACTGCTCTCTTCCAATCCAAAGGCGCGTCAATTATCTTCTGCGTTCGTTCATAACGAGGGCAAGATGTTTTCACTTTCTACGTTTACGTGTGCATGCGCTCGTTGTACAAGCCTGTGTGCCTTCTTACGCTTTATGTCGACTTCTGCGCCAAGCTTGGTCGAAATAACGCGATGTCCGTTACACGTGCACTTGGGGCTCGCATTTATTGGCCCGCCCTTATTCCTCGATTATCACGCGATTCATTCATCGGCAGTATCTTGAACGTTTCTCTTCTTTTTCATCCTCGAATCGTGTGAATGGTTTTGCAAATAGGTCATAATCTTAATAGAAACTTAACTAAGTGTACGTCGCTAATGCCCCGGGAGCAATTTCTCCAATCGATGATCAACGACTAATTGGCATTTGTGAAAACGTCCCAGCCGCGTTCGCGCACGTACGACGACGACGACGACTACGATTGGCAAACGTCCCGATGAAAAGGTGGCGGTTACAAGTGGACGTAAACGCGGACGAGGTACTTTTACTCGCTCTTGAGGAAAAATGGATAATCGCCGGCGAAGAAATCGATTCGTCGTAACTTCGCGCTCGATTCAAATCACTCGATTCGTTTCGCTAAAACGGCGCGATCTCTCCGATTCCTTTTCGCATGGGAGCGGAATATTTATCACAATACGCGGCCTAACGATTAAGATGCAAACATGCACGTACCTGTATCATGTAATAATTTTTATTTAACGCGACTGAGAGAGAGATATGCGTATATTATTTACAAAATTTACAAATTATTTTGCTTTCACGGTGGAACCGTTACATGATTTTTATGCATGCGTGCATTGCGATTGCCGGTAACTGTATTTCGCTCGCCGCGCACGTGAGACAATTGGCAGTTGGCCTACATCTGAAAAGTTGCGATTGCTTACAATCGTGTCTTTTGCATAAGTGCCTCGTAAAGGTGCTCGATGGGCTCTCTTGTGGGTTATTCTATTCGAACCTCGCGATCGAGAAATAGATTTTTTTTATGAGCGTGCGCACATAACTTGTGCATATCTATTCAGAAAAACAAGTATTTCCGCGGTGATTGTTTTTTTCAGATCAATCATCGCCGAAAGCAACTCACGTCAATCACGTCACTTTATAAACCGATCGATTTATCTTCGTACGATAGTAGGGGTTCACGTTTGCTCATTCCAACGTCCTTGACCCGTGATTTTTGCCCCCGTGATTGATATCGCAGCACGGACGTCCCTCCGACGTTTTTCCCGTTGCCCAACGCGAGAAAAATTCTCCAGCTGATAACAACTGACTATACTGTCGCTTCCACCGGCTGAACTTCGCATCTTTCTCGCGAGTAAAAGCGAGCCAAACAACGCTTAATGATTGGAAAGCTACCCGTGGAAAACTGCTCTGAAAATTACTGTTTCACTAATATTGTTAGCTCGATACAAACTTCTTTTTCCTCGTTACAAGTGTGCCACCGCGATCGGCAGCGTAATTGTGGTGGTGTAATTTAGTGCAATTTTAAAATGTAATCTCTCAGGCGTAATTTTCGCGTCATATATTCCTTGACGCGCTTTCGACATGTTAAAAGATTGATGAAACTTGCTCCCGTGCTTTCATATCTCGGCAGCTTACGGCGGACTTTTGTCGGCGGTAAATTATTGAGTTCGATATGGCCCGGGCGTTATTCGAGATTCTAAAAATTCCGCGACGAGAGATCGCTCGGTGATGTGAAAAAAAAAAAGAAAAGAAATGATGCATGGAAATTCCGTTCCGCTGAATGTTGCAACGCGAGAAATCGTAAAATTATAATGCATCTCCGGCATCGTCGTGCTCGTCATCTCAGTTACGGAGAACAGTCATCGAGGCTGATATTCCGAGAGCAGCACGTGAGTGCAGGCTTGCGGAATTCGACGTTATTACGAGCTTCGTCGCGATGCGCAGTTACCAGCATTATCACATCAATTTTAATTCATTTAGAGTAAAGAAACTCGTAAGTAACGGTAACTATCTTTATTTATCAGATAATATTCGCCAAGCAACGTGTCAGGATTACGTGAGGACAAGGCGAGGCGTTTATTACGAAAATCTCGTTTTCCCGCAGGAGAACACAGCGCGGACAGCTGCAGCTGCTGCCCTAAGAGTCTTTGTGCCGCTGCAGGTTGGCAGGTGCCTGATACGAGATACATCTGCTAACCTGCACGTGTTCGCGCGTCCGCGTCCGCGTGTGCGTGCGTGCGTGCGTGCGCAGGTATACGATCCCGCATATTCGGATTGAGGCGCGCGAGGTCGACGAAACCTCGACGAGCCGGTGTGCCGACGAGCCAGCCGATCGGTCCTCTTGTGTGCAGGTTTGGGAGGTTTGGGCAAATCTGTTCACCTGCCGCTATCGCTAGGTGTGCCGGGCCCGACCGTGCCGGGCGTGCAGCCAGGTGCCCCGAGAAAAATCGAGAGCCACGAAGTCCATCGGTCCCGAGATTAAGGTTTGCCCCTGAGCGAGCGTAATGATAGGGTGCCGCGCTGGGTGGATGAGAGAGCGTCCAACTTTATCGTACTTCTTTTTTTTCTCTTTCTCTTCCTGTCCACCGCTATTTATATGCGGGCGAATTTCGCCTCGCGACACGTTTGCCCATGCTCAGATAAAAATCACGATCAACCACTCATTTTTCAATTCCTTTTATTCGCAGAAGCCTCGCTTTCTTTCCTAAACACATTATATATAAATATATGTATCTATATATAAATGGTCACGATCCTCAGTAATGAGGGACCGACTTAGATGATGATGACGATATATAAATATAAAAGTGAGATCTACCTAGCGATAAGACCACCTTTTTTATTTTGTTGAGATGGCTATTGTAAATTTTTATACAATTCTTAGTCGCTGTGTTATCCATCTCGCGAGTAATCCTAAAGTAGGACATCTCGCATCTCCCGGGCATTATAATACAGCGAGAAACCTAAATTTATCCCCCTTTCAAGAGCTTTCTGTTCGTCACAAAAGGATCCTCTACGACGTCGTTTTGTGTCGTCGTCTCTCACTCTGCGGGAACTACATCAGTCATGCATTATATGGATAATCTAAATAGAACTAGCGGGTCCTGCTACTTCTCACGCATTCAGTTACTTGAAATTTAAGCTTTCCCCTTTTTACGCGCGCCTTCCTGTTTCTCTCCTCCACCCACACACTTCCCTTACGCTTTTTGCCCCGATATATCCGTTCGTGATTCTTTCTACCGAGGGTTGAACTTCTTCTATTCACGTTGCGCGACCCCTCCTTGTCCATTAAGGCTGACCTAAGGCAAAGAGAATCCATCTCAGGTATCAGTGCTTTCTCATAATCACGCAGATGGGAAATTCGGCCATCTGTCGAGTGAGTTAATCACGAAGTGGCAAGGATAAAAAAATTAATATAAGCTGTTAAAAATCTATATCAATACTATAATCTTTCGACGATGATTCTGTGCACAATTCTTAATAATTACGCATATATCACGAAGAAATGCTCTTAATTAACGGATAATCCGTGTGAGTACATTCGGAAGAAAGCTCTTCTATCACAGGACCGTTGATTGATGATGGGCGTTCCTCGTGATTTTCCTCGATAATTTTCTTTTTGAACGTTTTTCGTACGCTACTCGCATTTCCACCGTCAACTGGGAAAGAAGGTAGAACGAATGTTGCTGGGTGCAATCGACATGTTTCGACTACGTACTAGTATCGATTTTGTAGAAAAAAGCGCGCACCGTTGCGTAGATACGTACATTGACCTGCCATCCGTACAGTGACACAAGGTTGTCCATCGGTTTGACATTGACAATGGTACGAACAGGCAGGTCTAATGAACCTCCTGCGTCGTTCTCCCCTCTTTTCCCCGTGACTTCCTGTCCCACCTATGTCATAGATCCGTATTTTGACCCGCACATTTAGCATTAAAATAGCAGGCACAGGTAAAGTCAGCTGATTACGTAATACGTAATACATATGTTCGTTGCAAAAAAACTTAAAATATTGTTACATCAATGAAATTTATTCATGTATCCCGATATAAGATCAACCTGGACCGGAGAAAATCGATAATTTAAGAAAGAAGTTGGCTCGATATCTGCGAGCTCCGGATGTAAATAACAGTATTAGGATAGTCTTGCTGGAGCTGTCACTGCTTACAAATGATTTTTGGTATCTGATTACCGTTTCCTGTATTCAGTTTGAATAAGCTTATGTTACATGATATACGGGTCTCGTTCATTTCGCAAGTGCCGCGCGTGCGTAAATACATGTGTTGACTCTAGCTTAGTCTATACAGTTCTTCTTCTGCTCGATCCGGAACGCAATAATATTGTAGGAATATTGAAAAATTAAAATTGTTTATATGAATAATTGTTTATTCAGCATATAAAAATTTACAGATTTAATTTAGCGTTTCCGTTTGAAATCCATTGACTTCCCATTGACTTGCTTCAATATTAAGGGTACAGCGTAATCGCGCCGAGAGTTCGCTAATTGGAGTTTCTTTTAGCGACACGGAATCTCAATTCCGTGCCCGCCTAGATGGAAGTCTAAGCCGTTGGACCTATTTTCCATTGTTGAGTGGAGCTGATGATCTTCGATCCCATCAACGTGTTCGATGCGATCGCGTAGGTGCTTGATCGCGTTCTTTATGCAACGGTAGTGTTTTTTTTTTTTTTTTTTTCCATTGGGGTCCAGGGTCGCCCTCCAATTAAACATCGATATATAATTACAGACTCGCGTATAATTAGGGGCGGACTCCGCCGGCCTAAGAATACATCGATTTCTGTCACTGCGCATTAGCCGCGGGGTCACTGCACCGTTTATAAAACGTTCCGTAGATCCCGATGGCGAATTATAAATCGTCTGTAATGAGTGCGCCGCCTTTGAACCGTTACATGCTTACAGTTAATTCTCATCGTGGCTGTACGTAGCGGCTACGTTGCTCTTTTTGCAAGTCGAGAGAAAGAGTTCTTTGGCGATTCGGAATAAGTACCGCATGAGAGAAACGTACCCGCACATTTTTCAGGATTCTCCATCCCGCTTTTTTAAAACGATCCGTAACTTTGATCAATGCAGCATATTGAATGCATCATTTGCGATACGGCGTTTGTACTTATATGCGCGCCGTATCACATTTGCAGCGAGGCGAATCTATCGCGCTCCATTGTCCGACACTAACGAGACGAGCTTTAATTATTCTTACGTTGTTTTGCAAAGCAAAACCGTTTACAGCCGTCCGATTGTTCTTCAACGTGCCGAGACGATTTTCTCTATTCTCTTCGTCGAATACGCGTTATTTACGCGCAAAAAGCGCGTCGCGACGCGTCGATATTTTTTCGTGTTCCACTAGCCTGATTCCGTTTCGCCCGCGAAAACCGTATCATTTATACGCGTCGAGCATTTATCTGCCTCCCCCGAACACTAAAATCTCGAAATATCGCGGACGAATCTCTTTTTAAACGTATAGCAATTTGAACAGTCGCAGATTTTAGGTTTCTAAAAGGAACCTTTTCAAAAGGAAACAAAGCCGCAGGATATTTATTACCGGGTACATCAAACACTGGAGTCGTGATCCCATCGAAGAGGATCGCACGATGAACGAGAGCGCAGCGTCAGAATCGTAATCGCCCGCGGCGTCATTTCTTCGGCGCACTTATCGGCCGCGTATCGCGGACGACGCGCGCTCGCGGCCCGCACACGTGCAGCGCGATGCGCATCCGCACACGTGTCCCGTCAACACCGACGCGCGCGCGGCTCGGCTTGCGCGCCCCGAAGCCACCCACGTTAACGCTTTGTCTCCGATTGCTAAATCGCGTGTTTGGTCTACGGACGAGAAAGGGAAACGAGAGGACTCGCGCGAACGGATTGCGGTAGGCGAGAATAGGCGAGTCTCGAAAAGTGATTGCGCCATTAGCCTGGGCGGAATACCGAAATAATTAAGCGGCGAAGCGCGACGAAGGCCGTCGCGAGATAGCGGACGGAACTTCGCGAGGAGACGTAAAATAATTAGTTTTTATTTTCACTTCGCGGCGACCTTAATATATAACTCACCGAAGATGTGGGTCAGTTAATTGATAAAATAGTTTCTTCAAGCGCGAATGCTCTGATAGATAATTTCTCAACAAAGTCTTCGAAACGGAGTTGCAGAGATACAGCACGACGGAATGCTCGTGACGTTCAACGTAATCACGAACTCTATAATTTTTATAAAGCATTTTATGGTAAAGATAACTAGTGCAACAAGTTGCGTAACGTATATTACATTAAACTCGACTGTCTCAAGAATTGATTCTTTAATTTATTTAGAGAACTGCGAAGTCCCCCCCCCCGGCTCGCTATAACCAACGTTCGTTCTTTCTAATTACAGAGTCCTGGAACGTTGCACAAGGATGTCGGCGGTGCTGGTACGAAGGTCAGCGAGAAAACCATCGGTGGCGTCGGCACTGCGACCCTCACCACGCTCTCCTCCATTAACAACGCATCCAATACCGGCCGTAATAAAAACAACCCCGTATCTCACGAGGTAAGTTACAACGCCGATCGTCGGGAAGGACGAGAGCGAGAGATCCTCGGCGTATTGATCGTAGCCGGGCGATATGTCATCCCGGGCCCCGTAGATGACTTGGATAATTAACCGGTCCTGCGCTTGAATTTATTGCGCCCATTAATCCGCTCGCGCATTCGCGATCGGGCGGGCCCCCGTGCATGTGCGCACGTGGAATCGGCCCAGCCTTTCCGCCTTGCGATATCTATAAGCCCTGCGCCTGTGCGTGTGCGTTCGCACAGGCACATGACATTATTCAGTGCATGACTTATTGGACGCGGCATGAAGGAAGTACCGTTTACAGTTTAGTTCTACTTCTACTGCTGTCGCACCGGCAAGGAGAGTTGAATGGTCTACTCCGTTCGCGTTCGCGCACAATATAAAGGAACTTGGAACGATGAAAGTGTTTGTCTCGTCTCGAAGTTTTCCCCGAAGAAATTTTCTTTTTAACGAAGATTTGTCATTTATCTGGGAGATGTAAACGGAAAAAGAGCACGATGAATAATCGTTAATCAGCATCCGAAAGACTTTATGCCTCTTTTCGCGCCTTTGTTTAGGAACGGTGCGACGCGAAAGCGGAACAACTCGCGCGGGATAAAAAAAAAAACTCGATCTCGCCGATGACGCGATCGGGAATCGTTCACACGATTCGTCCGTTATCACGAGGGCACAATGTGCACGCGGGCCGCGCACGTAGGATTTTATTGGCCATTGTTAACGAGGAAAATTGTGCCGGCGCGGCGCGCGTCGACGCGCGCCCGCGTGCGTTTATCAGGTATCCGCATAAATTTATAGAGTAGAACTCGCTATCGGCGGCGATCGCGGCGAAACCCGCGGCGCGGCTCGTCGCGCGATTTTTGTTAACGGTTTTATCGGGGATTTATACGGGACGGGAAGGGAAATTCTCTCTTGAGAGAGAGAAAAGTGGTCGCCGCGGACTCGCCCGCGACGCTACTCGGACGGAACTAATTGAAAATTGTTGCCGTCGGCTACCTGTTAGGTCGCGATAAATTGTGTCTCTGACACGTGCGCACGCTACGACTACTCTTGTTCCATCGCCGTTTCGACGAAACCGTCCCGAACTAGCTGAAACGGTATCAATTGCTCGCGCGCACAATTTCGTCGTCCTTCGACGCGCAAAATGGCCAGGTAGAATTGCAGTGTATTGTATCTGTTACCTCGTCTGTTACGGTAGCGAAGCAATTAGAAGCCTTTTCTTCGAGCTTAAACTGATATCTTAACGAAGTTTTTAATCATTAGTTTTTAACGAGGACCAACCTGTTTAAGCGAATCAACGCTGTTAAATTCGCGGTGTGAAATTATGCTCAATTTGAGTCTATTCTCAATCATTCCTATATAGATCGCCACTGCTCCTACTCTCAATATGTTGTTAATTTAACTAACAATGAAGTTAAAATACTACTGTTCTGTGTTAAAATAATAAATTTCAACACACGTGGTAATTAAAAATTAAAACTAACAAAATGTTATTTAATCCAAGGTATTGGTTTTATTCTTGGTCCTGAAATAGCGTATCATGTTTCCTTTGCTGAACTTTCTTTCGTTAATTGAATTTACAAATGAATGAAATGAAGTTTTTCTTCATAAGGTATCACGTTGGTATCGTGTCAACGATATTGATATCATCGCTACCGACCGCAGTCAAGATCCGACGCGTATTAATCGCCTCGCCAAACGCTCATTAAGAGTAGGTACAAAATATTTTCTTTTCAGCCTGCTGTGGTCGACGCCGCTGGTTAATTTGCTCACCCGCGAACTGTCATTACGCCTGTCGCGGCCTCGATTCCGCCGCTATATCATTTCTTGCACCTCCGTGGGACAAATCGCCACGTCACCGTTGTTTGTCTCCCTTAAATGCTCGGCGCCTTTTTTTCGCGAGTCCATTACGTGACCGAGACGATCGGATTTCCTTGCGCAACTGTATGTACGCGATCGCGCGATCCCTCATGCGCGTCGCGGTTTTCAGAAGCGGTTCGTGCATAAATATACGTATAAGCAGGAGCAACCTGTACACGGATACTTTTTTTTTTACTTCGCGGATTGTTGTCACGCGGTTAATGCGCTTACGTCTGCATGCACCTCTCAGAGATGAAAAAGACGGGGTTCACCGTTACCGGCGCGTTGCACGCGATACATGTATTGCGCCGCGGTTTATCGAGCTCTCGGACATAATTCGTACGTGAATTTAGAAAGTCCGGCGCGCGAGATTTGCAGCTAATTGTTGTATCACGCTTGTGCAACTGCGACGGGCGCGAAAGCCAACGTTCGCCTCTCCGGTTACCGTCATTTTGTAAAACGAAAGCGCTCATTAGCCGGTCGACTCGAGGCGCGGATTGACGCACTCACCTGACAGAGAAATTACGTAGCTTTTACGTCGTAGGTAACTGCATTGATTCTTGTTCATCTTTTTCGATCGTTTTCTTAATCACGGTAGTCATATCGCAATTTATTGATAATGTCAAAACTATTTTACACGAGTTCTCTGATAAATAATTATAATAATACCGTTTCAGTCGATATTGATCGTTGGAGTCTTACAAGGATAGGTCGATTATAAATGCTCTCGTCTTTAGCAAGTTCAGGAGATAACTTCGGCATAAATGGCTCGTATAAAACGGTGCCCTTTCCGGAGAGACAAGATATGAGTCACGTCTCTCTTCGAGACATCGTCGAGTGGCGTGGCGTAACAAAGATAAGACCATAAATACTGGCTAATCGGAAAAATAACCGCTCGTAGGCGTACCGCTCTATAATTTTACATTGAATTTCTTTAACCTTCTATTTGAGAAATCATTTTCTGCAACTTTTACATGCTAATACACTGCAGAAGTCACACAACTAGTAATCCAATATTTTACGATGTAATCTAATTAGCGTGTATACGGAATATCTTGCGCAGTAGATACTTACGTAAAGCAGCTATGATATTCGCGTTCTCGTGATAATTTATACGTAACTTGTCGGATAGGTTTATACAGGCCCCGCCAAGGGACACGGAATCACAGACCGCGCGTTCGTAACGCTCGCAGCGATTCCATATATAGATCGTTCGATCGGAACATCGGGAGTCCCGGCGGCAATGCGCAGTTTGGGGGAGAGATAATTTATTATTAATTTGAGCTTTATTTAGATAAATTTAATTATCTACGCGCGTGTAAATGTCAATGCAATTGAATCCGAGCTATCTCATCCATGCAAATTAATGCCTCGTGTGTGTGCTCTTTAAAATCGTGAGAGAGCAGAGGAATGCTTGGGCATACGCCCAATACATAGCGTACGTACGTATGTTATGTAACCGTATGCGGTTTGCTCCGCTAATGTTTGTATATCAACGATTGTTTCGGATTCCTCGTTGACATGCATCGGTACACCTCGCCGACACCGCCGATCGCTCTAATCACAATTGGAGGGTGTCCAATTCTGTATACAGGGATAATTCTGTTAAATCTATATCTGTGCTCATAATAATATGAACAAAAATAATAATTTCGTCGCACCGACGATTCACTCTTATATTGGTTACGGTTCATTGAGGCCGAATCATAGCTGAACATTGATGAAGTTTTTCCTCCCTGCAATAACAAAAATCAAATCCGCATTATTGGTCAACGATTCACCAAGAAATCTGTTTAATTTCGAGAGAGAATTTTACATGTTGTATACTTTGTATACTTTGGTTATATTTTACATTGTTTTACGCGATAATTGAATTGTTGGCAAATTTTATTTGGCCATTATTGTTTCGCTTTGTCTCGTGTGGACATCATGAATTTGCGATTTGTACCACGAAGGTCTTTAATTTCGGACGATCCAAAAATGGAGTTACAGCAGTTGGGAACGCAATTTGCATTTCTCTTCTCTCTCTCTCTCTCTCTCCCTCACACACACATACGCACACACATACACACACGCACGCTAATTAAATCCGCAGTGCCTACGTGACGTGCGCTTTGACGTCGGAGCCGATTGTTTGCAATTCGACTGCGTTAAACGCGATATCAAGGATTCAGGACGTAAGTTGATAAAGTCGCTGCTGCTTGCTATAATAACGCCGCTGCCGTACGCACGCACGTCATGCAACCATAAGAAGCCTCAGCGAGTATCATAAGCGTGCTACAAGGCGGCGCGGCGTAACCCGATCGCTTCGCATTGTATCTCGGATTTCGCGATAGCATAAATACGCTACGTGCGGGGCTATCCCGATGTTAACGATCCTAGGCGAAAGTAACATAACGCCGGGATTAGCAGGAGAGAGTCACAAGCGGTTCTCCGCTTAACTTACGAGGCAACTTGTCTCCCAAGTCGACGTCGCGCGTCGCCTTTCCTGCTCGACTCTGTCGGGGTGTAAAACCGAGGGCGACAAGTTAAGAGAGAAATTACCGTTAAATGTCGACACTAAGGGAAACCGGCCTTATTATACCGCACGATTATTTAGTCGTTTGAGTTTACGATATCGCTAAAGAGACCATTTCGAAGTAATTTTATCGAGTGGTGACGAAATTACAATCGTACGCTTAAAATACGAGTATTCAAGTGGGACGCCCGTGTCGTGCTTCTCGAAAGAAACTGTACTTGTAGCTTGTCCTTTCATCTCCGTATACCGTTCTTGCATAACGCACGTGACACTTATATCCTATTGTTAATACAATATTCTCATCTCCGTCCTATAATTTAATTGCGCGCGCGCACACTCGTACATGACAAACGACCGTCGACGGATAAAATATCAGGACTCACAATCAGGCAAGAATTGAGACACGATTCCGTATTTCATAATTATCCCCGCTACAATCGTACTTGCTAAACGGGAGACAATGCGACGCCTTTATGTCACCGCGAAACAATCGGCACTGCCGTCGGTGCTCATTATAGTTCACTTGCGAGCCTCTTGCACGCAGCCAAGAGGCATTAAATATATCTTCGCTTTCTATACGAAACAATTTACCGCAATAGAAAATATATTCGGTGCGCTGAGCGAAAAACATAAGATTTCCAGGCATTACCGCAAGGATTTTCTTCTTTAAAACCGCAATTTATTTGACGTTGTTTTTCTTAATATTTGTGCTTCTTATTTATATTTCAATCGTTGATATAACTTGGTTTTTTAAATTTTAAGCTTAAAAAAAAGTGCGAGTGCAAAATTTTTGCAGAGTTCACGTAAGATTTTCCACCGTTCGATTGCGGGTAGGTAGATGGATTCCCATGTTTTCCAACGTTGCACAACGAACGGTCGTCTGATTAGCCATGTATCGGTTGCTTTGTCGAATCTCATCACCGCGGCCACGCGGAAACGCATAGCTCGCACAGACGTTTCTTCTCTTCGGCACAACACGTGCACGCTGCGATGTACCGTTATCTCCATACGCACTTTGACTCCGTGCATATGTGGGTCTCGGATGGTCACTCCTATGCTAATGGAGATATCTGTTTATCCGTTCGGTTATAAAGCCTTGCCGTTGCGCGTTTCGTGGGCGCGCGCGCGCGCGCGCGTGCAACCTTTACATCGGTGTGGGTGACGACGATAATGAGAACTTGTATATCGCCGGCACTATTAACGGCAATTGTCCGGCTCGGGAGAGCGACATTAATATATACCGGTTTGTGCATCGAACGCGACCTAGAATCCCACTATTGCACCATGTTATCATTGCGCTTTAATTTCGGAATAAATATCGATGTAGCGCAAGTCGTGCTTGGATGCACGTTCGAAGGTCCAATAATTTTCATTGCCCCTGAAGAAACGTGAGAATGAACGAGGAAAACAATTACGAGTATTCTTCGTGCGGAGCGAAGAAGATTATTGAAAAGACAGCTAGGAAATATCTTCCTCGCCAAACACCAAGCGACCCATGCTTGCAATTACCTTCCCTCCCTTATTCTCTGCTCGCTATCGCTCCGAGCCGCAAAATCCAGCTCGTCCATAACGATGAGAGGACAGGCCGCGGCTAATTCCCGACGTTTAAATTTCTAATGATCCACGATCAGCGCGCGCGACTATCGCGACGTGCGAACACGCTTCCAGGCGGCCGTATATAATCGGCCAAGGGGGGATATAAATATTCATTAGGCCGGTTCAATTATAAGACCACCGAGGGTTACCGGGCTGCGTTATCGGTGTGTGCCGACGTGTAAGCGCTAAACACGTATTGCGCGTACGCGTTCGCAACTGACAAGGGCATTCGCAAGTGTGCGTCGGTCGACCACGGCGACAAAAGGACGATGAACTGTACCAGTAGCGTCGTCGTCGTAGCGGCCGGCCGGCGCGGCGCGGCGCGGCGGCCGCGACGAGATAACCGGTTTCGGATATCTGCGAAATTGTATACCTGATGGCCTATCTACCAACACGGTTAAACTGAATTCAAAGTGGCAGATAGTTCCTACGCACCTACGCGCACCCGTTGCTTTCTGGAAAATAAAAGAAATATCCGTCAGTTAAAAAATAAATTAATTTCTCATACTGATATCTCTTACAGTTTCAGATGTTTCTAACTTTAAATGCTAATTTTTTGACATTAGTATCTTTCTGCTATAATTTTCAATGTAATATTTTTACTAAATATACTGCTTTTTTATCTCTATAGCTTAATTAATATCTATATATGCATTATAATAATTTGTAAACGCTGCGAAACTTCGTATGGAGAAACATCGCACAATACGATTTCTTTTCTCGTTCTCGGGGATCGTGCTAACACGCGCGTGAATTGCAAACTGACTTTCTACAACCAATTATATTGGCACTGTTTCACTAAAATCTTTTGTTTTCCAAAGGAATTGGCTTGTTTAATTTATCGAGTCATCGTAGGTTTCACGTAAACCGGTCTGAAAGGTTTTTATCGACAAATTTATCGCGACTGTATCGTATTCTGAAAAAAAACTGTAACTTCTCGTGTTAATTATCGCTTATCGCAATCACAGATTTCGTAGCACGCGCGATAGCCGTCTATCGTTCTCGGTGTCGAGCAACAAGAAGAACACGGCAAAAACCAGGAGTAGCCGTCGGCCGTATGGTATTAATATCGTTCCATCTTGCACTGAGGAAAACGTTCAGGTCACGCGTGTCCCGTTAGCGTCGAAGGGATCACGCCGAGGGTTAATGGAACCGTTCTGATGACGATTCGCCGGCGATTCGCGATCGTTGAAGGCTGATAATAAGTCAGGGCCGCCGTTACGCGGCGGCGCGTTTCTCTCTCTTACATAATGGGACCCCGCAGACGTTTGTCTGTCGATCGACGCTCGTTTCCGGTGGGCCGTGCGAGCGTGTGTCACGTGACTTCCGCCGTAAAATCGTGCGTAACGCGTAACGTATAAATATGCACGTACGTGGCGCGCATCCTCGTGTGCGCACGATCGAGTCGTATATGCGACGGCACGACCAACATATGCGCGCGAACGTTAACGAGATGCGCGTGCATCAATCGTTTGTAATACACTTGGAATCCCGAGGTCTTCTCTCTCGAAGAGCGCGCTCTCACACGCGAACGCTGGCGATATATTCCTGTTTACTCGAAGTGGCTACAAATTTTGTCATCAACGAACGCCCTGAGGAGAAGAGAGCTATGTTGTACACTTGTGAAATTAAGAATGAATCTCTACCTCGCGACTTCGAAATGGTCTAGTACGCTGTACGCGATTCACGACGTGCAGCCTCGCTCTACAGAGTTTGTTGAAATTCTCATTTTGCTCACACGCTTATCCGATAAGAATCTCAATAAACGCCTTTATTTTGAACGGGCGAAACTTATGAGTTCAATGTACCAAATACGACCAGTACAAAGATTTCGATTAATAACTCGTTTGCGCTAATCTAACTCGTTAACGAGAGAAACTTTTAACGAATCATACGCGATAATGACAGGTTTGAGTACCAGTTAGTTACGCTTGAAGACATGATGCCACAAGCACGGTCTTATTAATCTATATTATGATCTTGTTACGCGATACATATACATCTTTACGAAATTACAGAAATCGCGGTCCATCGAGTATAGACACGTGACCATAATTGATAACTTCGATTAAAAAAGCCGACCGATTCTTCGTATCTTTGCAGTGTTTCTCGCTAAACGCTCAATTCCTTTATATCACCGATCTCGAAAGACAATATTCGACGCGCAACGCGCTCCTTTTCTTGGATCGCTCGCTTCTCCTTGAAGCGAGCGATCATTATAATTCGCGATGCACACGCGAGGAAACCGCGAGGTCCCTTCACAATGCGCGTTCGAAGCGTCAAAACCTTTCGAAAACGATCCGCGATGATCATTGTCGAACAGCTGGTCGCTGGTATTCGAAGTCTCGTGAAAAAATGCGTCGTTAATCATCGTAAAAGTTTTATATCGACGCATTACACGCACATTTAATGCACGGCGCGTGCAGTACATGTTGCGTAAAAATTATGCGTGGAGGTGCGTGTGTACGTTCCTTTATCGTTACACCTAGAATTTACAATTCTGTGATGGGTGATGGATCACCTCAGCGATCTTTTGCACGTCGTATATATGTATTTGTGAAGGATCATCTCTGATCCTTTTGAGGGGAGGGGGGGGTAAGATGTTCATAGTTAATGTAGGCGATAATTTGAGGGTGATAAAGAAAATGATCTTTAATCCTTTTAGGCGCATATTTATTTCGAACCGATTTTGTTCTTCTAATAATAAAACTTTATCGCGCAGTGGAAGTAATCATAATAATATGTAGAATGTAGACTGAAAAGCCGATAAAAATTTTTTTCCTCTCAGAAGCGCTTACTATACTTATCCCACTTTCATGACACTGATCGCGTATGCTTAATGTATGCTGTTGTATTTAATGGGAAAAATAATTGTCGCGATGCGGTTGCAGTTTCAGCGTTCCTCCAAGATGCCGTCGCACAACGCATCGCCGAGACCGATGGGCGATTAGTATTTTCCGGTTTCTGAGGTTGTGCGTTCCGTTGTGTGTCAAGGCGATCGGCCTTGGCTCTATTTTTCTTTTATAGGCAAGTCATTATTTGCAATCGTTACATAAATGTATCATCTCGCGAGCATATAAATCGACTTTTCGTCTCCGACGATAAATTTAACTAGCATGACTGATTAAAATTAAAACGCTGTGCAGGTGTTATCGTGCAAAGCGATCGTTTGAAACAAACCTTGAGGATAATTATCGCGATCCACTATCAAGATTAGATTCAAGCAATTAAGTTGAAGTAATAAGGCATTTATTAGTTATTCGTAAGATTAATATCAAGAAAAGTATCGAAGTTTTCTTAGCAATTACCGTTGTAGTACAGTAGTCACGCCGAAGAAATCACTTCTGGCGATAGCGGTTTGCGGCGTAAAGATGTAAATTGAATATTTGCATAAGAATCCTTATCTAATAAACCTTTCCCAGCTGCGTACGGTCTGCCAGCGTACAGCGGTAAACAATTCCTCAAGGAAGAACCTCCGAGCAGACCTCGGAAAGCATTAAGGTCATAAATTGCAGGTGTGCCAGAGTACAGGAAAAACATTCGAAAGGTGTCGGCGTGAAGGAGAACTGACAGCTCGTTTCTTTTTCGCGGTCAGAATTTCGGTGCGGGTCGTTTACAAAACTTTCCGGTTTATTTCCCAGCCGGTTCTTCTTGCAGCTGCGCTTTTTCGATGCACTCGCATAAACCACACGCGCCGTTACAAGACTTGGACGATTCAAAAGGGCGCCGAGAGAGTGGTAACGGAGAAAGTTCGTTTCTCTCTCTCTCTCTCTCTCTCTCTCTCTCTCTCTCTCTCTCTCTCTCTCTCTCTCTTTCTCTTTCTCTCTCGGGCCGCGTCGTGCAGCCGATACTCGCCTGCGTGTGCGCTCATACGCATGTTGTACATGTCAGTGGCAACAGGCGACACTCCGCTGAATCCGGTAACCGCATCACACGCGTGTGTCCCAAACACGTGTGAGCCGCTCACGTGTGCAAGAAGGCCATGTGCGACTTTTCCTTCGCGAGATCGTAGTCCGCATCCGGTTACATCCGCCCAAGTTTCTCGACGCGTGAAAAAAAAAAACAATGAATACTAAGTCACCTAATTTCACAAAAAATGCACTCGATATTTATCGTATGCACATTAATTATAACGCTAGGAATTTTAGAACATAATAGTATTAATTATTGGTTTTGTCATTACTTTACTTTAGTGTTATAAATTAATGCTGAAACTTCTGTCAGAAAGCTTCTGAAAGAAATCTTATTTCTTAATTTTTATAATAGCGCAAGTATATTTTCTCTTTAATCGCGAATAAAAGACTCACCGAATGAGAAATTTGCGACGAGCTTGAAATGTGACTTTCACGAATTTCTGAGGGGCGACAGATGATGAAATCCCAATCGAAATAATTGCTTCCCGGTCGTTTGTGCCGTCGAAGACGACGAAGACGGAGGAACGGGAGTTCAACATTCGGTCGAATCTCCGCTCCAAGGCGGAAATTGTGTCGCCACGGCCTACGTCGTGAACGACAAAGTATCCCCGTCGTGGCTCGGCGCGCGATTGAATTTCAATACGCAGAAGTTGTTAAGCAATGAAAGGCTTCCACGGGCTTGACGCTCGATTGTCTTTCCAGTTTCCATTGTCCGCGGGTGAGGCGCACGGAAAAAAATCGTAATAAAGGCCTTCTTGGGTTCCGCGAACGTGCCGACCGAAGGATCCGTTGTTCCTCGCGAGCGGATCGGTCCGTCGGGCTACCAATCACGGGGATAAAAGTAGGGCGCGCGAGAAAAAAGGGGGTACATGATCTCCAATCTTGTATTAAAATTGTATCTCTCGAAATACTGGTTTCGATGACTGGTCGGAAGAAATATTCCTCGTAAATCGTTTATAAATGCTCAAGGTGGGACACTTGGCAGTTAATGTGAAAAAGAAACGCCTACTTGGTCTAGTCACTACCATATACGTATAAAAAGGTTTCGTTGCCTTATTAAGGCGTTCTCGTCTCGTCTCGTCTCATCTCGTCTCATCTCGCGCGATTCTGCGCGTCCAGTTCGTCAACTGTGGACGAAGAAGGACGGAGAGCCGGAACTCCGAAACCAGTTTATTATTCGAAACGCACGCCGCGAGTACGCGTAAAAAGAAGCGCGAGGCCTCCTCGCGAGTCCGAGATGTTTTCTAGCAGGTTTTATTTGAGGTCAGTTTCGTCCTACAAGAGAGAAAGATGCGACCGCTTATCGGCTCGTTATCATCTCCGCCGATCCGATCTCCCCGCCGCCATTGTTATTCTGCTGGAGAAATTACCGGTCTTCATCCATAAACGCGAAATCGTCGGCGCCGGACGATCTCGCCCGTCCCGGAATCGCTTAAAATGATAAAACAGCACCGTACAAATAAGTTTATAGACCGCGTAAATATCGGCGCCGTGGCCGCGTTTTCCGCCACTTGAGGAGTCTCTTTCTCCCGCTGACTGTTTCGCCTTGCGCGAAACTTTTGTTCCGATTCATGCTGATTTCGGCGTGTCCGTATCGGTTTTTCATAAATAAATCATATTGCTGTTATTTATCTGCAGATGAAACCGTGAATTTCGTTCGGGAGAATTTGCACAATGCCGCGGTTGACGTTCACCGAAACCTGATCCATACGCGATTGAAACGTATCGTTTGTTTCATAAACGTATGTAAATCGCAATATGCGCAACTAATAACATATTCATGAATATTTCTCAATAAGCAAGCTTTACCTAATCTACCGTGTTTGAAAAGGACGATTATTGCTCGTCGCGCGTTGCGCGTTGCATTGTTTGACATTCATTCATATATATATTATATAATATGCGGTATATTTGCATTTTTATTCCTCTAATGCACTCAATTTATATAAATCCTTTACTCTCTGTGGTTATAATTTTTAACAATCCGTCCGATATTTATATTTAGATAATGACTCGACACTCGACTCTTATCGATTGCTTTTGACAAATACGCTTCTACATGTAAATAACTTGCGTCGCTCATAATTTGACACGGGAGATACCGAAGCAGATAAAATAAATGGTTTCTTCGAAATCCGCCTTTCGTCGAAGCGCAATTATACAGCGATATTCTCCAGTAATGTTATGCAACCAGCGGATATCGTACCTATACGCGGCAACGCGCGTCCGAACGTTTCTTATGAATTTGAAAAACCGGGAGTGCACAATTACAAGGCTACTCCGGACTCTCGTTTCACGAGTCATTGATTATTAGAAGCTCCGACTTTACGTTAATGCCGCAATCAATCGCAAATCGAGCGACCGCGAACAGCCGTGTAATCTCCAGTAATCCCGGGGAGAAATCTGCCAATCGCATCATCCTACGTGCGTTTTTATCGTCGACTCCGTTACATAATTATGAAATTTATCTGGAACACATCCGCGCGCGAATATACCGGTGAAAATATCGGTGAAAATACCGGTTGCTCGCTCGTGCTCCTTTTGCTTCGTTCGGAAAGGAAGTGATCGACCGTGTAGTAACTCTTACGCAATCCCGGCCAGGATGTGCAGCACGCGTATGTGCGTAGGTGCGTCTATAACTTTCGATCGGGACGACCGAAGCGAGTCCGCGACGACGACCGCTGTCGAGACTATGGGGTCGGTTTAGCAAGTGTATGTCAATGATAGCGTTGGAGGATATCATTCGGTATCTTCCTCGGAGTGCGTCCAGGACGGAACCGCGCGTGCCCGAGCGAAAGAGGAGAAATAATTGCAGACGCGAGAAGAGAAACAGGAAAGCCTGAATGATAACGTTCGTTTTTGCTGATTCGGCCGCCACGCTTTGCAGTTTCGAGCTTTCGCGTGTTCCGCAAAACGGCCCGAGGAACTCCAACTGATTAGCGATTTAATCGTATCTCGGCGATTTGAACTAAGGTAAATTAGATAAATGAAAGCAACAAGTATACGGATATCAGATAAGATCAAAGATAATGTTTCCAGTTCACATCTGACCTTTTTAACGAGGGGATATGGTGCAGTTTTTTTTATTTGCGATTTAGCAGAACGGTAAACGGTAGACGATGCTCAATAAATCCTCCGAGTAATCGGTAAATGCACCGAGGGAGGTCGGTGCATTACAGGCGCATTAGAAATAACTCAAATAACCCATGACGGACCTCGTTAATTAAAATACTAACGGTAAATTCGAGGATCGCGCTCGAGCACATCCGACTTTAGTTCGATCGTAAAGAGCTCTTTAATTTCTGAAAAGGATTCTCAATTTTTCTGCTCGCGGTCTGGATTAATTTGCACGATAAATATGGAATTATATCGCTATTTCAGGTTTTTTTAGCTTATCTTTATTGGACGAATAAAATTTATATCAAACATTTTGACACGAGAATTTATTTGCGGATATTTTCTCTTAGCAAATACTCGCTGGTACGTTAATAACTGCAATTTAATTCGAGATATCTCTAAATATGTTTCCGGGACATTGAACGCAGGATTTGCTTTGGCAATTTAAGTGGACTGACCGAGCCTGGTATACAAATTTTAGAACGTTTAAATAATAATATACTGGCTCTCGCGCACCTTGGCTTTTATAATCGTCCGCCGGCATCCCGACCAAGTGTAAGATTTGCGAATAGTAAATCGCCGAGAGTCGCAAATTGATGCTGTGCCAAATTATAGTTACGAGTTCGCATCTGTTCAAATAATCGCCGATTCTCCCCGAGAACACGCGTATATTTTGAATCCTATTAATAGCCGCGCGAAATTAAGTCGTTAACGTACGCATTAGTCAGTGATTTATCACGCTTACTGGCAGACGGTTTCACTTTCCCGCTTTACAAGAGATCGCGCACATCTCTATAACAAAAACACTTTCTAGTTTATACGGGCGGAAAAAGTCAAACAGTTACTCGCAGCTATAATCTCGATAACGGAACATCGAAGAAATCTCTATCCTATATATAAAATTTAACTCCGATTTAATTACTGACCGAGACTTCGCGCGCAAGTAATATCTTTCTTCTCTCCGCGCGTAAAATTTACATTAATTTGCAGTTGAAATTTAATTTGCATTTACATCGCGATACGCGCGATCCATGGAATTCGTAAATTAAAGTAAAGCTGTATATTTACATCAGAAAAATATCTTTCTTCAGATTTGGTTTTTGGCTGAAGAATTTATTTTATGAATTCTATTACTTTAAATTATCAAATTATATGAAGTAAATGTGCAGAATTGGGACATATATAATACGTAACATTTTCGACTGAAACGGCGCATGGCGTCGTTTGCATCGATCCGTCTGGTAGGGCTGTCTTGATTTGGCATAATCGGAATTAATTGATAATTTGCCACTCAAGGGATTACGAATAGCCGGCCCGTCGACCGGGAATTTTATTTCGCACGTGGCCACCCGAAATACTCGCCGCCCGGAAGTTTTAATGAGCCGCATTCACGGCAATCACGAGTGTGCAGTTTTGTTCGCGGCACGCGTGCGCCCCTTTATGATAGCGGAACGAAAGAGTCACTTTGCGTTGCGTTTCGCCGAGCTATTTGCCGGCAAACACCAGCATAAACATTTATTTATTCCCATTCGTATATATACCGTTACTCTCTCATATTGTAAGTGATTTTGAATCGCAACGCCATTCGTATAAGTATTTTTGCTTGCGTGTATTTACTGAATTAAACAAGGCAGCTGATGCTTTTACAAGCGCGCGATTCGTGGGTGGATGAGATATGTTGATACACGTATCTAGTGGCTTCCGCGCGAGATATTCCTGTTTATCCAATCTCCCGCTGTGTACATACGCAAGGTGTATCATGTAAATCCCCCTGGATTTTGCCAAGCATTAAAATTGAAGAAGACTTATTATTCATATTTCTCAGATTCATCAATCTGCCTCTCTTCCAGCAACGAGTGACTCGTTCGCGCGAAACGTTTCTTAGAAAAGAATCCGAAAAATCCAATTCATGAGACTCGTCGGGGAAAGTGCAACGCTAAAGTACGATATTATAGTGTTGCCATTAACGTTGAGAACACGCGGTGAAAATGCGCCGCTGTTTGTATCCGCGTATCCATTTAAGTCGCTCTCAAGGCGCACGTTACGTCGTAACGGAGCACCGATCGGCTCCGCTCCATTCCGCTCCGCTCCGGGAATCGGCTCGCTCGCGCGGGTTAATGAGCTCCTCCCTGCGTGCGTATACACCATGGCCGGAGTGACGTTTCCACTCGGCGTACCGTCCTGCTTCCGAGATATCGATACGCCCACGTGCCGTCGCCGGAGTGTCCCACGTATCCCGAGTACGCGCGTATTAGGTACTCGGTCGCGGCTGCTATACGTAATCGCGCGCGCGCGCACACAAGCGCGGCAACCAGCTGCAGGCAGCATCGCGTTGGCGCACGCGGCATTAGAAAGGCGGCCGCGACTGGGAGATGTCACAAGGTAAACCGCATAACATAACTGGGGATACACAGGGAGTTATTGTGCATGCCTATCTGCGCGATCGGTAGGCAATACGGTTTACCGGCCGGCGGCTGAAACCGAGCGCGCTCGAGCGTCCTTGAGGAAATTTCTCCCTCGCTATGTTCTCGCCGCACTTTTGTAGCCGCGCGCTCTCCTGAAAACCGCAAGGCTTTTCGCGACGATTTATTTTCGAATCGCGGAACAACGTTTCATTATCGCATCGAGGTTGTCCCCCCCCCCCCCCAGGTCGGCTTTCCTGTCTCTGGCGGATTTTCGAGTTTTGAGGGTCAAAACGAGGCTTGGCTCGCAGCGAATTCATTACGTGAGTCTTGGCGGCGCGATTCGTGCGTGTTATTTATGCGTGCGTTAAGCATGCCTCGACCTGCCGCGCGTTGGAGCTCGGCGGCGAACAGCCTCCGTATAGGGTCGACAGAGAAAGAGACGCGAAAGAGCGCGAGAAACCGCGCTATTGATCAGGCACGCGAGAAGGAAAGACGGGAGAGAGAAAGGAAGAGAGAGAGAGAGAGAGGCAGAGTGAGAGAGAGATTGGTAAGAGCGGGGCGAGGTAAAACGCATGCAAGATTACAATTTATACGAGCGGCCTCCGGACCGCACGGTTATTCACTCGCGACTTTTTATTTATGCCGCTGCCCTCCCATCCCGGCTCTCGCCCCGCGCGAAACGCATCCGCGTATATCGCCGGTCCGAGAGCCGCGCGCGCAACGGACGATAATAATTTTTCATTACACCAGATCAGAGAGCGAGAGAGCCGCGCAGTCGCCGATCCATTCTCAGACCCCGTATTTTAATTGGGATCCGGGGATTTTACCGCGCACGAAATTAACGAAGCAGAGAGAGAGAGAGAGAGAGAGAGAGAGAGAGAGAGAGAGAGAGGAGAGAGAGAGATTCCGGTCTGGAAACGTCGGGCGATGAAAATCGTGCCATGCGATCAGCCGGCGCGGCGTTTGATTGAATCGTTTCGACGAGAAACGTGGGTTCTTTCGCGAGCGCGATTACGTATAGATGCAAAGCGATGTAGAACCAGAAGGCAACAACGACGCGTGTGAGAGCACTTGTGAACCGTCTGGCGACCCTTTAATAGGAATTTATGCCAACATTCTGCCTGACCTTAATTGCCGTCAGGCCTGATCAATTGGCGCCGAATCGCGTCGTTCTTTGTCGTAGCTCGCGCCTTCGTAGATCAAACGTTTGCGCGAGGAGATTTATTTAGAGTGATCGTCGTGTGATCGGCATTAATTAAAATACAACGATCGTTACGTCAAATGCGTTGAGGAGAGCACTTGGTATTCCAATACGAATATTTCGCGTATAGAAAATTATACGTTCGCGGTTGCTGTGCGTCGAAGGTAAACGTCGGTGACACGCGGAGCGATATCCAGAGCTCTATTGAATATTCATATCAAGTGCATTCGTTACCTCGATACTTTCTCATAACGTCACACGCGTAAATACTGTTAACAGTGCTATACATCTGGAGCGAGGTGAACGTGGTACCCACCTCGGCGAGGTGTCTGTTTCCAAGATACTTAAATGCCGAAAATAAACGGCGTATATTTTCTCGCGTAATTTTATTTATTGTGAATAAATAAACTCATCATTTTTCTTATTCTCGCGTAGGGTGAATAGTCTGAGGAAGCGAGAAAGCGTTTTATCTCTCGGATGAAACGTTTATATGATTCTCTAGAATACAGCAGATTCCGGAGGTGTTTGACCCGCGCCATTGGACGCCATTAGATAATTTATCGCTTTGCCGTTAAACACGTTCCGCCGACTTATGTCAGGATATTCACCGTGGATATATACTTTTCCGATGCCGGGACATTCGGAGTTGGCAACGATACCCGAAATCGATTGCCGGCATTCGGCTATAAATATTTAACATCGGCGGAAAGACGCGCGAGGAAATCTAATGAACGGCTAGAGACTCCGACGCGAACCTGACGAACAACAGCAGGCCTGCATGCTTGTCATTCGAGGTGCATTCACGACCGGTGACTGCCCCTGGCCGTTGGTACGGAAAGGCATGGCTCTCCGCCGACGAAACGTTTTAATGGCTCTCTCGGCAGCGAAGAAATAATTGTCCGGGTCACTTCTCGGTGTCGTTAAACTTGTTAAATCGGAGGTCACCACATCGCATACGGACACACGCACGTGGAGACGTATGCCGATGCCGTGCATTCGCGCATGTGCCACTTTCTTTAAGAGATCATACCACCGCGCCACTTTCACGATGCGAAGAAAAGTCTCCGACCGCCACGGAAGCGATTCGGGCAATTTTAACGCGATAACCGAGCGCGGGGTAATTGCGGTGTTATTTCCTCGCGTCGATAAAATTGCGCGGCGAGAAACGCACGAAAGGTACTTCGTAGGAATACGTTAGATGTATATTGATACAATATACGAGCAATCTCTCAAAAGGTTCGCGAAAAACTTTTTTCCGAGTTCGGGGGATGGGCCTGCAACGAAAATTAATTGAATGTGCTCTCTCCGCATCCTTCTAAACATTTCAATGTTCACTTTCTCAGCACGTGCAACTTGATCAATTTTATATTTCGGCTGATGTTTCGTGCTGGAACTATAGTCATCCTGTACCTTCTCGCGAAACTCCACTGATCGTAAGATACTGCCCTTGAAAACTCGAGTCATTGCACGCGTGGGCAGATAAATCTGCGAGTTCGAGCAAGTTGCGAGCTTGATCTTTTTGTCCAGGTGTCGGCGTCGCGAATCTTATTGGTAGGCGCTTTGATAGGCTCGTACGTAAAAGAAAATTCTTCTATTTGTTCCAGAAATTGCCGTCTTTCTTCAACAGTAAGGCGACGCGAGTGGACAAGACGGACAACAACAATGCGAACAATTCCAACAGCACGAGCAACAACATCCACAATATGCCGCTGCACGAACCCATTAGTGCTACTTCCCCCGAAGTATACGGTATGTGAGAACACTATGATTACGCGAAAATCGCGGTACCTTATATGCGGCGCGTGTGGGGAAACGTGCCAGTCGTGCCGCGCTATCATTTAATACATCGTCGACCGAATTGCGTATTTAAGACGCCGCGGATACGCATCTGAGCGTACGGAACGCGCTGTTACGCCGACGTGAATTGCAATGGCAATATGGGATTACGGCACATGTGAGAGATATTATTCATGCTCCTCCGGAAAGACGATTCTCGGTTCGTACTTCGCGAACGAATAAACACAGCTTTGCACGGTTTAATAGAGATTAAGCGCTCTCCGTAGCCGAGATTAATCAAGGAAAACGCGTGGGATTTATGTACCAAAGATATTAACGCTCGTAGCGAAAAAAAAAGAATCTATGATCCGTCGGAGACTTACGTAACTTCCGCTGCGGACTCCTCGAAGTACGCAGCCTCACGTGTGTTTTTTCTTCGCGGAAAAAATAGCCGGGAGATTGCCCATGACGCCCCAGGAGGCGGTGAAGTATTACGGCTCCAGACTGACGGAATTCGAGCGCGCCGAGATCGAGAAGTACTCGGAGATCTGGTACCTGGGCCTGCCGGCCCACAAGATCCACGGCGAGGAGGTCTCCTCCCAGAACGGCGGCTACGACGACGAAAACGGCAGTTACAACAAGGTCCTGCACGATCATATCTCCTACAGGTGAGCGACCGTTCTCCTTCGCCGATGCCCCGGCGATGTGTGGACTTTCCCTCTTCTCTCCTAATTATTATCGCCGCACGCGCACGAGCTTTGTTTCGCCGACTACAGCTCGGAGATCGTATAGCTAGCTAAGCTTAGCAATGGAATCTCGTGATTGCGCGCACTCTTGCTGCATTCCGTGCGTCGTTGCTCTCGAGAGGAGAAATTGCGGTTGAGAGCTGCGCGTACAGTTGTATCTAAACGCACGCGGTAAACTGTCGAGATAAATCGCGAAACAGTAAGTAAAAAATGTTCAACGACGAATTTTCTCCGCGCGTGAAAGATATCCACGTCGACGGTAAACTGATGGTAATTGCGAGAACGCGACTCTTCTTTTCGCCTTTCTCAAATCTCGTGGTTTACGTCGTTTTCTCGGTTTTTTTTCTCTTGCACGTGTGTAAATTATACGAAACTTGTGTGCATTCAGATACGAGATTTTGGAGGTGATCGGCAAAGGGAGTTTCGGTCAGGTGATTCGAGCGCTGGATCACAAAACGGGACAACACATCGCCATCAAGATTATCAGGTACGCGGAAACGGTACACTCATCACTCATCTCGCGATGACTCAGATCAGCGAGATACGATCTAAAGAAAAACGCGACGCGCGCGTCCGTAATGGGATAATGTCTGATGCATCCGGCATTTTTCCGGATGCGTCCGCTTTCCGAGCGCGCACTGCGTCGTTTCTTTATTTAAACAGCGCGGCTTTCACTGTCCTTGCAGGAACAAAAAGAGATTCCATCATCAGGCACTCATCGAGGTGAGAATCTTGGAGCATCTCAGAAAGAAGGATTTGGACGGGAACTCTCAGCACAATGTGATACATATGCTAGAATATTTTTACTTCAGGAATCACCTGTGTATCAGTTTCGAATTAATGAGGTGAGCGAGATCAAGCGAGATAAGCAGAGTCGAGCCTCCGCCCGCTGGAATTTATTTAAACGAACAAGTAAAATTGTCGTTGCAGCTTGAATCTGTACGAGCTAATCAAAAAGAACAATTATCAAGGATTCAGCCTGAGCTTGATCCGCCGTTTCGCCAACTCGCTAATTAGTTGCCTGAGACTGCTCTACCGAGAGAACATAATTCACTGTGACTTGAAACCGGTGGGTAACACGAAGGAGCGCACAGTCATGTTTTATTCATTCGTTAATCATTCGAGAGTGCCGTGTCTCATATACATTGTCATTGTTACAGGAAAATGTGCTGCTGAAACAACGGGGGAGCAGCTCGATCAAAGTCATCGATTTCGGCTCGTCGTGTTACAGCCACCAGCGCGTTTACACGTACATACAGTCGAGGTTCTACAGGAGTCCGGAAGTGATTCTCGGTCTTCCCTACGGCACGCCGATCGATATGTGGAGTCTGGGCTGTATCTTAGCCGAGCTGTACACGGGATATCCCCTGTTTCCGGGCGAGGACGAGATAGAACAGCTCGCCTGCATTATGGAGGTCCTCGGTCAACCACCGGAGCACATTATCAATCACGCCACTCGTCGCAGGCTCTTCTTCGGTAAGCTATTAATATATCCGCGAGTACTAGAAACTCTGGAGGCAGAAGTGTCCCCACTGAAGATAAAAAAACGGTCGATGTGCCGCGCACACGGTAATACTCAGAGAACCGGGTTTAAAATAATTGCAGATCAGAAGGGAAGTCCGCGATGCGTGACAAACAGCAAGGGCAAGAAGAGATGGGTAGGTAGCAAGAACCTCTCGCTGGCACTACGGTGCTCCGACATGCTCTTCGTAAACTTCGTTAGCAGATGCCTCGAGTAAGTTCCTTACAATACGCAGTATTCTAGCGTAGATTTATTATTCGAGAATTCTATTATACAAAATCGACTTTGCTATTATGATATCTTTGAAAATCTAAAGTTCTCAGTTGATAAATCGTTTTATAGAAACTATAAGTTTTTTATAGTGAATTGGGGCAAGTTTCTTATTTGTCGAATATATTTTATATTAGGTATTGATAATATATTGTATTATATTGTCGAATTATGCAAATTTTATACCAAATGATTCATTACACTACTAGGTGGGATCCAAAGAAGCGTATGACCCCCGACGAGGCGATGCGTCACGAGTGGCTGACTTCGTCGTCGACTTCGCACGTGAGCTCCTCCTCGTCGGCGATAGCCTCGTCGACGGTAAACGCGAGCGCGAATACGACGACGACGAGTGTCGAGACGCCGCGGGAATCCGCGCATGCTCCGCAGACGGTGAGCGTGACTGTGAGCGCGCCGCGGCAACGGGCAACGACGATGGAGGACCCGCCGTACACGATGTACCGGTTGTACAAGGGACGCAAATACGTGCAGAAGGTCACCACAGGCACCGACGTCACCGACAACGGCGGCGGCCTGATGGTGAAGAGCAAGCTGAACGGCAGCGCGAGCAGTCACGCCCTGGCGAGCAGCACGCAGACAGCGACGTCGAGGCACGCGTCGACCGGCGACATCGTTGCGAGCCTAGACCCGAATCTCGACGACTCAGGCACGTTCCTGCCGCCGATATTGTGAAGTCGGGTTTGCGCCAGCCACTTCTAAACGCGCTGCTCGCGTACCGACGCGATCAACAGGCTCGCTCTGTGCACCGCTGCGAGAATTGCGTAGATGTGTTTATCACTTGACGTACATCAAGAGCGTGTGCAATTGAATAGAAAGCGCGTATAGAACTGGCTGGTCGGTCCGACGTTACCATTTCTCGATGCCAAACGGCTAGTTAAGCGCAAAGTCGCTAGTCTCGGCATGTATCGAGCTGTGAGGCCAAAATGACGATCTGACGACGGGAGAAGAGCGCGTAGGCATGATGAGCAATATAGAGCGATTGCGTGATCGATTCGCGCGCCCCCGAGGACTCTAGCGATCCAATGTCACTCAGGTAATCGTAATTAACTCGCGCGCGCGCGCATTATCGTAGTTATTCGCGAAAAAAACATAAAAACTTGCTGCCTAAGATGAGGATATTAGCATCGTTAGTGTATACCGATTCACATTTCGACATGGACCATTGTACCTATGTGGTTCAAATGTTTATCTCGCGCCTGTATGAAACTGAAGATATTAACGGGTGACGAAATCTCGGCTGTAGATGTAAAAAAATTACCATTGAAAATTTGTACAGAATTGCGTTGTTTGCCTTGCTGTCGACGAGCCGTGAAAGACGATTCGTCGCCAGGTTGCGTTTTCGGCGGTAAAAAAAAAGCTCGCGCGAATGAACGCAATCGGAAAGTATACTGTATAGCAGCATCATGCTTTAGGTAACTACGCGAGTGCAAGCGGCGCGATGCGATGTACGTATCGTGGCAACGATGTACGATAGAGAAGTGAGGAACTCTCGAAGCGAAGCATATTATGGTTGAACAACGATTCGTCCGACATTGCAGTGTAACGTCGGGGATTACCATCGAATTACGGTCGCGCCGAGAAGACCTGAGTCGTCCGAGACCTGTGTGTCGCCGACACAAGGTCGCGCGATTAATAACGAAGCGTCAAGGCGAAGAATAACATTAATACGTGAAGCGTGCTCCAGTTTAACGAGGCCTGAGTAGTCTTATTGTGATATTAAACTACCACTGTCTTACTTAGATCTCTCTGATATTAAGAAGTAACGATCGCTAATATAATAATTTCAATTAACTATTAATCATTATTTTCTTATTATCTGTAATAATCGCTATATCGCTACTATTTACCGCAAAGATATAGCGGCATACAAGTAACGAGGATTATCATCGATATAATGACAGAGTTAACACTAATTATATACGTAGGTATGTACAGATTTTAATTACGCGGTTTTCGAAGTCCCAGAGCAGCAGCAGCAGCAGCATGCTAGTTCATTTACTATGATATACGTAAAAAAAAACTCCGATAATTTTAGCTAATTTTTCAGTGCGCGATTTTCAGTGAATTTTCACGTGATTCCCTATCACCGCTCTTCTGTTATCATTAATCGTCTACGCGACGTAACGCATGCTTTATTACGTCGAAATTGATTAATTAATGTTGATTAACGCCCCGTGAGATTCCTCTCCGCCTTCGCAGTACTACCTATTTACGCGTTGCTCGTAGCTTCTTCGCATTAATTAACGATTTATGATTTGACACGCCCTTTCGGAACCATTACGAGCATTTCGCGATATGCAGAGGATTTGACAAGAAACAAAACCTATTGTATAGTATTATATTGTTAGGCTAATTTTATATAGACTTGGTAATTGTTCGATGTGCCCGTACCCATTCTAAACTTTCGCAAGACACGAGCTTGGTAATAATTACATCATCAGAAACGTGAGATTCTCCATCGTTTGCTGCTTTCGAGCTTCCACCACGGAAGCGTTATCTTCCGTTTTCGCATGCTTCTCTAATTCTTAAAGGTCCTATTATACGTATGAAACCGTTGAAGGCCCTACTAAAACTTTTAATACGTATTTTATTGCCACGGTTAAAAATTGGAGCAGATACGTGAACATCCGATACTCGCAAATTATAATCGCGTACAAGAGACTGAAATGAATCATTATTTTATATTGGAAACATGGCGAAATTGTTCCTAATAGTTCGTTTTGCAAAAAATCGATATGTCGCCTTAATTTTATTACATTTTTACAGCGCACTCGTTCAGTTCCTTTATGAACTTATTGTTTGATTCGCGAAAAGTTATCGAACGTCTCACGATGATAATTGGAACGAATGAATGAAACTGGACTTGCCGTCACACAAACGGGGTCCCACTTTAGGTTCCAAGAACTTTTAGAACAATTAATATCGTACTAATCGTAGTGGTATCGCGCGACATAATCGGTGAATGGCCAATAAAACGCGAGCGGAGGTATATTATAAAATGTTAAGAATTACATATAATAAATATATTATTCGTATACGGCGAATCTGCCCGAACGAACGACTGATGAAGTAGCGCATTATTATATATGATACATGATACACGATTCTCATGACTTGTGGCGGGTTCGTAGCGGTCGCTCTCGAGTAATCGCGTCGACGTAGCGACGATCATCACGAAATCTCGGGTGAACTTTTCGTTCGATTACTCTAAACGAAAAAAAAAGAGACGAAAATTTGACGAGAGAGTAATGTCTATGAGGCGACGATATTTCTAGGGAACCAGATATATCAAATTGTGTATAAAATAAAGACGTGACTGTATGTGCGTGCATGCGTGCGTGCCTGCGCGGGAGACTCGTCTCGGGGAGAGAAAGAGTGGAAAAAAAAAGAAAGAGTGTGGCCGTATGATTTTATGCACACACACACACACACACATATATCTAATTATATAAATATATTATACCATTATACACGTGAAGCGCGGAAACGCGCAAGGGCAAAACGAGTTAAGTCTAGGATACGATAGAGGGACAATTAGAAGGGCGTTCGCGAAGGACACGCGGGACTCCGTCTACGAAGTTCCCGTCCTGCCCTTTTTTTAAAGAAAAAAAAAAGGCAAAAAACGCCGTTCAATTGTACAGTCTTAAGTTTTTAGTTGTGTTCACTATTGTATACAGAGGGATCAAATTATAGTATCTGTATAAACAGGACGGTTGTATTATCTGCGTGACGTGCATCATCACTTATATACGGATCAACACATGCACATTCGGCACGCGTGTGTCGCGCGTACGCCCAAAAGAAACAACGAGAAGCATGGTTCGTACAGCGAAAAACACGCTAGTGATCGGTTTCACCGGCGTCGGTTAACTCGACTCAAACCCGGGGGGGTCTTTTGTCTTCTGGAACAGACAGAGGGACCACGCTCAGGCAGAGAAGTGGAGACCGACACCGACGAAGCCGGGACTACGGTGAAAAAAAGAAACAAACAAACAAAAAAAAAGACAGGGCCTGTAGTACTATTTTGATATCATCCGAGAAACAGCGAAAAAATCCGTGAAAAACCCACGTTCTTCGACTGAAAGCTTACTCGACTTCGCACCTGGTCAATTCGTCGTTCGCGAATGAATAGTCGTTGCCGTACGCTGGCGATTTCTCCATACGGCGCGGATGGAAAAGGGAGACAATCGCTTTTTCTAGTCCAGGATGTAACGAACGTGCTCCGAACGTACATACACACATCTCACTTGAACGCGATGGAGAGAAAGAAAACGTCGCGATGGCCGAGCCTCGTAGATCATCCTAGTAGGACAATCATAGAGTTACGCGTTGTGTTTAGACGCGCTAGTAAATTTTCATTAGATGATAGAGACGCGAGTGATGGCGTGTAACAAGGGAGTAAGTATCTCTCGTTCGAGACGCTCGCTAATGCGTAAAATGATCCCGTGGGCGCGCATCGTGACGGAGGATCGTTTAGATTATTAAACGACGGCCAACGCGCGCACTTCGCTCTTCTAGGCCCACAAGAGAGAGATATCGGCACGCAAATCCACGCGGAATTGAAAATATCTCAAGAGCACGGGGAGGAGGAATGGAGGAAGAATGATTCCGATAAAAATGTGGGAGCGAGGGTTCATAGAGAGAGAGAGAGAGTGAGAGTGGATTTGTGAATCTGGCGTTCAATTGCGGATGTCTTGTTATAAACATGTAAGTGCGAGTTCGTCAATTTCTGCCCAGACTTAACTATAGCAAACGAGAGAATTGCTAAATAATAAATTGATTATAATGACATTAGTGTATATATATATATATATATATATATATATATATATATATATACATATACCATATATATATACTGATACGATACTGAAGCATCATCTTTTGTATCATTTGTTCGTTTGTTTTTATCTTACTGCGTTTGTCTTTCATTATTAATGCAATACCAAGATGACTCGGTTTCGACTCGGTATCTTGTGTGTAAATATATAACTAATAAAAAAAATATGTATACAAATGCAACGAGGGCAAATCTTATCGACGAATCTTCCTTGCACTCCCCCTTTTCAGAATTTCCACATTCTACAGTGTTAAGTACCAAATATCAGTGATTTAAATATTTTATTTAACATACTCGTATTAAATACACCACTTGTATGAGATACAACGCAATAAGCAGACCGGATGAGCAAAAAGGTCTGTCGATATTCAGAACCGTTGTTTCAAACGATGAATTACTTTGCTGCTAATTTTAATTAGCGAGAATAGACGCGAGTTCTGAATACAGACTACGAAGAACGCTAGGAGTGAATAAAGAATGTAAAAAAGGATGAGTAAGTAACGAACCTCTTTGAGGAAAAGCCGGAAAAGGACAGTTTTCGAGAGACAGAAGGCACAGGATGATCTAACATTATATGTATGTACTCCTTGGCGACGTATGCATTCGTACTGAATCTGTGAATTCGCCTTCTAACGACAGATGGATGGATGCTACACACACATATTCTTCTAATGAAAATATAAGATCGATGACTGATTTTAAATAACTGTCGGAGATCGTTGCATGCACGACAATATAGATAGATATATATATGAATACCACAGCATATACATAGTCAATAATCTCGAAGTAAATCTTCCAACGCTTTTGTTTCGATGCTACCTCCGCCTCTCTCCCTTTTGGGTTTTTCTTTTCTCTTTTTTCTCCTCCTTCAATTGCTTTTGCTTCTCTCTAAAACATAAAATTATATTTAAAGCTTTATATATTTATCATGTATATATAAATAGGCTTTTAGTGCATTTACGCTGCGATTATTATCCTACCTGTCTTCCTTGTCCTTCTCCTTCTTCTTCTGGCTCTCCAGCTTGGCTTTTTCTCTTTTTTCTCTCTCCTGCTGTACGATAGTAGCTGCGTTCAAGTTCTTTTCGATTCCACAGTCTCCACCGCTCGCTCCATCCTCTTCCCCGTCTCCCTCGCTATTGTCTTGGTCAGACATTTGACTGTATTGCGCTAGTATAGCCTCCCGTATTCGTTTCTCCTCTTCCGTGTAGCTCCTCTGCGTCGTCGTGGGTAGACTCTGCGACTCCAACATCTTTGCCAGTCTGACATCGACGTCTTCCGTCGGTGCGGGCGCCGCGGCCACTTCCGCACCTGGCAGCCACTCTGCCCACGCGCTTAAGATTTCTGCTACATGACTGCTAATATCATCCTCCTGCAACGAAAGAAATGCAGCTCTGTATCATAAGGTATATTACGTAATCTCATGCAAGAGTGCAGAGATAAGAATTAATGAGTATTCCTGGCGCGTCTAAGTGAATTAAAAATTGCGAGAATTAAGATTTGAAGGTCTTGTCGAAAACTAATATACGGAGTCAGCGTGAGCTTCTTCATTTCTCTTATGATCTTTGAATCCTGATGGGTCTGTCCGGGACTCTTGGCGAACGAAAACGACAGAGGACAGTTACTCCGCAAGACGAAGCGACCGGGATACGCGCGCACGCGGGTAAGACTCGCCGGTAGGAGAGCGTACGGGAGTCAGAGACACGTACTTTCGGAGCACGACCTCGCGGTTTCTATTTCCGACCGGCTGACGACGCAGCGGCGCGCGCGCGTTCTAACCTCAACGCTCGGTGCCGCGCGCGGGTCCCACTCACCGTCACGCCGGCGAGGATGCTCTCGAGCGCCTCTGTCTTCTCGTCCTCGGACTCGTCGCCCTCGAGGATGCCCCTGATGTACGTGCCGAAGACACCCTCGTCCGTGTTGAGCGCCTGCAGCTTCCTGCTGAGCCAGGCGTCGAACGAGTTGGCCGCGACCGCCATCGTTCTCACTCGTCCAGTCCGGCCGGTCCGGCGTCACCGGCGCCGGCGTGTGCGTTCACGCGACTTGAACTTTTCACCGGCTGCCTCTTCGCGCGCGCCGAATGGCGAGGGTAGGAAGGAAGGATGAGGAAGGACCGCAGCGTCGCCGCGATGACACCCCGTCGTCCGGGCAGTCACATCTTTCAAAGTTGGACGCGACACGCCGGCGACCGGGCTCGGTCATTTCCACGACGGCGCGGCCATCGTCGCCAGGCGCCTTCGAGCTTTCCGTCCGTTCTTTTCCTCCGCGCGACGGCGCAGATCCTCGACCCGCGTAATAAGACGTAGGCTGCGGTCCACTTGACGCAACTTGACGCTACAAATGCTTTGGAGCGTTCTTCTCCTTCTTTCTTCATTGAAAGAAAAGAGAAGAAAAATGCTTCGAAACATTTGTAGCGTCAAGTGGACCGCAGCTGTAACCAGGCCCCGATGCCGCGCGTGTTGTCACGCACGACGACGTCGCGAATGTCGCATGTGCATGTCGCATGTCGCTGATGTCGCAGTTCGCAGTTTCGCAGTCAGAGTCACCGTTTCTGTAGCGCATTTCCAGCGTGCGCACCGCGCACCTTACCCCGGTCTACATAGGCCGCAGTTCGCAAAACGCAAGACACACGCACAGTCTACATGTCAATCTAACAAAGAGGTTAGGTTGACATGTAGTCTGTGCGTGTGCTTGCGTTTTGCGAACTGCGGGCCTATGTAAATGTAGACCGGGTTATTATGGCTCCTGCACACAGGTCGCGGCAGCGCGGCAATGCGGCAACGCGGCACCGCGGTAACCAATTACCGTCTTGCCTTTCCGTTCTACTTCTGAAAGTAGTACGGAAAGGCAGAAGATGGTGATTGGTCACCGCGTTGCCGCGTTGCCGCATTGTCGCGCTGCCGCGTCCTGTGTGCAGGAGCCATTAGGGTTGGTATATAATAGCCGTAACCGTTGATTTAAGCCGTAATCTTTAAGAAATTGACCAATCACAGTCGATTATTCTTCCCACATTCGACTGTGATTGGTCAATTTCTTAAAGATTACGGCTTAAATCAACGGTTACGGCTATTATAAACCATCCCTTAAGCTGGCCACACACACTTTCCGTAGAACGTAACAGTAGGATTTCGACCAATCGCGTTGCTCAATTCGAAAACGTACGGCCGTACGTTCCCGAATCGAGTAACACGATTGGTTTGGTCGAAATCCTACTGTTACTGTTACGAAAAAGTGTGTGTCCGGAGCCTACACGTTACGCATCGCAACTGCGCGCGCGTTGCGTTGTTGGCCGTATGGTAAAGGCCTGGACACACGAATCGACGGAAGACGTAAGACGTAACTCGTAAGGAAATCCACTAATCAGAGTCGACTATTCCCCTCTTCTTCCCTCTTAAAGAAGGGAATAGTCGACTCTGATTGGTGGATTTCCTTTACGTCTTTCGTCGATTCGTGTGTGAAGGCCTTAACAAATCGTGTAGGGTGAAAGAAAAAGCAAAAGAAGAAAGAAACAAGCGATTCTCGATTTCAAAACGGCCGCCGCGTTATCGTCAGATGATCGCGGCCGCGCGACAACTTCACGCCGCTCGCAGCGACCCGCCGCGGCGTAGCGCGCTAGTGTTAGTGTTCCCTTCTAGCCTCGCGAATGTGTCGTCCCGTTCGTCGTCACGGACGTATTTCCCGTAGAATATGAACGTGATCGCGAAATCGACGGCCCTCGCGCCGTTCCTGCGGGCGACGGCGACCGCCGTCTCAAACGGAGGGATACCGGTGGCCGCGACCGGTAAGGTTCACAAGCCCAAGATTGTCGTTCCTCCTTCCGTCAGACGGACACTCCAGCAGACCACCTATCAGGTTCTTCTTACCGGACCTACGTGCGTAAGCTCGGGAGTCGCAGGTGCGTCCGTATTATCAGTCCGTTCTGCGCCACGAATTTGTCCCGTGAATGTCGCATCCCTCTCGGCATTAAATCGACCCGATATTCGCGCTATTCGCGATTATATAATCGATATGCGCACAGTCGCGCACTTTGCAGGTCGCTGCGCTATCAGTCGAACTCAGGCCCGTAAAGCTACTCCGGAATAGCCTGCATTGACGTTGTAGATACGAATACCTAGATAGATGAAAATCAATAAAAGATCCTGATAGGCTTCTTCCTACCTCCCCCCCCTGAAGCAAGAATATAATCTGGATTTGTGTCTATTTCAGCCAGTACACAGATGCATCAGCGACGTTTGGCACACACCGACATTCAGTGGCCAGACTTCTCCCATTATCGCAAAGATGAAGTGCAAGATCCAAACGCAAAGTCACGGGACAGTGCGTCGTCCCGAAAGGGTGTCTCCTATCTTGTCGCAGCTGGCAAGTACATGGAAGATGTCTAGGGGTTGAGAAAATTACAAAAGTGAGAAAATTCATTGAGTATCTACGACTTCATTTGTCGAAATCTAATAAATCTGTTCACTTTTGTAATTTTCACCTCGTTTCAAGACATACAATTGACCCTTCGATACATTTTAACCCTCAGTTACCTCACCTGGGTCTGAGAGACCATGCACATTGTTAAAACGTGCAGGGTCTTTAAAACGTTCATAAAACCCTTGTATCTTTTTTTAATCAGTACTGCGTCAATTTGAAAAAAAGCAATCTTTTTCGCTTTTTCAGAAAAATGTCTTTCTTTTTTAAAAAAAACATTTACATTTTTTAACTTGAAATAATCTAACTTGCAGTCTTGTAGATCTTTAAAAGACGCATCGATTAAAAAAAAAGACTTCAAATTGATGCATTTGTCTTAAAGATACGAGCTAGAGAAAACGACAGGGGTCTCTCAGACCCTGGTGAGGTAATATCGGAGTGTAAAAACGTAAGGTAACTGAGGGTTTTTAAATGTGACAAGTCGCTAACTAAATCATCTTTGATTTTGTGTACGCAGGTGGTTCCGTGGCGGGTGTCTATGGCGCGAAAGTCGTAGTGCTCACCCTCGTTGGGATGCTGAGCGCATCGGCCGACGTACTCGCCATGTCGAAGATCGAGATAAAGCTCGACAGTATCCCCGAGGGCAAGAGCGCTGTCTTCAAGTGGCGCGGAAAGCCCCTGTTCGTGCGACACAGGTAATTTGAAATACCGATGCTTGATGATTTACCGCTGTAAGAAGACGTTTTTGTACTTTATAACGTGATTATCATCTTCTATTTACAGAGGGGAAGCAGAAATCGCGACGGAAGGCGGGGTGGACGTTGCGAGTCTCCGCGATCCGGAAGAGGACAGCGCTCGCGTGAAGGATCCCAAGTGGCTGGTCGTTATAGGCGTTTGCACGCACCTGGGATGCGTGCCTATCGCTAACGCGGGAGATTGGGGCGGTTATTATTGTCCGTGCCACGGGTCCCACTACGACGCCAGCGGTAGGATTAGAAAAGGACCGGCCCCGCTGAACCTCGAAGTACCACCCTACGAGTTCGTCGAAGGCAACGTGCTCGTTGTTGGTTAATGACTATTCGCGATATCTGTAGTCAAGTAATAAAATATTTATGTATGATATGATGCTCCGTGGGCACACCTGCGCAATACCTTGTTAGCAACGCAAAGAAATTGGAGAAATGTGTGGTTTTGTATATTTCTTGAAACTTTATTGGAGAGCTTTCATTCGAACATTGCTGATACATCCGCTGTGTCGGATTTAGAATAAATGTTAAGTGAAAATATCTTTTGTGAAACTTGATTGCTCTTACCAGCGTACAGCTGTAAACTAGCGTTACAGTTTTACATAAGATATCAATGCGACGTGCGTACAACTTTTCGGAAAAGCAACGTCAGTTCGTGGGCGAATTCGCCATTGCGTCCGGAAGCCCCGCATAAATGTATAATTCGTGTAAATCCTACGCAACCCCTATGGGTCTCACCTAATCGCGGCTGTAACTCGAGTTACAGGCAGGGGTAGGGGGTAGGGGGTTGCGGCGATGCCGCCGCTTCCGCGAGGAGGCGCCAGCGGTCGGCGGCGCGGCCGAAATTCCTGCTGCCGGCGAGGGGGCCGCGAAGCGCGGCGACAATCGTCATCGCAATCGCCGGGCGATCGCTGCCGGTCTCACCTCGATCGCTCTCGTCGCTGCTGGCAGCGTACGGAGAAATCGCGCGCGGCGTGATCAATAGTCTTTACCGCTCGCGGCCCGTGTTTTCGTGCCGTTTACGAGTTTGGAGTAATTGGAGTTGGCCGCGTTTTCGCCGGCCGGCGCGCCGCGGCGTCATACTTGCCATTGTTCGCCGAGTTATATATTACGTATATAACACCGCGTATATATTACGTCCGCGCGCGCGTTAACCCCCTCGCCGACCAGCTGACTCTCCCACCCTCCGTCTCTCTTCTCTCTCTCTCTCTCTTCTGTTTCTCTCTTTCTCTCCTCCCGGAACTGACACTCGGAACCGCCGCCGGCGACGCATCGCCGACGATGTATTGTCCGGTCGCGCGCCGTCAGCGAGCCGCGCCGCTCCGCGAAAGGGTTGAAAGCCGAGGGTAGGAGAAGGTCGTCGTCGCGGGAACAAGCGAGAAGGAAACGCAAGGAATTGAAGCGCGCCGCAATTGCCGGTGAGTAGCAAATGTATCGCGATGTATCGTCAAGAATTCTTTGTATCGCTCATCGAATTTAGCGAAAGCTTATCGAACTTTTTATTTTTTTAAGCGGAATTCGAGAAATCGCGAATTGCCGAGGCGGTCGTATGATTACGGGCATTGACAGGTACACGACGATAGAAAATCGTCGAACTAGACTCGCGAAATAGACCTCTAATACGTTTCTGCTCGTGTATCAGATCATTTTCATATCGCGAGGAGTTTATTTCGATATTTAAACGCATAACGCGACTCGAATAACATCTGTTTTTTTTTTCTTGTTCACGTCGTGCGATAAACAGGAGTGTCTTACGCGTATCTTTTCAGCCGCGAATATTCCTCAAAACGCGATAAGTTTTCGGACGGCTTTTGCACTTCATTCCTAATTCAATTTGACGCGCCAGGCGGTTGCTCCAGTTTTTGCAAGTTTCTACAGCGTCGGAATAAACTTCTTGCCTTCGTTCCAGGGAATATCTCCTTTTTTTTCCTCGGTGGGGGGGGGGGTACACGGAACGTCGCTTAGATTGCTCCGCGGTGTTGATATCGCATTCTTCTCCGTGGAATTTCATGCACGCTCCGAAAGCACGCGCGCCCGCTGCGTCGACAACAAATCACGAAAGCGACAATAACAATCGATGACAAACAATTCTTTCCTCGTTTGCACTTTTTCGATAATATAATATTAATAACGTTTGTTTCTTTATTTTAATCAGGAGCTTTATTAATTAATTAATTTCTTTGTCGGTCTGCTTATTGCATTTATGTGGATATACATCGTTTCTTTTTTCTATATCTCGAAATAAAGTTTTTCTCGTATATAGCTTTTTGTTAATACATGATACTATAAAGTTTATTTTAGGGACGTACATACTGATAAAGACATACCGCAAGGTTTATTTTTAAGCGTCGTCTACAATGGTAGCAGGAGTATGCATCAGTAAGACGTAAGCAGTAAGCTATTGACCAACCACAGTCGATTATTCTTGAATTGTAAAAATCCCATTAGTCAATAACTTACTGCTTACGTCTTACTGTATGTTCCTGCTGCCATTGTGGAATACGCTTTAGAGATGCGACGTTCACCCGCGCGCTAAGCTCTGTGAATTTGGAAATTGTCGAACCGATGATACATCGCACTTATATTTCAAATACAGCAAGCAGCGTCCTGATAATAATAACCGTTCGATGAGCACCGCGAATTATACCAGTTATATTGGGTTGGCCAATAAGTCCGTGCGATTTTTCTCGATGAACATTTATAAGTAAAAAACCGCACGGACTTTATTGGCCAAACTATTACATTTCGCATTTCATCCCTTGTTTGGTAACACGGGTATCGGCACAAGCGCGCTCGAGCCGGGAGGGGGGGGGGCATGTGTTTGTGATGTATCTGCACGCCTGGGTCATCCAGCAATGATTTCCGTACACGTGAGCCGTGCTTTGCATCCCGGTAACGGTTCGCGAAAACAACCACCGCACTGCCGCTCCTCGCAACACTTCGGGGCTTCGTGCGCGCGCTCTGACCTTATTGTTTCTATTCACGTAAATAAAGACAGTGTTCATCGTCGGTTTGATGCCGTGCGGCACGTTGATGCATATTCAAAATTCACGCGAGGAGCAGTCGGAGTCGGACCAATGATCTATAGACCTCGATCGATCATCACATTAGGTTCGTAAAGCTTCTTTTAAAGTGGAACGAGAAAAAACGCTCTGGACGGTGATAAGAGACGTTCGTAAAATTCGCATTAACACTGGCTTAACAGAACAGTGGCGTTATGTGAAAAATATTAGCATACTCGATAGAGCAGACTCTCAATCACGGCGGAAATCAGGGAAGCACAAAGGTGAGATTGTATACAATATTATCGTAAAAAAGTCGGAGATATAACGGAAGTATATGATACTCGTTCGCGTGTCCCGATATTTTTCCCCCATCGATCAATTGTCCGAAATGCGTGCTCTCTTTCGGCGATCTCGCCCGTCCGCCCTTCTCGGCCGCCCCTCGCGCAACCTTGTTCTGGCCGAGACTGTACTCGTTGTTCACAAAGACGATCGTTACCCACCCCGGGTGAGGATCTCCAAGAAAGTTGCAAGTGCAAAGGCTGCGAACGGGCACGAGTTGCGATGCAAATGCCGTCGGGTTCCCGGCATTCTAATTCTTATGCGTCAGCGAGCGAGAAAACGCGACCGAGAGTGCGGCGCGCGCGCGCGCACGGAAGAAGGGAGCTCGCTGTCCGTCTTCTCTCGCAGGATCCAGTTTCCCTTTTTCGGTTTTTCTCTCTCTTTCTCCCTTTCTGCCTCACCTCTCGCCACCGACGGCGCAGGACGAGACTTCTCTTTGCTGCTTTGTGCCCTGCATCCACCGAGCGCACTCGTTCTCCCTCCTGCGCGCGCGTATGCGTGTGCGTATCCGTGCGCGCACGCGAAATTGCGTGCCGTCGTAACGAGAGAAAGAAAGACGGAAAGAGGGAGAGAGGGAGAGAGAGAGAGAGAAAGAGAGAACGGAACCCCGCCGCAACACGCGGGCCTTCACGCTGGAGGAGAATCAATAGATGTGCGTTGCATCTTGCCCCTCCTCGTCCCCCCGCGGCCCCCTCTTCGCGCGTTTTCGGCTGCCACCCTTCTGCCACTGACTCCGACCTTCGCACGCGGGCGTGTACTTCGCCGCGTACTTCGCGAGCAGCGATTTACGATTTACGAGGCACGCCGGCGATCTAGATTCGCGAACGTTATTAATGCAAGGAATACGCGGGAGAATTTCAAAATCAATCGACGAAACGTACGAAAGATTTCGTGTAGGTGTGCGATGCACTTTTTATCATGTTATTCGTCTATTAACTTTGCGCTCGATATGAAATGCGAAAAATGTTACCTTCCTTATCGAATCCGTAATACTTGCGAGATTGAATTTCTTATAATTTATGTGGATAAGAAGCGAGATAGGGGAACTGTATTTTTTTTCTCTCGTTTCGCGTCAATGAATCGATATGAACGTTATCCGTGAAAGGTCGAAAGTTCATCAGCGGCTAAATCTACTCGTGCGAGCTAATTTATTAGCTCGCACGTACTTTCCGCTACGCCTCGATGGACCGTTCGCCCTTTTGTACGCTTTTTGTAACTTTTCCGTAACCCGTTCGCGTTACCGGTTTTGTCTACCGTGTCGTTGCGTTTCGTACGCCATATATTAGCCACCCTAGCTTGTCTACACCATCGCGCGCGCGCGCGCGATTCTATCGTCTAGGAACTTGGCGCATAAATCAAGATTGGTGGCGGATAAAGGCCAATTGCCACGTAGTCCTAGAAAATGGTATAATTTGGTATGTACGCTCGGCTCGTATTTTCGACGTCGAACTTCCCGCGGCATCGATTGCTCGTAAAGATATCTATGTGAATGTCAGCCGCCCTTTTTGACCGCCTACTGAATTATTTACAGCGATGATTGTCGCTAAGAAAGCACACACCTTTCGCCGGCTCTATGCCGATACAAATGTAATTAGGAAGGGTTAAATTAAGGAATATATCTGTTACATGTTTCCTGGATGTTTCCCAAAATCTATTAATTGTAAGACCAAAATGGAATCGAAGTTTCTCAGAAGAACGTTTTCTGATGACTTCCTTTGCGACTTTCATTGTTTATACATAAAAATATTGGTTACGCGTTAGTGTTGCATTTTTCATATCGACATAGAGTTCGAGCGTCAAGGAGGTGAATTATTCATCGTCTGGGGCGAAAGCTCGGAAAACTGTTCTTGAAATTTCTCTCCTCCGTTAAATCATACGCCCCGGCCTTCATTTTCAGCTTTGTGACGACAGAGATCGAATATATCCCCTGCGTCTTCGTGAGGGAAAGACCGGAGTCGTTGCGGTATCTATACTGTCTCGCTATATTACGCAACGACGTGCGACACCCCTCGAGAAAAAATAATAGCGCCGCAAATAACGGCCGTTGCCTTCTTTTCGTCGCATCGTCGCTGGGCGTCGAAAGGAGACCCTCGACTTTAAGCGCCGCGACGCTGCGTGCATCGCGTCGCGCGCGTTAGATAGATACCCGAAAGTAGCGACAAGGTTTGGAGGTCGATAGGACGGGAGCGAGATCGAAAGCGACCGCGAAGGGAAAGCGACGAAAGCGAGAGCGCGCGGGGTAATCGTAATCATAAACACACAACCCGGCGCAGCGTGGGTGAAAGAGGGAGGAGGAGAAGAGAGAGAAGAGAGGAGGGAAAACGGAGGGAAGCTCTGGATGAAAGGGAAAGGAAGGGAGCGAGGGTGGAAGGATAAGTGAGAGTGAAGAGAGGCGGGGGCGGCATAAGGGGGCGCGTAGAGAGGGCGGTGGGCGAGTGAGAGGCGCAGGTGAAAGTGAAGCGAAGGTGGTCGAGTTAGAGCGGCAGCATTCGGGGAGGGTGAAAGGAGGTTAATGATTAGTTCTTCCGAGGTCGGGGGCTGTTGCCGGGTGCAGGTTGCTTGGCTCTTCCCCTTGGCCGCCCTTTTCCTCCCCCTTTCTCCTTCGCATCATCATCCTCCTTCTCCTTCCTCTCGCTTCCTGCCGCCATTCCGCGTTTTCCCCTCTCGCGCCGATATCTCCTCCTTTCCCCTCGGTCCCTTTATCATTCTCTTCAACCCCCTTCGTGGCTCTCGGCCATTCTGCCAACCTCCAAAATTCAGACCCCCCCCCCCACTATCGCTGAAGCTACGCACGCACGACGAAGTTTGAAGGCTTGCAAGGTTGTTCTCCCCTCCATCCCGGGTTGATCTCAGGAACGTGTCGATTCTTTATGGGGCCATCCTAGAAACCGCGGAGTGTATGTGTGTGTGTATATATATGTGTGCGTTTGAAGAATTTCTATTTTGGCAGGAATCTTATCGGTATTTGAGATTTTCTTGGGTTCGAAAGGCGCTGCATTCGTGACATTTTTCCTGTTATTTTGATGGATTCCGATAATGGACCAATTATCGATCGTCACACAAACGTTGTATACGTGTATTTTTCTATTACATTACGAATCCGCGTTGAAGTGAACTTTGAACCTGTTGACGTTTCCTACGAGGACATTTCTATTTTTATTGTTCGCGGCATTACCATTTACCGCAGCATATAGTTAAAAGTTAAAATATACTCTTACGCTATTAAAAGCTTCTCGATTATGCGCATTATTATAGGCTCGAGGTAAAATTATTACGCGCGCGCGGTTCGTATTACGTCGGCGTAGGTCGGCGCGCTGCATAATGTAGCAAGCGAGTCTTATATCGATCCCGAAATTGGTGGCATCTTCATTGCACGCTCGAGAGAGGACGCATTCAGAGTCACCTGCCTAATCTGACTAACAAATTTTATGCAGGGGACAAGTGCCGTGTACATATACTGATATACTTATACACCGACCTCCAATCTTAATGATTAGAACGCGGCTGCTTTCTAACGCTTTCCTCGAGCGCGTTAGAAAGATTTTGTAAACCTCGGCCCGTGTTCATGTACGATGATTTCGAATGCAGGTGCACGACCCTTCGCGTCGTTAAGAACGGTCGGCCGTAACCACCGCCGCGCATAAATATTGAATTCAAGCCAACCAAAGCTCATTTTATGAAAATTCATGTTTTAGGGTCGTACCATACCGTAAGAGGATAACTGCAAATTATCGTCCTGAGTTTTGATGATTGATAAAAGAAATCTTTTTTCAAATATCGGTTTTTTTAGGCGAAATTTCTATTCATTCGCGCAATTAAAATTACGCTTAAAATAAGTTTGAGTAGGTATATTTAAATCTACGGAAATCATCTCTATGCGACATCTAAAGTAACTAATAGAAACACGTCTGTTTATTTTTATGGCATTTTATACGCTCGAATTTTTTAAGTTTTTCCCTCGAGCGCAAACTCTGTTTATACTTGCACCACGACTTCGCCGGTGAATCAATCGGCCGCGATCGACGTGGTGTATTTCAGCGTTTCTACCGTCCCACATTATGCTCTTCGGCATTTTCTGCTGCGTCCATTACGTAGCAACGAGCTTATTTTGTCGATTCCTCGGCGGCGCCGCCGCGTCCGGTGCTTCCGTTCTTCGTTATCCGGTAGCCGGTAGTTAAATTATTTTATCGATTGCGCGAAAGAATGTCTCTTCTCCCACGCGAGAGAGCGAAAGAGAAAGTAGAAGAAGAGAAAAAAGTAGAAGGCGAGGAAGAAAGGTTCGCCGTGGCTGCTCGCCACCCCTTGCAGCGTCAGCCCTGGCTCCCTAACGGCCTCCGAGGACTTTCCAGCGAAAGTGATGGCCGTGGCTGCGTAGGAAAAGCGCCGGGAGAACGATGCGAGGGTGGCATTGGCGCGGTGGTGGTCCGTGTTCTCAGCTCTCCCGCGGGAGGGGAGGGGGGTTGGCAGAATCGTCGTTGACGGCGGAGGGGTTGGTCGGCCGCGAGGGAGGTCGACTTCGGAGGACGGTAGGAAGGGCGATACGATAGCGAAACCCGCGCGCGAGGGTTGACGGGGGTGGATGCGAGGGCGGGGGGGGGAGGATAACGCCGGTAACCTTGCAACCCTCTTGCGTACGCGCGCGCTCGAGGAAGGGGAAAAGAGACTGGAATCCCGCGGCCGCTGGAGGGGTGGCTGCCGGCCGCGGGCTTGCGAAGGCAGTCGGGGGTGCAGTCGCGCACCGGGGTGGCAGTGACGGGCGTGACGTAGTCGGAGGAGGATGTACGCCCCTGTTGGCGAGGGCCCCAGCAACCAACGACCATCCCTGGTCAATCCATGGTGGCTTCATCCGCCAGGTACGGCCGACCAGTTGTTGCTGTTATTGTTGTCGTTATTGTGTCGTGCCTCCTCTGCACCGGTCGCGTTATCGACAGGTCGGGCGTCGATGCCGTTTCGGGAAGCTTTCGTGGGGATACTTGTTTGTTTTGATCGCGAATCGCGGGATCGATGCGTGTGGGGCGTGGAAAGTCGCGGGGGTGGGAGGGGGCGACTTTGAACTTGAGGCTCAGTTGTAGCGACGCTACAGGGAGTAGGATGTAAAGCTTGCTCGCGAAAGCGACTACATGGTGTGAAATAGTGCATTTTTATATAGATAGCGGCTTGTGGTTCGTGAAACGATCGGGACGATTTGGTTTTAATATGTCAGTGGAAAAGAAAATTGTCAACTCGCGACGATTTTCGACGAAATAAATTGTTTTTCATAAGTTGTGTTTTAATTGTGTTCTATCTGTGTTTCTCATTTAGTTCATTTTATTTTTATTGTGAACATTATAGGGACTAAAATATTTACCCACGTTAATTATTCTAAACATTTTTATTTAACATTTTGCACTGCACTGTGCAGCTTGTAATATGAGTATATATTTGTTAGAGCAACTATGACTTTTTATTCGCAGCAGCGATCGAATAAATATGAAATTTTGGCGCAACAATACATAATTATCATATATTCCAGCGAGAGAAATAATTATCATATAATAAATTATATAACTCTAATATCCCTATTCTCTCAAATGTATTCTTAAAATATATCTACCTCAAAATTTTTATATTAGGCTGTTGAAACTCGCTATTCTAATTAATATTTAGGCGCTCACAATATTCTCACGGTAATATCGTTTTTCGCTGTTAATGCTCTGTCTATAACACTATAACTATTTCGGCTAAATTACAGTTTGCGCGCTTGTTGAATTGCCGGCCATTATTACGCGCACATACCGTGATTTCACCGCTTCCTTTGTTTCTGCCTCTGTAAAGTGCGTGCACGTGCAGCGCAGCAGCAGCAAGCAGCACGTCGTCGTACGTGCATTATGCGCGTAGCGGTATCTCGACGGAAGTCGCGTTTATTTCATGGCGTCATAAAAACGGATCGTACATTCTGCTTCTTCCACCTAATTTCCCTCCCCGGTGTCGTCTGCGGCTTCGAAAAAACGCGCGTAGCTCCCGCGGGGCGGAACCTCCCGCTAACGACCTCCATTCGGGAAATTTATTGCGTTGCCGCGTTCGCCTTACACGACGACTAGAAAAACCATTCCTCCGCGGCACCGACCGCACGAAAAAGTCAACGCGACTTCCGCGTACGCGACGATTTTCGGGACCGTTTACTCGATGCTTCTTACTGAACGAGCCTTTCGAACAAAGCTCTCAGTGGGCTTATTCCGTAACTCTTAATGACAGTTTCGTTATCGTTATATTTGCGTTGCGCAGACATTATATATGGTAAAAAAGTTGCGCAACGACAATATAACGATAACGAAACTGTCGTTATAAGAGTTACAGAATAGGCCCACTGTATACTATATAACCGGGCTCTAGAAGAAAATTCTCATCGGAACAATCTTTGCACCTTAGAGATTCTTTAGCTATCGGATTCCTTTATGAAATTATATTGCGACCGTAATAATCGCGGAAAAGCGGGCAGCCGCGCCGTATCTATGAAAAAGCGAGGTAAAGGTTCCGAGGAAGGAAACGCATTCTGGAAGCTCCACTTTCCACCCACACTGAGAAAAAAAATTTATTTCGTCTAATTAAAATATCTAGTCCGATACGTTCAACTAAACATTAGTTGAATTAACTCTAATTCTTGATTAAAAATATTGACGATTGACACGAATGGATATCAACAACTAATATACAAATTTAGTCCGTACGACCAATTTTTTTTTCTCAGTGTACGAATCGGGGAACGATGTGCATCGGAGGAGGACATCGCTGATCTTGTGACGATCAAGTCCGCTAGTAGGAGCATACCGTTTAGTCGGCCCAAAACGTAGGGCCACCGGCGGGAGGAACGAGCCCGCGAAAGAAAGAGAAAAAGAGGGGAAGTCGAGAACGAGCCGGACATAACCCGTAGAACAGTCCAATTCAGATCGTGCTTCGCGCTGGGCGTTTTCGGCGCGCACGCATCATTCGCGCTCCGTTACGACTTGGGGAAGGATAGTATCATCCCCGGGATGATTGACGTTGATTTCGCGTCCGCGCTGTGGCCATCACGTTGATTGTCGTAGTCGTAGCAAGTGATTACGGTTGTTGCACTTCCCCGCGCATCTTCCTGCTTACCGTTCTTGTGAATGAGTCACAGTGATTCGCGCGCGCGTCGACGATTGCTCTTCCCGAGAGACGATACGCAAGCATGATCGTCGCGGCGAGAACGCATTCCTGGACGCGTTGCACCGAAGATTCGTGAGGCTGTAGTTACGGTGAGGGTGTTTCTTTCTTTTTTTCATTCCTTTGCGTATATTCGATGGGGCACAAAGCGATTTTATTTATCAATTGCGAATTAATTATTTGCTGGTAAATCACCGAAACGTTCGGAATATCGAAACGCGACGTCGAACTGTCGCTGCCAGTGGCATCGTGAAAGGCAAAGTTTTACGAGATATAAAAGTTGCAAGCTGCACGCACATCGTCTCCAGAGACCGTCAATATCGACGCCCGATCCTTGGATTATTCGTCGCCGGCAAAAATGCGCTTACATCATCGCGCCTGATTGAAATGGATCTGCGATGATGATCCGCGAGAAAAACATCGCGTTATTATTTTACCTCCATCGGCGAACGCGTCAACCTTTTCTTTCGCGGCTAGATTTCATTTTAAAACATATATTACGCGCGGACAACCTGTTATCTCAAGCTAGTCTCGGAGAGACATTGACCTCCAAATTAGTTTTCGCTGCGCCTCGGTCCAATTAGCTTGCGGTGATATATTAGCTATCTATATCTATCTAGCCTATATAGATTCCGAGTTCGCCATGACAGCTTCCTCAATAGCAAATATAGCCTTTATATATAGAAATAGGTAATAACGAAACGCGTATTACACTATACTGTTTTCCTAAAATAATGGACGGGGCAATTCAATTTGTACAATCCTTTCAACGTCCTTTCCTAAGGGGGGGATACGCGAATGAAACGAAATCAGAGCGAAATTACGTATTGTCTTGATAATCCACGCGAGTTATCTTTTACTGTTGAAACAGAGAACACACATCTCCCTCCTCCTTTTACTCGAACCGTTCTATTATCGTCGTCAAACGTATTTGCGCTTCTCACTCTGGCATTTTCATCGGGCTAACCAACCCTTTGGGTGCGCTTCCTCAGACGATTACTGCCGGGATTCATGCAAATATCTCTTCCTCCTTCACCTCTCGTTCCTATCTTCGGTCGAAGGCAGGATGCTGTGGCCCTAGCAGAGACGGCTACAGTATCGAACAATTTCTTTCCGAAGCAGTCTCTCCGCAGAATTTACTTTCTACGACTTTGACCCCTGTTCGTTTCCCAACTTTAATTTAGACGCGGCGATACTTTGTTCTTATTTACGTTTCAGTGTGAACCGTAATTCCGGTGTGAAGTATAAATTTTCGTTAATTGGGTAGATTGGCGAGCTTAATGAAAACGCACGTTTTTAATGGATACATCAGGAGCATCGCTGCATTCGGTGTCGCAAGCGTAGCTATAATGTATGAAAGAATTAAGACTAGGAACTCCCATCTATATCTGTACGATTAAATTGTCGCTCATATCCCCCATACGCGACTTCAATTTGGCCGTAATAACGGCGGCACTTCCTATGAAAGCGCTGGCGCGCTCTCAAAGCGCATTGAGCGTATCAAGCACGCGGCGCTGCTTACAATCGAATCGAATCGAAATAGGCCCCGTATTCCAGTAACGCATTAATAACGGTTTCCTTCCTGGAAAAGAGAGAAAAAGAAAGAAGAAGCCGACGACGACTTTCTCCTATTACCTATATCGCGTATATAAAAGGCGATTGCGCTTATTGCTAAAAGGCGCTCCACAAAAAATAGCATTCGCCGAATCAGACGCCGTTCGTGTTTTTTTCGTCGAGCCACGATACGCGCTTTTCATGTAGGAGACCTCCCCCTTCCGCCCTCTCCTCGTTTGCGTTAACTCGACATCACGACGGTCATCCTTTTCACTCGCCACCAGGCAATACCGTCGTCGGCCTTATCGCGTTCAACCATCCCCGTGACGAAGGCAAACGACGCTACTCGGACCACATCGCTCTCCTTTCTCTTTTCATTTCGCCCCGGAGTTGCCCAATTTTTCCTTCCTCGCAGAAGCTAGAATCGCCCCGCATTGCTCGGCCACGCAGGCCGGCTGCCATCGACGTATATATATATATATCGAGTTACGGTATCGCGCGATTACGGAAGCTTACACGTATTACGCGAATGCAGGATCGGAGCCGCGTCTATTTTTGTCCGCCTCGCGCGCTCGGTCGTTTTTTTTTTTTTTTGGCTTCAGCGAAATTTCCACGCGAATAAAGACGCCGGGTGCGAGTGAGAAAAATTCCGAGTGAGGGTGATACACGCGTGTCCAGTTATTATATATCTTTCTCAGGACGGAGTCAAAACAGAATTGCAGATATAGGCACCCTCTTTCCGTATATATTTTCGAGAACCAGATCGCGAGAGGAGGACCGGAGCTCTGTTTTTCGAACGCACGAATGCGATGACATAATACTGCCGCCATAAGAGCGCCGAATTACGACGCTCTGGCGGACGCGCGCGCACATTGCCCCACACACGCACACACGTTCGCGACCTACACTGCAACGCGCGCGCGCGCGCCCGCGCGTTCGTGCACACGCCCGTGTTGCAACGACGTATGTATATACCCGCGTGCGTGCGCAACGCGGGTATACGCGTGCGTGTATGCGCGGCTAAGGCGCGTGTGCGGCCCCGCCGCGACCTTGAGCCTCCCTCTTGGACCCCCCCTCTCCCTTTACCGATCAGCGTGCGTTTTGCCACCACGCGATGCCGCGGTCCCCACCTATTCCACCGCGATGCGTACATCTCCCTCCTCTTTTTCGGCCTCCTCCTCCTCCTCCACCTCTTCCTCCTCCTTCTTTACCTCCTCCTGCTCCTCTCTCTCCCCGCGCTCCTCCTTTCGCGCGGTTCCGGAGCCACGCAACTCTCTCGAGTCGAGGCGCCTCCAACGCCTAAATTTCCCCTCGCGCCTTCGCGCTTTTCGTGCCGCTGGTGGTTCTTAGCGATGGGCATCGATCGCGCTGCTCCGCTGATTTTGGATTCGAATTCGGGCACGCTATATGACTATACCGGGCTTAGCGTTCTCGATTACGTAGATAAGAAAGTAATGAATTTCGAGATGGCCGAGATGAACACGTCAAATTTCACTCGGAGTATGCAAATTGCCTTCGGACATCTGCGCGCACAAGCGCTTACCCAAGGTTGTCACGCTCGAAGATTCTTTTTCTACCGCACGATTGCCGTATGTGACGTTCTACTCCCGCGATGCGGCCCTGGTTATACATTGGACGGAGAACGCGGTGGGGACGCGTGATACCTTAGAAGCGTTAGGGTCCGGGGAAGGAGAGGATAATGTTCGAAAATGAGACGAACAAGATAGAACGTCGCAGCGCGCGCGCGCGCGCGCGCGTGCGAGAGAGCGAAAGAGTAAAAAAGTTCTTCAGCGCAGAAAGAGAAAGAGTGAGAAAAAAAATAGGAGGGGAGCACCGCGAGAGTCGAAACTTCTAGCCTTAAGCAACCGCTTGGCCGTTCCAGCGATCCCTACCCCTCCGAGAAAGCCGCCGAATCGTCAATTCCCCGCCCGTGGCCACCCACCCGGTGGCCCCCTTTCCCCCGGTGGTTCCGTGTTTTGCCGGGTGCCCGACTAGAGCACCGAAAATCCCCCCTTCCCACACGCTTCGTTTCGCGTAACCGCATTTGCATCGCCACCGATGACCCATATTCACACTCTTCTCGGCGATATACCAGCAGCGGCGGCGGTCCCTCAGTGTTGCGCTCTCCCTCGTCCCTCTCTCTCTCTTTCTCTCTCTCTCTCTCTCTCTCTCTCACTCTTCCTGGCTCCCTCTTGAACGTCCGTTCCCGTCCCCCTGTCGTCTCGCGGTACCGCGTTGCCGCCTCCTCGTTCCCTCTCGCTCGCGCCCGCGATTTTTCGGCTCCCGCGCGGCGGTGGACCCTCCCGCACGGCGACCGCGCGTACCCGGGCCCGGCCGCACCGCGACGACAGTCACGCGCGATTCGTTCATGTGCTGATGCGCGATGCAAGCCGGTGACTCGATTTCGGCCAGCAAGTGCGTATAGTCAGTCGTCTATTCAGTGCCCGCGCAACCGGTGCGTCATTGGTCCCGGAAACCGCGCACAGTTAGGATACTCGAGGATTCGGCTTTTCGCGCGCGATTTACGCACCCTCTTGGTGATACAACGCACAGTGGATACACGGCCCGGATTATGCGCCGCACGGAGCACACGTGCGTGCGGTGCCGAACTTCGTAACTTTCCTTTTGTCCTCTGTTCCGGCGTATACGCATACGCATACGGCGGCCGTGTCCATCCGGGACGCGAAACAGGGACCAAAGTGCATTTCGGAGTAGCGTCGCCGGTTGTCGTTGTTGTCGCCGTTACGTCGTTGCCGCCGAGATCCGTGAATGAAGTCGGAGCGGCTGTTCCGCGCCCGTGCGCGTTGACACGCCCCTGCCATCGGTAAGGTCTCTCCTCTTCGCGCGCTTGGCGTTCTTTATCGCGGGCGTCACGGAAATGCGGTGGAATTTTGACATGGCGCGGCCGGCATCGTGCGATCGCGCTTCGTGACTGCCGTGATAGGCGAACTCCGCGTCTCCGGCGAACTGGAATATTGTCCGTGCCCCGCGGCGTTCTCACCGCGTTTACGACGAAACCGCGCGTGCGAAACCGCGGCCGCTGGACCTTGTCCGATAGTTTCTCTGTCACGTAAACATATTACGTACGGAGCACCAGTGAATCGTAAGAGGTATGTCGCGATTGTGAGGTATCTGGTATCTCCAAGTTATCAACATCCAACATTCGCAGCTGGTGACGTTGGCCGTCACGATACGCCGCGATCTGTTATAATTCTTTCATGGATCGCGCGCGTTCATTCACGGAACGAGATTTTATTTCGATATAGCATACATTAACTCGGCAGTTGCATATACAATAGCGAATAATGTGTCGAGAAAATTTATGCGAAAATATGAATTTCTCGATACAAAATGCCTCCTCCATGTGTTTCAACTTTTGAAACATATTAGCAATTTTATCAAACTTTTAATCGATTTATATTTTTTTCGAAATTTTTAACTATATTTCGGCGAGAGAGAGAGAGAGAGAGAGAGAGAGAGAGAGAGAGAGAAAGAGAGATCTATGGATAACCCAAACTGCTTTCTGCGTAGCTGGACGAGCAATTGGGCACGAGCGCGATCAAGAAGGTAAATATCCATTGGAAGGTGGCTGCGAGAGGAGTGGTGAGGATCACGGAGTTGAGCCTAAGGGTGGCATCATGGACTCTCATCAGCAGCAGTTCTGCCTCAAGTGGAACAGTTTCGGCAGCAATCTAGCAACGACGTTCTCGAATTTATTCAAAAGCGAGAGTCTCACCGATGTCACCCTGTTCTGCGAGGGTAAGTTCCGTCACATGTGAAAACCTTATCCTTTCTCCTTACGATCTATACGCGTATCCTTTTCGACGAATGAGTTTCCCAGCGAAATAATTCTTCGACACGATTCAATAATAGAAAAACATTCTACGCGGGTCGAATCATGGAATATTCCGAGGAATTATTAGATGTAAAACAATCGTTGAATATTTCGAAGAATTTATTAGATGCAACGCGATAATAAGAGTAAAAGTTAGACTGAAGAATTCGGCCGGCTATTCCCAAGACCTTGACTCCTCGGTCTCACTTATGCAGGCAGAAGGTCGCTTGACAACGCGCAAAAAGAAGCGCGACTCCTTCGTCGAATTGCATTCGCTTCGTAATAATTCTGACGTCACACGCGTTGCACTTATCGATACATTTAAGTCGGATTTAAGCGACGAGAAAGTTTCGTGTTTTCTCGCGCGAGCATATAAAAGACAATTTCGAGCTTTCACTTTTTCGACATCACTTTCAAATGCCCGGGGAGCACCTGAAGGTTCTTTCACCGTTATCGCTCGATAGAACACACGGGCTCTCTCGTGACCGCGCGCGATCGGACGTGCTGACGCGCGTTGCAATTAATGCAGCACCGGCCATGTAATCGACGCTCATCAATTTAACATAGTGATATAAATTAATTCGATATTCAATTATTTCCCAATGTAAATGTCACGTACGTGTTACACAAATGGTGATCAAACGCGACGACGAGTTCTTGCGTCAATATCGCATATTGACTTCTTTTACATACCTAAGCCAAAAGAGACGGACTATAAAGCCATTTCTAACTCGTTTTCTAACGGACCGCCGCCGCGCCGTAACGATGATTGAATGAATAAGATATCCTTTTCTCTTTCTAAGCTAGCGGAATTTTAATGAGAAGCCGTGAGAAGTTCTATAAATTTACAGAATGTCCTTTATATAAGGTTCGACATAGTAGATGATCGTCAAAAATATAATAAACGGTTCACCTTTTGCCAGATATGAAATTTAATAGAAGAGATGTGATTCCTTGCGTGATTTACGCGACAATTTGCTGAAAAATATATTCACGAAAAAAAAAGGGAAATCGCGTAAATATTATTTGACTGGCGTAATAACAGGATGATCGTTTGAAGAATTAGCATAGCGTAATAGAAAACCGATGAGGAATTTCGCTTTCTTCATTTTGCGCTTTATAAAATCGCGTCCGACCAAACGCGAGTCGCGACTCCTTGCGCGAAAGGGCCGGCTATAACGGGCGCGTTGCATTCGCACGCTACCACTTCGTCGGCAAGTGGTACAAGTTCGCGACTGCATATAGGAAGTGCAGGGGATAAACGGTTGGACCCGGCCCCCTACCCTCGTTGGCCACCCAATCGGCGCGGCGGCGCGCAGAGTCAGTCGGCGCGAGTCTCTCGGTCGTCGTTGCACAACGTTGGCGTCCGAGTGCAACGCACACGCACACATGCACATGCACATGTACGTGCAAACGGCGCGAATTTCCGTGTGCGCCTTCCCCACCGACGCAGCGAATGCAACGGGCGCTCTTGCGGCCCGTTCGCGCGAAACCGCAGTTCGCACCGAGCAGCGATGCAACGCGCTCGTTTCAGGGTCGCGATCGCGCGGATTCTCTCGCTCGATCGATGTTTTCGAAAAGCAATTAGTGTCGAAATCTTTCGCGTAACGAGGTCTCGCGTTGCTTGGAATGCGATAAACGAGAATGCGTAATCGATGCTTTTAAAAGTGTAAACAGATCGTAGAAATCGATCAGTGTCGAGGAACTTTTCGTCATCTCGAAGTGATGTAAACACGTATTATGGTAATTTATGTTTTGTGTAATAAGCGTATATACACGCGGCGCAGATACGCGGTTTACGGCGAACACGGGGCGAATCGAAGGGTCGCGGCGACGTCAATAAAATTCGGAAGGACTTATCAGTGGAAGTGCGCGCGCGATAACGGCGCTATATGCCAGTACGTGAAAGCCATCAGAGATATATTCGCCTCTTTATCGTTCGCGCTGAATAAACAAGAATGTGCAACTTTCGGCAAACGTTCCTTACGCCCCGCTTTTCGACGCGACCGACTAATGCAGGACGTATACATATGCGCGCGGGTGCGATAACGCCGTGTGTATATTTAAAGATTCCTCAGTGTTCCTCTAAAGAGCGCGGCGCGCGTCAAGTCGAGAGCGTTCCGATCGATCGACTAATCTTCATCGCATACGAGGACCATAGAATTGGTCAAGTTAATTGACCAGTTGGCACACCACTTGCCGCGCGAGTCTTTTTTTTTTCCTCGTCACGGTCTTCGTAGTTATTTAGCGATCGATGGAGTGGCATCGTCAGCTTCTCGATATTCCGGTTACGGTCCGAACTTCCAGATGCAGTTGCGACGACCGCGTTGTTCGGATTTGAAGAGATTTAATAACATTGAAATGTAAGTGATATTCTTTATCAGTATATGTTTTCAGAACACGTGTCGCGTCTTTCTCTTGTTATTGTTATTACATTTCCTGGACTTGAGTATAAAAGCACAAGATTTTATATTAAGAGAAATTCGGTCTATCACTTTTATAACCGTCACTTATTTACACGCTATTATTCATTCCTCTTAATTGATAAGGATAAACGGCCTTAATGGAGCACGTGCAATCATAATCGGCAAAACATCGGACGGGCTAAACACTGCGTCGAGTAAACTAATTTATCACGTACTGGTCTCTGATATCTATCCGACATACAAACCGGATAAGTATACCGCATAAGAGCGATAGTACTATCTCTTGCAGTTAGGCCGTAAATGAACGAACTTATAGCGAGGCCAGTCAAGTAGCAAGCCTACCTCTGTAATTTTCCTATCTGTTGTTGTTGCAATTTGTCTTGTATTGTAAAACAAGCGTTCGTCAAAAATCTGGTTATGTCAGGCGATTCGCATTGACAAGAAATTGAGATAATTAAAAAAATGTATCCGCTGTGCCCTCCCCTTCTCTCCCCTCCTCTCTCGCATTCTCTCTTTCTCTTTCTCGCTGGACTATTTTTCTCAGATGACAGGCGAATGAACGATCAAAGTCTGTTGAAATCGAACGAAGCTAAAGTTCATGGATATCGATTCGCGATAACCCGCCGGGGATCGCCCTCCACTTTCGAGGGTCGCACTTCCGAGACTCCCCTGATGACGTTCGGCGTCGATATTAATTCCACCGCGTATGCAACCGGCATGCTGTTGCCGCCCGGAGACGACCCGTTATATACAATCCTCGTCTAACGCTTTCACCTTGCGTTGCGAGCCGCGTGCGTGTCCCGACTTACGAAAAACCGCGACTGTGCGTTTGGAGAGAGCGAGAACGAGGCGGAACCGGGGAAAGGAGCGAAAATCGATGTGAGGAGTCCCTTCGATCTTCAAATACCTTCCTTCATATTGTAGAGTAAATCGAAGTAATATGTTATTTCTCATACGCGATAAAAAAAATTAACATTTGGATCTCCGTGTTCGATACTACTTTGAGAAACGCACGTTGCTGAAACACGTAAGATACGAAACTGTAAGTTTCTCTCTCAAAAGGCCAAAGGGTGGAAATTTGAAAGGAAGCTCGGCGAGTGGGAAGGGTTCAAGGACGAGAGTCAGTCGGGGGACATAGGGAAAGGAGCGGTGCGTCAAATCGTAGCGTCACGAAGAAGCAATGTTGGGCAATTGCCGAGGGCTTTGTGGGCGCGCGCGCGCACGCGCGCCAGTGTGCGCACCCCGCAAGTGCGTGTATGTTTCTCGTAGGAAGCCCGAAAAGTAGGTCTTGGTTACAGTTAGATCTAACCGTCCTCTCTCTCTCTCTCTCTCTCTCTCTCTCTCTCTCTCTCTCTCTCTCTCTCTCTCTCTCTCTCTCTCTCTCTCTCTCTCTCTCTCCCCCCCCTCCCCTCTTTTCGTGCTCGTCTCGATGCACACAAGACGGTGACACGGGCTGTAACGCACCGTGCCGGTAAAAATGTTGACTATAGCCGCGTGCGTGCGAGCTCGGCGTTTCTCCTTGGAAACCACCGCGGTTCTCGATCGTGATTGAGATCGCGCGTACGCTCGGAATTCACGAAAGAAGCGATATCCCCCAGAGATGCGAGAGATAGAAGGTAATCTCTGCGAGCCATCGATCGATCGGTTGGATCTCTTTTCCGCAAGGACGGCACGTTAAATTGTTTTGTGATATCGATTTGCAACTAACACACGACATATCTTTTTTTATCAGAAATAATCTTATATAAATAGATAAATGCTCTCACACACACACATACGCATACAATTCTATTTTTTCCACGCGTGTGTTTGAAATATTGCAAAGAGCCGTGTTTTTAAAGATTGTATCAGTCTCAAGTTTGATCGTGTTGTAGGAAAATCGTATATAGAGTAAATTAAAGCAAAAAAAAATAGCAAATTAAACATTACATTAGCGGAAGCGTTCTCCTGCGATAGCTTCACATCACGACAAGAATTTCGTCAAAACATTCGGGCGCGAGTGCGCCTCGCGCGCGGCGTATTGTTTGTCGAGGTATTAGCACGTACGCGGCACCCTAAATTGGCGCTAACAATAAGAGCAGGAAACGCAAAAGTCGGAAGTAGTACACACCGGTGTATCGGAAAGAGGAGGGCAATCGCCTATACATGCTCATTAGCGTGTTATTTCTCATAAATCGACGTCACCGAGCGATTATATACCCACGTTCCATCGATCCGAGATGGACATTACCGTGGCAGGAAAGCTACTCCAAGGTAATCGCGTTCGTTTCCCCCGAAACGCGGGATATCGATCGAGAGCGTCGATAGGCGCCAATTGGCCCTGGGCACTATTCGGCCGCGCGGATCGGCACGTGGTGCCGTGTGCGTAAGTGCGTGAGTGCGTGCGTGCGTGCGTGCGTTCTCGCCCGTGCATGGGTGTCCATGACTCGCCGCGATATCTAACGAACTTTAGCAAGCAGCACGTTGAATTTAGGGCCAAGGAGCCATATATCTGTCTCCATATAATGTATACGTCTATCACACATGCGCTGGAACACGCGCGCGCGCGCGTGTGTGTGTGTGTGTGTGTGTGTGTGCGCGTGGTGACTTTGGCGTTAGGCAAAGGCACGCGTGCTGTTTCGCAAGTAGCTTAACCGTTTGGAATCCCTGTCGGAAAGATCATGGCGGCCATAGCCCATACGAACGACCCGCGTACATATGCAAACGACGCGACGGCGTGATTTGTCGTCGGTTTTGAATTAGAATTCCGGCGCATAACTCACGCACGAGCGCTGCGTTCGCTCGTCCATGCGTGCCGCGCATCGCTCGCTCGTCGTTACGGTACATCCGTGGCGTGCTGCAAAGTGACACGTGGAACATTAGAAACGGCACACATATATGTACTGTTCGTTCTTTCGGTCGTATTTGAACGCGGATGTCCTCGTATTTATCGTCCTAAGTGCGAGAAGCCACACTGCTCTGTAAAATATTACGATCCCCGCACGTGTCACGGTTTTACTTCAAATATCACACTTATCTAACGTTGCCTAGGTAACAATATTAGATCAAAGAGTTTCCGCGAGAGAGTTTTCGAGGCTTCCCCATGAAACTGTTTACCATTTTTGCGCGTTATGATTTGCTAGAATTTGTCATTACTTTGCAGCAATGAATTATTACTCTTTTAATTATGTGATTATTTATCAACACAATCGAATAATTCAGTATTGGAAGAAAAATTAAAATTTGTAGCACATTTATAGCATTTATATAAATCTATAAAATATTTTAAAAAGATTTATTCACATCTTTAATATTAAAATTTGTTGAAATTTATGCGATTATATTCTTTTGACTATAAAGTAAAAAATTTAAATAAAATGCGAAATGTGGAAGTTTTAAAATTGTTTCATACACTCATTTTTTTAGACATCCATTCGTGTTGTGAATACGTGTAGTTTTCTGGGTCAGTAGACCTAGTGCAGCGCGATAAGGTAGTGCTCTCATTTTTTTTTCGAGTAACGCGTTATCTGGGCGAGTCAAACAGGTCGGGGGGAATTAGGCCGTACTTGCTCTTCACGGCACGGTTGAATGTTGCAACCCGAACAGAAACCGCGTGAAGGCGACACGCATTGGTGCGTGTCCGGTGTTCGCACCTGCGTGCATTATACATGGGATTAAGCATTTCGTGAATCGATAACAGCCGGATGGCCCGAGCCCGACTTACATTCGTGCAAGCCATGCATCCGGCACGATATCGCGAGATACTTAATATTGCATCCGCCTGCGGATACTGTCTGCGGTCGCATGACGGATATGGCTGCCGAGAAAAATCCCAATTACATCGATTTGGTTTTGAAGCTTGTGACAAACGTCGGAAGCGAAATTACAGTGCATGTCGATAAGCAGAGCGAAAACTGTAAAGCGGATAGATAATGGAAGAATGCATGGAATGGGGCACCTGGGATCAGGTGCAACATAAAAGTTTCTGATATTACGCAATACTCGTATATATATAACAAACTATAAAGATTCCTACGAGAAATCCAAGTGGTATAAATAACGCGAGATCGTAAAAGTCTGTATTTATTTCTAGTAGCAACAACTCACGGTCCAGCACTAAATTTGACATACCAATTGTGTTTCTCGCTCTTCTGGTTTTCTATGCTTCCGCATGAATGAGACATGACATTGAATGCGTCAGTAACCTAGGTAAAGCACAATGCGCAGTGCTGATATACTGGGCGATAGGAAACGCGTCGGGCGAAAATGTTACCGAGAGATTTTATCATTCTCTCGAAAGTGAATCACGTGCCGTGTGTGCAATTCAAATTTTTCACGAGGTATGCCGCTACCCTCGATATACCGCAACGATGTTTCGAAGGTGTTCCAGTCTTATATAGACGTCCGTTCCCGTAACGTCTATATAAGTATTTTAAGACACAATTATATAAAGATAAGAACAATTTCGCGTGCTGAAATAAGATGAAGAGTGGAGCCGCGATACCCCGTCAAAGTCTCGGGGTTAACTCGCGGTTCATTTCGGAATAATCGAGCTCGTTAATATCGCTCTATCTCGCGCGGGGACCTCGGAGCTATCTCGCTATCTCGGGCGAGCCGATCCGAGGCACTTCTATCGCGCGCCGATGTTATTCCGGCGTACGCGTCATCGCGCGTCGGCGGAATGCAAGGCGAAGCCGGTGGTACGGAGCGTATAGTAATAGTAATTCGAGAGTCTCGATGTGTGACCGAAGGCCCCCCTCCGAGGGGGATAACCCGAAGCGAAGAAGGAAGAGAAGTTGGAGCTGTGTACGGAGTGAACGAACGCGCACGAGCGTCACTACGCCGCGCCGCTCGCAAAACTCCATCCGCGCTCGTGGCAAAAGTACACTTCCTGGAGTCAAGGTTAGCTGGCTAGCGCGTGCTCTGATGCAACAGGATACCGGCCATTGACTTCGGCCGCCTAGGGTCATCCTCCCCTCGTCCTCGTCCTCGCGTTCCTGCGCCGTTACGCGAAACCTCGTCCCTCTCGCGGCTCACTGTGGGTGAATGCACCAAGTGAACGACCGATTGAAAGAAGACACGCGATTTAACGGAGGAGAACCAGTTATATAAGTGCTCAACATCGATGGACACTAATTGACGTTTATCGGAAACGACTCGATGTTAGAAAAAATTAAAATAAAAAGACGCAGTTGAAATTACGCTGTACGAGCAAGAAAATATGTATACATATATATAGATCCCAGGTTAATGACTACCGATCGGGCATTCACTTGATATACGTATCCTCTTCTAAGTAGCTGGCCTTCTAGCCGGGTGGTCGGTGATCCTCTCGGCCGAACTACGTGGCCTTCTCCGTTGCTATTTCTATTACAAACATGTAATCCGGCCGTTAAACGCGGAACTCGGTAGAACGGTGGAACTGCGCGGCGATTCATCGCGGGCTTTGTTACGCTATGAAGAGACGAAAACGTGCCAAAACGCGAGAGATCGTTGCGAGAAAGAGAGGCACGCGGCCGAAATCTTATCTCATTCGGTATTCTGCTATCGCGAAAAAAAAATGCCATGTATCACTCGGATCGCTTCGCGAAGCGTTAGCAGCTTAAAACCGGTTTTTTAAGTGTCCCCGGTTTTAAAACAACTCGGTCGTTCTAATCGTTAGACCATTATGATGCAATTCGCGTGTCACCGTGCTCTCTCTCTCTCTCTCTCTCTCTCTCTCTCTCTCTCAATTTCGTGCCTGTATTTCGTCACGACGTCACACTTTAATCGCATTCGAGCCAATCCGCAGGGAAAAGTCAACAACGTTAGACGCATGGAGGTGCGACGTCAAGGCCTAGTTGTTCGTTAGTATTACAAGACGAGCGCAGAGTTACGAAATCGCGACAACTTCACGATAGCATCGTGGCGGCTTATCAGATTATTAGACTTATTAGAGGCTTGCGGGTCTGCGTTAATTTTCGCGGAAGAGGGCCGAGGCGGCGCGACGCCGAGAGAGGCGCGGAATCGAAAGGAATCGATGCTCCGCGCGCGATAACGCTCTCGCGACGGTTGTAATAACATCGGGCGACGTGAGAAACGAATATGCATACATTACGCGAGTCGTGCGTAAGAAGTTTGCGGGCACGCGCGCTGATAAATCCCCCGGATCGAACTCGAAATCGTTCATCGAAAATGGGTCAACGACATCGGCGAATATTACGCAACGCGCGCGGTAACGTGCTACGTGCATTTACACGCTCGGGCGACGGATGTGCGCGCGATGCGCGAGCGAATGCTCATGACCGTGAATTAGACGAATGACCGGAATTAGAAGCGCTTTGTACTCGACGCTCGTGTGCGTATATGTGTATAGTATTATTCACCATTCGTGTGTTCCGCACGATGCGCTCCTCGCCAAGTATCATCTTCCGCGGTACAAGAGCAAAGAAGGCGAACATATAATTATCCAATATAGTTACATTTTACATTCGGAAGACGATTACTTCAGAAGATAATACCTTAATTGAGAAAAGAATGTGTTTCATTATCTTTTGAGTTAATTGAATGGTATATTCTTTGAAAGAATTCTTGATGTACTGAATTAGGATGCGTTCTCATGCGCCTTTCTTCCGGTGACGATTTCTCACGAAATCGGATCCTCTCTCGCATGAATTTTCGTAGAACAAAGATTGCGCGCGCACGGCGCAGTGTCCAAAGCTGGGACTGCTGGGAGAGGAGCCGCGCGTGATTTAACATTCACGGACAAAGCCGGCGGGCGTCTATTTTCCGCGTCCCCAGCGCTCTTCCTACGCTCGGGACGCGCGTATATGTCACACGCCATACATATACACACGTACACAACACGCGTACTCGCCGATTTATCGCGGGGGCAACCTCGAGATTCACGGTCGTCTCTCCACGTGTCGTTTCTTGCCCGTTCGCCGCGATGCGTGTGTGGTGCGCGCGGTTCCTTCTCTCCCCCTCGCGGATCCCTCACAGTCCCCCATATCTTTTTTTTTTCTCTCGGCACCGCTTTTCGCCGTGCTGTGTGCACCGAACTTGGGCTATGTGCGAAGAAGACGGCCTTGGTCTCACGCGGCCATTGGCCGGGCCTAGAGAAAGCTTCAACCACGATTGGCCTGTCAATTTTTCGTACGGGCGAAGCTGAAACGAGCTGAGCCGAGCCGAGCCGAGCCGAAACGGCAAAACATATATTCGCTCGCTAGCCGCTAGCACACTCTGCATTGTCGACTTTGACGGGGCATTGACCGTCGTTCCCTTCCCTTGGCCGCCTTCCTCCATATTAGAGTTTTTGTCTCTGCTCTAATCAAATCGACGACCGCTCTTATCTACTCGCGAAAGGATCCCGCGAGCGCACCGCGCTATCGATATCCCGCGGCAATCGGGGAGACGGAACTTTGCGCTTTGTGATTTTTCGACCCGATCGTGCGATCGAGAGGACTCGTAATATTTTCTTTTTTTGATACGAAAAGTCAATCGATGCCGAAAGATCCCCATTTTATCCAAGATTAGAAATCTCTTCTATGACGTTAAGCGTCGTCTACAATGGCAGCATGGCAGGAGTATGCAGTAAGACGTAAGCAGTAAGCTATATTGACCAACCACAGTCGATTATTCTTGAATTGTAAAAATCCCATTAGTCAATAACTTACTCGTTACGTCTTACCGTATACTCCTGCCGCCATTGTAGACGACGCTTCACATTTATTATATTTGTTATGCCGAGTTAGTCCTAGGGAGAGGGAGGAGGAATTTGATCCCTCCCTCCCCTATAGTATTAAGTTCATTTTTCTGAAGCTGTCTTTTGATAAATATCGCGGTAACTTTTCAGACATTATCGGTCGCTGACATCGCGATTGACATTGAGTCAAGCCGTAATTGCCGGGCTTCACTCACGTTATGTATTACACGCATGCGGTCACGGTGCACGTACACGAGGCTCCGAATTATTATTGCGTAGTAGGAGAACGATGACCGTCGTAAGAGGCTTCGCCGAAAACCCTAACTCCCAAAGAGCTCTACCGGCTGGCCTTGGAATATGAATAGATTGCCCGCGAAGAGTGCATTGCACTGTTACGTAACTACGCACGTTTTATTTGCAAGTTTCGTGAGCCGGTAGTCACGCCGCCGGCAATCCTCATTATTAAACCCTCACGTAATCCCGTCGAAATGGCAATATTTGCAATCTCGATTAACGTAAGCAGTGTATAAATAGTGCGGATGGTAACATAGGCAATAATGGTTTTATTATAGATAAAACGTACATATATATATATATATATATATATATATATATATCCAATAAGATCTAATAACACTTAAATACGAATAACCATTAGGCATTCCATTGTTTTTATAGAAATGCCTTACGTATTGCATAAGAAACATTATAAATGGCAACTCTTCAGACTCTTCTTTTGCACCGTTGTGGCGCATGGCGCCGCGCGGTCAAGGCAAACTATCGCTTATTATCGGTAGCCTTCGCTATGACGGCGTTGTTGTTCACTTCCCAAATATAGTCCCCGACTATGAAAAATATCTAAATAGATACGCGCGACCGATCCGAGAGTGTTCGTGCGCGTTATCTCTACTCGCTCATTCAGTAACAGCCGTGCTCTCGCTCGCTCGACGAGTCGATGACGGCGTTGCGGCCGTGTCGTAAACACGTCCTCCAAGCTTCGATCTTCGCGTGCGCGACGTTACGCAACGGCTCGCGCCGAAATTCTTTGCGATATGTCGCGCGTGTATTTCTGCATGCGGCCCGATAACGGGAACAACAACGCATGTGCGGCGTGAGAAGCATCTCTCGTGGGCCTGCTATCGCGCGACGCGACGCGACGCGACGCATTACAGAATTTATTAATAGTCCCGGGACTAACATACGCCGATGAGTTCTGCATATTTCATTATTTCCACAAGTGTGCCGGCGAACTGCGCTGCCGTCCGGCCGTTCCACGCGTCTCGGAACGTACTTTGCGGATGTACGGGCCCCGCAGGGAATCGTGCACAGATCTCTCCGCGGTATATAACTGTCGACGAATTTCTGAATTCTCGCGAAACTAAAAATTTGTTATTCTTAATCCGGCGAAGTGGGAGAATCTCTTTCGCGTTTATTTCTCTCGCTCTCGTTACGCGTACGGCATATCGTGCCCGTATATCCGGATTCCACCTATGAATGTCGACATAGGCGATGAAGTAAGCCGAACAATCGCGAAACGCCCACACACAGGTACAGGCAATTCGGCCGTTGGCCCTTGCATAGCGAATAATAAGCTATATATCTGGCCCAAATATCTGTAACGCGCCTATCTTATATTAGGCAACTTATAAGCAGCAAGATTATTAATTAATATACATTGCAGCGACTAAAATAATGCGATAGTGCACAGAAAAAAAAAGAATATTCTTGATTTGAAAATATCTTTAGTTTCAACATCGAAATCTAGAAATAAGATTATAATGCGTTAAGTGGAGAAAACTTGCTTGAAATTCTTATAAGATTATATAAATTGTTGTGTACATACAAAACAATGAATAATTAATTTGAGTATATAAGTTTTGATTTGACACTTCTTCTTTTTCCGTGTGCAGAGAATTGTCACTCGAAATAAGATATTTGTAGGCAAAGAGACACTGTCATTATTATACGCGAGACAAGTTGACGAAGCGACATACGTATTCCGACGAGCACCGCGGGTGAACGCGAGTCATCGCACAGAGTCGTTGAATCTAAGCTCTGCTACTCTGCACCGTCGGATACGCGGTAAATCCAATATTCGTCGGATAAGAGGTTTGAAATTGCGCTCAACGGGGAGCACACGGAAATATGATCCCGCGCTGAGAGGAGGCTCAAAGAGTTGGATACACTTTGTGTACCGGGAGAGCTACTCGGAAAGACAGGTGCTTTGAACCACCTGGTCGTGCCCTCGTCACCTTCTTCCTTTCTCCTCTCGCACTTGATTTCCTTATTCCTATATAGTGCCTATAGGAGAAGCGCCGCCGATGAGGCTTCTTCCCACATCCGTCTAAACGCAACGAAGCTCTTTCACGAAATGTCCCGTTTCACCTGATTCGCACGGAATCGTCACGGAAATAATGAGGCGCGGAAAGAGGTAACGCGGACGCGAATAGCTACCGATAACCGAAAATATGTATACATTCATGTATGCAGCTAATTTTTGTCTAAAATTAAATCAGCCTCAAAGGGATTTGAATAAATCATATCGATGTTTCAGATCAAGCTACATAAACGCATTAATGCAAAGAGGGTTTCTTTTAAAGAAATTTTTTCTGGGATGTTTAGCTACATCGCGGAGGCTTCAACGGTCGGTTACGGCCACGGTTTTTTTTCCCTTCCTTATTCTTACGCGCAGTCGTTCCTGGATACTACCTCGCTTTACATGCAACGGTCGCCCGTGTCACATTACACGCCCGCGCGTTGGCGAACGCGCGTTATATTATACTTGCGTGAATTACGAATTACGGAAGATCGTGTCCGAAGATGACCTACATACGCAACGGGCTGCGAGAAAGGGCATCGACGTCAGTCGTGCTAGGCTTCGGTTCCTTTATGTCGTAGAGAGGGAAATGGTGGGCCCCCCGGTTGAAAAAAAAGGGTTCGTCGGTCACCAGCTTCCTTTGCGCGCTGAAATTCCCGCGCTCGTCCGCTGCGCGATGATGCCCGTTTACATTGTAAGTCGTGAGAAAGAAAAGGCCCGAGAGCGTCTTGTGCGTGCACCGAAAATTTCTCGGCATGCTAATTTTGCGATACTAATAGAGCTTAGAGAGAGAGAAAATGGACACTGATTGTTTCTGACTCGTCGAACGTTTTCTTATGATAACAACTTTGTTTGGTCGTACAGTACGTGTCTGTAATTCGCTTATATCGATTATATTTTGAAGATTTGGTCGTACAGTACGTGTCTGTAATTCGCTTATATCGATTATATTTTGAAGACGATGCATCCTATTTGTGTTTTAGGAGTTACGTTCAAGGCGCACAGGTTAATCCTCGCAGCATGCAGCAAGCACTTTCAGGAGCTCTTCGAAGGAATGCCGCCTTCTCCCGCGGGATTGATCGTTATTCTCGATGGGACGAGTGCCCACAATATGGCGTCCCTCCTCGAATTCATGTACCGTGGAGAGGTACATGTGTCCCAGGAATCCCTCAGCTCCTTCCTCAAGGCAGCTGAATGCCTTCAAGTACGTGCCCGTCTCTTTTTCCGTAAATAATGACCTTAAATAATGTTCCCCGAATAATTGTACACGTGGCGCGGCGCCCGACACGGCTCTGAAACGCGCCTGGCTAAAGTCTCTACGTGTCAATTTGTGTCGTGGAAGCTACGAGAGGAGTCAAATCATTTGTCAAGCTCTCCTCGAAAATGCGTTGTCGCCCATTGAGCTCTGTATCGCGTGCTTTGATTCAATATTTTCAAATATTTACTGCAAAAAAAGGCGCAATTTTGTTTGATTAGTATACACGGAGCAAAAGTACCGCTGACGACAGTTACGCGGATGTTCATTAACATAATCCATAATACTTACGCGCACTTGTTAAATAACGTTTTCTCTTAAATTATTTTAGCTCTCATGATATTTTTTTGCATCGTAATACAATACCCTTCTGATATTTTCTTACAACATATTCCTAAAATATATTCATTTGTCTATAATTGTCTCCCTGAATCCAGGTAAAGGGTTTGTCGATCATCGAGCACGAGAAACTGGCGGTGGCGCAGAGGCACGCCGCGGAGAGTACCAACACCTCTGCGGACGCAGAGAGTGGCGGCCGAGGCGGGGGTGGCGGAAGCGGCGAAGGCGGCGGAAGTGGCGAAGGCGGCGGTAGCGTCGGGGGTAGCGTCGGGGGTAGCGTCGGCAGCGGTAGCGTCGGTGGTACCATCGGCAACGGGGGCGGCGGTGGCGGCGTCGGTGATATGAGCGATATAAGCGAGGCGGGCGAAGCCACCATGGTCAGGAATATCGTGAAGAGGACTTACACACCGGTGCCGTCGCCCGCCCCGGAGTACCCCGTGCCTAGCGGGGCTTACTCCACGTCTCACTATTTCGAGAGTCCGCCGAAGAGGCTGATGAGGTAAGGACCTTTCGCCGAGGCGCGAATTAAGCACTTTTACGGGAAGCGCGACGGCCGCAAGTGGCCTTTCTACGTTTTACTGCCGAAGCGGCCTTTCTACGTTTTATTGCCGATGACATATGTAACAATAATTCGCGCGAACGGCAAAGCGATAAATTATTCGTGATGAAGAAACGATTATTTTGATGAAGCAACTATTTTTAGAATTTTTTCGGATTTCCATCTTGGCCGGAATATTACGTGAATTAAAAGCACGTAATTTTGCAATGAGCTTTATCATATGAAGAATGTCTTGGACATTCTTTCACTCGCCCCACATTGCGCCATGTCGATTTCCGGATTCGATCTTCTTCGCGCTTCCTCTTTACCGCGTATTACGCGTTTAGCAATTAATTTACGTGTTTACCAAACAGTCACGCCGTGTTACGCGTGTTCTTGCCAATTCACTCGCATAATAAGATTCTGTGAGCTGTGACGGCGTATTTTTAGATCGCCGAGCGACATCGATAGCGAGCGAAGAGCGAGCGTGTTGCGTGACGGCGCTGCTTTTCGGCCGGCGTCCGCCCCGCAACCACACTTGCTGGAGAACCACCTCTACCAACCGTTCACCTATCCCTCCGAAACTTCTTTGCATCCCCACACCGCGCCATATACGCCCACGGAACTGGAACAGCAGCTGGAACGGGCGCGGTCCGAGGAACGCAGCAACTGTGATCTCAAGGAAAGCGTTGCCGAAGGTGAGATTTACCTACAACGATGAAACCGATCGTAAAAATCGGTCGAAAGATCCCATCACCGATCGGTCCCGCAGACGTAGATCTTGGTCTCGTGTTCGCAGATCTTCGAATAAAACAGGAGCCAGTGGAGTTGGCCGATCGGGAGAGAACGGAGAAGTTGGCGGAAAGATTGTCGAAGCGGGATGACGAAATTTTTCCCGGACGAAGGTTTGACGCGGGTTCGTATAGGTCGAACTCGGATCATCTGCCGCACGGGGCACAGCCGACTCCCGATCAGAGCCCCGCCGCGCCCGCCACGCCCGCTATGTGGAACATGAAGATCCACAAGGCCAGCACTGTCTCTACTGTCGGCGGCGGTGAGTGCCATCCATTGTTTTTGCATCGCGAGACATATCGTCCGTACTTAACGCGAGCGGCGTGATTGGGATTTTAATTGGCCGAAATCCGATTCGGTTGACTTAATGAAATGATACACGCGCAGCTTAGCGCTTACGCGCGCGAAATTATTTTATCCAGCTCGCGCGATCATTCCAATAAGTTATTCGCGAACCATCGATCCGACATGTTGACAGGGAACGTCAGATTCCAAAAACCTTGGCCGGTAACAGATAAGTCTATTGACGCGTGAAATCAAGGATGATGTAACAAGTGAACGGGCACCATTCGAGTAAAACCTTGCAGGTTTGTTGAACCTCGTGCGCGCGAGCGCTTTCGTACCACGTGTATTTTGATTCATCGCCAAAATATACATGAGTGCGAATGACAAATTTATTCGCACGTACTATGCGAAAATTAGTTTTTGCGAACGCTGTTTGGCCGGCAGGCCAGAATATAATTGGGCAATTTATATATTGCCCAACGCTCTGTCAGACAGAAGCGCTGCTCTCGATCCGATAGACTTTATATCTGGTCCAATATGCCGGGCAAGAAGAAGGAAGGCCTTCTGGCTCCGGAGTTACAAAATGCATGAACGTTGCATCATCGGCTGCACGTGGGGCCTGACCACGGATGTTGCAACTGCCGCGTTCCTCTCATGCTTGTACCATTTCTCCTACCGCTTCTCTCCGAGTCATCTCTCGGCGAGAGATAAAACGGTGCATCGTAAAAAAAGAAGCTCGCTGCGCGCCGTAAGGCGCCGTCTGACGCTCTCCCAAACTATCTCACGTTCCCTCTAACGAATTTTTTTTAACGGATTTAAAACGAATAAAAATCTTTCTTCTCATGCAATTTCTTAATTTTCAAAGAGGGAAGGAAAATCGATTCCCCCAGACTGGTCAAAGAATTCATAGCCGAGAGATAAAATAAGACGGTTTTCGGAACGGTTTTCGTGTAGATCTTTTTTCGTCCACGTGTACGTCAGTCTCCGCTTCGGCGACGCTCTAACGTGCAGAAAGAGAGAGCGACGACGCCGTACGTGAACGTACGTGGATTTACCCGTGGGTCTCCCCGTCCGTACCCCGGGACGAGATGATGCCTTACGACTTGCCTTCACGGTGTGAACAAAGTGTACAAAGAGGATGCAGGCGACGGTGCAGCCACTGGGAACATCTTTTGCTCCGGCGAGCAAATCACCGAGCGTGACGCTACGACGACGCCACGTGAAACAGGCGCGACGGACGCCGGCCACCAACACCAACGTGTGTGGACGTCGGTATTAACGTCGGCGTCGCGGCGACCGTGTGCTACCGCGGATGACACCCCGACCATTTTTAATCGCCCGCTCGCTCGCCCGCCGCAAAGAAAGTAACGAAGCGTCAACTAATGCAACGGTTATTGACATTAAGCCCGTAGAAAAGAACGGGCAAAGAAACGGGAAAGACGGGGGAGGCGATCCGTGCATGTTAAACGTGCTCAAGGAAAAGTGAAAGAAGTCCGCTGATAGGCGGAGAAGCTATTTATTAATGTACTAAAGTTCGAGGCGCCCGTGCGGTCGTCTCGAAAGCCTTCCTTTGCACTTTTCAGCTTACTCGGAGATTCTCAAAGATACTCAAAACGTGTCGTAAAAAAAATCAGATTATTACGCCAGATTATTACGTCATGAATGCGAGATGACATTGAAACAAGAGGATTTTATTGCCGCTCTTAAATTATTCAAAAATCATGTGGATCACAAAAACACAGACGCGCAGAGACGCGAATCTCTGAAAGGGCATATTATAAAGAAAAGTAGGGTGAAACTCTATTGAAAAGTGGGGTACACTCTATTGCGCTAATGTAGGTGTGACCGTTGCAAGTGCGTAGCCAGAGCTTTTTGAAGCTCTAGTCGTGTGCGAAGGAATGCGGTGAGAGAACCGTGGCCGCGCGATGAGAAAAATCGTGACCGCCGCATTGTTGAGTTATTCTATCGGGAGTACAGTTATGCTCACCAAGAGTCCACCGTTAAAGCATTACTTTTTGTTAGATCCTGTACGAAAAGTCGTTAGAAACTTCGCTTCGCTGTTCGGCTCATTGAGCCTCGGCATAGAATTTATACGACGTCTCGCGGTGCTATTGCGCAAGTTATTTGGCGAAAGAAAAAAAACCGACTTGCGAGGGTCCTCCCGTGTCCGTAGATTTGAATTTTATGGAATCTTCTCAAGCGGTCTCGAATTAGAATCACTTTTTATTACTCTCTGCCCGCGAAACGGCATCTTAATCTTCTCGTACGTGCTGTAGTTAGATTTGCTGTTTATATTAGACACGTATAAATTAATGATTCGGCATAAAACGTGCTTAACCGTCGAAGATAAAAACCTCTGGTGGAATTATCTTTCGAAATAATACTTCGATTATTTGAATAAAATACAATTACTCTATATTCCTTTTGTAAGTCATTTGACGTTTGATCTTGCCGCTGATTGCATTCATTGCTGAAAAACGATCGTATATCGGCCAATGAAAGTTACATAAGATCAGCGAGATAAAGCCATACGAAAAGACTTCGAAAGCATCCCACAAAAGCATCGTCAGATTGTACTTAATTTTTCTTTTACCTTTTCTTTCTCTAACATACACAGTACTTTTTCTTAAATTCCAGAATGCTACTTCCAGAATGCTCTCTCGACTTTCTATTACGACTTACGAGTACGAGCTTTATAAAATGGCTGATTAATATTGCTCAATATATCGCGTGATTATTTCATGTTTGAAAGAAAAAAAATACTGATTTGTAAAAAATGCTTGCATTTTTATTTTATTCAAAAGAAATTTCTGAATTCTGTATGATTGTGCCATAAGAATCATTAATCAAATTTATTCGATGCGAAAGACATATACGCGCTCGATGGTACGATGACGTTCGATAAAGCGTCTCGCTCGAAACAAAAATCATTATCATTTCATTCTCCCAGTCCTCGATTGTTCTGCAACGCTTGCAACGACATTATAGTCGCTTATTTATGCTTCTGCTATCGTGAATTCATTACTTGCGCAGTTATGGCACACCAATGACCGCGTTGGTAAGCAGTAAAAAAAAAATGGAGAAATAGCTGATCGACGTACGAAACGACGCGGAAAGTGAAAGCGTTCTCTCGGGGGGGGGGGAGGGGGGCTAATGTGTCTCGCTCAATTCATTCTGTCGAAGAGGACGAGAATGCTCAATGTTGCTTAATTCGCTCTCTCGCTACCTGTGCCCTTCATGCAACGGAGACGACGAGACACGCGAGAGAACTCGCGTCCCTCGCTCGTCTAATTCGCCCCGTTGAATTATGAATGAAACCTCATGCGAGGGAGGGAGGGAGGGAGGAGGATAGGGGTAGTGCAGTTGCATCGGACACGTGCGGGTTCACACACAGGTGCATGTCGTCGCCGGCCGGCCGGCCCTCGGCCGATTATTTCTCCTTTAGCTCCCTCCCTCTGTCTACTCCTTTTATTCTAACTCTCCTTGTAGGAAAACCTCGCAACCCTTCTGCAATTTCGCGCGCGTGCCTCGTGAAAGTTTCAGTCAGGCGTGCAACGAACTGCGGCGAGGAAGCGGCGACTCGCTTAAACATTAATTCGTCATTTCCGAGTATTAATTCCACGTGCGCCTTCGCGGCGACGCGACGTGCCTACGGCGACGTTTGGCTGGATGATGGTTTCACATCGCCCGTGGAAAGCACATAGGATTTGCTCGATGGAGGCAAACATTAGCAATGATTGCGAGAAAATACGAGATTATATAGAAATCGCTATCGCCAATATAACTGGAGGGATATACTTTTAGATATTTTTTTTATCCTCACGGAAAGCTATTTGTTAACTCCGGAAATGTGTCATGTGTCAGAAGTTCCAGTATTTCTTATCAAATATATATCGCGAGACTATATATACAATATTTGTGGGTATAAATAATTTTTTGATATTTAATTATTTTTTGCAAAGATTAAAAAATATTTGTAAACTTTTCGTATTTAAATTCAATCGATGATTATTATTATGGTTATATTGAATAATTTTTCAACACTCGCATGCACGCGAGTTGCCATTACATATGCCATTTAAAAAAGAAGCCGCTCATTCGGCTGGCAGATTCTTAGAAGCGATTAGACGTAATTTAGCCTTGCCGCGGCATTCTACTGTCACGCCGTCACGAGACCTTCCAGCGCCGAAAATCGTTGCACAAGAGGAATGCGAGGGCCTTCGTCCGTTACATTGCGGCAATGCGTCGAAAGTCGTGCACCAGCTTTCCTTCCTACGCAGCCAATGTCGATTCTGTTACGTCAGAACGTTGGAACGGTAAAATTAAATGCACGTTCTATTTTTATGCCCGCAACTCGCAACACGGATTAGTCAACTCGTGTATCGGTGAATATATTATTCCGCACGCGCCGTTATCACTAACGGAATAACGGAGTAATTCCAATTCGATTCTTTCTAATGTTTTTCTATTTCTGGTTTGCTCAATCTTGGACTTAAATAGATATTCATTTTTATTCGCGATGCAAACTCAGATCGAGTCGATCAGCCGGCCCTTTGTGCACGACGATAAAAGTAGCTATTTTCGAGACGTGAGAAAATAGCGGGTTCCCTTCGAAGACAAGGCAGCAGATCCCTCGTGAGTTATGGGTTTAGGTTGTTTGGACGTTCCCGAGAGAGGATGCGAAAGGCTGGCTGCTATGTGTGTCATGGCCAGGCGCGGTGTTTTAGAAAGAGAGTTAGAAGAGCATGAGTCGGCCGTTCTACTCACTGCCAATTATCTTAGAAGAAAATGTCCGTTTCACGCGTGCCCAATAGGCTTCCTAAAGTTGTCACGATTCTTCTAAAGACATAAAAAGGATAGACGGCGAAAAATCGCGAATTTTGGATTTAATATTTACCAAAAAATTGATAGAAAAAAAAGGAATATTCACGCGCTTAAATCTACGATCGACATTCACGAATATGTGACGTATAGTGTTTGGCAGGAGTGCGGCCAGAAAACGACATGACAGACATCCCCACATTCGTATTGATCGGGGGCGGTAGTATATGCGGTAGAATCGCAGTAACCCGAATTAGAGGCCGCCTGTCCTAACTACGGCCTAAAATTGTTCGATTACTCCGTAGATTGCACGAAATTATTATCTGCCCTTTCGTAGCGGCGATCATTTGTTCGACAAATAAGCGTATCTCATTCCGCGTGACAATAATGTTCGTATAGTTATCGTATATAGTTATCGAGGGGACAGAGCAAATTCCATGTATCGAACACTGAACAGTAATCTTTGCCTAGATCCGGTAGAGCGATTACAGTCTCGAAGAACAATACATAATCAAAATTCACAGAATTCATGGACTAATTATAGTCAGTTCCTGAAAAACCCGAGTGTTGGATTCGTAGAATTATACGGAATATGAAAATTTTATGATAAGATTTGTTATTTGCAGTAACGTCATTAAAAAAATACCGCTATATATATTTGTACGTAATTTATTTCGCAGCTGTTGGATAACAGTTTTATATTTAAACGCGCATTATATAGCTAATCAGGAAATCGAAATGAGTTATGCCATGCGAAAACGGGCTTATCATCGGTGTCGTAACGATTGCAACGATTGCACGTACGCGCTCTCAGTAGGTCGATGCGCAGAAAAGGCGGAGAGGCGAAGGGCGAGGGAATGAGCGAGATACGATCATCTGTGGTTGGCCCGTGATAACGCCCAATCTTGATGTCGCCCACACACGCATGGCGTACAACGAGCGCCTCGCGTTTTCGTTGGGCCAAAGCATGAAAACTCCTCGACTGCACGTATTGTTTCGTCACGCGCGCGCGCACATATACATGCAAATTGTATACATACAGCTCGCTATTAACCGTTAGACCATACCGGATACGATAGAAAGAAGGAGAGAGCGCGAAAAAGGCGGAGAGAAGGAGCGAGGGAGATGGAGAGAGGGAGAGTCCGCGGACACACACAATACTGAATTCGGGTCACGAAATAATTCATGATAAGGCCATTGGAGCACCCGCTCGTACCAGCGAACTGATAAATGAAGCATGGAACGCACGGAAAAAATAACACATACATATACGCAAAGAAGGAACGCGCTCGTTTTCTCGTGAAGGTCTTGGTGTCTTTCGTGGGAGAGAAAGAGAGAGAGAGAGAGAGAGAGAGAGAGAGAGAGAGAGAGAGAGAGAGAGAGAGAGAGAGAGAGAGAGAGAGAGAGAGAGAGAGAGAGGGAGAGAGAGAGAGTCACCGCGTTTTGACATAACGCGGATGTGTGCGTGCGAGCATATGGATATGCATTATTGAGCAGAATAATGACCATCAATGGCGTACGTGATAGACGTGGAATCGTTGATAAACGACGCGCCGCGGGCGATGATTATATTTATATACGTGATGAGGCCGGAACGACGCAGTTACGATCGATTCGGGAAAATTAACTCTAATTAAATTAGGAAAATAATCTAGAAACGGCAATGGACAACGATTTTCGAGGAAGGACTCTTCCGGTATAGGAAACGATGAGTTTCTGAAATTAAGCGTCTGAAAAATTTAAGCATTTCTAAAGCTTCCTAATAATTGGCAAGCGACTTCGAGCCGTTAACGAACGGCCTGAAAATTTTGTATAAAAGATCGTGAAAAAAACGCACTTTGCACCGGAGGATGTGTTCAATTAAAGCGGAGAATTTACTCGCGCTCATGCTTTTAGGCTCGCGGTATGACAATGGCTCTAATTTGCATAATATTATGCTCGCACACATATCCGTATTGTTCAATGATTATGATTACCGGTGCGTATAATTAATGGAGCCATTTTCGATAAAACATTAGAAATTATTCGATTATTCATCGTACAGTAAAATGTGTAGAAATGTTTTACACATTAGGGTTTGAAAAGAAATACATGCGCACACACACACACACACACACACACACACACACAATAATTATCTCTTTCGACTCGTATTTGAGTAAGGTACATCACTTCTCTTTTAATAATTTTTAATTATGAGTTTTTTATCATTTTTAATCGTAACCACCTGCATTTCAAATTTCCTTTCGTTTCATCCTGGTTTATGTTACATGAAACTGGATTCGCGGAAGCCCGGACAAAACCCCGTCGATAGTTGCGGCCATAAATTTTTCATTCATTTTCATTAACCACCGCCCCACCCTTGGAGGGTCGAATTTTTTACCGTCGCGGGTGCGCGCGCGACGCATTTTTTTCACGCTTCTTCCATACGGGCAAGGACAAAATAGCCGGACTGTAGCCCCCTCCGAACTCCCTCTCCCCCTTCCGCGAGCTTTATTACCATACTCCCCGCACCGGCAAGTTCAAATAAAACAACGAGCGCGCCGTGCTGCGAACCGGCGTTACCCTCCGCCCACGCACAATGTGCGTAACCCTATCTTCGCTGGATATCCTCTGTTCCTCGTCGTTCCCTCCCGGTCCAAGTTTTCCTACACAAAGGACAATCGCTGCCCGGTCGCGTCTTCTCTCTCTCTCTCTCTCTCTCTGTCTTTCTTATCGCTGCTGCATCGTTGCGTGAGAAGAGGGAACCGCAGCTCGAGAGACCGGTAGAATGGGTCAGGTCTCACGCGTGTGCGCGCACGCACGAGAGGCATTATGTATTAATGCCTCAAAATAAATTATCTACCGTAATAATCTTTTCTTCGCAATTAATTTTCGCTCCGTTTTAAATAAGTCTTCCGACTGAAAAACGCATGCGTTCATCATAAAGTATGTGGAATATCCGGTCGGGGAATTGTACCGGAAGGCAGCCGAAATTCGCGCGGTGCGCAACGCGCGTTAACGGCACATCGTTTCGATGCACAGGCATGGAAATTAGGCTCGCGACGCACGCTCACGCGCCTCATGCGTGTTGCACGACGGACGCACCGCATGCGCTGCGTCATTGCGCGAGGTTTGCGACGCGCACGCGGGATAGCGCCAGCTGCTTGACGCCTAGGCGCGTATATTTTCGTGGCGGGGAAGGTGGGGGTGGATCGCCAAATTGGGTAGGCGGCCAGGCGTGGGTGCAAATTTACCGCATGCAGCACCACTACCACCACCGTGTCTCGCGAATTTGCCGAGCAAATTCGTCGTAGTCATTTACTACGCCGCTCCTTGCGGCGATGTTCTTTACATCGAAACCGAAACATATGACCAATGATTCATTGTTTTTATCACTAGCTTATGATTTAAATCGTTACCAATAAATATATTATAGTAGTAACAGTATTCAGTATTACACATATTAAGCATATTATGACATCTCCCAACAACAAAAAGTGAATAATGTCATGGTTAAATGCTCGATACGATTTAAGAAAGTGCGAATTAGTCCTTTTATCATCAAATGCAATCGCAGTCAATTTTGCGAGAATAAAACTTGCCGTATCTTACCGTACCGTAACGTTTCTTTTCAACAGAACGCGGAATTTATCAACGCCGGGAGAGTGCAGAAATACGATAGTCATTCTTATCGCTTCACGCACGTGCGGAATGTACACGTTGCTATCGCGGGGAGGGCGGTACTTAAATGCCCTCGAAGGTATCCGTATTTTCAGGAATTCGCGTTTTTCGCTACATTATGGTGTAGGGCGCCGAGCGTCCCTCGCGCCGGGCCTACCGCGCGTACAAATCAATAACGAATGCGTGCGTGCGTGCGTGCACGGGGCTGCGTGTATGCGCGCGCGCAACGGTGTGTGCGTGCACGTGCCGCTAAAACTTTCGTCGACTTTGCGTGCTTCGGACACATTCGTCGTGAGCCGGCTTCGGGTGTGTGCGCAAACGCGGAGGAGCGTGTACGCACGTGTATACGTGCATAACGCGTGACGCGACGCGACATCCGACGTCCTCAAAGTAATCGCACGTCACCCTGGAAAATTATGTCTACACTATTTTCATCGCGGACACGCAGACGTTCGGAGGAGACACGTCGGAGCTTTTTCAGAACGTGTACGCCCGCGCGCGTCGAGGAAGCGATGACGAGCTTTTGTGGGAGTGGGCGGACGTAATCCGAAAATTGCGTATTCGTGTCAATATTATCGATCACGTAATAGCATGCTTGAAAATTAACGCAACGATTATAGCATATTTGGCAATTAATTCTCTCGTTACGCTTAATGTCATCGAGCGTGAATGAATTAAATGAAGAGTTAAATTCACTTTACGAAATAAATTTGTCAATTTGAAAAATTAGCTGTTTGCAATAGAATATTGCGCTTTGTACCCCAATATTGTCAGTGTCATCTCATCTCGTTGGCGTACCGCGCGATTCCAAGAAGGATCCATTCTTCGGATTATTCCGCGCGCTATAGTAGAAACGGATTCTTGTGGTCAGCCAGGTTTCCTTCGAAGATGATTATTCTTCAGATGAAGCGCATATATAAATTTTTTTTTTCTCTACAGCTCATTTTCTAAAATTAGAATTCTTGGTTTTAATCCTGTGCACTTTGATAATCAACGTGCTTTGTACCGCACCCATGTATAATAGGCGGAGGTGCATAATCGAGGCCTTTCCTCGAATTCCCTCCGATTCCTAACTATTTCCGAGCCTTAGCGGCTCGGATCGCTTCGCCGACTACATGGCCAAAGTATTTCAGAATTTCAACGAGCTAGCTCGCTCTTCGTGGCCCTGAGGAGGTCAGGAAGACCTTCGTCAACTCCCTGTCCAAGCAACGTCGCGTCGTTTTCTCGGCGTCCTCTATATTTCGGAAACGGAAAGCGGGATCTATCTTCTATCATCACGCTTGATCTCTCTCTCTCTCTCTCTCTCTCTCTCTCTCTCTCTCTCTCTCTCTCTCTCTCTCTCTCTCTCTCTCTCTCTTCGCTTTTCATAGTTGCAACATTAGAATCCCTCGCTATTAAAGCAAAGTTATACTTATATCGTCGCATCCATAAATACATATACCTATATAATATATATAAATGATACACGATCTTTATTCTTGTTGAAATTCCAAGGAAGTCGCTGCCGGTAGATACCGATATCCAAGCGAAGGTATATCGTATCCGCAATCATAAGGACATTGCGATTCAGGGAGGCCCGGGAAGTGGACCGTTGTGCGGGTTATGGTTCACGACGGTCTCCGAGGGGTTAAAAAAAAAGGGAGAGAGAGAAAGAGTGCGCGGCCGTGTACCGCCATCCCTTGCAGAATCGACCGCCGGGTGCCAAGCCGGGACGGGAACAGCGCGGGAGGCCTGGGCTCCCTTGATTTCGGGTTGCAACGCACGTTGCCTGACATTGATTTTCCTCCGCCTCGCCCTCCTCTATCTTCTCTCCATTTTGGCCCTCGGCCTCTTCTCTCTCTCTCTCTCTCTCTTTCTCTTTCTCCCTAACCCTCAACATCGCCGTCGGTTTCGCCGTCCTCCTCGCTCTTATCGTGCCGCGGTCTCTCTTATCCTTCCGATTCGTCCGTCCCTTTGTCCCTCCTTTTCCCCTCTTCTGACCGTTCTCCTCTTCCTCCTCTTCTATCCTCTTCCTCTCCCGTTCGGAGCGAGTGCTCGCCCGAGCGGCGACCAATTTGGCGCCACCGAACAAAATGTGTCAAGGCCTGGCGAGATCCACAGCGCTACGCAATGCTCATACGCACACGCACACGCACACGCATCATCTCTCCGTGCACGCAGCGTTTTTAACTTTCTGCAGGGTGAATGTTCGGTCGGGATCACTCGGTCGGCTCAGGATCTCTATTTCGAGCTCTATTTCTACACAATGGAATTCTACAGCATATCCGGAGGCTGGACCCTGGTATTTCATTCTCATGTCGAATCTTCCACCGCAAAATAGATAATCGTTATCGTGCTATCTTCTATTTCGCATTTCTTGAACTGTCCTGAAATATCCGATACCATCTCGCGCTCTGGGCCTCCATTTTCCCAGCTCGCTTACGCACGCGTCAGCGCGTATGATAGCGGCGGAGGCGCGGGCGAGATCGCGCTACGCATCCGGGGGGGGGGGGCTGAAAATGAGGACGGGAGGGCCGAGAGAGGACGGGACCGCACGCTGATAACAGCGATACGCTTGTCAGCGGCGCGCGGCTTGCGATCGATCGCGGGTAAAGCTGCGGTGAGTTGCTGCGCGTTGCGGTAGGGCTGCCTGGGTATATCGGGAGTCACTCTTCGCGTTACACGTTTGTTCGATCCATTCAGCCGAAAAGGGAAAAAAGGGTCAGATCGTCGCGGCCAGCGAGGTGTGGGGATTGAGGGACGGGGGAGACCTTGGAGGCGGCCGTTGCGTTTCGTAACTTAACCTTTCCATTTTGCCTCCCAACCACCCGCCCGCCCGTCCCTCCCGCGGGTCTCTCTCTCTCTCTCTCTCTCTCTCTCTCTCTCTCTCTCTCTCTCTCTCTCTCTCTCTCTCTCGCCTTTTTCCTCGCTTCTCTACCTCCTCCTTCCCCGAGCCCTTCGGTCAAACACGCACGATTCCTCCGAGAATCGGAGGCCCGCTCCGAATCGCCCGTATCCCCCTTCGTTTCCTTCCAGACCATAGACTCGCGGCCCTCAGGATTTTCCCCAGGACGTGACAATAATTCGAGGCGCGAGCGAATAACCAGGCTCGGGAGACTAATTGGATCGCTTAATTATTTTCCGAGGAGCGTTCGTTCGAGCCCTTCATAATAACGGTTTAATAACGGTGCCATACGTGCGGAGGAATGGACTAACTTCGTCCTGGGACAGATTCGGGCGGTGACATTTTCTTAGAGCGCGCCCCGCGTCCTCTCGCGGTACGGAATTCGCGTTTCGTAGAATTTGGGCTCGCACCTCGATTCACTCGGGGGAACGTAGCTTACGTAGCTATGTGTGGTAATCATCGATAAACACGAAGAGACCCCGAGCGGCGGGATCGGCGATTTCTTGGGCGGCGCAGATGGCACGATACCTTTCCCAGAAGCGCGCTCGTCCCGCTTCCTGGCCGGCACCGTTTTGCGTTTCTGCATGTCTCAGGGGCGTATATACCCTGCAGCTTCGTCCCGCCTGCCCTTTCTCTCCTTCTATACTGATGATCCTCGCCAAGTTCGTTTCCTCTCCCTCTCCCCCTTCTCTCTCTCTCTCTCTTTCTCTCTTTCTTTCTCTTTCGGGGCCCGTCCGGCCACTCTCCTCTCTTTCTCTCTCTTCCGGCTTATGGCGTCTTCGCGCGTACGCGCGCCTTTGTTCCGGCGCGCGGGTTCTTTGTGAATTTCATAGTCATCAGCTGCACGAGACCGTGTGTGCTGCCCCGCGGCCCCGTTTACATTTTCTAGGATACCACGGCCCACTATTTTTAGGCGCTGTCCGTCGCCGAGGAGCCGGCGCGGTTCCGCACGTAACACGCGCAAGCCGTAACCGCGCGCATGTTTTTTTTCCCCGCCGCGACTGATATCGTCATTCGCCCGTATTTTCGGCGCACGTTTAATGATAAATGCGATCGTTTGTTCCACGCGTCAGGTTGACATCGAACGCAGTTTGCGCATCAAACGAATAAATCTCGGAATCGCGTGACGTTGCATATGTGACGACAATATGACAATAATAAATAAATGTACCGTAAATAAAAATTGACAAAAATGACAGAGAATGATGATATGGTAAAAGAAGAGATTTTTCACGAACCACGGACGTTGGAAGAAAAATTTCGGAGATCGCGGTTTCTTTGTACAAAATTTACCGTACATCCGCCACTTGGGCCCATGATTATTTATGCATTGCATGTGGCCGCAACAATTTTTACGATAGTCCAACGTATGATGTTGGTTTGAACGTGATATCTTCTCGTCGTTCGCATTTTTTCCCTGCCGTTTCTCGTGACACCTGAACGTTGGCGGCGAGTCCTTTCGTTTAGGGCCAGAACAGCCTCGATGATGGGCGGTCTCCTGTTTTTTCCTCCTTCGATCCTCCACCGAACTATTCCCGATTAATCTATATAATTTCGATAATGACACGGTGTGTCACGCAGCAGCTCGCTGGTGAATGGCCCCCGTTCAGCTATGCTCGTGAAACGCAAACGCGAATTTCGGCCAATTCATCTCGACTGTGATTCAGCATAGAATTACGTTAGAACTTGTTATTATTGTTAAACGCGCGCGCGTGCAACGACGTGGTCGCCGTTAGGGATCGACGGTGTCACGATGGGCCGAGATCAACGTCGTCGTATCTCTTTGGGATTAAACAAAGAGAAGTCTCGGGATTAACGGACGACGAGACTAATGCGCGTTTCATTCGGAGGCGAACTTCATTGATACAACGCGCAGTTTCTCCGGCTGTACGGTGAGCTTCTTGCTACATCGGGATGAAGTTCGAGGACGGTGTCACGGCCACCTCGCGTAACGTTAGCTACTTCAATGTTATAATGGCAAAAGTGGTTTTGATTTTTATCGAACAAGTTCCACGTCGTGCAAACCTAACACTTTTTCCCACTGGATAATGGTAAAAATTGTTCTTATTCTTTCTGAATCACAAAAGATGTTTGAAGCGACACACGCACCGTTACATACTTTCCTAGAATAATTTCCGGGGAACTTTTTCATAGAGTGTGCTTTTCAAGCATTGAGTTTGTTCTGTTATCGATCCGGTTAACTAATTTAATTGCCTCAACAGTGTAAAACGTCAGCTTTAGAAAAAATCTTAACACTAATCTAAAAAAGTGCATTATTATAATGCGTCATTACATATTGCGTAGACGCACAATAATAAGGTGAAAAATTTCGGCCAAACATTTGGATGTAGCGTAATAGGAAATATACGATACGGGCTGTGTTAAAAACGTTACGCGTGACAAAGATCGTTTGTCGGTTACGATCGGTTGCGCACGTTCGCACGTAGCGAGGAGGCCGAACCGGCGGTTGCCGTAAATGGTACTTCGGGCGCAAGTTAATCGGGCTGGATGGGAAGTGTATTAGAGCCCGAGGTTGGCCTTGCACGCGCCAACAATCTCGGAGGCATTGGCCTAATGCTTCACCATGAATCGCTTGAGCCTGAGCCTGAGCCTGAGCCTGAGCCTATAAACTTTGTTTTCTTCTTGCCGATGGGACTAATGGCGAAGCGCGGCTGCGCGCGGACAGAAAAAACTGTGTGTGTGAAAGAGAGAGAGAAAGAGAGAGAGAGAGAGGGGGGGAGAGGGAGAGGGAAAGAAATAGAGAGAAAGAGAAGGAAAAAAAAAGAAGCTAGGTTGCGCAATCTGCATTCACGCTTCCTTCCACGAAGGTTTCGCCGCGGAATTACACGCGCGTTTATACGCAGAACGCTATGATTAGCTTATAGGCTTACGTGTCAATTAAGTCGGGCAATCGTAGAAAAATTTTAACTCTACTTGAAAAAAGAAAAGGTTTTTCTTTATCCTAAGTCTTTTGTGTAATACTAATCCACATCACGCTTGACAGTTCCGAGAATTTTTGTGTCTATTAATATTTTAACCGCCACGTACAACGTGAGTAATGTTTGTACTTTTTCTTTTTTTTTTTGAAAATTATAGCGTTTATATTCATCGCCTATGGATAATATTAATTTCGTGCAAACCGAGTAAAGTAAATATAAAAATAAATATAAGTACGATCTGCGTACGATTTAAATTAACGGATAAGGGTTTTAAACAAAAGTGTCTATCTTTTCAGGTACGAAATTGAAGTGTCCCTTATGCGAGAGACTATACGGCTACGAGACGAATCTGCGCGCTCACGTACGGCAACGTCACCAGGGCATCAGGGTGCCATGTCCGTACTGCTCGCGAACGTTCACCAGGAACAACACCGTCAGACGGCACATCGCGCGGGAGCACAAAGCCGAGCTCAGGCAGAAGGCCAACCAGCAGGCCAACTATTCGGTCTCGGACATTGTGCCCCAGTAACAATGTCTTCGGCGTCGCTGTCATCCTCGCCACCGTGGTCGCCGTCGCGGTTCGCGCGCGGTGGTGGTACCGGCGACAACGATCCCGGTGACCACCTCGCCGGAGCCGACCGCGAGACCGGATCGCGGTTAGAGCGTACGAGACGAGAGGAGAGCCTGCAGTTAGGTATACCTTCGTTTTCCCTTCGTCGTCGTCAGCGAACGCCGTCCCGGTTCCTCGTCGCGAGGGCAAATCTCTCTCCGCGTGCGCGCCTGGAATCGGTCGAAGAAATCGTAACGAGGGGCACGACCATGAAGATTCGTATACGGGACAAGAGACACGGGAAGAGACCTGGAAAAGGTACGGAACAACGATGCGCACGGCGCCGGCGCCTCAGACACGCTCGCGAGAAAACGCTGCGAATCACAAAGCTAGTCAATGAAAGTGCAACGGTCAAGTAAGGATTATTAACTAGGAGCTTTTTAAACGAGAGGCGAGAGATATAGCTGCGGTGAAGGTAACGAGCTGAGCGGCGAAATGGCGCATAGACACGTATATACACGCAGAGCCGTTATAGCGCAGGCGACTGCGACGAGAGAACCAATGCAAACTCAGGTAAACTTTAAATCGTGGCACAAATCAGCGCCAGGAGAGAAAGCGCTACCTTTTGATAGTCCAACATTACCATAGATATCGGATTTACTCGCCGTCGCATTTTAATCGTTAACGCCGTTAACCGGTTTACCTGTTTCTGGTACTACTTATCGCTGTTGAGAAGTCGAGCCTATAGAATCGCGACGCTCCGACGGGCGATACCTTTTCGAAACGTTAACGTTACGCGCGCACCAGTGCCAAAGACACGACGTTTTTTCTACTCTCGTGTAATCACACACGTCAATTTTCAGTTCCGCCTTTTCGTACACCACCGCGTACAACGCGCACTTCGACTGCTATATAATAATCGCGGTGAAACCCACATATCCGCAATCGCGCCGAGACGACACCCGAGACGAAGAGTACACATCTTTTATACCGTTACGATTTTATATATAACGTTTACGAGATTGATACTGCGATTCTAGGGCGGACGACTGTCGTGCGATTATAGCCGCGGAAGTGCCGCGCAGCCGCTCGCGCAAAGATACTTCTTGGCGAATGCGCGCACACAATGTTATAGAAGTAAGTCGACCGAGCAATAATCACGTTCATGTACCATTACACTACGTCGACACTAATTTTTCTGTAAAAAAAGAAATAATCAAAAAGAAAATATAGAAAACAAACGCATTCGCCACGGAAGTTTGTCGCGGCCGGCTGCGCCGCGCCTCGCGGCGAAACGATCACTACCACTTTGTTACCTGTTTACAATGTTTAAAATGCGGACTTTTGTCCGGAGCAATAGTCACGTACCGTGAATATAATAGAGTATAATAGCCATCGATCACACACGTGTGGTTTTAAACAGTGCATGCGCGCGGTTACGCGCGAAATAGTTGCTATCCCGGTTGTATGAGATGTGATCAATGCAATAGATTTATATTACACATTACCTATATGTATAGATATATAGAGATATACTCCTAGTCAGGATGGCACCCACGATATTACTTGTTACAGTATTTACACTTTATACAGATTAATCTGTCTTATGTTTTTTTTTCCGTTTTTACTTGTTCTCCCTTTCGTTTATTTTTTTTCTTTTGCAGAAAGTTTTTAAACGGTTATATTCTCACAACGATACCCGCCTACCGTAAGTTATCAGAGACAATAGAGACGCGCGCGCGATATAGAGAAATATTTAGTATTTAAAGCGCGTCGTGCGCGAGCTGGGGGATATAATAGTGCACGAGCACGAGATATAGAAGCCGAAAAGAGTTCATTTCCGTTTCTTCCTTTTATTTTCACTTTTTTGTTTGTCTTTACTTTTCTCTTCCTCTTCTTTTTCTTTTTCTGTCTTCAATAACGTTCAACATGCCAAATATACGTGAGCACTCGTCGCGCACGCGCGCGCATAACTCTGCCAAAAGTATGACAGTACTACCTCATCGTTTTGCAATGCATTACACACACAGGGAACACAATAGCGATATATTATACAGTATAATAAAACCTGTACATTCCGTACAGCCGCTACTATTATTACTGCTACTACTACTACTACTACTACTACTATTATTACTACTACTACTTTGTCCAGTTAATGTCAGAGCAGTTCTCCTGCCATTGCCACCCTCTTGCAGGGTAACGCAAGATCGTGGATCTCGGAGTTCGTAGACCGTTGATTAATTTCAAACATGCATCGTAAATCAGAATGAATCGATCCACGCTAGTCAAGCACACGTATGTTCTATCTAATCTTTTGTTTCTCCGCCACAATCATTCCCGTCCCGCGTGAAAGAGCTCCGGGATCCTCGATCCGCGCGCGTGATGTCTATCTGTACGTAAAATAGGCCCGTTTTCTTTCCGTTTTTCTTTCGGTCGCGAGGGCGCATTATTATATGAAATAGCAACATGTATGTACAACTGTGAAGCCGTAGTGAGTGAGCGCGAGAGCGAGCGAGTGCGTACGCATATGTGCATGAACAGCCCGTGAATGCGCGCGCGAAAGTGATTCGCGGGTAGGAGGAAGAGCTACAATTATGCGCCGTGGTGCATTGTCGAAATTGCGGCGCGAAATCGTCCGACGTGTCACGGACGTTGCTGGATGGTCGCGCGATTGACGGGTTGCACCGTTTTCGTCCCGGGGATGAAACGAGAGACGTGACGATAAGACAGACGAGTTCTCGATCGCCGAAAGAGATCGGCGAGATCAGCGCCGATGCGCTGGCGGACGCGAAAGAAGAAACGGTGGTGGTGGAAAGCGAAAATTATCCGAGCGTAGGTGACATCGATTGTCCCGAGGGAGCGCAAAGGGAAGTTAACCGGGGATAGGATTGATGATGCTGGACGACGGAGATTACATATAGTCATAGGGAAGTTAATTCCCGGGGGAGAAGCCGCGGGAAAAGGATATTCAAAGATGTTATGTGTCGTTTACGTATGTGATGATAGGAACACACACACACGCGCACACACGTACATACACGTACACAGAGGGATGGAGAGAGAGAGAGAGAGTTATGGGGAGAGACATACGTACACACGTGGACAGCACACATGCTCGTGTAAATAGATACGGTCGCGTATGCCAAGTTATATATAATGAATCTTTTACTTAATATATATACAAAATATATATATTGTTTTCGGCTGTTCTGCTAAGCAGAGGCAAAGACGGGAGGGGGGAGAAGGATACCTTTAAGTGGTACAATGAATTAGCGTTAAGTTTAAGTAGAGGGATCGAGTTATCGGCAGCGGAGCGGCGAAATTTGAAAGTTAGGGTAATAACGGTCAAGCGCGGAATTTCCGGGGGGGGGAGTCGGTTAAACCCAGGGTTTAATTGTTTTGTCATACGTAAGGATTAGGAGTGCATACGTAGTAAAGGTATTTCACACCCGACACCTCACACGAAAACACACACGTACACATATATATAGCGGATCGGAAGGACGAGAGAGACAATGTCGGTCGGAGGGAATCGTAGGAAGAAAAGAAAGAGGATGACACACACACGTACCGAAAAGATAAACGACGTAGAATTAAAGCGAAAATTTAGAATTAATTAGTCGTATATTATCGCGACATCGGTTTACGCGCGTAAACGTTATTCGGAACGGCCGAAAATCGGCAATTTGACTCAAATCGATTTTAAATCGTTGTTAATTTCGTCGTATCGCTTTGCTCAAAAGTTAATCGCACGATTCTTGAAACGCGCTTTTGAACGAAATTACGATATTTTTGTTGTTTACTTCTTAATCTCGATTCTCCCCGATCTCGTTGACCTCGGGCCTTTCCGGGGCTCGAGGGTGAGGTTCCAGATTCGATGTTACAGTCGATTTTCGTCAAGGTACGCGCGAAAGACGAATCCGCGATCGGAAGTCGAAAGCGCGAAACGAATACGCGCGCTTCCGTCTTCGAAGTTTTCACGGTTTCCGTCGTACATCCGGTGTAAGAATTATATTTGGTCTATATGTATATATATGTACACGCAGAAATACACACACACATACATGGAGACAGACACGTACACACGCTACACACGTACACGACACTCGTGCGACGCGCGCGTACGCGTATGTACGTACCATTTATTGTATCACGGCGGTAGGATAAAATGTTGCATGTTGTTTCTATAATATGTGTTTTACGGATTGAGAATCCTTTATAGATGTCGTGTGTGACACAAGGCTTGACACGAGAGGCGAGGGAGATTCACACCGTGGCGCGCTCGCGCGCGCACGCCTTCGAGGGGCAAATGCGAACGCGATCGTGCGAGGTAGCTCATCCGAATATAATCAGAGTGAACGGGAAATTCGTGTAATTTGGATTGTCCGCGTTAAATTAGCTAATCGCTTCTAAATTGACCACAAAAGTTTCACAAAAAGGGACAAAAAGGAAAAAGTCTCGCACGTTTTCGATCGGGTTCTTTCGGCAAACGATTTGAACGTTGTTAAGGATTGTACGGATTTATGAAAATTGTCGTTAAATTAACAATAATTGTACTACAATGATTCGGTTGCAATATTCGAAGCTGCACGTTCGAGCACGTTCGAAACGGACGATCGTCACGGTGTGAACGGGCTTTCCGTAACGGGGAACCTTCGTTATCATTCGCGTCGCGCGGGCAGCGAGCTTCAGGACAAGATAGAGAGAAAAAAGAGAAAATCACGCGGCTGCCCGCGGGAAGGGAGTGAGGGAGCAAAGTTGATGTCATCACTGCACCTACACCGCGCGCAGAGAATGCACTGGCAACTACTGTACCGTTTGCTCGTATAGTATATAATAGTACTATACCGTAGTTGATAATGATTACATAGTACATGTATCACGCACGCATAAGCATATTTAAAATCGACGGAGCAAAGAAAGAAGAAAAAAAAGAAAAAAAGCAAAAAGATGATATGGCAGAGGGAGGGGGACAAAAAGTAGACGAAGAAGTAATAGGACACACGGCGTAGCGATGTCGCAGAGCGGGACCTCGAACGTCCGGGGAACGAGCGGCTCGTTTCCCGGCCGCAACTTATAGTACAAAGTAAACGTAATGTTTAAGGGTTAAACAAACAGGACAGGCAGGATGTGTGGATTTTGTAAACTTACTATACACGCTGTAAAAAAAAAAAAGAAAAACAGAATTGTATAGGTAGACACACACAGGGAAAGAAGAGAGAGCAAAAAACCACAAGTGCGCCGCGCGGCCGGACGCGTCGGTGACGAGCTCGTTGTCGAGGACCGTTCCGCACGATCGGCCTCCGCTCACGAATCACGATGAACGATTTCGCCGTAACCCTTTGTATACCTCATCGACATGGGGCCCGTCCCATGACATCGCGGTCGAGCTAAACGCTTAAACGCGCGCGAACCGTTTCGCTGTGACGTCCGAAGAATCCCTGTCGTACACTCCCGAGGCGTCGCGACGACGAGACGTCGCGCGCCGCGCCTATCTCGCGCGCGCGCCGCGCGCGCCCCATTCCTTTATCTTATCAACAATAAGACTGATCTCTCATCGTGGCGACGTATGCGAGAACACTGCCACAGGGGCCGGGTCGGGACCTCCGCCAGCCTCGTCGCCGATCGCGTTCGAATATAACGGCCCGCGGCCCGCCGCAATAACGGATCACAATACTTCGTCACACACTAGTACAAATGCTACCTCACACACGACATACAGGGTGCGCACAGAATGAAGCTTACGAAAAATCTCTGTGTATAACACGGTAAAGCGATAATTTGCAAGATCGTCGCGTCGCGTCGCGCCGCCGTCGTTGCCGTCGGTTTCATTTCGGGGGATGGAAAAGAGGAAATGAGAGGGAAGATGTGGTAGAGAAAAGAATAGTGGAAAAAGACTGTCAATGAACGGACAAGCTCCTCGCCTCCTTCTCCCCTTGAAAACGTCGACGCGACGCGCGGCGCGCGGCGCGTCGCGAATCCTTTTCTCTCAGGAATATGAAAACCAAGTACAAACTACAAAGTATAATAGTCGATAAGGTTCTTAATAAACATAAATCAATGAATCAAGCGATGCAATAGTCGGGTGTATAGTAGGGACTGTGTTGGTGTGTTCGTTCGTTGAAAGACCTCTTCTCTCCGATATACATATATATTGCCGTGAGTCAAACGTTTGTTGATTGACCACCGCGAATTCGCGATCGCTCGCCACTGGAAATCACTCTACCGGACTTATCGCCAATTTCTCTCTCGCGATTTTCCCGCATGGGGAAATCCCGCCCCGCGCGCGGTTACGCGTGCATTACAAATATAGCGAGTCCACGCGCTTCTCTCGAGTTTTTCTGTACGCGAATCCTTCTCGCGAAAATGTTCTCGTTTCTACAATGTATATTTATTCTTCGTTTGACTCTTCTTTCTCGTCCAGCGACGTTACCATTTTTCTTTCCTTTCGTAGCAGATCGGCACATCGCCGAGCGATTACTCTTGTTCGCCGATTTCTGTTTGGCCGGCCAAACGAGGCACGTCGCTTGTATCCCACCGAGTTTACGATGTGTGTGTGATTCTTTTTTCTTTAATATATACGTATAGGACGTAACGTTACTTTAAAAGAAAAAGTAATAATAATAAAAGGGAATTCCGTACAACATAGACGCAAATTAGGGCTTCACTTTGCTTCCCGTTTCGCCTCGGTGGACGCGAGGATCACCGTATCAGTGTCAGTGGAATCCTCTCCTTCTCTGATTAACGAGCAATTACCGCACGTTTAACCTGCCGTTTTTCCTATAAAGTTTTCTGTTGGTTTTTTTCACGGCGCCATGTTGGCGGAAAAATGCGAGTTTTCTTTTGATTGTTGGACGCGAGTTGTTTACCTAGTACTCGGAGAATACCGATAGATCAGACTTCACCAACGCTTAACACGTACACAGACACACGCACATATGATGATACAATATATTGATAACTGATAAGTATACGAAACCGCTTCTACCTCAGACTCCATATATTTATATATATATATATATATCGATATGTATATATATAGTTACGCGCATTACCTACGATTCCTCCGGTTTCTTCGTTTCCGCGAAGTATTATTTTTGTTCTCCGTTTTTTCTATCATCGCCGCATATTTACGCCGAGGTGAAGTCGTAGGTATGCCGGCATCGTAGAGTGGACAACAGACGAATGAGATTTATACGTAAATATACATACATATACATATATATTTAAAGAGATAGAGAGAAATAGAGAAGGGAATATTCATATATATTATACCCATCGTGGACCTTCCACGATATCACATACCCCTCCCCCCTCTTCTATCCGAGTATAATGTAAATATATCCGTTTATATTTATTTATTTATGTTTCTATGCGCTGGACGCGTCTATGTTACACGCAATTACAAATTAATTGATAATCTATCCCTAATAATAACGAGAGAGAGAGAGAAAGAGAGAGGAGAGAGAGAAAGAGAGAGTACACTCATTTTTCAATATAAATATATATATATATAAAAGTATATATATAAATACATATAAATAGATAGTTATATATCTAATAATTAAGGAATACTTGTTTAGATCTTAAGTGATCCCCGCGTCGTGGTCCCGCGATGCGACTGCACACTCTTCGAGAGCCGAAGCAAACTCTACCTATAGTAAAGCAAAAAAAAAAGCGAAAACAAAAAAAGAAGACAAAGAGGGAAAAAAATGTGGCGCTTTATGCATCCGATGGCGCGGTGCACGTCCGGCGAGCTTCTTCCGCGCGCCGGAAATCGCCGCAAGGCCCGAAAAGTCACACGGCTGACGCTTCCCCGCGTGTTTCACGTTGATCTGAGCTGCGACCTCGTTGCGATCGAGCGGCGCTGCCTTCCGAAGCTACAATATCTCGCGTTGAACCGCAAACGGCATAATCGGATTCGCCGATTAAACAGACTTACGTAAAACCGAGCCAGATCAATGCGAATCACACTTCGATTTCCCGACACTTCTGAGTCGCGTCGGCACGGATAGATTTGTCGTCAGACGACGATATCGTGTCGTCGGTAACGATCGAGGAGGGTGTCGCTCGATCTATAAATTCCTTTTTCGTTCGACTCGCGCCACGTTGCTTTTGTTCGTACCATTTTTCATCCCCTCGCGCGGATGAAACCTGTCGAGAGAGCTTTTTTTCCCGAGGCGGGCGTGAGGCTCGCGGCGTGCGTCGCGAATACGTGGTTACCAATTTTTGTTTTAAGTTGAGAGATTAAGTTTATGTTACGTAATTATTGCTGTAAATGGGGTGGAAGAGAGAGAGAGAGAGAGAGAGAGAGAGAGAGGAAAAGAGAAGAAGATAGATGCGAGGCGCCGAAATCGGGCTCGTTTATTTGCGGCACGAGCGAGGCGCGTATGGGCATAGTTGCGTTTTCGAAAATACGAAACGACACTTCGCGAGTTATTACGAACTATTTTATTTATAAGAGGCGACACAGGTACGCGTGCGTGTGAGTGTGTGTGAGTGCTGGGAGGAAAAGAGCGCGCTAGAGAAGCGATCGCTGCGAACAGAAACAAATACGAATTCGCGTAAGACGGGGAGAAATGAAAACCGATAGAATGGGAGAAATACAGAGAGGAGAGTGTATGTGTGCGTGTGTGTTTGCGGGATATGCGCGAAGGAGAAAGAGGCAAGACGCGGAAGAGTGGGATTAGGAAAAACGCCGAAACTCTGCCATCGCAAAACGATCTCGGACGGGAAATGGGGGTTGAGAGAAATCCTTCGAGGAGGGAGTGTGTAAAAAAAAATTATAAGTTTCTTTTTTTCTTTATACTCCGAGCGCGGACGGGGTGGCAGGGATTCGTGGCTATGCCGTTGAGTGTAACTCACCCTTTTTGTTTGTATAAAAATTAATCGAAATTTAATTAGATTATTAATAACTGTTCGATTACTGTAAAACAAAAGAAAACTTTACCATTAATTATAAATTACAAAAAACTTGGAGCACCATGGATTTTTTTTCATTCGCTAATTGACCGTTCCCTTTGTATCCTTTCCCTAAATCACGATTGACGACATATCATAACGGGTAATCAACAAACAAAGTGGCATGAATTGCAAACGTTATTATTTTTACAATCGTATATGTTACATGTAGTAAAATAAATTGGATCTCAGTTAGATGACCGATTTAAAATTATATCGGACGCTCGTTCGGCCATCGCGACAAGAACCGAATTCGGCGTGCCGGAAATTGGAGATGGCACTACACTGGCGTCCATTATCCTCAATCCACTCACGCCTTTTACCCTAGAGAACGTAATTATAATTTTATTACAGTTACTCCGCTCATCCTGTACAAGCACGTTCCAGTGAATGCCCCATCGTTTACCTTAATTCCTCATCTACAACCGCGTCGTCGTCCGCGCTTATTTTGCATGTGCCACACGGATGGTAGCTCGTGAGTCCTGCGATTCTCATGACGCACTCCGAATAATCGACGTCCCGATAGTCCTGTCGCAAATGACGGCACTCTTCGAAATCGGGGACGTGGACCTTCGCGCCGTATTCGCGAAAGAGTCTCGTATCAAGAGTCTCCAACGCGAAGTTTATAGCTTAGCGGATAATCAAAATTAATTGTCAGTCAGTTTAAATAAATTTACGCTAAAGGGGTGGAAATAAATTCTACAATTTACTCTTTTAATGAGGGTAAAATTTGTTTCGGCACGTGGAACGATCACGTTTACCTCGATAGGTGCACATTACGTCGTCGGGATTCTGAAGGTACGCGGGATTAATTTTCGGAGGGTCGCGGATGTCGCTCGATCTCAATGTTATGCTTCCACGACTCTTCGGTTGCAAACACGTGACCAGATATATAAATCCCTCGTGCATGGTGTCATTATACGACGGAAATAGCGATCTAAACGTCTAATGAACGATTGTTAATTCTCCTCGAGCCATGTAACGATCATTTAAATTGCAAATAATAATCGCTAAGAATAGAACGTTGCAATCACACTTAACGAAAAATGCGATTGTCCGTCGAAAAGCAAATGATTGCGATACGTTATTTTAGTCCGTTAGTAACGTTAGTTAAAGTCCAAATATATAACAGCTCGGTGGTTCATTCACCTCGGTCTCGAAATTTGAGATGGCCTTCAGCAATTTTTCCTCCGTGGACGCCACTCCGAAGAGGAGGAGGCCACTGTTATTAGCACGCCCGAATCCCATTACGCCGTTAGTGGCCAACCATCCTTTGACATGCAATGGAAAAAAAAATAAGGTATATACGGCGAAATTACAATGTCGGACCGCATGAAGTGTGTGTCTAATAGACATCGCGAGTAAATGACAGCGTCGTTATTGGCGCGTTATCCGCATTTACCGGTTCCGAAGGCGAAATAATTGAACACCTCGGGTACAGTTTGCAGCTTCACGAGCGTGATACTGACTCGTTCCCGCAGATTCACGTAAACAGGCACGTTCAGATGATCGAACAAATTTCGACCTACCTCGGGCAGATCTCGCACCACGGGTATCTACATATCGAATTTATTGTTTTACTCAAAATCGAAAAGTTTGACGGTGATATTCTTATCTATCACCTTATGCTTCTTCAATTCGTCGATAGGTCCTATGCCAGAAATCAAAAGTAACTGCGGAGTGTTGATAGTGCCCGCGCAAAGGATTATTTCCTTCCTCACGCCGATTTTCCCCACGGAGCCGTTTTTATATATTACTTTAATGCCATCGGTTTTGCTATTCTTGAAAAGTATCTACAGCGTACCGAACCAAAAAGTCAAAAATGTATATTTATGTGAACAAAATTGAAGAGCTAAGATACGAATAATTATTTTCAATAGCATTCTTTTAAATATAATTATTTTCTGGTATATTTTTATACTGAGTGGAGTATGTTATTGAAAAAATAAATGGCTTATCGAAGAGATTTTTTCTCTCTCTAGCGTGATATATAAAATATATTATGGAGACCTTGGCGACGAGTGTATTCATCAAGATATGTAAATTTTTGCGATTCCAAGCCTTCCGCAAATACGCGTGATGAGTACTCCATCGGGCTCCGTTCTTCGCGGTGTACATCGCTTTTCGCAACGACACGTTATCCAGCTTCAATGATTCCTCGGCCAAGACGAAGGCCTTCGTTAGATACTCTTCCTCCGGCATCGGGATAACGTTCATAATATCGGACACTTTTTGAAAGTAGGGAAGCAAGTCGGCGTGCGACCAACCCTTCGGCCATCTCTTGTAATCCTCGGGCATCCCGAAAGAATGAACGAGATAATTAAGCTGCCCGCTTCCTCCGAGTCCTTTTCCCCTTGGCCAGTTTTGTCTCTAAACAAACGTGACCAATCAAGGAATCCGCCCCGTCGTAAAAAAAAAAAAAAGATTCCAAATTCGGGAATATGAATTTTCGAAATATTCGTTTTGTGCTGCACGAAAAAAAAATGTTTTATAAGACGCGTAGCATAATCTTTTAGATCAATACTATTACTGCTATTATATTATTCGTCAGCGCGTAAAACGTGCCATATTTTCGCGCTTTGTGAGAGTTACGCTATGTGGGAGAAAATATCTAGAGAAATCGTTCTCGCGAAACGGAAATTCCTTCACCGAAGGATAGAAGCTTTAATTACATAGCCGTGGAGCCCTCGGGACGAGAAGACTTGCGGCTCCGTTTGGTAGGCCCAATCGACCTCGGTGCCTTGCATCATCGGCGCTAAGAGCGGCATGGTCGATAGCCATCCGAAGTATCCGCCGGCCTCCACGAGCAAAACGGTCACGTTCGACATTTCCGAGAGCCGTGATGCAATCACGCAGCCAGACGTACCAGCGCCGACTTGAACCCCGCAGCAACAAAAAGGGCAATTTTTATTCATACGTAAAACTCGTGTCGTTGTTTTTCTTTATTCACTTCGTGACACGTAGGAAGATGTTAGCGGTAATACGAAATATTGAAGATTTATTAAATTGAATTTTAAAGATATGCAAACTTAAATTTAAAAAGGGATACAAAACAAGCAGCATTCGAAGGTGCGCAATTGACAACTTCGTATCTCAAATTTCGCTTATAGAAAAAGAAAAGGGAATCGTATATCGCAATTGATATTTTCCGCCCGTTTATTCTGAAGCATCTAGGAAGCAGCTATCAATCTAGCACAATGCGATTTGCGCCAAATCCTCTTTGATTAAAAATCGATGCTGCGTGTTTCGGAGCACGAAGCGGAGGAGGAAGAGTGCTGGAATCGCGACGAGCTGAGGCTGAGGGTGCCCCGGCCGACCCGACGAACATAAATCGAGAAGCGAACTCACCGACAATGTAGTCGTAATGCGTCTCAGGATAAACGACGACGCTGGCCGGTTCGCGAAAGTAATAATGATAGAGTAACGACGCCAGCAGGATTGCGATCGAGATCGATACGTGGCCCCACATGCCTCCTCTCGAAAATCAACGGCGAAACACGTTCGGCCGACAGTCGCCGCGCGGCAATACTGAAGACAAACGTGCAAGACGACGCGGAACTGCGGCGACTACACACGTTCGATCCCGATATTAAATTAGTAGCTCTCCGTTCGTAATCGATACTAGTCTATAAGTCTAACTCTATAAGCGGTCCGAAGCATCGCGACAACGACCAGCAGCGCGGCATCGGGAATATATATACGTAATTGTTATATCGGGTAAAATCGTACCCGATCGGCCTGTTGCATTAATATGTTTATTAAATATCGCATTCCTTTCTCTCCCCCTCTCTCTCTCTCTCTCTTTCTCTCTCTCTAATCCCTATTTATAATTTTAATTGGCTATACAATTGATATTCTTGTAACTTTTCAATCATCCTCTCTAACAATCGGAACAATCCTATAAATGAGATAGCAAACTAATACCAAGTTTGTTTTAGTACTCTATTATAATATGTGTATTTGTATTTATATATTTGTTCTATTTTAAGCTAATTGCGAGTCTTTTCAATTATTCCTCGTTAATATCTTCTTTTTAATTGCTAAATACAAAAGGAAAACGTTTTCCGATTTTTAGGAAGCTTGCGTTATGATAGAAATAAATCTCTGTGAAATTAACATCCTATATATATATTTTTCTGAAAACTGTTATATAATTAAAAGAATTCTCTTTCTGTGAGATACATATTCCAATTTGCCAAAGTAAATTATAAAAACAAAAAATAATGTCTTCAAATCTTTGTCAAGTAAATCTTCTACTAAGAAATAAGTATTCTTTTTATTTTAAAATGTATAAAATATCCTGGATCGCGTGAAATTTAATTAATAACGCTTTTCTTTTGCAAATTATGTTTATCGTTCATTGCAGTGATCTCTATTACCGGATGCTGACATTTGACCATCAACAATTTTTAATTTTTCTCTTTTTTGTCACATCGATTATCTCAAACATATCTTAATATTTAATGCTAAGGATCAATCGCTCTATTATCTTTATTAACTCACGTAAAAGCCATCGATCATTTTATTTTCATCTATCGATAACTATCCTGTCCCACCATCTGTTTGCCCATTCAAGAACACCGTGGTCAACCGCGTGCCTACACTGCCCACGTGGGCCGAGTGCCCGGAGTGCCGAGAGTCTTTCAAGTCTCAAGTCTCACAACTTCTCGCAACATGCGTATAGAGACGTGTTATTTCTGTTCGTCCCGGATATTTCCGGGACATGGAATTCAATTCGTGAGGAATGATTGTAAGGTGAGAGCTGCACAATTAATCTAACATTAAATAACACGATAAACTTGTAGAGTAAAAGAGTATACGTGTATAGCGTGTATATTGATATTGAAATTAGGTTATGTTCCTCGTGTAAACATCGTAAGCATTGTAGCAAAGTTAGAATATAAAAGTTTTCCTCTTGCAATTGACATTTTTCGGCTATCTTGAAGCGTGAAAAGTATCTCTTTTTTTAAAAAAAATATCGCTTTCAGTTCCTCAGCTAATTTTTGACGATTGTTTCTGCTTGTCGAAACGACACATCGCTACATTTTGTAAATGACATTACAGATATTCAAGTTCTGCCGCTCGAAATGTCACGCTGCCTTCAAAAAGAAGAAGAATCCCAGAAAAGTCAAATGGACCAAAGCCTACAGAAAGACCGTTGGCAAAGAATTGGCAGTGGATCCATCGTTCGAGTTCGAAAAGAGGAGGAACGTACCTGTCAAGTATAATAGAGAATTATGGAACAAGACTGTACAGGCGATGAAGAAGGTGGAAACTATTAGGCAGAGGCGACAGAATCTGCACATTATGCAGCGATTACACAAGGGAAGGGAACTCGAGCAGGAGAGAGATATCAAGGAGGTGCAGCGTGACTTGTCTCTCATCCGTTCGCCAGCTGCTGGCCTCAAAGAGAGGAAGAAACAGGAAGAGGCGGCCGAAGAGCAGGAACAGATGCATGTTGAGGAAGATTCCGGCAATGAACTTGAAGCCGAGGCAGTGGAAGCGAATTAAATCGTTGTATATATTTTTATATAGGTCTAAATCATCTTATTTTCGTATCCCGCAAATTATTCCCGCAGTGTTAATAACTTATTTACGACATACGTTATAATAATTCTCTCTATATATAGATATAGAAGTAATAATTTCTGTATAGATATTTAATTTTTATTTGTGTAACAAAAGAAAGCGAAAGATTATCACTGCGAGAACACTATACAAGAATAAAAAGTATAAATAATTTTTTTGTTTACTGTGTATTCGTTCGATCTGATACTTTTTCAATGACAAATAAAAAATAAATGTTAAACGATATTCTCTCTCCGAATTTTTCTCTTTTATCTGAAAATTGGTGTTTCGAAATTCTTTAAGAGATCTCTATAGATGGAGCTACTAGGACCAATTGTGACTGTGAGCAGACTAAAATGTATTCGGTTTAACACGCGGTTGTACGATTCTTATTAATTCCATCCATTCATTCATTACATCCGTTTTATGAACGTTTATACATTTTGCGAAAGACATACCGGCCGTACAATATTCTCGTCATAAGGAACACTGTAATAAGAATAATGTTCCCCTATTATTAACACATAATTGTACAATGGGCGCGCATTAAAGCTGTGATATTCTGAGGCTTTGACATCAATCGTCTGGCATTGTACGCGAGCACCGTTTCTCTTTCCACATTTTACTACGTGTTAAATGCGTAATTATGACATTGATAATACTTGCCTATCGCGTATCGTCTGAATAACTCGGACAATACGCAGGATTTATTGTATGTGATATAGACACCTTTTATCATATAAAAAAAAGAAAATGGAATTTTATCGTATAAAAGAATTATAAGACGAATTACATACGAATTGTCAGAAACATCAAATAATATGGTGACGTCTTAAAGTCTAATGGTGACTTCGATCAAACATCGATTAACTTAATTGATTATAGCTTATCAAATAATACCAGTATTATTTTGTTAATATGAATGAAATTATTAATCTTTAACAGGTATAAAAAAAGGATCAGACCAAGGACAATGAATTATGTAGTTAGAAAAAGCTTCAAGCATTTTTGCCGATTGAATTAATCACTTATTTAATTACCTATTTATTGAATTAATTACCTATATTTAATCACCTACTTAATTAATCGGAGTTTGATCGAAATCGCCATAAGAGATGTCTTATGAAGATGTCTTAGAAAGATTTCGCTATTTGTTTCGCCATATATATTCTAATTAATAAATGTTGTGGTCAGTGCATGGGTGGTTTCCATTTACTGACACAAGTCGACACAAATCTCGTTCTGTCTTTGTTACTCATTGAATGCCAAGAAAGATAGAACAACGTTTATGTCGACTTGTGTTACTAAATGGAAAGTACCCAATATAAACAGCTACACATATGTTCTAAAAAAAATATCTTATAGAAGATCATTTTTTGATGTATTTTTAGAAAATCTTGAAGACGTTTTTAAAACACACGTGTTGCTTCAAATGTATGTTAAAATTATCCCTCCTAATCTATGTTGTAATAAATTAAACAGGATCTTTAAGGGTTTTCTTGTAGAAAAAAAAAAGAAGAGGGAGAGTCTTCTCAAAATTTCTCAGCAGCCACACCACGGACACGGACCCATGTGCATCGCTTGTTTGATGACATGCAGGACACGGGCTTTCATAGAACCCGCACGTCGCCGAGGTGCGACCGCGCCTCGATGACACTGTAAACACTCGCAAGGTGTTTCCAGCAATTACCAAGCAAACCACGGCGCGATATTTGCCCGCGAGCGAAAAGCCTTGTAGGACGCGTCCAAAAGGGAGCACCGCGACAGGCTCGGGACGGCACTCGTGTTACGCGTACAAAAAAATATTTTTACGGGCGTGAGCTTGCAGATTCCCCGAGGAGGAGGACGCACCGCGACCGATCCTTTCGACGAAACGATCTTTTTGAGCCTCGCCGACGACGACGTTGGCATCAACTTAGAACTGAAATCGCCTGGTAACGCGACGCTGATCGGCTTCGAATCGGTTGTAGATGATAAATAGCGATGTGTTTCTTTTCATAGAATCAGAAATATCTATAGGTGTGTCACGGAGGATGAAAATATAAACTCGATGCGTGTGTAAATTAATCGCGAATTAATCGCGCAAAAAAAATTGTTCATTAAAAAAAATATTTCTTTTTTATGAAAAATGGATTAAATCGTGCGATAAAATTAAATGTTTGAAAACCGATGTCGCAGCGCGACGAAAAAAGAAGGAACAAATTGCAATTTTTGGAATACGAAATACACGCTTCTTACGGCATGTGCTGCATGCGAGAATTAAATACGTCACGTGTGCGATCTTCAAGTGCATCTTTCCCGAGTACCTCTCGAGGATCCTTCGAGAAACCGCGCGCGCGCCGAGTAAGTATTTCGTACGGGATCTGAAATTCGCGAACGAAAGAAATGCTTTCGGCTACACGCGATGATGCGCCGATGTTTGCTGAGGAAACAGACAACTCCGGAGTACATGACGCGCGTTTTACGAATCGTGATACAGTGTACGGCCAAATAACAAAAAGAAAAGTTATACGTTGTACGCGTGGTTGTTGTATCTACTTCGCCCGATTGATCAATAATCCTTTTCGCGTGTAGTACATATGTCTGATAAAGCCATTCTCGTATCAAACAATGACTTATATGTAGAGCATTTTGTACGTAAAAGAAAGTATTTTCCCCAGAAAGAATTTGTGCCCTGCTAGTTAATTAGATATCTATATTATTACTACATCTTCATGTAAAAAATAACTGTCAACAAGCGCATGTTTTACGAAGAGTATGTTACGAGTATTACAACTTTTTTTTTATTCTCGCGATAATTGATTTGTCATTAATCACGAGATAGAATATACTTTTTTATTGTTCATTTAGCAATTCCTTTTTTTGTCGCCCACGTAACTCCGGGACAAGGCTAGCACGAGAGGAACGTCGAAGCTGTTGACAAAACCGACATTATCCGGGTATACTGTCAACGTTTATATAATCATCGTCGCGTATCGTAGGAAGGTCCCTGTAATAACATCTTCTACTGAGGTCACGAGAGCAGCATAAATAAATGAAGCGACTGCGTGAAAAGACTTGGGGAAATAGTTTGTTCGGAATCCCGAGTCTCCGGCATTTAGTTGGACAATATTATTTTATGGCGACCCCAATAGGTCCTGGAAATTCCTTTAGATCTCACCGATCCGCAGCCCAATCGTAATTGTACATACCCGCGCATACATGGCGAGACTCGATTAATTAATACGCAGCGCGCATTTCCTCGAGCCTTAAAAGGCACCGATAATCACGGAACGCCTTTTAAAAAGGCAGTATTTGTACACACAACATTTTTTATCGACCCGTTAAATCTGGTGTGAATCGCGTGGTCGCTCTTCCAGTGAACCGCATTGTTACCAAATCGCCTGGAATCATTAATCTTCGCCGTATGTTTTCTTAACGCGGGTGTAGCTTCATTTTCTCGAACTCGGTCGCGTGGAAAGCTATAACGGTTCGAGCTCGTAAACATCACAGCTAAAAGGCACTAAGCTCAGACGGGCACGTTTAATTAAATTTCGATGTCGCCTCTTATCAATGGGATTCAAAATGGGATGAATCCATCGATAAAGACCTAACTCATGCCGCTTTCACCGTTGCTTTGGAATTCTCTTCTCTCTCTCTCTTCTCTCTCTCTCTCTCTCTCTCTCTCTCTCTCTCTCTCTTTCTATCTCTTTCTCTCTCTCTCTCTCTACACACATTACACAGGAATGATAAAAATATAACAGACACATCGTTAAAGTCAAGATATAATCGTTAGATATGAGTTACTTTGAAATATTGTGCTTTAAGCTTAATGCTCTTTTGAAATTGAATTCTTATGCGATTTTTGTAATCCTTAGCCCCACCGCGATATGGATAATTTATCGTCTGGGACGTTTGGTAATATTGTTCATTTTGTCACAGCCACGGTTGTGCAACCGTGATGGTCACACCTTTACCACGAAACATAGGATTTAACTTCCTTTACGTTAAATTCTTTGATCTAAATAAAGTCGCGGTTCCTCCCGAGCGTCAAAGTAAACGCAAGAGATTTGGTTCACAGGTCCAAGAAGTCCATGCACGAGTATATAGCTCGATCTCAGCGATACGGTCGTGATTTGCGACCGTAGTGACTTGTCATAGCGCCGACTGTTATCTACGCCAGGCGTCTCGTCCGTTTCTCTTAATTTGAACCCGCGCGCGGTGGACAGAGACTGCGAGACCCGCGCTCACTTACCTACTTCGGGATCACTGGGTCCGATCGGGCCAGATAGCGACAGCGCGATCACCTGTCTACTCACGACCGATAACGGATAAGGGGGAAACGTCGTTTCCGAAAGCAGCATACCTATTAACTACCCACAGAGGATGCGACCTACCGGAGACAGATGAATGTTTGACATTCCTGTCGCAGCCTCCGTTGATGAAGCTTCTGGTTATTAAACGGCAGGGTCGGATTAAAGTGTAAAGCCGGATAATTGGCTCTGTAACGTAATTTAATTAAAGTAACAGCAAAAAAAAAAAACATTATTTTACGTTACACTAAATGCATTTATAATTGTTTTATTCGTTTAATTATTTCATTAGATTTTATTTTTATTTTATATAAATTATCGTACTTCAATGTTGAATCATTATTCTATTTTTATCTTAATTGTTATTTTTTTTCATAAATAGAATTTTTATATTTATGTCCTGTTTCCTTTGTTATTTTGTCACGACTGTCACGAGGGACTGTATTGTGGGGATATAATGGGCGCATTCTAGCGCGCGTGTGCGCTTTCGCTTGCATTCACCGGTACATCATCTCTTAGCGCGGCGTCGGGGTGCTGTCGCCGTTTGAACGGATTAGATAGAATCTCCGGGTCGATTGAGTTTCCTCGAACAGGTCGGCATTCGGATTATCCGCGACCGACGAACATAAAGATGGTGTCGAGGCGACGGATTTGCTTGTTTGTACACCGCCGACGTTGTCTGTTGTCCTGATCAACGCCAATTTAATTCATGTCAAATCTCGTTCGAAACAAAATTTTGGGATCAGTCTGTATTAAATGTGATCGACCGAAAGAGATGTTTGGAGAGATTTATTTTACGCCAGATTCCAAGACCTTCTTAGAACAATTGAATCTCGTCTTGAGAAGAGCATTAAGTAGAAATAATCACACGTGTACCTAATTGTAATTCTAAATATTTTAAGATATTTATAAAATTGCGGTAGTTAATCTCAACGCCTCAACGTTCTCAATCAGAAGTATCTCGCTCATCGGAATCTCACAACGCCGACGTTACGTTCGATTCAGGGAGAGTGCGTTAATACATTAAACATGAAACATTGTTTTGAAAGCGTAAACCGGAGGAATGCATAGTTCGACGTAAGAGAGCGCACTTCGGTGAATTGACGTTTTTATGTATCTCGCGCGTATCGTACGCTACCACGAAGATTCTGTCGGTATACGGTTCTCAGATCGGTGCATCGCATCGGGGCGCAGCATTCTGTTGAACGCGCGCGTCTGTGATATGCGTGGGCCCGCATCTCGTTCATACGCGAGCCAAGGGCAGCGACCGAATTTCCGAGTACGACGAGTATTACTTCAGCGAATCCCGACACGCGTATTTAAGCGAATTTTTCTCAATGCTGTCGTAATATATAGTCAAATGTCTTTTTATACGGTCTGCTTCGAGGCATTTAATTAGAAATTGTCAGAAGTCGAGAATCGTTTCTTGGTAAATAAGTGATCGATCGCAAACTTTACTTGCAAACGACGTATTTTACATCGCTGTTTTACAACTTTTGTACATGAATAAGGTGTGAATCTCGTGACGTCATCGTCGTACAAGCGTGAAGTATTAACAATTAGCCAATCGTTAAATCGCTTTACACGGGAGATATTGCGGACGGTGTGTTGCGCAAACAGTCGTTGATTTGTATTACGTTTAATTTATGCAAATCGAAGCTAAAATCGAGAAAAAAATGTGAAAGTAATTAGCCCGTCTCCGACTTAATTATCATCAAGCGGCTCGATTTATGATACCGTGTAAAGGAGAAGTCAGCTTTCTATGCCTGTGTGAAAAGCTATGCGATCATAAGCGGCTTAAATGTATGAAGTGGAACGTAATGCGTGTATATGTACGTACACAAATATTATTTTGTGTAAATAGACAACCGATATCTAAAGCGATCATTAAACGTAGATATAATCTTACAAGATCAGCATCACTAATTGTGCATGTCATTATAAAAAATAAATTATCGTTATTGAGAAGAGGAAAAATACCTTCGTGTATAAGTTTTTCAATTTGAGAACAAAAAATACTACAAAACTCTCCATATTCATGCATGCAAAAGCGTCTCTGTCCGATGGAGGCAGTCGTTTTTTCATTTTAAAGTAAAGGTTCATCCCAGAAAGAACTCAACATCTCGATAGATAATAATAGATTATTGTTGGCCACACAAGGACTCGCTGTGAACTAACTGTTAACTAGTAATACTCTCCACCAGGCGACGTACCTCGCCAGTCGACGTCAACGTAAGAGGCCCTCGATCACGTTAAAGTCAAGAAACTGCCGTGCGCACGTCGCCTTTCCTCCATCAAGCGCGGCGACGAGCGGACGTCTCAGCACGATATTACGCGATCGTATTTCGTACATTCGTTCCGTTTCATTCTCACGAGTAGCCGGGGAACACGCGATGACCACGTGGCGATCGACGGGCGAATTGCGAAAGGAAAAGGCACGTCGGGGAACCGTGAAATAACGGATTAAAAGTTAAAACTTGAAGAGGTCCGCGGTCGCGACAGAGTTACAGTGTTGAAAGCAAAACGTGCAATTACAATCTTCTTATTACACATTCTCGAGTTTATCGATCCGTTTTCAATCGGGTCAAATCCCTTATTATTAAAGTTACCGTCTCTATATTGTTATTTTGTAAAAAAAAAAAAAGAAAAAAATAATGTCAAGAAGATACAAAGTTTCTATCAATGAACGGTCGTTCGTTTCCCTTTTCCTTCCTCATTACGTTTTTACGATCGAGATACGGCCAATGATATACTAATGCGAGAACAGTAAAGTTTATGGCGGCGGCGGCAGAGCGACGGCGGCGGTCATCCCGTCGCGATGGAATTATGTAAACTTATGTAGCCGCACGTACGACACGGCACGTATTTACCGCGTGGCTCCCACGGGAGCCACGGGATTGGTAGCCAGCTCTCACGGCTCATCCTTCGCACCTTTATGCCTCTCTCGGGAGGGAACGTCTCGTGGAAATCCACTTTGTCAAGGCGCGAGTCGTTTCGAGCCCGAAGTCGGCGCGCGCGAGAGAGAGAGAGAGAGAGGAGGCCTTTTTACAATCTGATACGTTATGGGGTACCGTGTACCATTAATTACCGGGACAAACAAACGCCGGCAAATTATACGTTCACGCGGCCACTTCACGGCCTCTTATCCGGCATCTTATTGTGAACGCCGTGGTTTATAACGTCGTGGAAAGGAATATCGGGATGCTTTACGCATCCCCGGCCTTTTTTCGCTCCTTTTTCTCGATCCCCGCGTAGATAGCTATCCGCGCTTCGTAAACACGTCGCCCGATATGATAGAAGACGGGTTTTAGCATAGGTGTAAACGCGCGCAACGTCATTTAAAAAAATCCGGGGAGAAAAATTTCTATTTGATAATGCGGATTATATGTTATCATATATCATAATTACCGATCCAGTCTCTCGCTATTAGTCACGCAAGTGGACGTTTGCCCAACACTCCCCCCCCCCTCCACGAGAGCGGTATAATTACATAGCGTTAATATTATCTCAATGACAATCTTAATGGCGTAATTAGGGCGTTACGGTGATCACACAACGTTATAGCGGCTCATATATGAGCGGGAGTTAAAAATTTTCTTTGAATCATCCGGTTAATCGCGATCCCGTTCCTCGACATCCACCCAGACGTTATTTTTCTCAGATACTCTGAATCATCGGCGTACTATGCGCACATCTCGAATGGCCATGTTTTCCCAAAAGGTAAATGAGCGTTCGATGGCTTTTCGCGAACGCCACGTGTTAGAAACACCGCGTCATCGTATAGTCCCCTGAGAATCCTGTTTTATATATATAAACGCTGAGCTTTACAACTCTAGACAGATATTTCCATAATTAGATATGCGAGCGGTATTTTTTTCAACATATTTTCACACACACCTGCTAAATGTTTAAGTCACTCCGTGATTTGCTTTTTATTTCGTGCCCCGATCTTGTTGGAACAACCGCTGTTTCCATTTAAATCAGGCTTTATCATCTATAGCTGAAGGAACATCCGGTTGGTCCGGAATATACTTTGTATATTCACATCATAGTCTCTCTTTCTCTCTCTCTCCTTCTTTGTTTCTCTCTATTCTCGTTGCGCCACCGGGCGAATTAAATCGTAAGCATGGAATCCGCTGTTGAAAACTTTAGCGCTTGGCGAGAGGCTATCGGCCATCTCGGTGCACAGGACCGACCGGTTACAGTTTCCTAAGGGATACAGATGAGTAGGCGCGATGGATACATTGCACAGAACACGCCCGACGCGCTAAACGCGTCCGCGTCCGGACTCGTGTAAACAATTATTCGGAGGTCCGACTCGCCTCTCCGCTTTTCGATCGCTCCGAAATCCGCTAAAGTGGAGGAGGTTTGAGTCATTCCGCGTTAGTGTCAGACTTCCGGTCCCCCCCCCCTAAGGGAATCGGACGTCAAACGAGGAAGTATTTAGAGAAGCGCGCGCGTGCTCGCCCTTCCTCTCAATAACTATAAATATTTAACGTTTATCGCGCTATCACGTTAAATGTTTAAGAAAAGAATGTATTTATGATATTTATCAAATAAGATTTCCCTCGAGAAAAGAGAAGCAAGGACGGTTAATTAATGTACGATAAAAAGAGCGACGTGATCTACTTCTTCGTACTGGCGCGGCGCCGGGAAAATGAACGCCCGCCAAAAAGATCGACAGGTGATGGGGAACGTATCGGCGCGGTGTCGCACGTAGATCGTGTAGACAAGCGCAAATGCGATAGTCGGGATACGTGGCGCGAATGCGATATTGGAAAGGGTTATTTATCGGCGATGAGATCCGCGCGACACTTCGGGCGCAACGGGCACGGTTAGGTATATCCGCGCATTAAGATTCCCGGCGCGCCGAAGTCGACGGAGAAAGAAGACCGAATTTCTTCGAGACGCGCCACGCTGTCGGAAGACGCGGGAAGACGTACGGCCGATCCTCTCGGGTCTCGGCATCGTGCGCGATGCGATGCGAGGCGAAGCGAGGCGCGACTCGACGAATTCCCCTAAATCGAATGGCCAGGAAAATCGGCCGGCGCGGCGCGGCGGCAAGCGCGGCGGTTCTCTCTCGCGCGTCTTATAATCCCTCTAATCTCCCCAATCAGGACACGAGTTCTCCGTTACACGCGTGGCACGTACTACTAATTTATGCCCGTGCCTCGAAAGCGAATACGACGTGGAAACGCACCGCGGTCTCCGGCTTGTTGGTGCCCTGAGAAAGGATAGATAATTGGTCGCCGAGGCGTAGAAAAATGTCCGACGAAATCACTTTGAGAAAGCAGCTATTCTATTTATAGTTTCAACCCTTCCGACCGCGCGGTATGCAGAATTACTCTCTCGAAATTCTCAAAAAAAAGTCAAACGGAAACGTATTGATTATGTTCGCTGCACGAAGTTCGTTCCGCGCCTTATTCAACGCTTTCAATTTGCAATCGACTTCATCGTTCGGCGAAGTAGCGTCCGAAGAAAAATCGATGTTAACTCCAGTCTGGCGCCAATCGTCCTCGAAAGTAATGTCCTCCGTCGTCGCACGAAAGAAAGAGAGACTGGTTACTGTGGCTTTTTCTTTGGGGTTGATATTTGCATGATTTTCTTGTTTTCGTGACAGCATCCAGCCGTCGCGACGATGTTTGGATTTCGTGGATATATCGGTACTCGAGTCCGTAAGTCGATTTCAATTCAACGCGGACTTTGAGCGATACTTTGATCACCGAAGTTATGCACAACGTGTTGCGCCATATGAAAATCTCCGCATCGTGCGATTTTTTTTGCACTCAGCAACGAACACTCCGACGGAAATCGCGAAATCGCGATGCCTCTCTTTCTCTCGCCAGACTGATCGTAGTAAAAACGCGGAAGTTAATATACATTGTAATGGAAGAGGATCAAGAGTTCACTTAAGGGGTCAAGTGAAGCGTCAACGTAGAACTTGTATTTGCGTAGGTAATCGCCGTTGCGATCGACGACTGACCGTCACGGCGAGTGATTTCGACGAAATTTTGAAAGCCTTAATTGCGGCATGCATTACTCGAATTAGTCTAGCATCTCTAATTTTATTGTCGAAAGTCAGATCTCCGGGAGGGTCGGAGCACATCCAGCAAGGCGTCATGTTCACCTCGCAAACGGGTGCCATGCGGATATTCCGCTCCAGTACGCAGGCGCACCCACGCGACGATCGAATTATGCGATTTACGAGCTGATAAAAACGATATATTTCAATACAATGCGACGCAGCTGGGAGGAAGAACTCCGGTTCGTATCGTCACTAATCGACCGGATCGTATAAAAATTAACAACTAACCGTTAACCTGCGCTGTCGGCGAAACAGCTCGAGCCTTTCGGTAGGTTGCCAAAGGTGAAGAAGAAGACGTTTCTCTCCGATTGCTCTTCGTAATTCAGCGCGACTTAAGAAAGAGGCAGCTGGCTGGACCGGAGCCAGAGGAAGAGAGAGAAGAAGCTGGGTAATCGCGCGGCGATACAGATTTTTATGGGGCGTAAATCTCGGTGACGGCCGCAAGAAGCGACTTAGGAATCGTGAAAGGCGCGGCCAATTCCCTAATGATTCTGATTTATCGCCGCCGCGCCGGTCCGTTCCGGTGAGCCGTCCGCCTCGTAACGCGTACCTGAACACCTGAACACTTGCCGGGACCCCACAACGCGGAACGGAAATCGCGAACATGGTTTACGAGTTACGAAATCTTCCGTTTAGATTCTTCAAATAAAGAACGAAAGTGGTTTCAAATAAAACTGACGAAAAATCACACACACAAACATGTTTCTGCGCATTAAATAAAAATAATCTAAAGTAATTGTAATTTTTAGGATTTTTCAATGACGTTACGACAAAAATTTTGATCTTAGCGACAAATGTTTGTGGTATTCCGCAGCTACACCGCGAGTTGGCATTCCGTATATTACCAAAATTCTCTCTCGCGTTGTGAAAGTTTTTTTTCCACCGAATAGCGGGAGCCCGCTATAAATTCGAGCATACGGCGACGGTCCCACGGGAAGCGATCTCATATCGGATATCGGACGGACGACAATGCGTCGGAGATGCTATCTGAAAGATGCAGGTGTAAATCTTCAGTCGGGTGTATAACGGTGGTCCCGGGCTCTCGCTTTAACAGCGACGGAGATCTGCATTAGCAGATGCTCCGGCTAATAATTTGTCACCGCCGCTCTTCCCTGACGGGCTATTAGGTGGGCGTTTATATATATAGTGGAGCCTTCTCTAATTTTCTACCGTATTATTGCCGAAAAGCTTAGAGCCGCTAATTTCCATCGCGTTCATTTTCACCCCAACGTGAACAACCGATCGTGAGATTTATTTTCAAATGCGCATATCATGTTTAATTGTTTAGAATCGTACAGTAGCATTTCATGCGTTGAGTAAATAATTTCCAGATTTTGATATGTATTTTTCTCTATATGAGGTAAATGTACCAATACTGAAACATTTAAGACCTATATGTCTGGACACCTTTGTCATTTTAGATTTTAAATAAGTATAACGCAAATATTAAAATCAAAGATAAAAATATAATACAAGAAAAATATTTTTATCTTTGATTCTTTGATTTTTATTCGCGTTTATTTAAAGATTAAAGTGATAAAGGTGTCCAGACATAGGTACGTGTCCTGGCATTAATACATTTATCTTAAATCAAATAAAGATTTGAAAATTATGAGGAAAATACCTCTCGAATGAATAACGACTAATGCTTAAATTAAGTTTCCAAACACGTTTCGCATGTTCGAAAGCAGGATTGATTGTAACAGTCGCATTAACTAGATGCATCATTTGCGATGCGAAGGATCAATCTGCATGCGCGCTAGTGTATCGTGGGTAGTGTATCAGGACGCTCGAGACTAAGCGAATTCACACTGGCGACGATCGTTGTTTATTGCCGCCGCTAATTTTGCGGCATCCTTTCTGTAACGCCGGCGCCACGCACAATCGTCACGCAAACGCCAGCTGAATTCCGTCTTCGTCCGCTCGCGATATGCCGCAGCTGAGGTTCGCCGTCTGCGAATGTAGCTCGACATTATTAACGCGGTCTCCCCTTGACTTCTATCTTTTCGATGGCCCGGAGATGAAAAAAATAAGGGATCACTCTATACGAATGTTTCATTGAAGGAGAAACTCTCTAGAAAAATATCGTGAAAGTGCAGACGTGACGTCTCGCTGAGAATATCTTGCAATAGTTTCATATCAATTATAAGTAGATTTTCATTTAACTGATGTAAAAAATGTGAAATTTATGTTGCAATGACACAACAACATTTTTGACTTTCATTCTAATTAAATCGGAAAGACCTGCGATCGTTTATGTGGTACTTTCTCCGTCATAGAAAAGAAAACATTCGGATTATCTTTATTTATTGTACGGAGACCAGAGTCAGCGTGGCAAGGAGAACCGGGTATGGTGATGGGTGACGAGCAGGTCGCCCTCGGCGCCGTGGGCTGTTTAATTTTAGGGCATTACGCGCACAGGCGGCAGCCTGGCCGATGCTAAAGGGTTCCCCGGGTCGGTATTTGCCGAGATATAATCGCCGGGAGGAGATAGAGGAAGGGGAGGCGGCAGCCCCTCCGGGGTAACGAGGAGGGCGTGACTCTTCCTCGGAGCTCGGGAGAGAGGAAGAGAGAAGGCGAGAGTGATCTCTATGATGCATCCGACACCGTTTCGCGAATTAGCCCCGGTGCTCTCATCATCGCTTCCATCGGTCTGTCGGAAGGCCGAGGAAATCGCTCGGCATCAAAGGCAATAATAAGTTGTTGCCTCGCGTCTCGCGGAGAATACCGACCGCAAGATTGCAGTTAGAATAGGCAGGCGCCGCATAGGAGGACCGTGCAATATCGTGGCGATCGAACTCGATAAGAAAACCAATGCCAAGTTTATACTCTGTCGTGTTTTTTCAAATCATTTATTCGTTTATTCAAAAACGTAAAAGTTGCGAAAGATTTTCATATGATGTATACAATAAAATTATAAAAATATTAATTAACAACATAATTAAATAACAATTATTACAATAAGATAAAGCAATGTTAATCGGTGACTTAAATTGAAACAGTGAAATAAATCAAGTTACGTGTGCGTCATATTTTCGAGAAATTGTCTTCTTGTTGAAAAAAGACTATATGCCTAAGGCTGATGGTATTTCAACCGCCGCGCCGTGGCAGTTAAAATCTTTAATTATGACGTCTGAAATATGCAACCGGCATGTTTCTGTTGTGCGTACGATCAGATTTCACATTGTAAGCGTAACCTTTCATTGGCGTATCAAAACGATCATCTCCGATTTTAATTTGCGCCTTGCGTAAATAAGGAGCAGGTAAGAGAGTTCATCCACTGTATAGTGGATTCCTGACGTATGCAATATGCACGATGCATTCTATTTTTACTAATTCTTAGTTCGATCAACAGTAATTAATGAAGTCGCTTTCAGATCGATACTCTTATATGTATACTCTCATATCTTTATGAGCAGTTTTTCGTCGGTGAGAATTGCCGCGAGCGCAGGACTCGAGACAATCGATCGATCAGTCTGTTTATACAATGTAAGACGAGAAGGAATCTTATCGCCGACGAAATTCCTCGCGTTTTAAATATGCGCCACTTATCGTAAATAATGTGGGATGTACATACGTAACACGCGGGGGCCGATCGTTTTACTAGCACTAGTATTGAGTTTGTGTTTACGTAGATTTTTATCTGTCCCGTGATCCACGATCTTAGACAGTATATCGGCATGATAGTCGCTATCGGATTTTATCGCGTTAGAGAAAGAGAGAACGAGATTTCGCCGATTTTCGTCTTCGCAACTGTTCGTCTTGTATAGAGAATAGGGTATCGTTATTTTTATTTGGTAGCTATTGAATATCTCAAAAAAAATGCCACAATAAATAAGATATCTATACGCGGATAGCGTCGCGAACAACAAACACCTCGAGGCCTCGAGTCCAGAGACGACATGGCGCATGAGCGTTATCATCAGCACGATGATTCGCTCTTCGTACGTGATGCACGAATGTTATACGCAGTCATCATGGTGCGTTTCGTGAATATTCATGGTTCGACAGTTTCGTGGACAACGGCGAAGGCCGAGAAACGAAAATTTCTACGCATGGTCACGTGTTTTCGTCAATATGCAACGGTTGGAACGCGATTGCAGCGCATATCAATGTGCAAGGGCCGAGTGCCACATAGTTGTCGTTGTTTTTCAGACTCGCTCCTGCATGTATCAATGATGACTCCTAATTCTACACTCTTCTATATCAGTTTTCAAAATTATATAATTATGTACATAAGTTTAATAAATAAACAGAGAGATCGATATGGCATTAAATCCCATCGATGATCGAAAATGGCGATATTTATATCAATGATTGTATTTCATTTTCTGCATGTTTTCTTAATTTAAGACTTAATAATTTGCTTAATTATTTGATACTAGCGTATAAAAATAATAATTTTTACATTATCAAACTACAAATTAATCGAATAATAAATCTTTGTAAAATAAAAGTGTTTTAATGTAGACTTTCTGCGGGCGATGTCGAAAATCGTAGGATCGAGTCGATTCCGGTCGTTGTCCTCGAATCACGAGTTTCCAAGACCTCGAGAGATTTGATTCGCATATTTCGTTTAGCTTTACGTCACACGTGCGCGTTAACGTTCGTAACTCCACGCTGGCTGGGCCAGCGGTCGAGCTAGGCCGTGCACGCATCGCGAAACATCCGGTGCTTTAACGCGGCTCGTGAACTTAACACCCTGTCGAACTCGGGGCGCGGAACCCGCCGCCGCTTTTTCCGCTGGGATGGATAATATACACGCCTCTCTTTCGCACGAGATATCCGCGTCTACTGCGCCGTTCGTGAGCGGCCAACCGGCGAGCGTATACTTATCGCGAGTCGCGCGGACTCACAGGTGTTAAGTGCATGCCTATCTACGCGGCTAAGTATACAGGCGGCACGCAAACCCTTGCCAAATTAACACGCGAAAGTCACGAATCGCGGCTAGCCTCGCCTTCGATCCTCGAGCCGCTCTTTCGCACGATGTAGGGAATAGATCCCCCGGTTGTTGGCGGAGATACCTGCGGGTTAAATCGAACGCTGTAACGCAACATCTTATCGCATTTAGGTACGTTTCAAGGTATAGTTCAAGAATCAGAAAAGAGAAGCTTAGAGTTTTTAAGTTGTTATTATATATATATATATATATATATATATATATATATATATACAAGTTTCCTTTTTCCGTGCTGTAAGAATTACCGGCGCCCTTTTCTTTATAAAATGAGATGGCATTTTCGAAATGTGACGTCCGTGTCGTTGCATATTACGTCAGAATGCCTTTGAGGCTCGGTTGATTTGGGGCAAAAGCGCAGGAGTAAAATTGGCAGGACCCCGTAAATTCCGCGGTGGACGTGCCCGTTCTTGGAACAAGAGCAGCGTCGGTAATTGAAGCGGACGCAATGGGGAGAACTGAGGTGCCGAAACGGGTCTTAAACGAGTTCCAAAGATGAGATAAGGGACCCCGTAATACCGGGCAAGATCGATCGCGCGCGCGCAGACATATAGGAAGGAAGCGCTTCGGGCAGTGTCATATTTTACGACTCATTTTGTTATGTCCTTTCTCGCACCGTCTTTGCGGCCTTAAATTTGCAGGGATACTTAGCGGTTGCTCCGAAGACGACGCTTTCGAGTTTTTATTCACGTTTATCCGCGCTAAGGACCGTCATAATTCCAGAAGCAAATGCGCGTAAATCAGTTCGTAGGACGCAAATATATCTTGGCTTTCAACGAGGGTCTAACACGCCGAACAACAGTGATAATTTTTATAGATGCGCCAATGGAGATTACGCCAATCTCTTACAGCAGTTCCTGAGAGGAGATAAGCGAGCGATAGCCAATCATTTTAATGTTCTCGACCTTTGCGAGTTACAAGACTCTATCCGTAGATTCTGGCAGCTTTAACATTTTCGTTGAGAATATGAAATATTACATGCTTCTTTCGTAAAAATAAAAAGACAAATACGTTGTGCGATAGAATATAATTATCTGACAATATCCCTCGACAATATCCCTTGACAATCATCAACTGACACGTCCACGTTATACGTGCTTAGTAGATAGACCTCTTAACAGTGAGCGGTGAGTGTCAGCTTTCGAGGGACGTGGACTAAACGTGGGTCGAGTTTAACGAAAATTAAATCTCGCGTAATTTCGCCGCAATTAAGCGCAGACCGGTAATTTGCGTGCCTCTACGTAGCAATCTTTCGCGGTATTTTTAGCGAGCGCGCGAGCGAGAGAGCGAGATCTCGGTTTCAGGATCGAGACAAGCGGATCTCGCGAAGAAATAAGTAGTTTAAGACGGTTCGCGTGGCCGGAGCCGGAGATTGGCCTGACGCTGACGTCGTTCACCACCACGCCAAGAGTGGGGCGGTATTTTATGCGCGGAGCCCTGGGTGTTGTGCATCGTGTATCCACAGGTGCATCGCATCCCATCCGCTCGCTCGGACCGCGTCGAACTTGGCGGTTCCCGTGCTAGGAAAACACGAAATCGCGAGACGTGTTGGAGTGTCGCGTTAGTTTACATATGTGTGTCGAAATGTTATCGACGCGATAAACGGCGGATTCGAAGGTGCGAGATATACCCGCGAGCGCGTCGATGTTATCGCGAATAATCGATGTGCGAAGGTAATTCGGTGGCCCGGTACGAGGATCAACCAGTGTTTAAAAGATACACGTTAGGTTGATGCGAAAACAAACCTCCCTGTTTTGGACCTCGTGGATTATTGGAACATAGTGTAATAATTTTGGGGATGAGAAATCGCGTTACGCTTTCTATATACAAGCGCTTTCGATATATCGGGTAGTAATGGGAAGTAATGACGGTATGATCGCCAGTGAAGGAAAGTATTATCATCGATAAACATATGTTTTACATTTTATATTGTGCATTATTTACAATAAATACCTAAAATCGCTTCGGTCGAGATAAAAAGATAGAAAAACATGATTTTACAGAATTACTTATCGTGCCAATTTTGTTCATCAATATAAGTGATACTTCACTTGGATATGCGAGTAGAGGCGATAAAATACTCAGATTATTGCTTATTTGAAAATATTCTCGTATCGTAACGCAGATAGAACAAATAAATATTCAACGTCGTCGTTAAAATTTTTGACAGCAAATCAGTTACAGTTATCATTGCTCAAACTTAGTAACTATATAAATTATGAATATATATAATCGGACTATTAGGAAGCCTGCAGAGCGTCGCGTCGCACTTTCGCGCGAGAGCGAGAAGCTACCTCGGGATCGAAAGGGTGAACGCGGGTCGCAGAGACCAGCCGAAAAAACTCGCTTGTTATTCGCGTGCCGGTGAGATTCCCGTCGTCGGCACCGGGGATGCCGGCATCCCGACGCGATGGTGGGGAAAGACGGTGCTCGCGGTGCGGGGAGAGTGGGAGCATGCGACGTGCCGGGCTTTGGGGTTCTGTCTGGTGGTGGTGCCGGCGGTTTGTGAGAGGAGCCGACTGATGCCGATGCGCTCGTGTCGCGCCGTAGCGAGAGCCGGCGAGAGAGAGAGCACGGAGCTGACGGAGCACGCAACGCGCGCGGCCAGCAGCGCTGAGCGCACATCGCACTCGCAACGCGCGCAAGCCACAACGCACTCGCTCACGCTCGCGCTCGCGCCGCGCCGCCACTCGCCTGACTCGCCAGCCGCCAGTCAGCGACGGTCGTCGCCGGTGTTCTCACGGTGTCTCTGCCGTATGGCCATGCGTCGTCCCGTCGACCTGGTCACGATCGCAGGAGTACACATCGTCGATCGCCGAGTCGCCACCCCGGCGCGTGCGGGGACGAGCGGCAAGCGCCGCGACTCATCCCGAGCGGAGCAGCAGGCGAGACGCATCGCCGAACGTTGCGGACGTAGCGATCGGCTTGGAAGATTGTCGCTGTCGCATCGAGAAACGATCGGTGAGCGGTCGCTCGATCGAGGCGCGAAATCCGTGTCGCTACGGAAGATTTTCACGAAGTTGATCACCCTGGGTATTCCGCCGCTTCTTCCGTCGGATTTATCCGAAGGGAGTTCATTGCGCGTCTAAAGGGCGTCAGTGACCAAGGGATCGTCTGGCCAAAGTAACTCTCACCCTGCCGACGTTCGCGACACTCGCGTCCCCCGAGAAATCGCCGCTGCGCGCGGTGGCACGCAGCGGGAGGACCTTGTTGCCTATCGCCGTGTCGCTTCGACCGAAGCGAGTCAGTGCTATTCCCGATTTCCGCGCGAGTGCCGCCGTTCTCTTATCGTCGAGGACGTATTACAACGAGTATCGGTTCCGATTTCACGACGTGTCGAATTCCGAGTCGCTCGTCCGCGCCGACGATTCGTTTGAAAGGTAGCAGTGATTTTCCGCTGAGCGAAAACGACAAAAAAAGAAGTTCGTGAAAGTGACCGCGGTCGAATAGAGTGTCAGGGATAATCGAAGGGATAGTACCAGTTCTCGTTTTAAGAAATTCTGATCTAACGGCGGACAACGTTTGTAGAAGTTGTGAAGTGGCACGCGTCGTATTTATCGAGTTCATGTCGTTTGCGTTTACGGTACCAGTTTGACGTCTCGAACGGTGCTGAACGGTGCGACGGTCGTTTTTCCGTATGCATACGTATATTAACGCGTTAGCGCACTGCTGCTGTTGTACACCGAACCGCGACAACGCGAGGGAGACGAACGCTTTTTGGCATGATTACGTAAACGAGCGCCGAGCGACCAAGAGGTGGTTTTCTCGCGGGAGGAAGTGAACAGAACGCCGAGCAGCGGCGCCAGCGAGATCCCGTCTTTCTCCGTGCGCGGCCGGGGAAAAGTAGAAAAACAGAACAACACAGCCGCGAGACACGTGTCCATCACGCCGATCGAGAAAATCCTGTCCTATTTCCGAAACGACGACGATTTCTCCGACGAGGTTCGCGATTGACTGGTTTTGTGGAAGAAATCGGCGCGAAGAGCCCGGCGGAAACATCGCGAGAAATACTTCCAACGATGAAAAGGAGTAATCGAACACCATCGATCGTCTCTCGACACGGTGTTGTGCCAACGACACGCTGGGCGTCGACGTAGCATCGTCGCGCGATCGGCAATCGTTCATTTTATCGCCGAGAGCGTGGAGATAGCGCGTGGAACGTAGCGGCAGTTACGAGTTGCGACCGCAACAATTCGTCATTTCACTGGCGGAGAATAGAATAGAATATAATTACGGGAGGACAACGCTTAAGACCCCCCGTTTGGCGCGTTGTTAAAGCCGGAGGGCATCAATGCCGAGCCTGATCGGAAAGAAAGTGACGTACTGAAGTACAGTCCTTTTCTTGATCGGGACCATCGTATATCTCGGTGGTAATCCACGCAAATTATGCGTCTCGCGGTTTTCTCTCTCCGAAGGAACGGAAACTAGAGGCAAGAACGAGCGAGAAGCGCGTTTACACTCCGAGATAATACGCCTGTTGCGCCTCCTTCACCTACACGATCTTCTTCCCGCCTCTCGTTACCGCGGTGAGAAACCAAGTGCTTCGCGACTCCGACACGGATCTTCACTCTCGGTGCCCGGATGGTGTCAACGTGTCTATTTCACGATTAAACGTGCGTCTGTACCTACGTGTCGCCTGTATTTGCGTAACGTTACACGCGTTCTCGCGTGTGTAGAAGTGTGCCATGCGAGAGAACCCCGCCGCGTCTCGCCTTTGAAATTCGTCCAACGGGCTTCTGCCGATTTCTTTCGCGACCCATGCGATTCGGGGAAGTTCACGGTCGTCCATCTGCGATTTTCTCGGAAGCTCGGAAGAACGGCCACGCGATTATTATGCGTTCCGACGAGGGATATCGCGTCGATGCAACGTGAGAGTGGCAATTTAGACTTACGTCAAGAGTGAATGGAGGTCGTGCGAGATTTGAGAACGGCGAAAGTGTCATTGGGGGGTTCAAGGTGAAACAAATTTTTTCATCAGTTTGCCCGGCGTCACGACGAGGAAGAGGATCGAGTGATATTTCTTTGGGCGAACGCGCGAAACGTCCGGTATACCGTTACGTTCGATAGCTCATACAGTTGAGAATCATCCATTTGCTTAGATCTCGAACGCACAAACCCGTCGACAATAATATATCGAGGAGTGTATATACGTGACTTGCGCGACTTCCCGCTCTTTTTTTTGCCTCACACGAACCGCTCGCAAATATCCTTGATCGCTACGTCTAATCGTTCAAGATCTTCGATCAAGAATTCTGTAAGATCGTGAGAGTCCCCATAAGGAAAGAGTTAGAGGAAAACTTAACGCGCGTTCGTGATACCGCAGAAACTGGACACTTTGATAGACTTTGAGTTGCAGCCACGCCGGAGTCCCTACGTTACTTCCTGGTGAGTGTTTACAAGAAATTCCGCATAAACGTTAAATACGACGTAAAATGTTTGCATATTTAATCCGAATATTCTCGAATGTAACACGTATCCGACATGTGAACTCAAGAGAGGCAATATATTTTTATTGATTATTGTATAAATTAAGAATGGAGTAATAGATCGATCTGCATTTATTCTCACAGCTGAGTGAAAATATTTCGCGGTAATTATTCACCCCGCCGGGTTTGCAGAATCGTTGACAGGATAATTTAATGATTGACCGCAGTCGCGGCCACCGAGTCGCGCCGTTAATTTTTTTTCTACGCCGCGTGTTCGAAATTAACATAATCAAGTATATATAATAATACGAGCTAGGAACGAGACTCCGAGGTAACTAGTCTTAGATAGATAAGGGAAAAAACGGAGGAAAAAAACGCGGGAAACGCGATATCCTTGCGGACGCGTGCGTGAGAGGCTTTATCTCGACGTCATCGGCCGTGCGCAAACAATTTGAAGGAAAATGTTCAACCTCAACGCGTGCCCGTTGCCGCGCCGCACACATTTCGACGATGATCAATCGTGTAATACTATTGCGCGAAATAATCCGCGTGCGCGGTCGAACGAAAATGAAAGAACCGAGGGATTGAGAGGAAAAGTCGCTAAAGATATGAGGAAGAAAGAGAGAGGAAGATACAGAGAGCAATATACGAGGTGTATCCATAGAACTGTACACATTTCTGTTCAACAATAGATTGCTATAATAAACTTCTAACAGTTGATATTATTTATGAATATATTCACCATAAATGATGATCGACTTTATCATTTTTTTCAATTTTAATTATTTATAGTATTAATCTAAAATTGTAAAAGAGAATGCGATTGAGTGAAATCACCTTGTACAGACGAAGCGAGCGTGAAACGTGAGATCGTAAATCGTGGTTGCACCGTTTCGCGGGATACGCCCCGTTAACTCGCGGGTTAAACGGCGCAGTCCGCCCATCTTTCGGGGTGAACAACGCTCTTCTTGTGTTTGCTCTTTACTCCTTTCCCCGGTCAGAATCGGTACGCGGAATCGGGGGAGGAGATCGTGTTCGACCTCTCGTCGATTTCCGATCGGGTTAAGCAAACATCGGTCGGTTCTCACCTGTATCGCGATAATGGCTGTAATTTCGGCAGCTTCCCAGTCCCCCCACCTTCATACACCTCCTCCCCCTTTATTCTCGATTTCACGTACGCGTACGCGCAGATTGCAGAGGCCGATCGCGGCGGATTTGATTGCATGGCGCGCGACCGTCGATTTATTAACGCTCTGAGCGATCTCGGCGGTCCCTCCTCCCACTTGCCTGCACCCGCGTCGATCTTCACGGAATGAAGTAAAATCGTCTTACCCTGAGGTAACGCTCTTTCTTACATCCTCTCTCGCGAAATATAGTCAACGAGCTTACTACGCGTCATAGCTTCGTGCTATCGGCTCGCCACATTTCTATCGTCGTCACGTCGTTACGGTCTTTCAATACGAAAGGATCAAAGCGCACGTGGTACCGTGCTGTATCCTTTCATCCTTCATAAAGCGACGTATCAGCCACTTGCCGCTTCTGCGAGAGATCGGTTTATTAATCGCCGCTGTCCGCGACGCAAATGACGACCATCTATCAAGTCGCATTTTACTATTGGTTTTAGCGCGCGACGCCGAGCGTGCAGCGGTCCGCCTCTATGCGCGTGCACGTGTTGCACGAGCCTCGATTAGTTCCCTTCTATATATCGCGTACGTACATCTAGGCATGATGCCCGCGAGAGACGGGCAAAACGGCTACACGGAGTGTGCAATGAAGTGCACATCCGACATGCGCGCACGTCTGGACGTCGACTCCGGTGAGCATCATCCGACGAGAATCGCGATCGAGATCGCGATGAACGACGCATTTTTCCCGCAATATGTTACCACGTGTCAATAGCGGCTTTCAGAGATTTTTAACTGCTCGCATGAGCAGTGACACGTCGCTCGTCTCACTTCTATAAACTGGTGTTACTGTTTCGTATAAAGTAGATACGTCATATATATGTCATAATGAGTAAGTCACTGAGCTTGATTCACTTTCAAGTCCCGTTAATCCATCGTTATTTTAACTATCTTCATTTAAACTATCTTCGATAGTTAAAATAACGACGGATTAACGGGACTTGAAAGTGAATCGAGCTCAGCGACTCATTATGATTTATTTCAACGTATCGTTCACATACACGCGTATCTACTTTATACGCGAGGGAATAATACTAGTAAAAGAATAATATCAGAGGATCGCATCTAAGTTTGAGATAAATGCGGAGTTATATATATCTCAAGCTCAGATTTATATCTAATTACTCGACATACGTATATATTGTATTCAAAGAAGTTCTCGAGGTATCTGGCTGGAATTGTGCGATATTGTGCATATAAGCTCGATGCGGAAAGATAGGTGGGAAATGTATATAAATATAATTGCACGTGAGAAGAGATAACGAAGTCATCCGAGGCAATCAACGCGCGATTCGCGCTACAATCTACTCAATCGCGTTATAATTGGAGTGCACGTCGTGTTTTTTCATCTTTTTTTTGAAGCGACAAGAATTTTATCGTTGCAAGTTGGAGCGCCGATTGGGGCGTTATCCTCGATTGATGGCCTTCGTTAAATGACACAATGATAAAACAGAAAGTTTTATCGGTAAAATTTGACGCCGTTAATCGAATCCCCGTAAGGGACCTAAGTACAGATAGTTTGTTTAACCACGTCCGTCCGCACGCCCGAAAACATGCACGCGTATATTAAACGCGCGGAATTCACGGGGGTGGGGATTAGCTGTGAATGAAACTAACCACTACGGGCTGCCTGAATGGGCAACCGCGCTGCGGGGAGAGTGGAGTATATTTCCGTACGTGTTTATAGGCGCGGATGCCGCGCCGGAGATACTGTCGGGACATTTGAAACGTAGCAGATACGTCGTGGCGGATCTAAGGGTGGCTAGGGCGGTAGAGCGTAAGAAACGGGAAAAAGGGATCCTGCCCACTGACTGTCGTCGTACAAATAACGACTATTTTCAGCCGCGCACTGTTCGCGACTGCTCGAGCGCGATCTTCGCGAGAAGGGATACGTTGGACGAAATCGTACCGCGCGGCGTCGTACGTACAAAATTTATGTGCGCGGCTGGACGACGCCGCAAAAGGAGTTGTCCGCTGAGTAATCGATGGGAATTCTCGTTATCGTCGCTCACGCGGCCATTTATTCGCCAGTCATTAATTTTTTCGACGTCGCTGTCGCTCGCGAGGAACATCGATCTCGCGGACCCGATGACAAATGCCTCGATGGAGATATACGTCAAGCCCACGTCGTACACGCGCCTCCTCGTTGTTCCCATCGAGAAACGATCCTACGCGGAGTAACGAACGGTGCTTTTCAATAGAGACATCCTATGTCCTATCGAGACAGACGCACCTGTATTCTTTCGCGACGCCCACGCGGGCGCCACGTCCTGTGTCAGGACGCAGAAGGAGAGGCGGAGAATGTTTTTGTCTTTTATCTGGGGAATGCGTGTGCTCGATAACGGCTTGTCCGATAATATTCCTTAGAGTTTCATGGAGACGATATAGTCGAGTCTGGTATTTCCCTCTTCTCCTCGCTGCACCCCGCGAAGATGTATACACATAGTTGTGTTATCGAGAAAAGCGCGAAGTAGTATCCTATCAATCTTCAAGAGATATATCAGCTGGCGATTTTTAGCGCAACTATCTTAAGGTTCTCGCGATTCTTGAAAAGTATTATCTGTCACATCCGTAAGATTAGTAATCTCTAATATTTCCCAGCATACGATTGTTGTCGGTATTTTTTGCAACGTATTAAACTGTTATGTGTCAACCAGGAAATGAAGCGATCGATCTCGATTGCGTTCGATAAGCGAGGAATGAGTGTAATCCACCATTTACATTCTCTACCGTCAATTTTAACATCCCTACCAATCTGGATATCGTGGGAAATCGCGACGTTTGACGCAAATCGCGATTTGCAGATCGCGCTACTTTTTACGGCGAACATGAGAGAAAGTTACGAGAGCGCGGCGCAACGAGCTCTTCTCGACGAAACCGCCGACGATCGTTAAAAAGCCGATTATCGTTTTCGTCGATGAAACCGGCCGGATCAGCCTTACGGTACCGTTCACCTACCGTTACCGGCACACGCCGCGGACCAATGGCGCGGCGCGAGCCCGTCGATTGGTCGATCGCGACGCAATTAACGAGATAAATTTACCTGCGAGGTGGAACGACCGGCTGCCGCGGTCGCGCGAGAGACGCGAGATCGAAATCGCGCCGCGCCGGCCGGCTTTTCTCGGCGATTCGCGACGGCGGATTCGTCGCGGCCGTGATAATTGCGAGCGTCGCTAAGTCGATCACCGGCCGATCGACCGAAATAGCCCTTTGTAGGGCTCAGGATTAATTAGTCATGCCGCGTGCCGCGCGTGACAGTCCGACGGAGAGCTGTCCGTCTCTCCGTCTCGCGCGAAATCCCGTCGCGTTTTCGTCGCGGCTGCTTATCCGCCTTAACGTTTTAAAGCCGACAAGCGGTGCGTCCGACCGCGAAGCATGCAGCGAATTCGCACACCTCACCCTGAATGATCGCCTCGTGGATGAATCACGGCTAAACGCGTCGTATGAACGAGTCCTCGGTTTTAGACGCATCATTAGAAATAACAAACTTGTACGATCCAATTCCACAGACATTTTCTCAGACATGGCCTCGCCGAAAAGTTGTCTTTGATTTGATACCTAACCGGACCTCGTATCTCATCCCCTGGATGTTTTTATTTTTCCTGCTTAGATTAATCAGCAAAAGCGCCACGTATACGAATTTTATCATATCTTTGACATGTTTAGCGATTTGTTCTATTTGGAAGTTTCGAATGCTCCAGTTTCATGTGTGAAAACGCGCTGGCGAATCTGTACGCTCGACGCTTTTGATGTTTCGTTATTTCAGGGGAAGCAATGTATCATTTCGCGACGTACTCTCTTCTTCCCGAACTCTTATAATCTACCCGTCAACAGTACGATGCCAGAATCCGATCTCGACGTCGAGATAAGTTATAATTGCTCACGTGAGAGTTCAAACGTGAAACTTGTGAAATATTTGCTTATTACTTACTTGTACACGTTCACATATACTTGCTATAATTATATCTATTTACAGTATGTGCTCTCTTGATACTATACTTCTATCTGCGATTGTGAACCTACGAATAATTTTTATCCGTTAGACCGAGCAAATAGATGCGCATTTTGGAGTATTTCAGTGCTTCGAGATTACACCAGACGATATTATTGCGTTCTATGTCAATTAGCGTTTGACGTATCATGTGATATAATTGGGGACGATTCGTGAAGTGTTTCAAGACGTCGAGAACGAGTCAGGAAGAACGTGCCGTTGTCACTTGAGTTGACAAAAGATACGAGCCACGCGCATTCTCGCCCTTACGAGAGAACGAAAATATTCGAATGGAAAATAAACCGGTGTGAAGCATTCGCGACGACGTTGGTGCTACAAGTAGTGAAATACCGTGCTGAAGAAGCGCGCGCGTTTCCGAGTGACGGCGAAGCACTTCGATGACATCCCGGCGTCGGGCGTATTCAAATTTAAGTACGGAATACTCGACGCGGAAAGACGGGTGACATACACCGCGAGCATTATAATTCCCGTTTTTGTGGACACTTTCTCTTCACGACTTGTGTATCCCATCGGGCAGAGATCTCCGGGAATTCTCTCTCGAGGGGGGAATTCGAAGACGACGGTGCGCGCTCGCGTACAGATGGAATGGGAATTCGTGTCGAAATCGTAAACGCAACGAGAATTCGAGCCCGCCTGCAACATAGTTCGGCGTTACATTCCGACAGTGACAGTGTAGCCGTTCGATTAAGATCGAGACTTACGTATATACGAGTACCGCTCGGATATTGGCACCAGTTCGTCAGACGAGCACGTAAATAGGATGGGGAGTTTAAAATAGTCCGCGTTTCCTTGATACCTATATGTGTTATAGATCTTTTCTTATTAGGTACGTATTTATCGCGTAATGAACACTCCACTTTCAAGATAACGCGTATCGAAGCTTTTAAGCGGTGTTAACCGATCGATGACGCCCGTTCTCGATACGTCCCGAGCATCGAAACCGCAATTCTCGTAGGCGTGACTTACGACGCGGAAACTCTTTCGCGGCTGAGACATTCATAACTTAGCGCGACTAATTGGACGCAGCGGGACAACGATCGCTCGAAGATATCATTAACGGTTATCTCGCACCGCGGAAACGGAAATCTTTCGCGATTGTGATTCGCTATTATGTCACACAAACGTAAATCGCGAAATCGTACTCATCGCCGCGACAACGTCCTGCGATCGTACACCATCTCTATCGTATAGAGATATCAGCAAATGGGACAGATTCGAATTTGCAGCCCGCCGTAGGCGGAAATGTTCCATGAGATGTAATAAATTAATCGTTTTTGCCGAAGGGTCGCTTGTAAAACGGTGGGTTGTTTAACGCAGAGGACACCTGCGCGAATATGAAGTGAAGTAAATTCACTGTCGCTATATTCCGGCGTCAATATATTCAGGCGCGCGTAAATGAATTATACATTTCTACAACTAAAGCTTTCGTATATTAGTTACATGCGTAATATTCACAATGCATAAGAATTGCGGTTATTCGACACATACCGTGACCGTCTAGGGTTTAACGTCGCGGGAGTGTCATAATTCATAACGGTCGTCGTACGGGAAGGGTCGTTATCGGAGAATTTTTGTAATATCATACTTCGCGGTTATGGTGAACGCGCCTGTGCGTTCGGCATGAACCGGCTACGAGTCGTCACGGCGATTTCCATCTTTGCATTTATACCGTTGCACTGCGCGCGACAGCGGCGTTTCTTTCATCCTGTCCGTAGAGTCTCATTATTCGGCTAATTTAGTTTTATCTACAAACACTTAGCGCGACGCATTGCGATGTTTCGCTCGGACGCGAGTCACGCGATGCGATTTTCCGCGACGCGATTGTCCGTTCGCGATTCGTTCGCGGTTTAACGCTGCCTTCTGCGGCAAACTTTGCACGATCTCGTCGTCGGTAAGTACCGTTGCGAGAGGTGTAAATTAAACGGCGATTAGCGAGTGAAACCGCGACGGGCTCCCATCTGCAAAGTGATTGTTATAAAGATGTTCGCGATAAGTTTACGAGCTTCCGTCTCGCGAGGAGTTGCCATTACGTGTCGGTAGATAATACTTGGTATATTCTGCTCTGCCTATCATAACGATAATACGCCGGAGTATGTTTTACTGGGGACTATTTTAGGCGAGATTTTGTGTATGCAAGCTTTGTATATTATGTTATCTACCAATATTGGATCTTCAATTTTATGAAAGCTATTTATATTTGCGTTAGCGCGGTTAATTTTAACAGAAAATAATAATTATTGACACATATTTTGTGCATCGTCCAGTTTTCGATTTATATTAATTGTTTAATAATTTAAGCAATTTATGTAGCTTTTAAATATAATAATGGTTTTGATTTATTCAGAATGATGCCATGGAAAGACATGAGAAAGTAAGTGTATGAGCTTACTTTTGCTATTCTTGACAGCTTTGCATGGTGGATTATTAATAGACATTTCAACGAGTAAACGTATACGACGACAGATTGAATTAAAAAAGTATGATGACTCTTGATTCTCGCGACGAATGATATTATCATAGTTGACATATAAATTCACACGTTTTATCGTTCGTCATTCAGTTTTTACTTCGGCATTTTATGACTACTTTGCGACATAAATGTATTCGCCCGTGCTTTACGATCTTTTTCGTAACCATTATCGTGTCCTTCTTATAATCGGTTTATTCCTCGGGAAGAATTTTACGTTTGTTTAGCGTGCACGATTATTTACGCTCACCTATAAAGCAGACTGATAAAGAGACATTTCTTACGACATGGCTCTGTGGAAAGCGCCACTTGACATTTTCCAGGCACGTCGTTAGCGGTATCGATTTTACGTTATGTATCTTTGGCTAAGTACAAGAGGTCCTTTTATTGGACCTCTGTGACGGTATCGAATTACTGTGTATCAATTCGACACAATGGATATGCGATTTGTCAAGAAGCGATACACGAGACGATTGTATATATTCACCATCCGCAGAAATATGCGGCGAGATAATTTGACGACGAGATAATGAACGATCCTCGGAGAGTTTGTTTTTGATCTGGTATTTCGTATTATTATTTCGTCGTCGTCGTACTTTGTATTGTCACGTAACTCAAGTGAGTAAGCGTTCAATCATTTCTACATTTAATAAATTGGACGAATCGTCGCATCCGTATAAACGCATCGTCACAGAGACATATGGGACGCTTATCAAAATCATAAACGGAGTGCGAATTAGTTGGTAGTCGGGGATGATCGGTACCTTATATGTATAGGCGTTTATACGCCACTTGCGATAAGTGGCGTCGTAAATGCGATTAAATGCAGCGTGCCCGGCACAATGCGGTGTTTCGGCACGCCTCGTTGGGAGTTCCCGCGATGAAACGCCAATGAAATAAATTGCAATTGCGTGTAAGATCGAGATACGTAGAGGCATATACATCGATATCAAACGAAATTACGTTTGATATAATTATAAACTACTTTTTCGACTGTAAATGCGATCTACACGAGGCGCGATTGAAGAATTATGTCTAAAACTCTAAGGATTACGTATTACGTGACGTAAGATGCAGACTATAGAACATTACGAGCGATAAATCACAGGCTGAGATAGAATAAGGGCGAAAAAAGCTGAAGTGAAATATACGACACGCGTGATTTTCCCATTGCACCAAACACGCAAGTGGTCTAACCGCCTTCGATTGGCGTATATAGTTGGCCTCGGTATTCGCCGCGCGTATAACCCTCGTTTATGAAAGCCCGCCGTTGTTATCCCTTACAAAGTTCGCTTAACAACCCGACCGGGGGCGCATTTCGCGACAACATGTTTTGCGAATGACAATTGATTTTATAAGTAACGATGTCACTTTACGCCCACTTATGATATACGGGCCGCGCGAGATTGTGCGCTGAGATTGTGCGCGCGGATTCGAGGCGACAATAAAATTTTAACGCCGGCATAAAAGCGCCACTGTCCGTCTCTCGATATACCCCAGGCGAACCCAGACGGATATTTGAGAATACGGTCCTCACCGCAACGCGACGGCCGCCAGAGCATAAATAACGGAAATCCAACGCGACCATTTTGCGGCGTGCGCGCGGCCGATGAATATTTACGCTGACATTTAGACTTCCATTACCCCGTTCGCGTGCATGTGCCCGCAGCAATGGAAGAACAATAGTCTAGACGACGTAACCACCGCGAAGAATCAACCTGTGATTTATCGCTGGTCGTGGATAAATAAATAATAATTAGCGACTTATAGACAGAATAGATCGCCCAAAAATTCTGGTTCTCTGACGCGTTAAAATTTTACGTTACAATTTCTCTTGGATTTGATTTATTTCGCGGCTCTCACCGCCACCGAAGAGAACATCCTTTATTCTTGCGAATCGATTTCTCTACATATGTATTAAGGCGGAACCGATTTATGGATCGGATTTGCGTTACTCGGCTGGGCACGTTGGATTTAATCCGACGTGCACGATCGCCGCACGATCTTCGTAAAAATTCCGATCGCCCGGGCATATGATCCTTATCCGAGTCCAAGAAAAAATCTAATTACCGGCGCACGATCGTTATCTGCGCGCGCGGAAAAATTCTGACGGCCGGTACACGATCGTACCGTTTCCTCGAAAAAATTCTGATTACCGGGAAGCGAGCGAGGACAGCCGGTATTAATCGGCGCTAATCGCGCCCGCGCGGGAAGTACCGTTCGATTAATGCCGAGAGCAAAGGAGGCAACGAGCATCGCCCGCGTGGATGATGGACCTAATTTACGATTACCCTCGCAAAATCCGCGCGATAATGCCTGTTCCCGAATCGCGCGAATGACTAAGAGCTCATTAGCCACGCGAGTGTTTTATTGGTTTTTTAATTTCTTTTTTAATTGACGGGGACACGCTTTCGTAGCGCATATTCCGTCCGCGAACTGCATCAATTAGAAGCGTCGCGAATACATACGGGACTTGATAGATACGTAATTAGCGAATACCAGCCGCTTATCCGATCCCCGCTAACCCGTATCCGACGCTAAATTATGCGGACACTTCGCATCTCCATAACTGGCGACACGACGCCGTGCGGAGTTCTCGTTTACGCTATTCGTTATCGTTAATCAACGGAAGCGAACGTCTGATTTTTCAACAGGAAATACTTGTTGATATATTACGGGAGACGCTTGTTATATTACAGGTAAACATCGTGGCAATAAACAGTATAGATAAGCAGAGGATAATTTCTGAGAATACTTGTCACTCGTGCGAGATACGATCTATCTATTATCTAAGAATATTGCGTGAAAATATCGTAAAAAATGTACGTTACTCGTGTCAGGGAGTTCTCGAAGTTCTCGTAGTCCGGATATTTCCGTTTGCCTCATCCGCTGTGCTCAGCTTTTGTACGGCGTGGGACCACCTATACGCACACACATTGGACGTCGATTAGCAACCCGCAATAAGTCACCGAATGCCGTAGCTAGCGGCTATATGCGTTCCAGCATTACCGACTCATTTGATTCACACTGTCCGTAATTTTAGCCTCGCGAAAGAATAATGGCGAAATACGCAGACTTTCACCCGGAGGGGACCGGTCTACGGCGCGGGACGGCTCGATCCCGTGGATGCACCTGCCGATTTTTACATGACGCACTCGAGCTTAAATCGTTTAACCCGATCGGCCGACCCACGCGAGACAATAAGCGCCTATTCGCGTTTTCGCTGCACTTCTGAACTAGTGCAATAAGTTAGAATGAAATAAATATATTTTCTTTCATTCTAACTTATTGCACTAGTTCAGAAGTGCAATGCGAAAACGAACAGGCCTAATGAATAGTCGCCCCCTCCCCCGTTTCTTTGTCTCTAAATATCACGCACACATATCGATACATAAATGTACAAGCTTGTGGAAACATATAATTTGGGCTTCATATTTTAAGCGATAAAAAATTCTTCAATAATAATAGATTTGATCATTTCTCCAAACTCGAAAGTTTTATTTGACATTGTTTTACATTTCAAAGTTGTTGAAATATTTTATATACAACAAATGTTTTATATACAATTAACAGATAATCGCGTTTAAATTATATTCTGCGGATAACTTATTTCGCGTTATCTACAACGTTTATTCCGTTCAAAGAAGAGATATACTAATACCGATATACGCATATATCTGATACACTACGAGTACGGGAGAGTATAACCGCCATCAATATATCTAATGGTCGCGGAAAGAATTCAATACAATTGCGACACTAAATCTCTGTCAATAATTACATCGACGGAAAAATTAACTCCGTTTCCCAGGATTACGTTGGAATAATACATACAGAATATTGATATGCAAATAATGATCGCAGTCGAATGTAGTCTGATTAATATCACGATAGGCAGTAAACTTAGCTTGAGCAGTTTGATTAACGCAATTAAAAAGTTCTTTTTCTAGTGATAATAATGCAACGCGAAGCCGAGTGCTCCGATATTTTGCAATCGTTTAATTTGAAAATCATCGATTAACATTTTTAAACGCGAAATCATTTCTCAAGATCTCAGATATACGTCGCATGGAACTCACTGATTTCTCTTTAATCTCAGCTTCACGCGAACGAACGCGAGTCGAGCGGATAGACGCGGAAAAGGGACGCGGACGATTTATGCGACGTTTCAACACGGTGTGCTGGCAATTTAGATTTAGGATCCAGAGGGAAATCCTGATAAATTCGTAGACGAAAAAAGTAACGGTTTCTCGGCGTCCACAACCGAACATGCGCGCCCGCAAATACGATTATCACCTATAAATTTACGGATGGACGTAAACTTATTCGGAATTCCGCTTCGTCGATTATCAATTGAAACAAAACCGTTATACATGAGATATACGTATAGGATTTCAACCGTAAAGTCGACTCGTGCGCTCAAAATCGCGACAATGTAGGCTATACAGCGAACTATTAATCATAAGCACTCGAGCGTATCCTTCCGCTCTAAATGTCCTCCTCGCTACGAAAAGCTCGCAGGACTCACTACTTCGAACCTGTTCGCCAGATGTATTTTTTAACTTGTCGTCCGATAATAATATCAATTCGACTCTCTCCTGAAACTACAGATACTAAAATGGCTGTCAAGTCGAACAATAGATTATGTCATAGTTGATTAAACAAGTTGTCTTGTACAGCACAAAATGGTGTCCTTGCAGCTGTAAGTGATTGTGAAATATTCGATAAAAATATATACGCCGTATTTATCCTGTTTCAGGATTTAGACAATAGGTATGTTTATGACATTTAACTAAATATCAATTAGACTATAGAACTTTGAGATAATAAACACTAATTATTTGCGCTAACTTTTAATTTGTTGTTACGAGAAACCTTTTTTTAATTATTGCAAATTGCACGAACATTATGAGACATAGCTTTAAAAAAAAAAAAAACGCATCGATATCACGTTAAAATAAAAAACGCCCGATTACGATTATTCCGAAGACAAATGACGAAGTTGAGAGTCGGTCGTCCCGGCAGATCGGGATTTCCTAAAGAAGCGTCGCGTCGTTTAAATCATCATAGCCGATACATCAGATTACTAATTGAACGAATCGACTATTTCGCCCTTATATCGGGCCAATCGATCGCCCGCCTGAAAGCTTTGACCGTATAATAGCGCCGCTGCCTGATTTACGAACTTTCATTCGATAAAGCGAGTTTTCTAGATGCGACACAAGCCTTTTCGTTCCTCAAGCCGATAATCTTACGTGTTTGTGTTTCGAGGCAATTATACGTGTGACCGGAACGCTATATACCAAAAGTATAAAATCACTTCATTTCGATATACGATGGTCATGAGAAGAGTCTCATTTTCACGCGCGATTATCATTTAGAAATCATTAATCATTAAAATTATCATTTAAAAATTATTAAGATTATTATTTAGAAATCATTAAACTGTAAAGGTTTTAAAATATTTTGCAACGTGTATGGCAATGTAAACTGGTTAAATTAAGATGGTTATTTTTACGATTCTTGATGGTTTTACGCTGCAGTTGATTCTCAATGTATTATCATTATTTATAACAGTTAATTGCTTTTAATTGAATCATTTTCTGTTATATTTTATATTAACAATAAGTTATTTCTTCAAGAAAGTATTGATTATAGTGGAGCGATAAGCTCGTCCTCATTCTATCTGTTTAGATTGATTTCACCAGATTTGTTATTCGCTCTCGGAGAGTGTGTACGTTATGATACGCAGCGTTTATTTCTGCTCCCCGACACACACGCGTGATATCTCACGGAAGTAAATGCATCGCGTTAGCGATTGCGACGTACAATGTACGTCGGTGCGGCCAAAGACCGGAGAAATCGATGGATATTGTAACAGATTATCAAACGTGTGATTTTAACGATTTTCTTGCCGTTGGGAATGGAACGGGAACGTTTAATCGTTTCTCGTATCTCGTATTTGTATATGTTTACCTGCTGCGTCATTATGGTTCTTGAATTGTTGCATGCGCATACCTGCGATATTGGCAAACACGATGTTTCGATCAATTGTGGCCTAACGATCGATCAATCATATCAATTAAACTTATGCGAGATATATCCACCGTTTATCATTTCATGATTCGTCGCGTCTTGTAAAATTTAAAATTCGTTGGTCTCGAAATGTGAATTTTATTATGGACTTTCAGCACGTTCTTCAACGTTAGTTAATCTGGTGTGTGTCGAGTAGAAATATAATCAAATAGCACGTACCACGTTATCTTTTATGGCCTCTCTTCTTTTCAGACTCTTAGGACGCACCTCTTTATTTTCGAGGGTAGGATCTCTCAAACTTGTTCCCTAATGTCGGAAAGCGAGCTCGGCAAACAAAGCGCATTAGTATAATTATCGGGTCAACCCTAGGACCGAGCTGTGGGAAAATGTCCACTGCAGTGTGCAACCTATCGATACCCGACGTTTATTCAATCAATTATGATCTCTATGCGCGGACTGGATGTAAAAACCATACTACCAGCCGACAATGATCTTTAGAACAATCGACAATGAAGCCTCATAATCTAAATATGTCAACATTTGAAAGATCGACTAAAGCAACATTGTTGTTTGCAGACTCAATTCATAATTATTAAAATTCCTTGATTGACCAAGAACTTGTTCTTACGTAAAAAAAAATATAAGAGCACGAATATAGTTTTATATCTTAAGTATGAAATAATGAATTGTTTATTATTGCACTTAATCTAAGAGCTTCTTACTTTCTTTGCAATTCTATTCATGTGTCGTTGCTAAATTTTTTATTTTCTGTATCGTTGTGTTCGATTGCACGAATGGAAGGCGATGTCGTCATCATCGTTTATCCAGTTTATCGAACGTTGACATTAACGACGATGATCAGTTTACGACGATCACTTCGGAGAGTGCGAAATCTCCAGGCCATATTGTTATCTCTCGCTCGATTGAAACCTCTGTCATGATTTTCCTCTCGCTTCGCATTCGAGAAGGCGCCACTTCAAAGAGTATCGCGTAACGTGCGTTCCGCCCGAAGAAACGTCCAATCCAAACATTCATGGGAAAGAGTTCCAACGGACGGCAGAATGATTGATGATTATGTTTGGTACGCGAATAGGACCAACGCGAGAGAGACATGGCTCTCGTTAAGGAACAAATCGTAAACATGCCCGAGACAATCGATAAACAGTCGCCTTTAGTTCTCTTTGCCTTGTTTCAAGCATAAACGCACGTTTCGTACTACAGTTCGACGGTCATTATTGCGGCATGTCGCTCCGAGGCAACAATGAACCGTGGAAATAAGACTTGGAAGTTATGGAACAGCGCATTTAACTTTGGCTAGTCACGATAGATGATTAAAGTGAAATTTGTTCACTAAAATGCGCGCTGAATAATCGAAAATTTGCTTCAATTAATTTAATCGATTAGCTTTAATTAATTATTTATTATAATACTGAAAATAATTTTGCATTTTCAAATTATTTCTAATAATAGCAGATTATTCAACAATCTTCAATATAGCGTAATATTTATATCACTGGCATGAGTAATTTGATAAATCACCATGCGACATTGTCACGAAGTGTCACATGCGATTAAAAACGACGTGCGCTATCCAAAAGCTTATTAAAGAACAAAAAGTTTAGCTGCGACTGTTCGAGCATCCTTGCTTCGCAAAGAATAAGGCGACGCGACAAACTTGAATTGTCTTAAAGAATCATTTTGATCATTTTGGCGCATTTAAATGTGCATTTAAAAATAGTTTTGTTTCTAATCCGTTCCTAAATCGACGAATATCGTGCGTGATACATATTATTTATTTTATTTTATTTTATTTTAGAGCACATATATAGCAGATTGAAAACACATTTCTGAAATATTTTTTTATGTCTTTGTAAGTTAAACAAATGGAATCTCAGATCGTATATGGAATGTACAGAACTATTTACAGAAAAATCTTTTCAGCGGAGAAAAAGATGGAATGCGAGATATCCGGAGTTAGATAGAATTTTGATGTAAAATATAAATCACATTCGCCTACCGGGATTGATTCTAACGAGTCATCGGGTATATCTGCGGGTTACATCGCCGTTGGGCCCTAAGCGCAGCGGCTCGATACGCATATATCGATTGATACGCCACTACTAGCTTGATAGTTATCTGAGCTAGAGTTGGCTAGAGTCACGAGGTGCCCTGGTAGTAGTCTCCTGGAACGAGTAACCGAGTAATTTGCCGGCGACCGCCTCGAGAGATATCGAGTCGCGCGGTTGACGGTCCATTGGGACGTTCCGGAACGCGAGCGATGCGTCTTCGAAGATATCGGACATCACGGTGATGTCGCGACGGCGCTTCCTACGATCGAGAATCAATCCGCGCTGATAAATGACGGTTCACGAAGGTGAAACGTGTCGAGCGATTTCGAGCGGAAATAGATTATATTCTCGCGTTCATTAATCTCTGACGCTACAGACGAAATTATAATGTTTCCAAGACGGTATCTTAACTTAGGAGATATGAAACGTGTTATACTAAAAAATTTCAATCCCCCAAGATTTTTTTTCTTATAACGTGGCCAACTTAAAAAGACGATTTTACATTTATCACGCGAGAGGATATCGCTTTCAAGGTTGCGTCGATCGGCTGCGATGAATCTTGCTGCGACGAACATTGCTTTATCGTGTTCTTACGCCGATAGAATCTGCGGAAAGCTGGTTCTCTCTGCGGTGTTTCCCTGGTTTCCAAGCGTCTCGAGAGTAAAAGACTTCGCTAAAAGAGAGAAAGAAAAAGGATGCTCGGAGCATCGGGTCTCTCGTTCTTTCTCTCTCTTTCTCGAGCACCGAGCAGGTTTACGAGACGTTTATTTCCGCTCGGTTGGCGTATTCACAGGGCGTATCAGAGAAGCAGTGGCAGAATTTCCTCGTTCATCGCGCGCTCGTAAATCTTTCGGTCAACGAGACCGGGGGACACATTTCGCGGATGAGTTATCGGACGAGCTCCGCCGCTTCGAGGAAACCGTCGTGCCGACAAATTGAGCGAATTAGAATTCAGGTATACGCGCAATTGCGCAAAAGTCGTACTCGAGGAAGATAGATATACTGCGGCTAAATGTGCCACATTCTCACTTCCTACACAATGCGATATATAACTAGGTGATATCTCGTGAACGAGATCAAAATCTAGACAATATCTGTTCAGTTAACGTTAAATGCTCGAAGACGCAATCCAGTTACATTAAGTTTCTGGCGTAAATCCCAGTGTTCAGTAATTCAGTAAATGGAAGTGAAATATTATGTGTGTAAGAAATGTGACAATTTACGTTTACGAGGATTTATATGAGGATTTTTCACGACTGCGTATAATTCTAGCTCACCAGGTAACATATGTATTATTTTGCACAGATGAATCACTCAGGAATGTCTCGCTCCTAAATGGTACCTCTATCCTCCAGTCGACTCTCTAGTGCCTATGGAACTTTCTCAGTTTATGTTCCGAGAAAAGTAATTGTTACCGACTTCAAAGCGCCACTAAAACGACGCGCCGGTTATGTTATCCCACGCAATAGTGACCGGTTACGAGCGAACGTTTCAAAAAGGCCTGAGACTTAAGTCTAATCGAAAGTATATGCAAATAGGTACGTAAAGCTTATTTTTCTACCTGCCGATAACTTAATTCGCTTAATCTTTCGGTTGGCCGTTTTGTATAGGCGCGGGAAATAAAATAATATAACAATACAGAATTCGTATAATGGAAAGATGAATTGAATTGTTCTTATATTCTTCTTTGTATCGTCGCTGCAGATGCCAAGGATGCAAATGATTAATGTTATACATAAATATCTAAAATTAATTTAATTTGTTATAAAAAGATAAAATACGAGTGTTATTGAGCTATAAATAAAAGTCGAGCTTTAATAAACGCGGTCCATGATTCTTCTCCCACGTAATCGAAATTACGAAGTCGCGCCGAAGAAGGGAGTCGTCGCGAGGACATCCGGAGTAGTCGGTATTATCTTGCATGAGTAGACACGTAGACGGACCGCGTAAGGGGAGGGTGAGCAACTCGGAACAACTCACTCAACCTGATCCGAAGCCGGCAGGCATCAACATGGTTTCTCCGCGCCGCGTGTGCTGCGTCTGTCCGGTTTCGTTCCTTCATCCGTCCGCGTGTCCGTCCGTCCGACCGAGCGTCCGTCGGTTCCCTGTCCTGCTGTCTGTTCCTAGGCCGGGTGATCCTTAACGCGTGTTTTGACGCGATTAGTGGCCGCGTGAACAACGCGGCCCGTTGTTCTCGCGACGCGTGGTCTCGCGTGTGAATCCTTCAGTCGTGATCCTTTGCCAAGGACACGGTCGATTGTCGAACCGCGAGAAAACGCGAGCTCTTCTGAAAGAAACTCCTGTTGAGAGAGTTCGAAAGTCCTTGCTACCCTGACAACGAGTCGATGACGGTCATTTCATATGTCGACGTGTCTCGGTTTCTTCAGCGCGTTGTCTTCTCTCGATTAGTACACTCTTTTAAAACGAAATCAGTGAAAATTTCGCGGATTAGAACGGAAACTTTACTAAGAATCAGTGAGTATTTCACTTATTTTTACATTTACCCTTTGCTTTTCCATCTTATATTTTACTAATTGTAGGAGTCAGATTTCACTGTAAAAATAGTAGTAGTCGTATATATCAGCAAGATGTAATTTTTAAAGCATTCTATATTTTGGGTTGCTATTTTTCGAGAGAAATCCTCATATCTGTATAAATCGTATTTAAATCAGAATAATTATTTTTTTTACTCTTAAGTTTGCTTTATTCACAACTATGGTTTCTAATAGTATATCATTCAGCAATAATATCATTGCCATTGATTGAAACTGCCCACAATTCACTTTCTTTCACCGAATGCGATGCTATACTTATAACTGTTGTTGCATGTAGGGAGAGTATGAATTCGCAGCGAATGACTAATCTTTCAATTTCTATTTTTAATATAACGTAATCTATAGGTACACTATGGGTTTTCCGAAATAATTCTGAGACCTCTTATATTTAGCGTAAAGTCACGCTAAATCTAAGAGAAGAATATATGTATACATGTAAAGAAATTGGTCAGTATTTGATTTTATCTTTCTACCTATACGCGCATAATTGATATTCTTATGTATAATTTATTATCACTTTCTCTTTAACGTCACTTTCTGCGTGGTTCACTTTTCCCCATATTAATTAAATATTAATTAACTATCCGTGCTTATCAAGACTTGCCAAGATCTTACCGCTCGGAATAACATAATTGAATATCAATTACCCTGTTACGAAATATTGGTGCTATTAACAAGGATACGGTAAGTATGAAATTAATGAAACATGACGTTTTTTTGCCGTAACGTGTTCCGCCTGCCCGCAGCATCGCCGATGTAATGCTAAAATTCACGTTGGAAGATTAATCGAGTACGCCGTCGGCGTATTAACTGCGTATTAATCGGTTATCGGTTATCGGTTATTGAACGTGCATCTAAGTGAAATTGAAACCGCCGCATGGCGATTCAGCGAACAGCCACTGTGTAATTTGCTACCGCGTTTTAATTGACCAACGATATTAAGCCCCCTCCCCTCTACGGGAAATAAGAAACGATGCGTGACTAGGGGATTAAATTCAGCGAATAAGATATCGGGGAATGGCGGCAAAAAGAATTAATTTGTTACCTCGCTTTAATTACATCGACATTCTAAGAGACCATACAAGCACCGCTTGGCCGAGTATCAGTTCCCGTCGATAACAAAGCTATCGTGGCGCGTGTCACGTGGAATAATAATTATTCCACCGCGGAGAGTCGGTCTGCAAACGGGATCGCTTTCGAATTCCCGCTGCAGGCCGTAATTTGCAATACCGACAGATAATATACGTCTCGACACGATAATATAAGTCTCTCTTTCTCTCTCACGTTATACCGCAAACGTACGCTTACCCGGGCGCGAGAACAGGTACCAGCAATTAAACTCTTTTTCATCGGCGTCAATCGACGCGAATGCGACTGTTCGTCCGTCGTCGTCGTGAACTATATCGCGCCAATAAACGATTACTTGCTCCGGGTACAAACGTGATTTTACCGGGACACGAGACACGATGTTCAATCGATATTCAACTCGCAAACATCTTGTTCAATTCCTCTTTCTGTGGATTCTCTCTGTAAGAAATCATTTAAAGAACGCAACTTTGGAGTCTCGCGGACTTCTGTCGAAATACTCTGCATTTTTCATCCGTATATGTTACGAAGCATGTCCGAACTGCTCGTTTCTTTCTTCCTCTCATCGGCCTCGACAGCTGACTTGTGCCCAACCGGGCATGTGGGAATTGACGGGGATTGACGCCCTTTCGCGGGCGCCGGCGCCGCGGCGCGCAGATTAAAACTTGTATATCGCAAGATTCGCGTTCCTTCTACGTTATTAATTTTCCGCGCCGTTAATCCCGATCCAGGTAACTCGCATTATTCGACGGGTGTCCGGTGAGACTGTCGCGTCGCTACCTTCATAAGGCAACGATGACGCATGCATTCGGCCTCCTTCCGACAATAAACGGTATCCGACAAGCTCGGCTCGTTATCGCGTGAGTCGCTAATTTTGAAGAACTCGTGATTATAAGTTGCGGAATTGATATTAAATGCGAATGTTGTATCGCACCTTCATTGGAATACTTAAAAAACAATCGAGAGTAAAATAAGCGCGCAGGAACTCGTTGAGCTGTGAAATGTATATCTCTAAAAATAATTCTTACCGTGCGTTTTGTTGCGGAGAATTCTAACGACCCCCGTCAGGCACGCTCGTTATCAAACTTGAGCTTTCCGTCTCGAACAATGGCTTCTGAAGCATCCATTTATTCCTAATATTTTGTCTACGGCGCCGTCAGCCGTGTAAACGATCGTGCCGCATAATGCGTAAATCATCGGGCACAAGTGTGCGTAAATGCGTGCGTATTTACGCATTACACGGCACCCCGCTACCTGCTGGTCGTGTCTGGCACCTGTACGTCGCGTACTGGTCCGGCCGCAAAAAGAACTTCACAGATTGTATATCGCGATATTTATAGCGCAGTCGCGGTGCGTTTTCAAGCTAATATCGGACGGGAATGAGCAAAATGGAAAGTTTGGCGCAAGGACCAATCATAAATTCGCAATTTCCGCGGAAACTTGAGAACGTATCTTGCAAAAGTAATAAATGTGGCATGTTACTTGACGCCTTGACGGTTTATTTTTGAAGCACAGGTATGTGTTGGATTATACGCGGATTACGAAAGCCTAAGCGATCACAATATCGCGCGGCGAGAGAGTCGCGAGGACTATCGTCAACAAAGTTGGATAACGCGCGGGACGACATGACGGTCGTTCTAACCGCATCGTCACGTCATCTGACAGTGGCATTAATTAAGACGCGGTTTCGTAGCGGTAATCCGACAGGCAAATTGCTTCGGATACACGAACCTTTATCCGCTAAGTTTACGCTCGCCGCATTTGACGGCTGGCGCGCTGTCGTGTTTTGATAGGTAATACTCGGCTGGCGAACGCGATGTCGAGAGATAACGTTTTCGGTGAGGATCGTTTCTCCTTCTCGTCACTCGCGTTGCAACTCGAGCGTAATCGTGTCTCCAGTACGAACGCTCTTTTTTCTCGAATAATGAAGTATTATAAGTACACGAGAACATCGGTCGACCCGTATATGGCTCGTTCTTATTATTTGGATCTTTTCCGCGAGAAATCGTGCATCGAACGATTCTTCGATGCAGGCCAATCATTTTAGTCAAGAAATTTCTCTGGTTGCGTGACAAGTTTCTTGTGGAATATCTTTAATATCTTTTTAACGTTTGTAGGGAAATCCGTGTTCCAGGTTCTAAATTTGAATTATGTAAAAAAGACAGTAGAAAACTAATTTTAATTTGTTCAGATAGACAAAATATGGGGGATTAAGGAAATCCGGCATGAATTACATCTAAAAGAGACAGTAGAAAAATAGTTTTTAATTTGTTCAGACAGACAAAACATAGGAATTAAGGAATGCGGCATCTCGCTGTTCGTTCACCATCAGCTGGCATCTGACAAATTGAATTTACTTCGGCTCGATGGAGGGAGATTATCGTGTCACGACACGCCTTCCTTACGTTTCTAACTCCCGGGGAAAATCAAAGCCACGAGAGGCCTCCGTGTCGAGCGCCAATAAACTCCTCATGTTATTGTGACGCTACGATAAACCGTTAAGAAGATGAAAGGAGTCGCCGAAGGTTCCCGGCGCCTCGAAGACTGTCGCTCGGATATTAATGTCGATATCCGATCCTGCCCCGATATGTATAACTGCTCACGGTATCACTGTCACGGTATCTTACTCCAGATATGACGTGTGTGCGGATGTATAGACTTTACACGTTGGAATTTTTCGTGGCAGCAGTCCGCTCGGACTGACAGTCTTGGTGAAAACGCAGATTTACTCTGACGAGCACTTTAGAAGACCGGAGAATCTCCGTGAGATGTATTGACGCTTGTAAATTACTGTGAGATTTTCGCTGTCATGGCCACTGTCTTCCCAAGGTTGTTTCGTTTCGTAGAAATGTAGAAACGCGCTTGGCCGCCCAACGACTTTCTTTTAATAACAAAGATCGCCATTGTCAGCACACAATCCCTTTTCATATTTTTCTCTCCATCCTTGCACTTGGAGACATTTTCGGAGAATTATCTCGAGGTGCGAGCACACGTTCAGTTGACTAGTTACAATACCGTGTCGTAAAACTCGTTACATATACATACGGCGAAAGAAAACGCAGAGAGAAACATCGTGAAGCGGCAGCGACACACACACACACACACACACACAAACCACACACGCGAAATTTTTCAAATGTCTACATTTCAGCGGTAACAAATTAACATATCCGCCGTGCACTTTACACGCACGGCAGGTATTCCCGAAGCACTTGTAATCGCCCCATTCATGCACTTAAATGCTTTGCAATCGCAGAAGGGGGCTACTCAGACGCGTTTAAGCGATACGGCTACTGAGGTAGGCGAATCCTTATTATCCACTCAGACTGCATCCTCGTCAAGGAAGAAAATCTTAGCAAGCGGATAAGCGGCAAGCCACGCTATTTGAAAGGAAACATTAAGTTCCGTCTGCACTTGAGCACGAACGAACTGAGCATGCATGCGCATGCGACAGGAAGAGGAAAGTAATCGTTTTTAGCTAGGAATTTTTTTAAATAATGAAATAACAAGCATTAATACTACAAACATTAATTCCTAAGAAAATTAATATAAACAGTCAATAGATGCTATAAATGGTCGTTTAACATACGCTATAAAAAATACCAGGATTAAAGTTATGACTCATCACATATGTGGCCCGATGATGAGAACTATGTGAATGATTTGTCGACCGGTACATGAAAACGTGAAATATTGAGAACGCGGTTTCGTATGAGGAATTTTGCTAACCTGGCGTGCAAATACGCGGCCAGCCAAGTGGCTATTGACTAGGCTGACCGTTTAATGGCGCCGGAAATACCGCGCGAAACGGTCACAACACTCTCGCGTACTTTTAACGCCGCTTCTCGCAGGTAGTCATCGGGCTCTTTATGCACTATGTCTGGAGAGAAAGGATATCCTAGTACATGCGTGGCATCCTTATAAGCATCAAACGTCGAGACGAGATTCCGAGAAAGTTGGAAAGTATTGCTCGGATTTCAATGTGCAACAATGTCTCGATTCATGTAAAAAAAAAAATGTATTTTGTCCTTGTTAAATTAATTTAGTAATATTGATTAATATATATATTTGAATTAATTCCGTTATAAACAATGCTCTAATTTCAAAGAAGCGTAATTTGAAGAATTGGAAACTCAGAAATCTTAAAATCAAGATCAAAACGGTAACGTATACATTATATATAGCTGTTTTTCGTAAAAGATAAACTAAGATAATAGGCGGATATCAATAAAATGGATGGAACCATAGTAAACGGTTAGTAATATCGGATAAGTGAAGAAATACCGAGGAGGTACTTCTAAAAGGATAAAATACATCTCCGTTAACAAGCTAGAAAGAAAGATGCAATTTAGAAAGAGAGGAAAGAAATAGCGTTATTGATTAAAATATCTACCGTTTAACCACGCTCGACAACTTATTACGGTGGTAATGCAAAATCTCCACTTAGAAATGGTGCTTCTTCTTGAACCGGTACCCTTGTCCGGGAGCGAGACTGATGATCGAGAGTCAGTGCGATATACGGGTAGAGAAGAGCTCCATTGATCGCGCGATTTAACGATGTCGAACCGCTGTGGACATTACGTCGCTCTTTTCTCTCTCTTTGTCCTGGGACAGGCACGCGAGTTACAGCGATGTTACCGCCGGCGATTACTTACCGGCAACATCTTCGTCTGTCCGAGTCGCCCACGGGGCGGATTACGTGGAACTGTCATTGTCGGAAATGATCGCGCCGATTTAAATCCGTCCCGTTCGCCGTTCGTTATCATTATCAAGACATACGCTATACAGCGATAGTAATCGCCCCCTCCACCCCCTTTTTAGTCGAAAGTATTAGTGGTAGAACTGGTTTGTGTCTTTTTTTTTAATTACGCCTGTAGCTAAACGTAGCGCTAGTTGAATCTTATCAAGAAAAATGCGCAACAAAGATAGTATTAAATTACGCAAGTGGTCAAATTACTGATATCGAAATTTATCTTTGTAGAAGAATGAAAAATGTCGATCTCATTACCGTATACTTATTTTAGATTCCAATCTTTTCATGCTCACGCGATTCATTCAATTTTAATTTTATCCAGCGTGCGCGTACTCTGCAAATCTGTTATTAGCCTGTGTGGTCGCGTTTTGTAACTCGCGTCGTATCCTGCAATTTGAAGATACGGTTCGCCAGAGCCGGTACTACGTCGATACTCATTACCCAACGATACTTTTCTACGCCGCGCTTTATCGGTCGCCTACGGAAGTCCACGTGTTTGTCTATCAGTTTTGATGTCGATTGCCGCGCAGTCATTTGCATAATCGCTGCTGCTTGATAGCGTTCGTTTAACGCATCATGCACTTTACTTTGCTCAAGAGAGCAACGTGCTTTGAGAGAACTTTGGGAATTTTCACGATTCAAGAATTAGAATTTTTGGCAAGATCGACGATATGTAAATTGTCACGTACGAACGAACGCGTTATTTGCACCAGTTTCAAAAATTCCTATCGGCTACTTGTATTCGTTCGCACCTACACGTGGAATGTCGTTAATTAAGTGCGTAAACATTTCGCTATTGAATATATACATGTCATTTCACGGCGCCAGAACGCCGATTTCGTTACATCGCGCGCATTTCTGCACTTCGCCGATCTCGCGAACGTTACCAGCCACGAATTGATTTATTTGCTCTGAATGGCGCCCATGCGGATGACGGGTGATCAATAAAGACGCATACCTCGTGACAAGCGTGAAAGCTGGTCCCGTCAACCGGCAGCGGTGTCGCGCTGTATACACACTACATTACTACAACATCATTAACCCACTTTTTCATTATCCGTGGCGATCGACGGTCGCCGCTACCTTGGGAATGCGCTACCTCGGGTTAGAATTTCGTGGAAACACGGGCAAACTGTAAACTCGCGTTGCGAAATCTCGAAGAATATGCCTCTCCGTGTTAGAGCTGGCACTTGACGAGAAAATTCTAATCGGTTTATCGATCTCGTGCGATAATTAGCTACGACGATTCCAATCGAATCATCAAGCCGATAATAATAAGACGTTTTCAGTCGTTAATCGGATTATTTATTGCACTCTTGACAGTCGAGCTGTACATGCTCATCATTTGATAATCACATTAAATTATAAGCTTCGCTACGAACATTCTCCTCCACAGCATTTAAATTCATGAAGTGCACCCGTGGCATCGTTCCAACGTGCTAAGTGTGTTGCAATCGGGGTCGTCCATCAATTTTTTCCTCGAAACGCTTTGTCATTCTGCGAGCTGACACACAAATTGTTCGTCACACGTACGCGCGAATATCGGCAGGGCCTAACAGATTTATCGTCGAGCGGTGCGACTCAAAGAGACGACGTTTCCTTCACCACGCGCGATGATGCACAACCTCGTATGATCCGCCGCCTGCCTAGAATGCGTTCTAGGTATGTACCCCGACCAGATTGGATTCGAAGCCGAGGTTAAGACGTAAAGTAACGGCCTCCCTGCTGTGCACCCTGTCGCGACGGGTCAGCACTCTCGTGTGTACACACGCGTACACGGTACACGCGTTCCAGACGAATAGAAGCGACAGGAAATCGCACACGAAGAATTTCAATCTGTGGGAGTACGGTAGAATTTAAAATACACACACAAAAGCCAAAAAAAAATAAATTCATAAAATAAATTATACAATTAAAGCGCCAAAAAGAGCTTTGAGTTTATGCCCCGTACAGTTACATAAAATAAAATAAAATTAAAAAGTAAATAAAAATAAATGTATATTCTTTATATACGAATGCGTATTTTTTTAAGACGTCTATTCAGATTTCAATCGTGGATTCTGAGCGGTTATGCGAATCGGACCTTCGTAATTCGATCCGCATCTCTAGAGACCGCAACGAAAAGGGAGTCTAAAAGAAAGTGTAAAAGTACTGGGTTCTGTTGTTTAAACAACGAAAGCCTTAATCAATGCGAACTCGTAAATCAAATTTTATCGAGCGTGTAATACGAATGAGGGTCGCGCCATTATCAAATTTCTATATACCGCGAATTAACGATGACATGATTTTATTCGCTACGGTAAGATCTCCCCGTTACGCACACATGTTGTTCTGTTTAACGTAATATTCAGAAGCTTACGAAGGCCCGTACCGTGTGTATTTCGGGTCATAAAACAAATCCCGCATTCGTACATTTTTTTTCCGTGCGCATGTCGACTAATTTATACGCGGCAACACCCCATTTCGTAATCCACACGTAAGCTTTACTTACATTTCTGAGATTCAGGATTCAACACGTGGTGTTTCTTATCGCTTCATCGGGGAAAGGACTGGTTACGATTGTAAAGGGTTGATTGTAAAATGTCATCTGGTGATACTTTCACCCGAGGAAAGCGGGCTTTCGTCGTAATAAAACGTTGTTTTCACAGCTGAGATACATTTTCGTTGTCAACTTTTTTTTGTTGTCATTAACTTTAATCAAGTGGGATTATATTTTTAACAATTTACAGAACTGTGTCTATTTTTAGTATCTTATAGAATTGGGAGATGTGCATTGATAAAATCGCATGCTCAAACTCAGCATGGTTTAATGCGGAATTTGTGTCTTTAATTAATCGAGAGAGCTAAGACGGAAGTTAGTAAATTGTCGGAATCTCTTTTGAGGGTCGATAACACGAAACGGCATGTTGTTTCAAACACGCGTGTGAACACAGTCGTTCTTCTTCTAACTTTCATCTATAAATACTTTTAACGAGGTTCATTGAAATGACCACAGGTGGTCACTAATTCTTTTAATTTGTTTTCTGTCGTAGTTTCGAGTAGAAAGTTATTGGCGTTGAAAACATTATTTTAGATTTTAATGCACTATTTGTGAAACTCTTGCAATACGGAATTAATTACATTTTATCATTAAGGAACATTTCTAATAAAATGTTCAAGTTATAATAATAATAAGCTTCTGATGTTGCATATCTTTGCGCCTTAAGTCTGCGCAAGTCAAAGCCAATATATAGAGATATTAGCTCATATTAATATCTCTTCTCCCGCGTCAAAGCGTGTCTTCGCCTCAAAATCGAAACATCTTTCTGATCAAAGCTAATTTCCTCTGTGATTCCGAGAAACTCTTGGCACGACGTGACACACGGAAGGCGCCAAGTCGAAACCGTCATCGCTATGCATCTTTCGGCATCTTAGAAATCGCAATAATTCGCATAAGCAATCCATGGTAACATCGATTTCTAGGGCACCCAGAAAACCGACATATAGAAGCTATTTTAGTAACATGTTTACTCGTGCAATTGGAATCTTAATGAATTTTGCAAATTATATTGTTGAATGTATTATCTAAAATTGTATCGACTAGTTACAAGGATTGCGAAGTGCAATCGGTATCGGATGAAGTATGCGGGCGCGTTCCAGTGCAGCGTACTAAATGTGTTGCAGCCGTGGCGCGACTCGGGATCGATTAGGGACGCTTCTCCTGCGGTGCAGCAAAGGACGAGGAGCCAAAGGGGTCTCCCTGACGCGTATGGTCTTTTTGTTTCCCGGCGAATCGCCAGCGCGCCAGAAGGAACCCACGACCTTGCCGCCCACAATCCCGTCAACTGTCAGAACTGTCAGTGTTTTGCAGGTGTGGTCGTGTTGCTCGTTTTTCCTTCTCGCGCATTTTGTATTTCCATCATTGTCGTTGCTATTATGTTCGCTGTTTTGCGCGCGGTGGGCTGCTTCCTCGACTTTCTGTCGCACCCGCCGTTATATAAATCATTTCAAAATAATATTGGAATAAAAAACAAAATAGTCGAGTGTTAAGTTAAAAGTATTTATAGCATTTTGCATTTCAGATTTTCTTCACCACAAGTGAGAAAAACATTGTACGAAAGTCTATTAAATCTATTCTCATATTTGTAGTGGTATAACGCGCCTTTTGCGAGTCTTCTTAAGATTAGAAATAAACACGTCTAGACATGTGTGCGTATATGTGTATGTTTTAAGAAACAAACATCAACCTGGTGCAATAGAGTCGCTTTAATAAGTCTTGTGCCGTATCATAAATATAAATAAATTTGCGATAACAGTCATCTTCGTTTTTATTCTCGATTTATATCATTTCTTCTTATTTTCATCCTAAATCTGATATTATTTTATTTTAAAATCTTATAATTTATAATTTTAAGATGTTTGATATGTCATATATCGTATTTTATGCGATTACACGCGAAATGGCTCGTGAGCGCGGTAAGGCGACATTCATTTAACGTGTATTCAGGTCCGGCCGCAGTTTGTGCGGTCGTCGTGACACACACGTGTCGCGCACGCTGTGCATTAGACGAATTACAGGTCGAGATCCGGTGGTTCGTTAACGAGATAAAGCATTCTCCAGTCTCCAGAGCGAGCGGCTCGTTGTCAGCCGTAGAAAGCCGTTGCCATCTGACACTCGTCGCAGTGTTATTCTTTTGTGAGTCACGCGCCATCAGAATTATGAGACCGCCAGTTCGGCGAAGTTAAAAGAATATATATCAACGTTATTAAATTACACATATTGGAAATTGCGCGAGATGATTACGGAGAAAACATAATCTCTCTTTGTACACACTTTTATCTGAAGAGAGGAAGTGGCAACGCATAATTCAAACACTTCTATAGTATCTGAATTCTCAGGTGGAATCGTCAGGAGAAATCTGTGACGAGCGATTCGAGATTAAGACACGACTTAAAATCAAAACGGTTTCGCCTCGCGTTGTCCCTTCTGTTGTAAAATATACGATTCCCGCGAGATATAATCCCTTTCATTTCTATGCTCGTCGAGCAGGTCGCAATATTCTGTCGCGCGTGTATGTACCGTTGCTGGATACATTTTTCAAGGCGCGTACGACAATTTTTAATCGCGTATCGGCCTTCGTAAAGGTGGACTGTATCTTTTCGAGTTTTATCGCGCCACTTCGACGACCGGGCCCCATAATGCCACAAATGAGGTCTGGTCTCTCGCGGGTACAACAACTACGTAATCGCCGGTATCACGAAATGGCTCGCTTAATGCCGGATTTGAGGTAGCCAGTTTCATTAAGTGCCCTACATCCGCCTTCGCACCAGTTCTTGACTCGCTCCCGATGCTATCTGACCGCGTTCTCCCCCTCCCCCGGCCTTTAATAAACGGTCTTTCGTCTGATAATCGTTTCCATCATTCGTTTACAAAGTTATCCCGTGAAACGAGGACTGCCCGATGATCAATTCCTCTTAACAGTCTTAACGATTTCTCGCTCTTCTCTCCGTTCTTAATTATACTGAAGTTATTTATAAAAATCGCGGTAATAGCCAGCCGCACTGACAATAAATGGTACAGCTTCTCAGTGTATGTCTAGTTTAGATTCCTTCGTTCGCAACATAGCGCCTCGTAAACTAAATAAGAAACTTCTAGGAATCGCCCTCGCTAATTTGCTGTAAACAGTAGTCGCTTTCGGGCAAAGGGTAAAAATATCAAATTCCTCGAAACACGATAGCGTGAGGTGGCGGTTTTGAGAGCTCCGAAAGCGCCGCGTCAGTGAAAGGTTTTTCCGGCGGACTCGTAGGTATGCTTTGAAAACGGATAAGCTCCGCTGCTCCGACCGGCATTTTCGGCACGGGTCTCTCCCGTAGCTCGTGCTAATCCAAGACATCGCCGGCGCGTCGCGACGAGGAATCGTGAGATCCCGAGAACAAACATGCAGCGAAGGCTGCTTCTAGTTCCCTATCTGGTGGACTTGTTTGTTCTCTCTCGCTCGTCCGTCAAAAATCCACATAATTACTGTGAGAACTGAGCGCCGAGAGCCACCGCGTAGCGCGCTGCACGAGGTTGGTGGGAAAGGGAGAAAGATTCGAGAACCGTGCCCTCAAAGGGATACGTTTGCTTAGGTGGTGGTCGATCTTTTGTTTCTGTATCTCTTGTCTTCTCTCCGTGAGAGAAGGGTTGCCATCTTCTCTCCCGCTTCGAGTGGAGCCACTCGGAATGGGATCCTCGTCGACTCCATCGCATCGTCGCCCGCGATCGCTAACGCGCGCCACGGCTATGTGAACGGAATGTAACTCTTCTTCTTGTGTACGTGTCGCGGGCTGGGATGGTCAAATATTGAGGAACATGTGAACGGTAAATAATCGGGTGGAGTTAAGCCCGGCGCGATTCCTGTCCGATATTTACTTCAATTTAACGGTATCCATAGACGAGAATTTGTTTCCACGAACGATCGTCGCGCGAATGCATTTCTATTTACTACTCATAAATGAAGCATCTAGTGAGAACGGACATACATACTGGATGTGCCGCACACTGCCAGCTTTCCTTTCTTAGTTCTGACGCCTTCGGCGGACCGATAGGGATTAAGCGCGCGCAACCTCGGCACTTTATCGTCTCGCAGACGTCTTTCAACGTCTCGGAATAGCGCGTACACGTGACATTCAATAGACGAGTAATTCTTGCTTTTTTTTTTTACCACGACCTGGAGCGATGGAGCTTGTCATCGACTGCCGCGAACATTACGAGATATTGAGAATCAGGCGATAATCTAAGGATTTACGTTAACGCCGGCGATTTATTTATGGCCGAGGCTCTATGTCGTGAACTTGAAACCGTACGGACCAACGCTTGGGAAAAAGATCAGATGAAGCAAAACATCATTATAAAGTCACGTCTCGTAAAGCCGTCAGTTGAGTCATCTTCGAGGTCAAAGAGATGCTATCTTTCTGGCGAGACGTTTCACCACCAATGTCGACAATGCAAAGTTTCTATGAGAAATCCGTCTTCTGGCTCTTTTCGTGGGAGACGAGTGCCTATTGCAAGAGTTAGGCATAAAGTAAAATCGAATAAACTGTATATCAGTATCTCGTTTTGGAAAATTTATTGAATATTTTCCATAACAATATATATATTAATTATATCTTTGAATATATTTTAGTATTTATTTTTTTAGATTAATTTTGATTTAAATCCATAGGTTAGGATACTATGTCCAAGCAAGCTACGTACTATTTTTTATCGCAAGAAATAGAAAAAAGATCACTGACTCTGATCTAATTATTTCTACGTTCGTTATATATATAATTACAGAATCTGATGGCTAAAAGTGAGATATTATTTTCAAATTTGATTTAAATTTCATCTCGATTTTCTTGTGACATTTGTATCCCGGATCGGCTTACGCATTTTTTCACGCCTCCTCGCGCGAGTGAATCTGTTAATAAAAAAAATAAATAAAAAACACCCCTACGTGAACATGTCGATCGAAGGCGCCAAGCCGCCTCCGGTCTTTATTGTCCATGCTATCATACCAGACTCTAACATGACTGTTAACCACGGTTGTGTCGTGCTGTTAACAATAATGATACTTATTATTAACCGCTCGCCCATTGATTTACCTCGAGAAACAAACCGCTATAGTAATGCATCATCGACGTCGGACATATCGGTGCGGATGCAAATCTACCGGGTGACACGTGACATATTCAATCAGAGCCGGTTCACAGCTCGCCGTGCCCTGTATTAACGTATTCGCCATTCGATGCGTTCTCTCGGAGCGCCGGAGTTGATAAAGCAGCAACTCATTTGTAACCCGGGCTTATGGACAACTTACGGACGCGGTATGGTAATGCTCCCGGTATTCATGGTGCGTGACATACTATTGTAACACGCTCGTAAAACGGATGCAAATGTACAGCCGTGTTGCTAAATGCCTTCAATCATACATTAGACACGTTATAACCGTGGAACCTGCGTCAAGACAAGATTCCAATGCGTTCAAAAACACACGGGTTTCCGCTGGCGACTGTTGTGCAAGATAAAACGAGCAGATTGATAAAGGGAGGAGAGACGGATTATATAACTCTTCGAGTAAGATCTATCCGTAATGTAACGTGCTATCTGTGGAAAGAGAGGCCCACGAGATATTTGAAATTTCCAACCGTGCTAACAGAGTTACGCGCTATTGACAGGAAGAAAGAGAATTATTGCCCGTTAGTGCAATGGCAACGGTTGCAACTGCTACCAACAAACAAGGTGCGATTTGTGTGTCGCCAATACGGGTTCCCTGGTGCCCGCCCACAACCATTTCTCCGCGACGGTAGGCCGTAGTTAGATACAATCTACGAATCAATTCGTGGGCCGTTCTTGTCTGCGACATGCACCTAGAGAACGATTCCGCACTATGAATAAGTGTTACTGTATTGACGTTTATTTATACGACTCGAGAGGTTGAACGATAAGATAGATCTTGTTGCCGAATTTTTTTTATCCGGAGAAAAATGCCGAAATTCTGAGTACAATCCAACTATTGTTAAAAAATGCTGCACGAATTTTAATGTTAGTCTATTTTATTATTCATATTGTAGAATATAATTTTTGATGTTATATACATGAAATATGTGTAATCTAACTACCATTTAGATATTATGTATTTTCACTACATATTTAGTGTTAGATGTGGCTGTCGTGTCTTAGAAATCGTTTCGGAAACATAATTTATGAATGTACGTCGTATTTATACCAAAATGAATATTTTAACCGTGGGGTCGCGTTATTGATTAAAATTTTCAGACGTAATTCAAGCAGTAAGAGGAAGCCATTAATGCATTAGCCGAGGTGGCGAGAAGGTGAATGAGAATAAACGAAGTGAGAAACGTTTAGAAGGAGCGGCCCCTTTACATTAAAACCCACTCTCGGCATTTATCATCACTGTAGCCGCTCTAATCCCTCGATTAAACCTCAACGCGCGATGAAACTGGATTGCCGAGGTACATTTACTGGAATTTCTGCCGATTTAATCTACGTTGCGTTGCATCTATTGCGACCCAACAAAAAAAAAAGACACGCGATGAAATTAATCACTTGTCAGATTATCGCAAAGCTTGAAGACGCGAGCGGTTTCACGACGTTACATAACGTTTCTTACACGAGTCGATTAAAAAAAAATTATGCGACATGCATCCGAGTGTTTTTCTTCTGACAAATTGAGTACGCACGATAGACATTTCATACGTAATGCATTTCTTCGTTAAAACGGTTTCGTTACTGTGTTACGAAGCATCCCTCTCTCCGCGAGAGAGGCACGTATAACGACTATAATTAATATTTCTTTTAATTATATTACTCGCGTTCTCATACGCAATTACTCGGTAAAGAATTCTCGTTTTGATGCCACCACAAAACAGGTTCACGGGTATGGCGTTTCACTTACGATATAATTGCAAATAATAATAAATAATACGGTGGCGAGTTAATATCACATAGCATAAGCGATTTTCCTCATAATGCGCGACTACGGACGCGACGTACCTAATAATATATGGTAAAAACTTAACGATAGTCCACGCGATAAGATTGCCGAGATACCGATCTTTGCGAAATCGCGGTGCATGTAGAATTAAAGTTCCTACTATCTCTTGTCGCGTATGACCCCGTGAGTTTTTTAACTGATCGTGTGTCTGTCGATCCAAAGGTCTTCTTTGAAAAGTAACATCGGAACACACACATAGCTATTATAGTAATTGAAGGAAAAGTGAAGAATGGCACCGCATCACGCATTATCATTCCTTAAGCGATTATTTACATACACTTGTAATTTTTTCCCATCGATTCTATGCGTAAATTTTCAATCCTTATTTACTTGAAATTTATTTTCACCCGAGTTTTCACCTTTTAGAATCAGCTTTGGCAAATAATTCTTTCATTATAAAATATAAGTCATCGATTAAAGAAGAAATGTTGGTATACAAATTTAAATTACTCTCGAGTGAAATCTCGGCGAGGTCCATTTTCACGGGACGTCTCATTATACACCGAAATAACAAATCGCCGCGATAAAAAGGCATGAAATCAATTGGAGACACGACGCAGAAATAACAAGTGTGCCGGCCGCTAATGCACGCGGGTTCGTAGAGGTCCTGATGTACCGACGCGATTTATCATACTGTAAAACGGCCCAATAGGTGTTAGCTGTCAGGTCGGTCGACCGCCGATTTGTCAACCGGTGGCTTGGCTCTGCGCGCGAGCTTTGACTAACTTTGTCGCGGTGAATCGCGGTGGCCGGCCGATGCCGGTAGCGATGGCATCTCGACTTCGCGCTAATGCGACCGTCAGAATGACACGCTCGAGAGTGCATAAAAGCGCAGATCGTATATCAAACAGGCTCCTCTGTCCGTCTTAATCCCTTATAGCTCGTGCCGTTTTAGTTGCACTTTCGCTTAAGTATCTCGAAAGAATTCCTTGCGGTTTCTGATTTTTTATCGCGTAATAATAATCAATATCATACTCAATCTTATACTCAATATTAAAAAAAAAAAAGAAGGAAATACTAAATACACGCGAATTAAAATATATTTCAATTATCCTTTCGCATGAGAAATAATATTTTCTAGATATAATTAAGTTTCTTTAGTCGTGACTTGGTGATGTTGAAATAATGCAAACAGCGGATTAAGTGCATGTGCGAAATGATAAAATTGAGTAAAGACGTAGATGCAGATTTTAATCGATTCCGATCGAAGGCTTACGTTAAGTAGTTTCTATTAAGGACGAAATATATTCCGAGTCATTTATAGTCAAGATTCAATTACTCGCATCGTGTGCAGTGCGACATATAGACTGAAAGAATTTAAAATTACTAGCGTTATAGATCGACTTAATCGCTTTATAATATTCATTGACTCGGTACCTCCTGTTACAAGTATTTTACGAAATGAAACGCCCGAGCTCAGTAATAACTCACGCAACTGATATTAACTCTTCACCGTTCTGCTTTGACTTGTCATATTTCATCTGCGCGAGATGTCATAAATTACCAGCCATACTTTTAAGTCAAATTATTATGTTCTTATGATAAAATGCTTTAATGTAAGTTCTGTGTAACTGAAATTGCATAAATTATAAGTGTTAATGCATAATAATTGGACACATGAAATCTTCTTAATTAGTAAATTACCGTGACATTTAGGTTAATGATAAATGAAAAATGCCGTTTATAAACGCGGAACTTTGTGCACGCTTCATTGTCGACGCACCGTCGTCGAGAAAAAAAAAATTACGGTCTTTACGGTAAATCCGTAAACGGGAGCTTTTACATTCCGGCGACTGGTTGGTATGCCATCGGCGCGGCCCCTCGCAAATTTGCAGTCTCTTTACCGCGTAATGACATTACGCCGTTACGGCATCCTCGTGTTTTCACCCTGGTTTATGCATTTATGCACAAGGGGGAGGAGGAGGAGGGGGATGGTAAGAAGAAGAGGAGGCGGAGGTGAGAGATGCATCTCTCGGGAACGAGCAGGTAGGGATAATGAGAGGGCGGCCGATGGTGCCGGTTTAATCATCTCGCGAAACACCTAACGGCTGTTACTCACGACGTCGTTGACCACGATTAGCCGTCGCCGCCGCCGTGAAGAATCGTATCCCCGGCATGATTCGAGTCTGCTCAATGAGGAATGTCTCTCGGTATGAATCACCTCGTAATAAGTTACTCAGCCGTGCGCTTTTTTCAAACCACTCACCGAGAGCGATTGGCAGCCTCGAACTATGCACGTGTACAATCACTCGAAAGTGCTATCAATTTCTGATGCGAGATGATCCCGGAACTTTGGGGTTTTGCCTTTTATTCTTTCTCTCTCCATTTAATATCTAATCTTACGGTGACCAACATTGTTCGTCGACGAAGATTACATAACCATTATGTAAAGAAAATGTGTTATCGTGATATACCGCTTGAGGTGAGAAAAACACGTGACCGAACCAGCGAACGTTTGCAGTCCGCGCGCAAAAAAAAACGAGGTCCAATCTGACAATCTTTAATGGTCGACGATTACGCTTACATGGATATATTGTGCAGTCTGTAATTACACCTTGTACAATGATACCACGGGAGGACAACACGTCGCCGACAACACGTGCGCGATTTAATCCCATTCATAAAACCGATGGCGCCGTAATTACGGGGTCACATGATGTATGCACATACAATCATCGTTCTGGTATCGATTTCTGATTGCATTCGGTACACGAAATCGTCGTTGACGCCGCCCTCTTGTTACTTCTGTAAAAATGTAGCAACCGTCTGATCACCGTCCGACCTCGGTCGCTCCTTGAAGAGGAGAGAGATACAAAGAGGGGAAAAGATTGAGTGTCTCGAGACGCTCTCTCGGAAGCCGCGATTAGGCTACGGGTCGTATTAGGCGTAAAAGGAGCGCGACCTCGTGCTCGCGCACGACACACGGTAAATTACCGAACGACAAGCGGCGTGATGGGATCTGACACAATATTTTTACGCTCGTCCGACGGCGCGTACGAGGTCCCTTACTTATACGTAATGGGATTACTTAAAGCGCATCGCGCGGTGATGCAATCCGCTACGAGAAGTCCGGAGCGGATCCGGAGCGGACCGCGCGCAGCGAAAATTGATAAAACAGCGTCTCCGAAAGCTGTACCAACTTGTCGCTTTACGGGGCGTTAGGCCATGAAATTGTAATTTAATTGCTTCTCCCGCGAGCCGTTCCTGTGGCAGTGATTGCGGTCGGCCGGTCGGTCGCAATTTGCATCCTAAATTAAAAAGCCTCTCCCGAAGACCCGGACTCGCCGACTATCGCTCGCCGCGAATCGAGCCGCGCGATAAGTTTTGCACGCTAAGGCGTTGTTCGTTAATTATGCATGAGCGGACTGCTATTATAATATTCGGCCGATGTTCGGGCAAACAATGTACAAAACACTCATCTAATTATGCTACTGCGTGTGGCCGTGTTGCGGTTCGGGAGACATTATACGATCTGCCGCACTAACGAGCTGAATCGCACGAATCGACATCGACATGATTTTAATTTAAATAATGTTTCCTTCGGAGAACATCGCAAAAAAGCGCTGGGAAATATTAATATCCGTGTGCTCTCGCATCTCTTTTTCCTATCGGCCAATTAGAGTGTTGATTTACACTCGTCGGGTCACCGAGCTCTGAATGAATTAATTATTGCGATGGATTATTATTTTTTTGCTCGTAAAAGCGACTAATTAAAAGGCTGCGCTTGCACCTTGCTCGCTTTTACGACTTCTCGCAAAAAGTTGCTCACTGGAGAATGTTTACATTATTTATTACACAAGTGTACACCTTAAGTAACTCGATTACAGTCGAATTTACATAGTCGGGTCGAGGGTGTTTGAACCGGGTTGTAAATCTTGAGTATCGGAGGTAAATGGTTTCCTCTATTCACATTAAAATACCAAAAGTCTCGTCTTTTATATGGATATATTCGAACAATAGTATCAAATCTCGAAAGTTAGCCGAATTAATGGAAGCACGCGGATAAATATATGAGAACGATGAATTCGTATACTTTTCAGTTTTAAACGACATAAATCATAAGAGATGAGCGATAGCAATGATAAACTAACTGCTAACACAGTCTAGCTTTTCGACGAATGACTATTACAAATCATAATTTATTGATCTCTCTCATCTCCTCTCTCTCTCTCTCTCTCTCTCGCGCGATTTGTCTTCCTTCGAGTTCGCCGCGACGGCTGTCACTCCGCTGACACCGAGATCATCACGCTCGATTATGTTTCTCTTGCGATATTCGACACGATAATGGGAAGCTAGTTTGCCGTTGTGCCCACAGAACGCCGAATGAAATTTGCATAAACATTAGTCACGTTCCCTTTCTTATATTCCGATACGTATCACGGCGAGCAAAGTAGATTACGATGCCAACTGTGCGGCGTGACGTGGAAACGTCAGCGATTCTAAAAAAAAAACCGGACGGTCGATAGTGGTCAGATAATAATCGCGAAACAATCGTCTTATTAGAAATTACACTTTCAAATAACCGTTATGACGCTACTCGGTCAATATTGATTGTCATTCAAATCGAAACGTTTCATTATAATCGGCCGCGTAACACACGACATCCGTGTATCGATAACAGCGCCGTGAGAACTGAGGAAGATTATAAAAATATCATTGATGTGTCTGAGATCGCTATTTTATTATAAACAGTTTTTTGAGGGAAAGCAGTGTCCACTCCGAGATGACGCAAGGAGCCGTGACGTTTACGTGCTGATACTATAGCGCGATTTTTACAACAGCTCCGGTATTCCAAACAATCCGTGAGTTCTAGTGTTTATGGCGCGTCTGGTAGCTTTTACTATTACGCTCTTCCGGTAATTCGGACGATTAACATTATTACCGTGTATATGTGTGCGTACATGGCGGTGTAGCTATGTATATCTGTATAATGTTTCTCTCTTATTCTTTTTTGCGGATTGAAAGATAAAAATTACGAGGCTCATAAGATCCTTAATGAAGTCGAGAAATTTGCATCTTTTTCCAGAAATACCGTCAGATTTATTAATCTTTTACTACCTGAACTTTTTTTTAATGAGGTAAAGCAAATTGAAATGTTAAAAGTTTAGCTCTTAGTTCCAATGGATTCGCTTTCTCCCGTGTCTTCTTTGGTTCGGCTTTGAAGCATATCGCGGCATAAATGCAGCCATTAAATCTCAAGATTCAAAGTTAACGGTCTGTGAAACTCGGCCACTGGGAACGCGGCTACGCCGAAAAAAAGCCACAAAGGCGAAAGGTAGCGGAAAGAATAAAAAAGCTAAATTAATAGTAAGCGTACATGAAGATGATCATAGTATATATTTATCAAATACGTCATTTGTTCACGATATATCTTATATTATAAAATTGTTAATTGAGCAAATTGAATTCTTATTTTATAACAAGTATTAAATGATCTTTTAAGTTGAATTTTTAGATTAAAACTTTCGTACAATTAAGTCATATTAGATAAACTGGAATTAGATTTATCTGACAATCACGTAAAAGCTATCACAACATTCGACGGCGTTCAGTGAAAATATTTCCGATCATACCATTAACATTACGGTACTTATTCAATCAACTCGCTTATTCGAATCGAATTAATAAAACATGAGCGCGATTGCGCGGTATCGCACGGAAAATGATCGATCTCCCAAAAGCGAGGGAAAAGCTGATCTCGCGCGTCACGCGCTATTAAGCCCAGACTCGTGGCGTTCGCGCAAAACACAAAAAAAACCGTTTAAAAACTGTAAATATGTCACTGCGGTCGCCTACGAGACTGTTCTCGTTCGCGGTTCGCGGTTCCAAGATTTACGCAGCCGGCGCTAAATCAAGGAGAAAGAGAGAAAGAGAAACAGAGAGAAAGAGGCATTCTGCTGTTCTCGTCTGGACGAGAGGTGCCGCGGTTAAAATACCAGACGTAATGCAGCACCGAGTGCTCTCGGCGTTATGGAGGTATAATACGAATGAATAATTGTGATTTTATAATAAACCAATGAAATTTGATCATTCTTATGCTTGCGAGATTTCGAAGAAAGACATTACACGTTATCACTGCAACCTAAACAATAATCTTCTATTTCACTTCACAATCCACCCATATGACTTTACGATTTTTTATCTGTATGGAGTATCTCGATTTATTTCTAAAACTATATAAGTACTAAAGGTATTTTATCATGCAACGTGATTTGTATTCATGTTGGGTTATAAAATTGATTGTAAACGGCAAGAAAGCGGGAGAATGCGTGAGAACGTTAGGGAATACGTTATGTGTCTCTTGCGTAAGACGATCTACAATTATGAACCGGGTTGCTCGCGCCTCTTTATTTACGACCTTAAGAACGCCTTTAAGAACGTGCTCCAAAATATATTTCACCGCGTAACGGATCGTGGATCCTAAAATTGATTTATCTAAGAGAGCAGCCGAGAACGTCGTAAAACGCGCGATGCTGTTCGCCGATCGAAGGTGGCGATTAGACGCAAGGGTTAGCGCGAACGCGTAAACGTTACCACGTGACACGGTGGAGTAAAAAAAGATCTTTACGACGAAGTCGCAATTAACCGTACCCTATTCTGTCGCGCGCTCTTCGATCTTTGTGCCATGATCTCGGTACGAAAGGCTGCCAGACGGGAATCCGCGGCGGCGGCGGCGCACGATCATATTGCGAATCTCTGCAATAAAAGTGCAATAAATTCATGCAGTTTAGATGCGTCTGACTGGCGACTCAATCTGCTTCTGGTTTTGCTGCGTGTTCATTGGTGGAAAGACGATAAACTCGTCCGCTGCATACGTAAGCTTATCTCGCGGCTCTAACGTGATTTTTCACCGTAAACCGGCAGTGAATACCGTCCTATCTAAATGCCATGACGTATCGGTGGCATTGAAAAAAATGCGAATTTCACAGGGATGACCGAATCGCTGGAAATACACGGTAAACGAGACGATACTAATCACGAAGGGTTGATCGCGATTTTATAACGAATGCATAACATGTGCATTGCATAATATGACCCGATTGCGATATTCCGCTTTTATTATTCCAGCGGTCGCATTATTGCCGAACATCACGTTCATACTGTTGCACTCGCTGAGTTTTATATTCGCTTATTCGCTTATCTCTAATAATCAGATTTCAGCCGCCGCAAGCGGCGCCGCATATATCGCGATAATGAAGGCAATCCATTTGCTTATTCACCGTGTCACTCGTGGGAGTAAGACATTATAGCGTGGCAACGAGTACTTGCCTGTGCGACAGTGGACGTAGGTGCTTCTTTTGCACGACACGCATCCAAGTTCCAGATTTGTCGCCGCGTTCGCTGATATATCGGGTGAACGAATTGCGAATTGCGAGCGGCTGATTCACATGTAAAGACTCACAATCAGTTCGACAAAATCATCGCGGATGATAAACAGTATCACATTGTCACATAATTATTAAATATTTGCATCGTCACACCGTCTTGCATAGATTATTGCTCTATGTTTTAATATTATTCGTCGCTAAAATATCTGAACGTTTTTAAAATTAATGATGAAATGGAAAGTCTTAAATTAAAGGTGCGTACATTCATCGTTCGCGATCAAGGTCACTGCGCCGTCGTTATGAAAACACGAATTTCAGGTTTTCGTCAAAAAACTTACAATTGCTTAATACATAATAAATACGGAGCATCGGCTTTGTCGGTGTCACTTTAATTGGCGTTGGCGACTGGAAACCAGTCTTCTTGCCGGGCTCGGTTCATCCAGTGATACCTCAGTCGGGGCAAGTTCTCTGAGGGCCATTCAGAAATGATATCATGAATGAGCTTCGTTCGTTTTGAATAAAACTTCTCGGCAAATCTTTCTGTCGCGGAATATCCGAGACGATCCATCGTGTTTAATATTATAAAGCCGGTTTTGAAGGCGAGCCTATTTTTGTCAATATATTTATGAATATCCTGTGAAAATGAACTTCGACTTTTAAGCAGGATTTATTTGTATCATTATCAATTATTTACCATCTGAAATGTAAAGTCGTTTATTAGCATGCTGTCGTCATTACATAACAGTTTATGTCACCCAAATTTAACGAAAGTTAAATTTAAAGTCGCTTCCGCGGCGATCGCTGCTTCTCGTAAACATTCGTGAAACTGTAATTATGCAGAATCAACACGGATTTGCGCGACAGTCACCTGAGTGCATTTATTAATTATGCGTTAGCCACGAGGAAACCATTCTCAAGAGACATGCTCGAGTATGTAAGTTATGAGCGATAGGCGCTTAACGGATTTGATGATTAGCTCCGACCGCGTTAGTCTCGCTTTACAATTCTTCCTGTGGGCGTTTACACCCGGTAGTTGTCAAACCGCCACCTACAACCTACCGCTTCCTACGGTCGATTAAATATATTGGATACTTGACCTCTGTCGTCTGAATTAAAACAAATTTGTATCACGACAAACTCGATTAACGACTGCATCACATGCAGATATATTTTCTTTTTTCAAGTATTATATTCTTTATTTGTCAGAAAGACGCGTTTTATGTAAAAATCGAGGTCTATATTTCGCTCTCGTTTCCTTATTAAATGCTCTTTACTCATGCTCAATATATCTGTAATATCGCGTAATCATTTATTGAATGTCCTCCGCGATTTTCTTGTAATAAAGTGTACATAATCCTTGCTTATAATTGCTTGTAATATTCACATGTTTTAATATATTCCCGCGTGTAATCGGCGACAGTCGCGAATATGATAATAAAACCGTGCGAAATATCGCAATATCCAATCGCATCGGCAAAGAAATATGCGAATCGCAGCGCAAATTGATCTTATTTTTTCATACCTAATCATACATGTCTACACATATTACGTCTAGTAGATAAGTCAGCCAGCTCCATATTCACCATCAGTTTTTCCCAAAGATTTTTCCGAGAGCGGATAGGTGTCGGTATATTGACCAGACGTCGATCTAGACAATTTACTGAAGTCGTGGGAATATATTAAACAATATTGACCGTTCACATTTTCATATATTTTATTTTGACGTGATATATCAACGGGCGAATATTATATGTTGAATGAGCGTAACGAGATATGTCGATATCTCATATGAATTATACTAAACTGTAACGAGCAAAAAGAACTGTTGTTCAATAATTAGATGTGTTTCTGCAAGATTCATGACGTATATTTCCGTCTATTATATTTTTAAATGATTAACGAAGTTATATATATATATATATATATATATATATATAAATATATATATATAATGAGTATCGTATAAGGAAAACTGCTGCAAAAAAAGACGTAACAGAGATAATCGATCTCATTTGGAATCAAGGACGAGCAGATTGCAGATTGCGTCGGCAGCAAGAAAGTTAAGAATCATGAACGATGACGTTTTCTTACACGGAAAAAGCCCGCGCGGAGTTCACGCGGACCCTACCAGACTTTAACGAGTGCGGTTGCACGTCTCGGCGTTTCATTATTTATCCCAAGAACGCGACGTCGGTGTATAAATTAAAGATCGCGGATTCGTTAAGGCGGATTCGTCATGTGGGCGGAAAGAATGGTAACGTCAAGGGGCTCGTAAAGAGAATATATCGCGACGGTGCGAAATGCGTGAGCTGTTGGGAATCAAATCGCGCCAAATGACGTTCAACTTTTATTTTCAGATTCTCGCGAAATATATTTAATTCCCGATCAGTCGCGATTATAAAAGATTCGTTCGATCTACTCGTATATATACGAATATAGGCAACTTTTTCAAAAGCCAGTCTCTCTCTTTCTCTCTCACTCTCACTCACTCACTCAGTCACTCAGTCTTTCACTCACTCACTCATTCAATTACCAATCTGACTGCTCGCGCTTATTATACGATCAGCATTCTCCTTGCCAAGGGGACGACATATGTAGTAATTACCGCGAAAGTTAATCGCATTCTCCACCATGTTTTTATCGCGATGTAGCTAGGCGCCGCCGTCGATAAGTGACTCAATGCAAACCCTGGCGGCGGCGGCGACGACTCCGCCTCTACTAAATGCCAATGGGCTTCTATGTACTTCGTATTTATCGATGCGTTACGCAGCGATTTATAGCGATACAAAATCCCGATCATACGTCACGCATATTCATTCGGGTGAAATTCTCGCGACAGTGCAATAATCTGAATTGTGTGTTTCGCTTTATCGCGTCGGTTAAAGTCCTGTACAACTGTAGCGTCATCTTATACAAAATCGTATCGCGAGCGATTCTTACGTCATTACGTACCTTACCGTATCGCTTATACCTTGTTATAATCGATCGAAAAAAATTGCAACCGTTATATAGGTTTACTCGTGTTTAACTATCGATCGGAATACAATAATGGTGATTTGATCAGCTCGGCGGGATATTAATGCTTAACGGCGATCCAGACCGGGATAATCTCGCGATAACCAGCAATAAACTATTGAGAATACTCATGCAGGCCAAATTACCAGGATTGCAAGTCACCGCGCAAGAATTATACGTCTCGTTCATTACTCGTAAACGATGCCGTAATTAAACCACAAGCCTACGTCGTGCCCGTGTCTTCGAGAGCAGACCGATTGACTGTTTATCTTGCGGCATCGGGATCGTTAATACAAGTACATCGATCGACGGAGATTGCGCATCCGGCTCGACGGGGTTCATTTGACGGACCTTGATCGTACGCGTGCTCGAGAAACAAACGAAATGAAGGATAGAGAGGGCAAGAGCAAAAACGGAGGGCGAGAAAGTCGATGTTGTTTTCACGTGGGTGGACAACGTGGTTATCAGATATAGGGATTGGTCACGCTTTCTACTAAAAATTTACTTCCCACTGCAACGATCAGCGACGAGCACCGTCCACCACGTGACATTGATCTTCGGGGTTAAGTCCGCGGCTGCTTCCTGGTAGAAATCCCGTTTGATAATCGAAGAAACTATCGCGACAATACAGTTATTGTACCATATTATCATAGAAATGACATTAGGATTTATTCGGGTGATTTATTGAGGATTTAGTGGATTATATCTACTTCTCTTCTCTTGCCTCTTTCTCTTTCTCTCGTAGGATTTTAAATCTTTAATGTCAATTGTAAATCTTTAATCAATTGTAAATAAAACCTATATTCGACTACAGAGCGTTTGCTCCAAGTTTTCAATAACACTTCACTAATAATGTTATCATATTATTATTATTATTATTTTCATCTTTATAGCTTCGAGAATATTCTAACTCGCGCATAAAATTGCAATGGAACGGTCGTGTCCGTCGATAGTTCGCGACAGCGATTGGCCGTAAATCTACGATGCGTTGCTTGAACGGTGGCGCATGATAATCCTAATAGCGCGCTAAAGCCCGTTCGGTTATTGTTAATCGGCGCGAGATCGGTTGCACGTGTGCCGTCACGTTCCGGTAGGTACACGCAAGTAAACGTACGAGAACGATGCGCGAATCGCGCAGGAATGCAGGGCCGACCGAATTCCGCGTATCCCGCCGATAGTCCGCGATAATATGCGCATTCGGTGACGAAACAAGAATTACGTCCCTCCTTTTATTGCGTCTCTCTCTCTACCCCCGCCTTACCGGGGAAACACCATGATAAGAAATGGTGACACATTTCACCAACCGGTGCCCGAGCATCTTATCAAACGAATTCCACGCGCCGTGACTCACTGGCAACGATACCTATCCTATGTGTACTACATCTTCACCGTGCTGTGTCGGCGCAATAATCCGAAATTATAACCCTAATCCGCTTACGATTACCGGCACCACACCGAGCCGGTCGCTTTCATCGATCTCCGAACTCCGCCTACTAGAATCGAATCGAATGGATGCCACTATTTTGATGATCAGCGGAAGGAGGACACCCGGGCGGATCGCCTCGCCAGCTCTATAATTATTCATAATTACCTTTCATAACGTGCCGCGGTAGGTTTGACTTCTAATAATAAAAATTGATAATTTTATATAGTCTTCGAAAATTTTTGGTAATTTTTTATACATAGTTAATTTTACTTCTTTAGACTTATTGCAAAAAAAAAAGAGATTATTGGTAATACATTTCAAAACAACTTTGTTTCATTCTTTACACTTTGTATACGGAACGCGTTCAGTTAATCTAGACTCATTAACTGACTTGATCAAAGATTAAGCATTGAAAACACCGTCTTTTCCTAAGTCTTTTTCCCGGGTCTCAGAGACCGACACGATCGGATCGACCTCGGCATTTCGTTTGGAATTAATTTGCGACGAGTGAGGAAACGCCCGATTGCAGACGGGACCTCGTTTCTAGTCGAATCATCTCGCCCGATCTCTCGAGGGATCCACCGAGGCTCGTGGGACTCCACACTCCCCACAGAGTCGGGGCGACGGTTTTCCTTCACATTGCGTCGGCTATCGAAGCAGTTAGTTCCATTTCATTCGCTCGGAACGGCGAACGCGCGCACGCGTGAAGTCCCGTCCATTACGGCACGGTGAGAAGGCGTGTTTCCACCGTATGAGAGGCGTCGCGACTTCCAGACGGGGACCAATCGATGATTTCTCGAGAGTCATTAACTCACATAACGAATGATGCCAAGACAGCGTCGATGTCGATACCGCCATACTGTTATACATGGCGTTCGTACGCCTCATCTTTATCAATCAGAATTTATGCGATTGCGAAATTATCGGGATTTAGACAACAGGCGGGATTATCACTCATTTCGCAGTTTATCATATGTTAATCAATGGTGCGATAGTCAGAGCCTGGCGTACAGCATAAATAAATAAGAATGATGTAGATAGCGCGTAAAAGAAGAAAAAAGGGAAAGTTTGTTAAGCCTCTCACAAGGGAATATATTCCTGTCCGGTAGGTCAGTAACACGTTGCTGAAACGTAATCGCCTGAATCGTCAGAGACAAGTAAGCACAAGATAAGATATCGATTCGCAGCATCGTTGCGATAGAGTGACGAAACGTAGATGACGCCCGCACCTTGTACATTTGCACGAAACGCCAGCACGTTCAGCCTCGTTAACTTTATCGGCAAATCTTGAATATCGGGTCCAGTTGGCTGGGACACGTCGCGGTGAACGCGTCGTCCGCTCTCGATTCGGTTGCGACTCGTCGTCTTGTTCGCGCAATTATAGCTCGTGATTTTTGTGAATAAGAATTTACCGAAGAATCGAGTCGTCTTCGAGTTTCAGTCGTAATATATAAAAATTCGCGCGTTTAGAATTGATCCGCATGAAGATCTCGAACAGGTTTAGAACGACGAGTTGCTTTAAAATTTGCCGGAGATCTTGTGCGAAAGGTGAGAATGTTTGATTCTGATACAGAAACGGCCGTGATAAAAAAGAAACGCGCGAAAAAGTAAATTGGATTGTCATTCATAGAAGATGTTCTCGCATTTAATGGGTCTGTTTTGCTAAACTGGATGCACGCTGTACTAGTTTAAAGTCTTTTTTATTCCACATGGAAGGAAAAAGATAAACTCTGAACTCTCTAATGCAGCACGCTCAGCTCAGCAATAGAAAACAGACCGCTATTATATAAAGTACAGTTATGGACTAGTTCATAATATTGTCAAAAAACAAAAATAATCGTTTAGACAAAAAGATAATCGAAAATTGAATCAGTCTCAACAAGATATTATAAAATCTATTTTAACAGTTCAAAATTCAATTCGAATCGCATCACCGAAGCTAATAATAGTGTTGTGACTGCGAAGCGAAAATAATCGATCACAAGCACTGATAATATTTTGGACGGAGCGATGATCTGGCGATGATTATCTCATCGCGATTAGCGGCAACGTAAGAGGCCAGTAATATATATTTATCAATTGTGTCGACAGATCGGCGGCGCGGTAGCCATGTCATCGTCGGATCGGCACGGCGGATCATCACGAGAAATCGGCGTGGAGCCGGGAAAAAACCATCGTCGTCGGCCCGATATACTTAGGGCCGCCGAGTAACGCCGGCAGCCGGGGGATCGGTAAACCGAAGGATCGATACGAGCGGATCGATCCACCAGCTCGCAACCTACGGCCTCCTTGCTGGCCTGGCCAGCTACTATGCGAATTGAAGCTCTCATTACCCTCGTCGCGGTAAGTCCCAATAGGATAAACGTTTGACGAATTGTCACTTGTGCATTTAAACCCGATAGATTTGACTCTGAAGCTTTTTCAGTGCCACGTGTTTAGAGAATTATACACACACGTATACAAGAAAATTAATGACTAATTTGAAAACTTGGAAAATTTAGATAACAAGAAAAATGTACTTGGAAATTACATTCAATTTGGCGTCATACAAGTGTCTCGTTAAATTATCTTTCGGAGAGAGTCAGTCGAAACCTGTTCGAACATTCAGAATGTTAACAGTAGCCTCTTAATCAAATCCTCCGCCATGTGCCTGTTGCGTGCGGAGTGCATAAGGTCACCCATAATTACCAACGTGTACGAGCCCCCGTACGATTGATGCAACAATCGACGAGCCTGCACGTCCCTGGCGTTGCATTGTACCGGATGAGCGAGCAGCGAAACAATAATTACAATGTCCAGTAACTACGTAACGATCGTAAAGTACCGCCCGCCGCGTGCGTTATTAGCATATTATCGAGATAGCGGGGTGCGCACACGCGGACCGCCAATAGAGCTGTAGACGTCTCACGTTTTTCTCTCTCCACCGCTGTCACCATTACGTCGATAAACTTTTAGGATTACGACGTGGATCGCGCGCTTCATTCTCTCTTCCATTTTTTTTCCGTTTCTCATCCACGTTTCGTCACAGCCGGACGTCCTAGTCGCGTTTTCCCACAGCTGACTTTCGGTATAGTTGTCATCTCGTTTAAATGCGTCAACTCGCGTTGGAATCTCTTTAATAATAGGTATTCGAAGCGGGGCTGCGATCTATTAGGCGGAACATAAATTTTTGACGAGAAATCGTAGATATTCACTTGTACTTGTAAGCATATTTATTATTATTGATAATTTCTGATGAAGCGACCAATTTAAAAGCTATATTTCGTTCAGAAATTTAAATAAATCGCGTTATAGAATTCTCGTTCGATTACACCGATCGACATCGCGATTATAGCGCTCGTAAGACCGCACGCGGACCGCACCCAGGATCGGCCCTAGCGATTCTGCTATGTCGGGAAGAGAGATCAACATCCCTATCCGGGGACGTCGCGCATACCGGTGTTATCTACATAACATTACGGGCTGATGACGTACAGATACACGAGACCGGCGGCGATCTCGCGACGTTACTATGCCCGTGATATTGATAAATGATAATCATTGGTGCATCGCTGCTGCACCGATAATTTAATAATGGTAGATTAGTGGCGCACGCACACGCGCGTAAAGCGGCCGGGCCAGCCTCTCACGGCGGCATTACTATGCTAATCGGTCTGCATCTCGGCGCCGATACCTTCAATAAATAATCCTCTTAACGCGACGTTAAACGGGGGATGCAGCCTATATGCCGCGCGTATCCCAGCGATGTGACGGCGATGCATCGACGACGAGTCTCCGACGATTTGTGCGAATGTCGGATGCTGCCGCTATGCGATGAAGATACCGTCGGGATTTTTCGGAGAGCGAGATCTTCAATGTATTCCCGATATTGCCTCGGATCATCATAAATGTTACGTCGGCGCGTCGTCGCCTACATCGGGCGTGAGACAGCGGAACTTTAAGAGCACGCGTTTAAATTCCCACAAAAATGCGCTTATTACAGTCCGATTTATTCCAAGAGCAAAAACAAGAAATCTCAGAATCAAGAAATCTTGAGTTTTCGATCTTTGGACCGTAAAAGTATACGAAGTCTTAAAGTACAACAACTGTATTTTTAGCAGAGCGTCGTTTCGAACGCGGAGTTATCCATTGATGGTGAAGTCATTGCAAATAACCGAAGAATGACTGTATGGAAACAGTTCTTGGGGTTTGTTTGATCGATACGCGTCTGCACGGGTTGATTTCCAACGAGATCGAATGCTGACCACGATTAGCATTGGCATATCGATTTCAAAGCCGCCGGTCAGTCTCCTTCGTTGAATCATCTATTCATGACCGATGGCGAGTAGGTAGAAGCAAAATTTCACGCTTTGTCGCTGATATAATACACAAGAAAAGCTAAAATCAACGATTGGCGGCGGACCAAACCAGAACGCGTAACTTTGCCGTCGCATCTGGCTTTTACGCAAATGCTAATGCGTCGGGGGAGTGCATTAAAGCAACTCATATCGTAAACTTTCGTAAACTTTCGAACCTAATTCGTACGCTAATTGAATATGGCTCTGGTATAAATTATAATATTTGTCGACAATTTTTCTGATCATAATAAAATGATTATAATCAGAAAAATTATGGTTTGCCTCTATTTTAGACGTTTATATCGAATCTTTGGTAGAGTAGCACAGTAATAAAAAACAGAAAACTGCGATGTTTATTTGCATATATAGAATTTGCATAAGTTGCTCACCAATTCGGCGCGATGCTCCAGCTGCCCACGAGCGCTTCGCAAGAAGATATTGTCGAATGGACGCCTTCTCCTATTACCGCATAGGGTTCGTCGTGGTCTGTAATTTAAAATAATTTGGAAATAACATATTACGAATCGTAACTATAGTTAGGCATATAATAATATAAAAGGGGTTGGGTCTCTCTAAAAGCCGCGTGGCTCGGCACTGTGCTTTCGCGCGAATGATTTAGTGAGTCGTCGTGGGTGTATTTCGCCGTCGGGGCGTCGTCTTCCAGTAGTTCTTTTTTTCGTACGGTCTAACTTGATACACGATCGCGCGGCGCAGCAGAAGAAAGTACCAACGAGAAGGACGTTAACCGCGAACGGAGTCGATGTTCGTTAAGTCGGTTCCATACCGGCCAACGCACTACGAGAAACGTAGAAGAAAAAAAAACCGTCGCGCTTCCTCGTTTTCCCAATTAACATTCTACCCGTCCCGACATACCAAACAACCACGCGACGCCGCGCTGCCACGCCGCCGCGCCGCGAGGACAGGTGTCTCGCGGTGGGACATAGGTACTTGTTTTACGGAAACCGTCGTCACGTCTGTCGGATTCCCGCTTTAATGGCGACTTTGCGACACTCGCGGAGACATTGACAAAAAATTTATGACGCTTCCCCGCTTCAGACCGATTCCGCTCCGATCTGTCGGATAACACTCGGCTGGCCATCTGTGAAATCTCACGTATAATGAGCGGGTCGTCATTAATTTGCCGCGTCAAGGGGTAGGAGGAGAGAGAGTCCTGCGGTCTCACGCGCGAGAGCGTACGCGCGTAGCCGTACGCACGATTACGCGTCGTGCGCGCCACACGCACGCACGTACGCACGCACGTTATACGCACGCAGGGCACGAAACGGCAAGGCGACTAACCAAATATTTATACACGTCAATCATAACACATGGCGAAGCATTCGCTGTCTAAACAGTCCGCGGTGCCCTTCCGTGCGAGCCACTTCGCCGTTGGCCGCTCATTATGCCGGCGCGGCGGCACGCTGGAGGACCTTTCATTGCTCCTTACCTATCTCTAACAGGCACTCGATAGTTGCCGTTTGTCATGCGCTCCACGATGTTTGCCTTTCCACGGGGGAAAAAAATCACATCGCGCTCGTTCGACTCGCGCGTCGCGCGCGCCGATGTATGTGCGCGGTATTAAACTATTGTGGATACTCCCGTCGTGCTTTTCCCTTAGTTGAAGGACCGAAATCAGAAAGACGAATCGCGTGTGAGAGATTCAAATCGTTGCTACGAGTTTTTCGCTTCGAGAGTGACAAAGTGACACTCGCTCGACTAATCATCAGAAAATATAAAAAATCGATATGTGCGAGATATATTTAGTGGATGTGTACATATATCAAGCGTTATTATATAACGCAGATATCATATGAAGTATGTAGAGGATTGCAAGCCGGAGCGGTGCAACGAAATGCAACGGAATTGGCAAAAATCGAGTGGACGCGGGCCGAGGGTCGAGTGACTCTCACAAAACGTTCGATAAATGGCGGGACGACGGTGTTGAAACCACCTTTGGCACTTTGCAATAAACCGGGAGTGCCTCCGGTCCTTATAAACGCACAAAGACTATGCTAATGATACGAGCGTTGCATTGACGGCTGGGTAAATACGAGCCGCTGGCTACGAGTCCTGCCGCAAGTTTATCGTGTAAACTGCTGTTAATGATTGCCAGCAAAGGCGAACCGGCCGTTTTCAGCGCGTTGCTATTTTAGTGGCTCGAGTTTAATTTAACGTTGTCGCTATCCGATCATTTAAATTATCCGGAAGCATAATACCGGATAATTATCGAATGTCGTCAACGCGTGAAGATCGTCTAAAGAGTCATTAGCAGCGATTTCCCTCTCAACGGGAATGACAGGTATTTGTCGCGAATTAACGAAGAGAATTAAATTTTTTGCAATAAGTTTAAGATTTTCGTTTTTTTTTTTTTCTAAAGGAAGGAGCACGGTGTTCATCGAATTTGTCCGTACTTCAACTTCTATTCGAAACATCAAGTATACTATCCCCGTTTGTAACGTTTAACGTTAGTCGAACAGGCAATAAAATCTTGTCGGAATGCAGCGATTCGTGGGTCGTTACGAGCGCGTAAACTCGAAAACACGCGGTGTGTGCCAAAGCGCGTGCTCTTCTTCGGACATACTAATCTGAATGAATGGAGTAGTAAAGTTGTGGAAAAGTTTTTCTACAAGAGAGATGAATCAATTATATGCAGAGTTGTCTTAAAGCAATATATGTCTTTTACGAAGCGAGAGTGACAGTCAACTTCTTTTTCACCCTCTTTCTATCCTCGACAAAAATCTTTTTAGTAAGATAGATAATTTAAAAAATGAGGAATTATATATAGAGGCAATTAGTAGGTTTTTTATGTTAGTAGGTTTATATTAAAAGTTTTTTTTGCATCTTTTTAATTAAACAAAATAACTTAATATTTAGACTTCAATCTGTTCTTCTTTTTCTTTTTCACTTATATTACTTTTGCGCCTACTTTTTTTCAACTTTACTACATTACTTTTTAAAAAGCTCATGTGTATGAATGTGGATGATGGCTATAGTGTTCGCAATGTGTTGAGCTCGGGTCCGTGGGTTCGCTAAACCCAAATGACTGTGGATCAGTCATCCCTGCGGGAGGATTTAGTGACATTTTCTCAATCGTTAAGACATAATACGTCCCGTGTGCATGCATATATCGTTGCCGCCCGCGCCTTATTGCGGAGTCTTGCATATCCGAGTGCGATTAAAACCAAGTAGGACGGGATATTTTTCTGTGCATTTCAAAAGAGAGTCTTTCGTCATTCATCGCCGCACGGGATTGATACTCAACTCGCGATGGCTTATTAACGATATACAATATCTCATTATTTATGACGGAGCGGGACATCGGAGCACGGACGGCGGGCGCCTTTGCGGGCGCACAATGTAATCGTGGTAATATTTCTGCGAACGGGAAACCGTACCTCGGGTGCTCGAGGAGGCCCATAAATTATTGCCACACGTTCCACCAATCGCTGCACCCGCGATGCTCGCGATGAAAAATCTCGCGGCCAATAGCGGGAGAGAGAATGCCCGCTGGATTATGCTTGCATGCGTAACTGCCGCCTCCAGTCGCGCAAGTGCACGGTAGAAGGATCGAGGATTTTTATCGGGGGCGGCAGTTTGCCGCCGTCGCGATTTTCTGCGCTGTACACGCATACCTTTACGACCCCGCGTTCACCGCGTTTCGCATTAAATATCGTTCTTGTTATCGATATTTGCGAACGCGTGTTTTACTACGATTCGGTAACCTCGTATTTCTAGCGTGCATGCCTCTTAAATATAATAACACCTTTGCGCCTAGATCTCTCGCGGTGTATACCCTGTAAATCTCGCTGCCGGTCTCGACAGTGGCGATAAATAACGCGCGCCGATTACGCTATTGGGACTTGACATTAAAATGCTGGAGTTGTAATTAAATGTTTACTCACGTTTCGTTGCAAGGATTAATAATCTCGCGTGATAAACGCGCCTGTGAATTTAAAAAATCCCTTTTTTTTTTAAGGTTCTAAAAGTAGACGAGGTAAGAAGTACACAGCGGTAAAATATAAAATTGAACACGACGCAAACAAAATTCCCTCAAATCTTAAGAATTTCGATCAAAATTCTCTGCTGACGCAATTACACCGCGTGACATGTTCTTTTGACACATCCTTCTTTTCCAAAAGTCTTATGAGCTTGTAAACACACTTCGAGATGACGCATTAGCATTGCCTAGTGGTAATCGCCGATGATTTTGCGTGTATACGCATACGAGAGATCGATCGTCATCAATCTTTTAGACCGGTGACTCGCGAGCGAACAGAGAATAGGATTCGGAGCGGGCGTCAACACGACCCACGTGGCGCGCGCGCGCGCGCGCGGAGCATAAACACGTCGGCCGATAAACCGCGGCCTCACGATATACCGGTCCTCTCTCGGGGTTCCTCGAATCTGTTATCGGTATACCCGAGGTATATCGTAGGTATACGGTATATCGCAGGGCCCCTCGAATGCATTCCAGGAGGCATGAGATACGAAGCGGAGAACTAGTCGGCCCCTGGTGGGTCCGACCGCCGCTGCCGCCGCGCCGGTACGTAGCGTCATCGCCAATGCGTTATGGGACTCTAATTGCGCCACAAATTATTTTCCGCCGCTTCCACGTGGGAGGGACGGTATTTCCTCCTCCGTTGAGATACGCACCGTGACGGCGTAGATAAGGACGAAAAAAAGGTATAAACTATTACTTTATCGCTACGTCGAGTAAGTTTTAAGTAACTTTTGGAATTAGATGTCATTAGTGTCGGTATTATCAGCGCGGGATCAGTGTAATTAATACGATCGTAATTAATTACACTGATATAACGTGATGTGTATAACGTATCTCTAGCAATTACATGATTAGCCTTTTCTGAATATTTACTGGATATTTTGACAATCGTGTGAATAGCGAGAAGGAAGAATCTTATTAATAATAATTATTACCTATCGATACAAAGTAATAAATAAATTTCTTTAAATAAGAAATATATCTGGTCAATTCGAAACACAAAAAAGAAAGAATTAAAATGTACATAAATTATACAATTACTTATCAATGAAAGTGACAAGAGTCGGAGAACGTAAAGAAGTCATAAAGATGTCGTTCTCACTTAATTTTACCGTCACGTGGTGACTTATAACGAAATGGTCCGCACTTTCATCCGGCGGTCAGTATACGAATCTTCTGTATACACGCGTGATGCAATACTCGTAAATGTAGAACGAGTTTGCAATTCAAGTGCCGTAGCTCACGCGGCGCGGACAGCCGCAGCGGTAAATCTTTATCCACCGAGGGGGATTGATAATGATCGGGGCAGGCAGTGGTGAAGTGTCAGACTGTCATTAGTTAAAAATTGCTAAGACGAACGATGATTGCCCGGGAGTGGAGCGAACGGGATTACGAAAGCACGCTCGGGCCTGCCGAAATATATCCGGGATTATCTCGAGACCCCGAGAAACGACCGGCTAATTTCGACTTTCGCGAAAGTGCCTCTCGCTCGCGCTCGGGCACGGTCCCGGGCAGTTTCATTATCGCGAGGGAAGGGAGAGAAGAATTCGCGGGCGCTAATTGACGTTTTCTTGGCCCGGGCGCAACCGCGAAGCTTAACTTAACGTTTCTTTAGGAGCGTCGCCGTGAAATCTCGCGTTTCGTGTGCGAGAGATAATTTCGTATCGTGCGTTAGCACACAGTTAGCATACAGTTTATTGCACATACCGGTTACTCATCCAATCTTAATACAAATGTTAATAACTGGACCCTCTCGCTCCTTGGCGCTCGCGTATACGATCGCGCAATTTGGCCGCAGTGGGGGCAATAATCGTTTGATATTTCGCTTCAGCCAGCAATTAACGCTAAGTGTCATTAAGTTATGCCGCAATGTCCGCCATCGCGCCACCGGCTATACATCTCTATACGATTAAAATCGCGCTGCTAGTGAGAGAATTCCTTCCCCGTTCGGCTGATGCAAGAATCCGATAAAGATCGCGGAGAGCGCGATGTGTGGTCTCGCGTGTGTGAATATCCGTTTAATCCCAACGCGCGGTCTTCTGCCCAATGCGAGTTCCTCGTATGGGGGGCACCGCCGCTTATAGTTAACCGTTCATCCGGAGGAACGATGGCTTAATTAAACGTCGGCGATGCCGGTTATATCGCGTTGTCTCGCTCATATATGTAGGCCTCGCCGAGAAGCTTTCGCTTGACCCTTCGATAGTGTTCCGTAATTACGTGAGAGATAAGTGTCGTCGATAATAATGCACAGCTCTCTCTATTGCTATAAATTAGAATCTGATCTGTGATAACATAGGTATGATGCTTTTTTTCCGCTCAAATTTAGCCGCGGAATTCATTTGCGATATATTTGCAATGTATCTCCTTTTTTGGATCGTTCCGTATTTTCTTATCAATACCACTTTTTTCGCGGGTATAATAAACAACCATAAATATTACATCTTATGTGCATCTCGAGGACCTTTCCGTTTTGAAAAAAAAAGGAAAAAAAAAGAAGAGGTTTAGGTTCATTCCGGTGAATTAAGCAGGTTCCGCGTGCTTTCTGTGTGGTGACGAGTTATACGGCGCAATTAAATCGAAAGTGTGGTGTATACCGCGAGAAAGGAGGCACGCTCATATTAACAAGCGACGGCGGCGCGGCGGCGGCAGCGGCGGCGCGGCGGCGCCGTGAGGCCTGTTTTGCATAAAAATTATAAGCCGAATTAATGTTTTCACCTTCACGTAAGCTCACACGTACACCGCGCTCGTTCACGTGTGCCCGCGGATTCGGGCGATGCGTGACTAACGCCGTGCTTTATTGCACGCGTTCGTACCAATCTCCGACGGCCTGTCCAGTACTTTCTCACGCGCGATCCTTCACCGCGATATTATTATCGATGCAATTCTAATCTGACAATTCGTCGTATTGTAAAGGCATGTAGCATTAGTCTCTGTCAGGTATGACAGAGTTGTTTACATCGCGCCACGTCAAAATAGCACGCTCGTGCATGGCCTTAAAACACGCAATACCTACTACGATAGAAATTATATTTATTCGATCGTTATCAAATATAAGTGCGCCAATTTTTACAATGTTATATATAAAAACTTAATGATTCCTTGCATTAGATGCAATTAATCCTTAATCACAGCGACGATTATAGGAAGTTTTCTAGGTATTTTATGTTTTCAACTTGTAAATTTGATGAAAAAAATTATGTTAGACATGCGAGCGAATAATTTAAGCATTCTCGTGATTTTTGTTGCAGGTGGTTTGGCTGACCGCAGTCCTGTGCCCGCGGCTTACTGCCGCCAACAATCTAACTTTATCCTCCTCTCGAAGCCCCAAGGAACATTTTTTGCACGGAGAACATATCTCTGACTTGTGAGTAAATTAAAATGTGACGGAATAATAAAAACTTAATTAGAGAAAATTATTATAGATCGAATTAGATCGAGCATAGCAAACTTGATAACTTGATCTAAATTAAAATGAATCTTTTTTAACATTTTAAGTTCAAAGCCTTGTACTAAAATGTATATTTATCCATCTGTACTACGTTATTTTCGATAATCATGGCTCATTTAACATATTTGCAAATGATTTATTGCGCACGTTACATATGGATATTCACTTGATCAGTCGCGCGAAGTTTGCTATCTTTATTATTCGCTGGTGTGCATAAAATGCTAATAATGTATATGAAACGGCGGAGTAAGATATCATGTCCCGCGGAACTTTTTTAAACCGCTACAACATTCTACAGCGTAATTTAGATACGAGCTATTAGCGCGATCAGCACGGGAGGAATATCGGGGTTTCCTTCGGTGACAAGTTGAATCCGATTTAAATTCAACAGGGGGCACATTGCGTAGCCGAAGCGTGTTTTTATTATTTTTTACATCTGCCTGCATTTGCACTCACGAAAAACATTAGTCGAGTGAAAATATTTTTGATTGCAATGGAAAATGGTGTCGATTAAAAGCAAGAGTCGATTAAAACAGAAGAGTCATTTGCCGTGTTGCAATTCGCAGGGCAGAGCCACTGGAGGAGCCGCACAAGCAGAACACGTATCGGGACATGCAGATGATCCTGCGTAAGGAAGGGGGCAAGGACGGCCTTGAACCGGTTGAGTGCTGTCCTTCGGTTTTGGAAATGGTGCAACCGCTCGGCGGTCGAACTCGAGAAGACATGTACGTCTCACTCTATCAGGATGGCGAGAACATCCAGAGGTTCTACGAGTACTCCTGCAGGGCGGACGTTCTTAACAAGCCGTGCAGGTTCGCCGACCGGAAGCTTAGCAACCAGTCCAGATGCGTGCAAAAGTACTCGTTCTCGTACGCTATCGTCCAGACTCCTGGATCGGAGGTATGATCGCGAAACGTCAAGATTCTGTCGTCATTCCGCCATCAAGAGAGTAGTATTTTTTTTTTTTTTTTTTTTTTTTTTAGAAGATTATACATATATTCTTTCGATCGCGATAATCTTTCGCGTTTATCAATCTATTTAAAAAAAAACTTCGTGTAGCGCCGGAAAATTATGAAGTCTAATAATCGAGCGAAATTATCCAGAAATATTAATTATTGTACTAATTGTCGTCCAAATTGGAATGGAGCAGCACAGAAGGCACCACCACAGGGAACACCATCGCTTTCCCGCGTTTTCCGGTAACACCGTGAGTGGATCCGGATGGACGTTGGACTACATCAGGGTGCGGAGCGGCTGCAGCTGCGAGGTCATGCCGAAGCCGAGGAAGAAGAAAATCACGGCGAGCAAGGCGAGGAGAGCGAAGAGCAAACAGCGCCAACCAAGGGACCAAGAGCCAGACTTTGAGACGTGAAAGTGTCCTTATGATTCGCGTCCTAATGACAGTACATTGTGCAGTAATTGTGTTGCGACTGACAGGAGAATGCGCGTGCGAATGTGAGATTATGTGCGCGAGACGTGCATGGGGGACGTGCGCGCGAAGAATATTACAAATCGTCGGACGCAATGAAAACGTTACCAACGATCACATATCATCGATTTTTCCGATGACAATTACATAATGATAATTTATTAGACATTATTTCGCGGGCGTGGAACGCGTCGTTACGCGAATGGCGCGTTTGACGTCGATCAATCGATTTGTACTCTCCTTGGTGCTTCATTTACAAATAACTTTCTTAGCGTATTTTAAATATCTCTCCCTATTTATTACCAATTACTTTAGTAGGAAATTTTCGCGAATTATACACAGGTATGATTCGTCAAATTTCATCAAATTATTCGAATTCAAATTATTTTTTATTTTCAAGTTACGATCTTACGGTAGCAAACTGATCGTTCACGAGTAAATAAAGAACTTTCATAATGATCAACTGATATCGCGATTAACTCAAGAACAGTATTTCAAGATAATAATATATTGAGATAATTTCATTGGTTCTCTTTATAAAATAGGCGTGTGTCTCTACGCGCATTAATTTAATGCTTTAGTTTAATTAAATCTAATTTTCATTTTACCGGCGGCCAGTTTTCATTCTGTACTTTTACGTGTATATTATAAATTTGTATGTACCCGGTAGCTTGCGAGAGTTCTAATAAAATATATGGTATTTTTCGATTAATTAGGATCTAACTCATTGTATCTATATATCTAGATCTGCGAGGCACATTGTGGTTCAATAACGAGGATGCGAATCATATAGTATTACTAAAATATATTTAATTAAAATTGTAAAGTATATATTTTATATATTTAAACTAATACGATTCGGCTTAGGAAACATTGACTAGATGAGTAAAACGTTGCCAACCGAGGTGCCAACAGCCATGACAATTATTAATAAATCTGACTATCGTAAGAAATGCGGAAAAATACTTATATAAAACCATTAGATTAAGTTCTTTTCACTGCGCGAATTTTCATTGCACGTCGATACGATGCGTATAAATAAAAAATATGTTATATTAATAGTTAAAATATTTCTTTTATTTTTCTCTCTTAATTTCTTGCACCGCGCAATGATAAGTTTGATCAATCCTAACGTTACTGCGATGTGCAATGCAGATTTGTGGAGAACCGTATTTTTAATTTACATGTACACAAAATAACTATTATTAGCGCGTTAATTCTGAGAAATCGTAAATGCACAGCTGTACATAACTCCGCGGGAAATAAGGAATTTGCTGTTTTATGTCACGATGTCTACGTACGTTTCACAATATTAACAAGCTTTTTTTTTTTAATTACTTTTTCGACATGTACTTCTTCGCCATAACTGTATTAATAATGACGCATTAATTTTTTTAATGACTTCCAGATAATATTTTTGTTGTATTATACGTAACGTTGTAAACATGCGGACATGTTTTCTGTATCGCCGTGTAAACATTGTACATAAACGTCATTAATACACTTGTTATAAAATCTGATTCAACAATATATCTGACTTTCCACAACATACGATTCCTTTCGATTTCGAGTAAGAGAAAATCAAGATATATATATAGAAAATACATTTTTAATAAATTTTTTGTCGAACACATACCTGGAAATGAGATTTTTCGATGCATGTCGGCGAGAAACGGCACAGTCGCAGATTTTCTATCAAGCACAATAGACGCGCGCCTTACTATTAAAAGAATTTATAAATTAAATAACATGGAAGGCCTTTTGAATTACCAAACTCTGCCACCAATACTTTTCGCGAAACTCTCGACACGCTACGCTCTTATTTTTTCACTATATTCTTAGAAATTTGAAGTAATTCGGGTATGATAACATTGTTGTAACCGTAGCAATTGCAACATATTAATCGCACTGATCTCATGTTTTTAATTGACAGAACAACCATTATTAATTTATCGCATATTCCAATTAAAAGACACGAATAAGATTTTTAATTATATATAAATTACATACATATATACTACAATAATAATATTAACTACAGGAATATTGTGTTCTTAATTTACAAAGCAGCTACAAGCAGTGATCGCGGCTCAAACAGAAATTATCGCAATCACTGCGAATTACTCCACTGTATATTTTAATTGACTCATGCTCATAATTTCCTAAATATAGCAATCACAATCCTAATTATAGAAATTTCGCGTTTATAATGTACAAAGCAGCTACAGGCAGTAATCGCGACTAAAAGAGATTATCGCGATCACTGCTAATTATTCTATTGCATATTTTAATTGACTCGTACACATATAATTTTCTAAATATAGTAATTACAACATTAACTATAGAAATTTTGCGTTTCTAATCCACAAAGCAATTACAAGCAATGATCATGACTAAAACAGAGATTATCGTGATCACCGCTAATTATTTTACCGCATATTTTAACAGAGACTCAGGATATATTTTCTAAATATAAAGCAAGAACACTAATAAAAAATTTCGAGTTAAACTAATTAATTTAGAAGGCAGCCCGTAGGCAACGATGTAAAAAATAATCGTCTCATCTGCCAATTATTATCATCTAATAAATATCGCTAATTATTACAAATATATAAATACTGCACATCTTTCAATTAGTTTATGCATAATTACTTTGTAGAAAATTTATCATATTATTATTACCGTTGCAGTGTATCGCTACGAGTAATACTACGACCGCACGAAGTTAGAATCTCACGAATCTGTCGTACGGAGTTAACAGAACTGTCGCACGTACGCGCCAGCCAACGCCATCCCGCGATGGCAAGTGACGCTACGGTTGCACGGAGGTTTACTTGACGAATCTGTCGCATATTCGCATTATCGACGAAAAAACAGTACCCAGTGGCAGATTTTTGATCAGGCGCGCGTCTAGGGCTTCAGTGCTGCAAGAGGCCTTCAAAATCGATTTAATCCAGCGGTCCAGAAGGGTCAAAATTCACTGAACGGATATCCTGGTAGATCCCGGGGGCACGCAGAAGCATTCGATGTGCCGCACTCGCGATATCCGTATGTATAACGATCGTGCCACAGCGTTCGCGTCACGACCGACACTTTACGAGACACTTCTGACGGTTCTTCGTGCGCGAGAGCCACTTTTGGAACCCTGACGATCGCGAGATATACGGAAGGATTCGAACTCGATTTCACCCACCGCGATGCCTTCCGTTAACTGAAGACTCCATGGGGTCAACCGTCTTTATCGACGAGCGATATTGCGATTCTCGAAGTATCGCAAGAGCGGAGCGTCGATTGGCTCCCGCAGTAATATTAGCTCCAATTACACTTCGCGCATTCGATTTCGGAGCAAGAGAGAGAAGACAGAAACGAGTGCAGAAAGTGCAGTTCGAACTTCGAACGAGCAGAGATTTAATATATAAAAATTAAATTTAAAATATCGCAATATGTATAAATATCAAAGACGATACAACAAATGCATTGTTATAGGAAATATAATAGACAGCAGCTAATTACTCGGCAGCTGATTATTAAAGCGAGATATTCTAGGTTTCATTCGTGCCGACGCGCGGATCTATCATCCCTCGAAATCCCTTCCTGCCTTCCTCTCGCCTCTCGCCTACTGGGGAGCGAACAGCGAACGGCCGGGCCGGGGGAACGGTCAACGGTGAGTGAGGAGCCGCGGCATTCGCGGCAACAGGATACAGGATGTCGCTGTAGCGCGCGTCGTCGTGCGTGCATGTCTCTCGGCGTCTTGACGCATCTCGGCGAGAACCCGGCGCGCTCGGAGGAGAGGATCGCGATCGCGGCTTGGGGAACCAGGGTGAGGACCGCGCCCGCCGAAGCGCTCGCCGCCGCTCGCGTTGGCGCGAGGCGACGCGATTAAATGAGACGGGGCAGTACCTGGACAAGTACTACGTCTGGTGCGCGAACATGTCTACGGAGACCGCCCTGAACGACGTGCCGAATATTGCGTCGCGGATGCAGGGCCTGCGACTGATGGCGGCGCACGCCGAGGACGAGCGCGACGTCGCGGCGACCGAGAACGCGACGCTGGCTGCCGGCGGCTCGACGGCCTCGGCGGCGGCCAGCAGCGGTGGCGTCGTGGCCGACGGCAGCGGCAGCGGCAGCGGCAGCAGCGGGCCGTCGTCGTTGAGGGAGCCGCTGCGAAACATCACCCTCTCCCGGGCGCGGCGCGCGCTCAACTTCGTCGGCGACGAGGACCAGCCGCCGAGCTCGTCGTCCGCCGCGCGGAGCGAGGCCTCGTTCGCGAACAGCGATAGGTAAGCAATTTTACTCTGGCCGGAGTAAGATAACGCGTGGAATTGGCATTGCTTGTCCAAGTTTCTTTGAACGTTTTTCGAAAAAACTCAAAGTATTTATCATAATCCTCGGCGAGATTGTAGCGTTTGTTATTTGATATAGTCGTATTCTTGGTACTTTCAGCCGGCCACCCATTAACGCGGCAAACACATCGTATTTGGATGGACGAGCGCAGAATAACGCTACTTTGGAGAACTCCGCCACGCAGAATCAACCTGCGGTTATGTACAACTGGCAAGGTACAAAGGCAACGATGCGCGAAAGGATTGTATTCCTCTTTAACAATGAAATACTGTCAGACGTGACTTTCCTGGTGGGAAGAGGCGCGCAGCAACAACGTATACCAGCTCACAAACTAGTCCTGTCCTCTGGGAGTGCTGTATTCGACGCAATGTTTAACGGAACGCTTGCGACAGCTTCTTCGGAAATAGAAGTACCTGATGTAGAGCCTGCTGCATTTTTGGCAGTGCTCCTTTTTCTATACACTGATGAAATACAGATAGATCCTGAAACTGTGATGACGACGTTATATACTGCTAAGAAATACGCGGTGGCCGCTTTAGAGAAGCATTGCGTTGATTTTTTGAAAAATAATTTGACGAGTGACAATGCTTTTTTGCTGTTGACGCAAGCCCGTCTCTTTGACGAACCGCAATTAGCCTCGGTATGTTTGGACACCATAGACAGATTCACAACTGAGGCCTTCAATGCGGATGGATTCACGGATATCGATATCGATACATTGATGATAGTCTTAGAAAGAGATACTCTTCGTGTTAGGGAATCTAAACTGTTTCAAGCAGTTCTAAGGTATGTTCCAACGCTGTAGGTGGGAGGGGTGAAATGTGTACCGTTCATTCTACATAATACTTATATTTTTGTTTTTTGTACAGGTGGTCGGAAGCTGAATGTGTAAGGCAGCAATTATCAGTCACTCCAGAAAATCAACGTCTGGTCTTGGGCGATGCTTTGTCTTTGGTTCGTTTTCCCCTTATGTCGAAAGAGGAATTTACGGCGGGTCCAGCGCAATCTGGATTGTTAAATTATTCAGAGGCTAGTATTGCAACATTCTTTTGATACGTATGATAATTGTTACATTTAAGCTAAAAGGTTTACACTCTAAAAATTTACAATTAAATTTTACAGGTCTTATCTTTATTCTCGTATTTCATACTGAATCCCAAACCTGCGGTGGGATTTCTAACGATGCCGCGATGTTGTATGACAGGCAAGGAACAGACTGTATGCAGGTTTCAACATACAAAGAGAAGATGGGGATATGTTGGAACTAGTGATCGCATTCGGTAAAAAATTATAATCTGTATTCCGTGCGTATAGTTAACGATGGAAATCACCGATGCCCGATGTAATCGAACATTTTAATTCTTGCAGATTTAGTGTGGATAGACGTATCTTTCTACTTGGTTATGGAGTTTACGGTAGCACGCAAGAACCAGCGATATATGAAGTAACAGTCGAATTAATTCACACCGCATCAGGAAAGGTGATAGCTACAAATGCAACAAGTTTCAGCTGTGATGGATCAAAGTACACATACCGTCTAATGTTCAAAGAATTAGCGGAAATCTTACCAAATACGATTTATACGGCATCGGCAACTTTCAAGGTTGTTACGTTGTATCTTGCTGTATCTGATTTATTATTTAATTATTATTATATATGGGAATATGTAAATAAAAAATTATTTATATATTTATTTTTCAGGGGCCATACTCATATTATGGCACAAAAGGAATGAAAAGCGTGTTGGTGGATTGTGATTCAGGAAATGGGAAAGTTAAATTCAAATTTAGCAGTGAGTTGGGAGATAATAATGGCACGTCTACTGATGAAGGTCAAATACCCGAGCTTATCTTTTACATGTAATATCATTCGAGTATAATGACATTCCTGGTACTTGCTTGACTGAATATCAGATAAATTACCTAAATCATGTATAAAATATGCCAGATTTTGTCAATTATATATCTTGTGATCGTTTAAAGCAGTGATTTGATTTAAAGAAGTGATCTATGGGCATGCCAAAGGAGTTAACCCAAGATTTTTTCATAATTTTATAGATAATGCCTCTTGGTTTTATTGAATAAGTTTGATAAATTCAACGCTTAAGAGATACGCAAATCTTATAATAGTATCTACAATAAATCAACAATGCTATTATATACATTTTGATCTTTCCGCAAATATTACGGAATATAATTATTCGCCTTTCGGATTTAAGTATTAAGATTATTTGAATATATTACCTATAGTTCATACGTTAATTATTAATTAATTTTACAAGTAAGATCGATGTTTAGAATTGGAGATGTATAATCTATTTTTCTATCGTTTTAATTGAGATTCGTGTAAACCAAAAAATATAGTTGTATAACAATGTTGAAAAAAAGATCACGAAAATAAGTACAAGAGGGAGATTAACCAAAAGAATGTGTACGCTCTGATTTCGCCTAAACATTTCTCGTTCGGAATATGTATATTAATATAATTTGAAATTGTAAGTATAGTTGAATATATAGCACTTCTCAATGCAAAAGTAATTAACGCAATAAAAGCCTAAAGCATGTGAAGTATTTTTTAGTAAAAGTTAGTATTTTGGTAGTCACAGTGCGAAGAGCAATGTAGAATCTGATCGAATCTTGTTGCTGTAACTAAATACGAAAAATAGTCGAACGAAAGTAATATAAAACACCATTTTTTATTGTTCTCTAATAAAATCTTATCTATTTGTTTGATGATTTATTTCAAATTTAATAGAATTTTTATGTATTTCCTTGAGAAAACATATTTGTGTGTGTGTGAAGTTTGAGTTTTGTTAATAATGAATGGTGCTAGCTAACGAGATAACATTGTTAGCATTTTAGAGATAAGCATACTGCATAGACGTAAGTCCGATATTGTTTTTCTCAAAATATAGCGCGCATGTACCATTTTATTTGTGATTATATTTAATTATAGATAGAAAATATGTACATGTAATGTTAAATAATTAAATAGATTTATTCCGCAAAATATTCTTTTGCGACATTAATATCACCCTTTTTAACATGCTTTTTTTTATTATTAAAATAAATCCTGCATTAAAAAATATTAAATATTTTTTGATGAGATTATTCTCTCTGTTATCGATGATTTTGTTTAATATTAATATTGAACAAAAAGGCTATTTGTACATACATACAGATAAAGGTTATTTATGGAAAAGTTTGTAATTTACAGAGGTAATCTACGCGTTGCTTTCTTTGGACACTCTTGTATAACATCGTTGACAGCTGTCGTGACTGGTTACTGCGCAGGGGTCGCGAATCTGATTCGCACGTCTAAATCGGTGCGTTCCGAAAGTCGTCGAAAGAGCATTTCGGTCTTTCTATCCGCGAGATTAGTTACGATCGAGCGAATATTTATTATAATTCGACATTTAATTACCGGTACGTGAAAAATACGTGATCGCAGTAGGACTTTAATGCAGCTTAAGCATTTAAAGTAGTTGCCTGTGTAAAGTGTACGCGTTTGTCAATCCATATGTGACTGTCAATCTATTTTACCCTGAGACTATAACCTATCGCCTATCACACCAAATGATTTATGAGCTTCGGTGTTTGGCGGAGTTTTATGGCGCGTGCTGAGGTAAATTGTTGCATTTTTTCCTTCCGAATCCATCAGCTGGTGGCTCACTTTTAATTGAAATTCGCAGCCCACGAAAATGTTGGGGTCATGAGAATTGCCACATTCTTCCAGAAGTGTACATTTTATCTCTATGGCTAAGGGAAAAATAAGAGGTTCTGACTCCAACAATAAGGTATGTGTGTTGCAGTTGCGATTCACGTGAATGATCATTGTATCTTTACAAGTTGATATGGTATCTTTTGTTATTAGATAACAGCATCAAATGCAGCATTCAAAAATGGAGAAACCTACACGTCGGAATTTGAGATTAACGAGACACCACCCAGCGCTAGAACCTTACTTACTAAGGGCTACACGCAGGATGAAATTAATTCGTTTTCAGGTAAATTTCCTTTTATCTTGACTTATGTTACACGTTCTTTATATGAATGTATCTATATTGTATATTATTGTATATTATGCGTTAACTTATAGGAGCAACTGTATCGACACGCGGGCGTTTTATGACAGAACAAGAAAAGTTACGTTGTCCAAATGAGAGGCCATTGTATCTTTATATACAGGGACATACAAAACATAACGTTGATTGTACGTATCGTATCATTTTTTAAATATTTTCATATTACTGATTCGCGTATCTAATGGATATTTTATTTTACAGTGGCGATACAAAAGATCAATGAAATTATTAAAACGGAACATCAGAGTTCTCTAAACAGACCAAGCAGATTTACAAATGCTCCGCCACCGCTTATGAGCTTACATTCTGGAGTAACAAGTGTGGTAAATAACATCTTTTATTTATATCTCATTTACAATTTCAACAAGTTTTCTTGTGTATTAACTGATGTGCAATTTATTAGGAAAAGATTTGTGTTGGTATCGAGAATGCGCCACAAGGTTTTGACTTACGCGGGCGAATATTAGGCGTTGGTGATGCAAATTTAATGTATATTAGAGGCGAGACTGGGGCAAATGTAATCTTAAGAGGAAGAGGATCTCAGTTTATTGATCCGGTTTTGGGAGCAGAATCTCCAGAACCACTTCACTTGTATATAGAGTAAGAACGCCTGAGATTTTGTGGCATGTAGTGATTATAATCAGATAAGATGTAATTGATAAAATACTATTTCTTTAGGCATCCGAAGTCGGAAGCATTGCAAAATGCAAAACAATTGGCCATTAACTTAATTCAAACGATACAGTCCGAATTACAGACCTATATTCAACAACAGCCACCACCAGTACAACCTCAGCAAATCATAGAGCAATCCCAAATACCGCAAAGTATGTATTTTATTGTTCTTACTTTGCAAAACTAAGATAACTATTTATTCTCATACATAAATTGTATGTCATTCTTTTCCGCTTACAGCTCAATTCCAAACTATGAATATCGGTAGCTTAGGCCAACCAAACGTGGTCGCAATACAGCATCAAGGTAGGATATACAAATCATGCATTATTAGTAATTGTTATAAAGATGCAATTTTTTCCAAACTGACATACATTTTTTAATATATATTTTACACCTTATGTGTAACAGATATTATACAACATCCACAAAGCAATGTTGTAACCTTGCCTGCAACAATTCTTACGGCTACCGTAGCTGGTACTCCAGGACCTGGTGTATCAGTTCCTCCTCCAGGAGTACATATACCACCTCATACTGGACCATTAGTTCCACCCCCACAAGCTCAGGTGATTAAACTCAAATGAAGTGGTGTTACATAAAGCCGCTTGAAAAAAACAATTCTTTGTAACAAATTTTATTCTTTCTCTTATTAAAGGAAATACAAACTTTTATGTCACCACCACCTGTTGGACAAGTACAATTAATCGGTCCTCCGTCAACAGTAAGCCAAGTTCAATATCAGATACATCCTGGTCAACCATTACAAATCCAAGGACTTCAACCAGGATCGCAATCCTCGCCACAACCTGTAGCGCAAATGTATGTCATGAGTCAACCGCCGCCACAAAATCCGGCGCAGCAGAGTTTCATAACGAGCAGCAACGCGCCGGTCAGTGGGGCAGTGTCGTATGTATATACGCAACCGAACATGCAAAGGCCCGCTACGCCATCCCAAGGAATTATCGAAACCGTTAATGTGAATTTGCAACAACCTCCCCCAGCGGCGCCGCTCAATATAACGCAACAACCGCCACCGCCATTGTTGCATCTTCATTTTCCGCCACCAAACTTCCCACCGAATCAACCACCTCCTCCCGTCCCGCAAACCTATCAGATACAGTATCAACAGGTACAGGCACCCGTGTCACAGTCTCAAACGCAGTTTGTCTTGCAGTCCGGCGAGCATATCGTTCCGCCTCAGTTACAACAGAATCATGAACAATCTCAACATATGATACCTCATCAATTCGAAGGTCACGCACCGCCATTTCATTTACAAGTACCTCCACCACCGTCTGCGCAAACTTTCCTAGTACCTAACGCTCAATCTCCTCATCATCCACAACCGCCACTTCCTCCCGGCGGTGAAATTCAGCATCAGCAAGAGGGCCCGGACCAGGGACCGTTGCCGCAGCCGGTACCCCCTCCGCAAATAGTACCACCGCCGTCAATCAGTCAGATGCCGAATTCCATGAATATTCTTACCAGCGTACCACCACCAACGCAACCGCCTCCACCGCAAAATGCTCCGTGGCTATACCAAGCTCAGCAGCCACAGCAGATGCCACAATCACAAGGGCAATTGCAGGTAATGACGCTTGACATTTAGTGTTCTTTGTTTGACGCGTGAAAAATATGTGATGGCCTAATCAATTATTTATAGATGCAATTGCCACCGCAGAATATACCTCTTCATAATGTACCTCCACCGCAAGTTCAAGCACAAATACAATATCATCCTCAACATCACATACAATATCAAAACGGTCATATACCGACGCAAGTACATTACACGATGCAACCGCCGCATCAGCAATTCGAGCAGAAACCCGATTCGCCAGAACAGCAAAAATCACACGGAGTAAAGAGAAGGTTCTCGGACGTTGAGGGAGGTCAGGTAAAGTGCGATCTGCAAATATGTACGCATCAGATTGAAATGTGCGATAGAAATCATTCTTACGAATCTCTTTTAAAATATATGTCACAGGAACCACCACCGCCGCCACCACCATACCAATGTGCTCCGTTACCTGCGCAACGGCACGGCACAGGGTAAGTCGAAGAAAGAGAGAATATAATTATTTTTAGAGATTATTTATAGAGATGCTATAATGTATAAATTAATGTAACTGATAAAGTTACATTATATACTCCTTGTGTACAAAATGCAAACATTATGTGTACAGTAAGGAGCATTAATTCGCTGGGTTATAGTATCTTTACTTATCGGCGTAAAAAAATCAAGGTGAATTAAAAAGAGAGAACTAGTTATTTCTTATTCTTTTCGTTATACATTTTAATATTTCGATGAATAGCGCACGTGTTGATTATTAAAGACCCAGCGACCGATAAGTCAGGCTACTATGACTCATCGAATTAATGCACCATATTGTATCTATGTACCTATGTACATATTACCTATGTATAATGGAGTATATAAACTAACGTAACTTTTTACTAATTTTATATAACTAGTTATACCTTGGTAGACTGTGATGGAAAAAACTTGTGTGTTTGAATAAAGTTGGTCTACCAAGTGTGTAAAATTCTAAATAAATACTACTAAGAAAGCTGATGATTTTCAGAATCATAAGATACTGTAGCATAAACGTGCAATGAATTTAATCGAAGATTAGAAAGAACTTTATCGATATGAAGAAAGAAATTGATAAAGAAACAACTGCTTCAGATCGCTTATGCTTCACTTGTAGCAAGTGCAAATTTTGTAAATTATTGTAGAATTACATGAAGAAAATGTAAGTCATTATTGTCATTTTCTTACAGAAACCTGCTTTTGCATTATAAGGTGTTGCACAATAATATTAAAAGTGCAGAAAAAGAAATTTTAATATTTTATGAGATTTTTGTAATAGATATTTTTTATTCACAGATATTTATTGCTATTCTCCAAAATTTAATACGTTAGCAAGATCTAGATATATCCATGTTAAGATATAAATTATTTTTGAGCTTGTGTGAACTCAGAGCTTTTAAAAATAATTTAATTTGATAGAAAATTTCAACTTTGCGTTGTTTATAAATATTTAATAATTTTTGAATCATGGATATATCTTGTTCTTTCACACACACACACACACACACACACACACACACACACACACAGAATATTATTCCTTTTTTTGAATCTCGCATGGTTGTATAGATTTAAAAAAAATATGAAGCAATTTTATTATCTTTGCAAAATATAGTGCAAAGATAATAATATACTTGCATTTTCCTCATGTTATACATAAATCTATATTAGAATCATTAAATACAGCTTTTGCCAGAATCACCAATTATATGTTCCTTTAGTATAAGTAATGATCCAAAAGAGACGAAATATGTGATGATATAGTTGCTATTTTGCAGAATAGAAGTTAAAATAATCATAGATGGATTATTTGAACGTATATTGTAATGGTCTGCGACATTACAATTACGTTCTTAAGAACATTCTAAATGTAAGTTTCGACATCATTAACTGTGATCTGGTAAAACCAGGTATTTTCCATATTTCAGAAGTATCCGAGGGTGTGCATCAGGTGATTTTTGTCTTAATGCTTGAAACGTTTCTGTACAATCGTTATTTTGGAATTAATAATTCGCACCTGCATTGTTTAAGCAGAGAAGGTGATCGACAACAGCAAGTCTTACACGGTCCATCACCCACACCTGCGGGTCTGCCACATGGAGATCGAAACAAGATGCTAATGCCACCTCCACATCCAGGTCTGTAACTAAGAGTATTTAGCCTGAAAAATTGCTGGGTATCTTTTGAAAATTGAAAATGCAACAGAATATTGTAAAAAGATATGTCAGTAAAAAGATTGTATTTTTGAAGGCATTTATCTTTAATTATTTAATCGAGACTTTGGATTCCTTCTTTAATACAACTTTGTTATTGGCAATTACCCGATATAATATAATCATTTAGCTATAATTTGGGTATGAAAAGTAATTAAATTTACTAAATATGTTTCGGATAGATATCTAGCATTGTTTTCTTAATACTCTTAGACCGTAGTATATTATTATTGTAAATAATATTTTGCGGTAAGCATATTTATAAAAACTTTCCTTGATCTTTTTTAATTTACGTCTTAGCGAATTGCTTTTTTACGCATTTGTTGAGGGTACCTGCAGAAACGGACATCCAGAAATAACATGTATTATTGCAATCTCACATTACATAGAATGCTTTGATATATAGTTGATATACAGTTATCTTTAAATTTATTTTTTATTATTTTAGATTAGACAAAAAAGAGCACTGCACGTGTTACATACAGTTGCGAAGGTGTTTCAAGTATATTAATTTCAATGCTTTTTTTTATAGTGCCCTTCTTATTAAATATAAATCTGCATTTTCAGATGCAAGTGTAACCTGTGATTTTCTACTTCAGTGTTTGTTTATCCAGTGTTAACAATACTTAATACTATTAGATTATGTTAAGGCATATTATACATATATATATTTTTCGTGTTACTTAGTTCAATGTGCCTTGGACTTTATATTTCTTAGGTTAAACATATGTCTCCACCAGAGATTACTACCAAGGAGGGATATAGATGACCACTACGTTTAAAAAGTTATATATATTTAATGTTATATATTATGTAACATTAATACGGAATAACACATGATTTGTACATCATATAGTGATATCGTCTTTATTGTTGCAGTATTCTGAGCAGTTATCTGTCATGGAAAAAATGGATGAAATTTGAAGAATATATAGTTTTAATGATTAAATAAACTTTACATCCAGATAGCAAATAACTGTATGGCTTCAAATTTTTAGCGAATTGTTAACCATCTAATACACAAGAACGTAAAAATTGCATTGCTTGCTTTCAGACTGAAATAGCGATTGCCAAATCGCTCTGCTGATTTGGCAATGGTTAATGGCGTGAAATATTGTCCTAATATTTAATTTAGTCTTGTAAGATTAGACACGAATTTAGAAAACTAAATTTCTGTTTATTGCTACAGTGATACGTCTCAAGCGGAAGATGAAAACCGGCAGCAGTCTTCTTATTATACAGATACAATCTTGGCAATCGTCTCGCAACTAGATTTGCATCTAAATTCAGAAAAAAATTAATTTTACATTTTTTATTCGTAAACGATAACATATCATTCAATATAGATATTGGAATCGTCAAGATTAATTATGCGTGTATGCGCGTTTCGTTGGATATAGCGAGAATTTTTAAGTTTATTATTACATTACAATATTTCATCGCATAATTGCCATGTTGAATACAATGTTATGTTACGTATAGTTACTTAAAAATATATTCTATTGTTCTCTTCATATCATGTATCTTAATCGTTTAGGTGAGAAACGGAACCTGGACCAAAAGTTTGCAGGACTATCTTCAGGTACGTATGTACGGTGTATGATATGTCGTTATATCGACAAATATAAAATATATTTTATATTTGCCATGCAAATTTAGATTGTATGATATATTTTGTAAATAGGAAATGATCAAAATATAATTGCTGAATCTGGAAATATTCATGTCGGCAATGGTCCACCTCTACCGCCTCCACCTTCATCACAGGCGCCATGGCAAAGTCATCACATGAGGGTTCCTTGGTATAGACCACCGTCAAGGGAAGGGGAACCTCCCGGAGTTTGTCCTGGATTACCTCCTATTAATCTGCCTCCGCCTCAGATCAGGCCACGAGGTAGGCATTTGATTTATTCATCGCATCAAACTAATTTTTACCGTAAGATCTTAAACATCCTATTTTTTTCTCGTTGCGATTAATCGATTCTTTTTGATTACATCAACCTCTTTTTTAATATATAAATAATAAAAGTTAAAGATAAAAAACTTCTATATTATCGTAATTCTTTTACGCACAATATGTGACGATTTAAAAATCTTCAAGGACGTGGTGGTGCTGTCCTTAGGTCTCGCTGACGGTAATCGCTCTCCCACTCAGAACGCCGCGTTAGAGCAGTCGTTGAACATCGAGTACAATCAAATGCCGCCTTATACGACGAAACCACCGCCTTACAACGCGCATCCATTGATGCAGTCGATTTGCAATCCGCCGCCACCACCGCCGCCGCATCACCAACAACCGCGGCCGCCGCATCCTCCACAAACAGTGCAGCATTATCAGGTGCCGATATCTCAGACATATCAGCCACCGACATCCTGTCCGCCGTGGATGAACTGAAAGTCGTAATACTACAAGCGGCGTTTCTTGTATCTTGACGATGATCGATGCGATTTGATGAAAGCGACGATGTTTCAATGGGTGACATAATAACAGAGCGACGAAAATCAAGCTGCAAAGATCTAATGTAAATGAACAGTTGGAACTGCATCGTGTTATTTGCACTCAATTGTATGTTCCTTACGACAGTTATAATTTAATAATCTATTTCAAGGAGGGAGAATACTGAACAGTGTGTAAAAATTTGTAAAAATGTTAAAGATTATTTATACTGTATAATTTAAATTTGGTATACTAAGAGAAAGAAAGAAAGAGAGAACGCTAGTGAGAAAGAGAGAGAGAGAGAGATAGAGAAAAAGAGAAGTAATGTAAGATTACGTAATGAAAATAATGTTGGCGAGATAGATACTTATTAATTGTAGAGTTCATCTTGATGATCACTCAAAGAATGTAATTCTTGTATAGCATATGTATGTATGGAGAAATAATAATAGTGTTATTTTATTTTGATGGACAAACAGGTCTACCATTGTTCGTCCGAGGATTATTTGTTTTTCGCATACTCTCACGCGAGTAATAATCCATCTTATATATTTCCTCTCGGTAAAACTGTATCATCTCTCCCATTTACTTATAGATAGATATATAACATGTATAACAATGTATGCAGTTTTTTATGCAAAGCCAATAATAAACCGTTATTGCCAATTAAGTAGCTACTTTTACACCGACAGCCTCTGCATATCGTCGCGTTTCTGCCGCGCGGAACGGATTACGGATTGCCGTTTTCCACGTCAACGCGATTTAGCAAACAGCGATAAAACCGCACCGTTCCCATTTACAGCGAGCAATCGTCGCAATTAGCTCCGTTAAACGCCGCTAGGTTGACGGGAGAAGGGAGTAGCAGCGGCGGCGATCAAATCCTCACCAAGGCGTCCGTGTTCCGGGGGGCAGGCAAGGGGGTTGCAGGGGACGAAGTTCCGCTCGATACAAATTCGATAAAGCCGCTGGCGGCCCGCAGGACTCGCTCGTTATCCGGATCTGGCGGTCTGTTAGCCGCTACGTCAGAAAACGTGCAGCCTTCGTCGTGTTACGCGACCGCCGCGTACCCGATACTTTGGGGAAGTTTAATTTGCCGGATAGCGGGACGCCCTGGATCGCCGTCGTTGCGAATTCTTCCTCTGGAAGCGAAAGCTCGAGAGAGAATTTTTTCCGCGTGTTCACGCGACTCGAAGCGTCGCTATTAATCTCCGAGGAGCTCAATGCTCCGCTCAAAATGCACGAAAAACGATCAGGAGAAATGGCTTTAATATTAAACTTAACGATGCATATTTTGTTGAATCCAATTCTTAAAATACATAATATGTTAATAGAATTATTTTAACATGAAAATCTTAAAACATTTCGTCAAATATGGAACATCGCGTACGAAGAAACGATCTGTAAAATATCGTCACTGCAGATCGTTAGCGTGAAGCTTAACGCGAACGACCGTGTCACACGTGTTATGAATGCTATGAATTGACAAATTACACGCGTCGATTGCGATATTGATCGGTAACCTTCCTCCACGCGGGAAATATTTTGTGCTTCGTTGGACAACAGGTAAAGGCTGTGTCTCGGCTATTCCGAATATATAGAATCGATCATCGCGTAATCAGGGCCATCGTCTGAATCGGTTACCACATCACAGGGATGCTCGCTGCGGCCATAATCGCTTTTCGGTAATGTCGCTTTGTCCGTCGTCGTCTCATCAGCTTGTCGCAGCGGCAATCGCTTTTCGACGTGCCCGCCGCAAATTTCCAAAAGACTTCGGCCTCGAAAGCACTGTCGAACGTACATCCGGAAACACCAAGGTTTACACCGGTCCAGCCACGTGAAAAAGATATCTTTATTTAAATAGAAAATCATAATTGTATAATAAAAATAATTAATGACACATTCGTTGCGTTGTGTGGGTTTTAAGATTCCCGTGATAACTTTTGCTCTTGAATCATAGACCAGATCTCATTTCCTTCCGATTTCACATCATGATTCGCGTCAACCGTATCGAGAGCGATTCATTATCGGCGCTTCTGACGGATGCACATTTCCAGACGCAGGAAACCGCGACGAGCCGCGAAGGGCCCATCAATCAAGCGAGATCGAGCTCCACGCTGGTGAGACGCGCATGCAACTCGAGATCCGATCACGTTTGTCCGGCGAGCGTGCGGAATCGCGGCTACGACCGTTCCTGCGACAAGGAGAACTCGATCGGCTGCAGTTGCTGTCGGACGAGAAACGTCGGCGAGGACATTTCGGAGCTGCGGGACGAGTGCAGCGGCGGAGATGCGGTCGATACAGTGCCGAGCAGGGAGTGCGAGGAGTTCGTGCCGTCGCGCGCCGATCGCAAAAATGGATTTGCGAAATCGCTCGACCGGGACAGGTTTGCCTCTATTTGAGATATCTCGGTTTTGCGATGTTTTCGCTAAATATAAACTAGCAATTATACTTGTCCTATTACATTATTGCATTAACGAGTATTATGAAAAGATGTGGCACGCTTAAAAAACGATCCTTATCGAATCTCATAATAAAGAAGACAAACCTTGAACGTTTTAAGTCTCAAAATCATGCAAAGAGGCAAAGCGCTCTATGATTAACTTATTTTGTGCCGCGTGGGTCAGGCCGTTTGATATTTTGGCTATAAAGAAAAACATAAAACTCATATCTGAAATTATAATTATCAGTGCAACTTTAATACCCAAGAGTCATCGATGATCCATGTGGCACAAGTGATAAATTAATGAAAATGATGCGGCATGGAACGTGTTGAAAGCATCTCCCGTAAAATCATCCCGCTTTCGCGAATGCAGGTATGACGTAGCGTCGAGATCGACCGACGGCGGCGAGGCTGTCAGAACGATAGAACGGATCCCGCAATCCCTGCATCCAATATCCTATCATCATTGCAAAACGCAGTGCCCGCGTTCGAACGTGGATCTCGTAAATAATCCGCCGTGCGACTCCGCACCCCACGAGAGGCACGATAAGGTCGCGTGCGGCGACTTTACGGGAGACAGGGGCAAGGAGTTCGCGTCGACGAGTTGTCGCGGAACATCCATCGATCTTCCCGGCAGCGCGGAGGAGGGCGTCGTTATCAACGATGCTCGGGGTCGCGGTCCGGATGTCAAAGACGCGTGGACGAGGGCGAATGTCTCGGCGACCCGTCGGAAAATTGTCGATTCGATCTGGCGATGCGAGTGTCATCCGCGTGAAGACTCTATTCCGAATCTGTCGAGATCGTCGTGCGATCGTAGCCGCGACGGGTGCCACCATCGCCACGATTATCGTTGCGATTACTTCCATCGGCATTGCTGTTATCAGCAGCGCGACAGCTCGTGCATAAATGTCAAGGGGTTAATAAGAAATCTTTTTATAATACTAAGGAAAATCCCCATACGTAAAGTATCGATCGTCGCACTTCGTATATACATTGCTAACAAATTTTATAAAAAAAATATCGTTATTTTAGGAAAGAAATCGGTATGAATAAAAGGGGGCGAGACGGAGGATACGTGACTGAGGGGGATGAAAACGCCCCGCAGCTGCATTCTCTGTTTAATTCACTCTCTTCGCATCATTCATATTGCAGATGCGAGACGCGCGGGAGCGACGTCTCCGGCGAGAAAGCTCAGCACAAAAGCTGGCGCGATCAGATGCGAGGCGAGAATAGTCGATTGTACGCGCGGCAGTGTTACTCGAAGGAGTATTCTGGAATAATACCTGCCTCTCGTGAGCGGAACGACGAGGAATGCAGGGAGAAGAACGACGACGACGACGACGACGATGATGGCGAAGACGAGGACGACGACAGCGGCGTGGCTGTTATCAATCACAAGGACTCTATGTGCATCCTCGCTGAAAAATATAAAGCCGGCAGGAAGTGGCGCGGCAGAAGGTGCGGGGATAGGGAGCGATCGGGCGACAGGATGGGGGACAAGGACGAGTGTAACAAATCGTTGACTTCGGAAATCATCGATCAGCCGGAGTCGCCGCTCGAGATCGTAAACGCGGTTCCGCACGAGGGACCGAGCGTAAAGCACGTTTGCCGAGCTGCTGCACGTTGCGAGAACTGCGGAATCGCGGCGATCGCGAGGACGTGTGGTCGTGGATGTGGCCGACACGGGCCGCCAGAGGGTGAATTCGACCGATTGAAGTCCCCTTTGAACGAGACGGCTGCCACCCGCTGTTGCTCGAGTCGAGCGCCTTGTAGACGCGTCTTCTAATTCAATTTCGTTCCGTAAACACGTTCACGGACTTTTTACGCCAATTTTCTATTTTCTGGTTATTTTCAACGTCTAACATTTATCGCGCGCACCAGCCATTGGAATAGAAAACGATTTATAATTTATTTGAAATTGCGCTTCTACATTTTGATCCGTGCTGCATGAAAAATTTAAGCGAAATCCTCGCAACTTTTACACCTTTTTCCGTTCCAACTAAAAACTTCTTTTTTTGCAATATTTGCCCGCCGTATTAACGCAGCGAAATAGTAAGAGTATTAAAACGCTAAACGTTGAGAATAAAAATTATGCAAATCAAATTTTCGACAAGTCCATGAAACCGTTTAGCCTATATTGTCCGAATTAAATTAACGTTGCATAGGCGGGACAATTAACTTTTAACTCGTTTTACTCGTAATACGCATGCCAGAGAGCCAGTTTCCGTCCGGGGAATGTTTAAGCTCGCTACAGAAGCGCGGAACGTTAACGGAATTATCGAACGTAAGCATGTGCATTAAAATCCGCGGTGTCTCCGGCATTCGGCAGCTTCCGGAGAGCAGTTTTTCGCTTGCTGGACTCTTTGTGCTCGTTGTCTCGATTCTTTTCTCGCACCGTTCACCCGCAGCTTCCATGTTAATTGGCTCATCCCGCCGGTCTCTGAAAAGGATTCCGCAGCATCGCGACGCTTTTCTCTTCCCCTCGCGGAAAGTTCGGCTCCCTCTTCGACGCTAGTCTTGCACGTACGTGTCTGTTTCTTCGTCACGTTCCGACTCTACTTCGATTTCTCGACCTTCTTGCCAATCTTCCGCCATGCCGATCCAATACATGCCATTGTCCATCAGTTTTTCAAACGACTCGTCGAACTCTTCTACGTGAACGAGGTTCTCTTCGCTGTATTCTGTTTGCATATTTGGATAAATATATTTTAGTATTTTTAAAAATTTTACAATATAATTTTAATCTCTCTCTCTCTCTCTCTCTTTCTCTCTGATATTATTGTTTTGCAAAATCGTCACCTTTCTCCGCCAAGCGAGCATGCATCAATCGATTATTAAAAACACGTTGAAGTTCCTCGCCAGCTTCCATCAAGTCCTCTCGATCACCGAATTCCGTGGGGATGTCTACGCGGGCCATGACTTCGTCGAAAACCTTTTGGTGCAAATTTTTCAGAATTGCTCCCGCCACCGCTGATCTCGTTGATTCTACCGATGGATTAGCGTCGCTTCTTTTCTGGCGATATCGTCTGTAAGCTTTCTGTGACATTCATGACAATTGGTAATTATTTCTCTTTGGTTTTCTGCATGCATAAAATTAGCGCAAAATATAATATATAATTATTTTACGTACATAATATGATACAAAATAACTTATTCGATTTACTTGTATAACGGACGCAGCTTCGTTTGCTCTCATCGGTGTCAGTCCTGATTCTTCGTACATCGTATCCAGCCAGGCTACTGCTTGAACGGCCTCTCCGGGTTCTATTATGTCTACCTCGCTTTCTTTTTCTTCCTCTTGCGGTTGTATATCCTCTACGGGAAGTCATGCGCGCGATTTTAAATACTATTCTAGTGCGCCGAGGCGCATCTGAATGATCTTACTCATTTTCATTTTTAGGTTCCTTCTCGTGTAGTACCCGCGGTAAGTAGCCTGTATTAGAATGGTGGCTTTCGACGCTTCCGCTTGCGAAGCTCCTGCCTTCTTCAAAATCTCGAGGGTCCTTGCTGCCGCCCGTTGCCATTGAATCATGCCGCGGGACTCGTTTAACAGCATCCTCTCGTAATGCCCGCGGAAAGCGGCCTGATTAATAACACCAAAAATGACTCAAAGAGCCGCGAGCTACGATAAAGCTCCATGATAGAGGGGTTCTCGTTAGGTCTCGTATAGTAATTAACGCATATACTTGTATTATCGTGGCATGCTTCTCCGCCTGTTCCAGCGGGACCCCCGTCGCTTGCAGAATACTTTGCAGAGATACTTTGGACCTCTCGTCGCAAGTCGCGTCTAGCGGTCGAAAGGGGAGGAATTACTCTCGCATACTTTTTGCCCGTTGTGCTTTATAGAAATGCCGGGCGCGCAAAATTGTTTTTCTACATAATTCACCGTGTAATTACCGTCGCACACCTGGGCCGCTCGCATGTCTACCGCGTCCAAGTACGCGCGGAACGCCGTCTGAGCGCAAAAAAGGTAGAAAAAAATCTCTGAAATATTATTTAACTGCTGGATCCTTATCCGGCACGCGACAGTAAATTCTATACCTGAATCCTGGGCGCGGCGCGGGCGATCTGCTCTAAACTCAAGCCGCTCCGGTGAAGTATACCCACGATGGCCTGACTCCCCAATAAAATATTGTTTACGACTTTCACCGCGACTGCAATTGCACAATTGTACCGTAGAACGCGATGCACGAGTACTTATAGCGCGATTTATTACTTTACCGCACGCGGATGATATACACGCGATCATTCTCCGCGACTTTTGAATTTACATAATGATTCGTGGGATAAACTGGTGTGTACCGGTGCGCATGCATCAGTAATTAATTAGCTTAACGTTCCAATTAGCGTCTGTTTGCGAACGAATAATATCAAGACATCCAATGTTGTGAAATTGTTACATAGACGACGTTGGTACCTTTAGCATTTTCCCGTGTGATCAAAAGCGCTTCAACATAATCAGCAACGAAGCAATAAATGTTCCTTGGTTGCGAGCGTAGAACCTTTACGGATCAGATAATAATTTAATCGTCCTTTGACGTGACGGCGGTAAGTCAAATAACGATTTCATAGAGCGAACCTCGCGTGCGATGTCGGTGCATAGTTCGCGTAATCCTTCCGGGACCTTATATATGTGTTTAGCTCCATGTTTCTGGAGTAAAACGTTCATTTTCGTGATTATTGCTTCCGCCGAGTTGCTTGAATTTATCGACTCTTGCTCGTATCGCGGGTAATACGATGCGTGAAAGTTGCCAACTTTCGGTGGTAACGAGCACATTGATGAAGTTATATGTATACTGAAGCTATATAACGGAGCGAGTAGATCAGGCCACACGGTGTTAATCTCCGGATAAAATCACATCAATAAAATATCATTAAAAAATATATAGGGGGAGTCCGGTAGACTTGACCATAGAGGAGAGTTGAACCACTTCAAATATCTCGTTCAAATTTTGAACAAAGAGCTCAATTCGAGCACGTGACAATAACATGACGCTTGGTAGTGCGTTTCGACTGTGAGTGAGACAAACGTGTTTTAAAGTTTTAACTCTTCTCTATGGTCAAGTCTTCCGAACTTCCCCTATATTATACGAAGAAATTATAATCTTATTTATAGTCGTTTTCATTAGTGTTAAATTTCGTCGAAGTTGTTTCGCAGAGATTATTCCGCGACCACGCAAACATTTCTCGATAACGCAATTCTCGATAAGTCAAATTGTTTATGTTTATTTTGTTATCGGTTTACGGACGTTTCTACGAATGTTTTTTGCTGACGGTATCATCTTCGAGACCTTTCATTGGCACAGTTCCACTTCGCGCCGTTAGCGAAATGATCTCTACGTTATCGTGGGGCATTCCGAGTGTTGACTGGACCTGACGTGGAACTCACGGTCAGTTCCTCATCGACTATGAGCGGCGAAAGCCATGCCGATTACGACCGCACGCGTTGCATTCTCGGTGGCTCTGTCGTTGCTTGCCTTACTACCGTCGCGTGAGTAACTTACATAATGTTTTGATTCGCGCTCCTGCTGTTGTTTCCGACGCCGTCTTACCGCTTCACGGAGTTCTGTGCGAAGAACGCTAAAGTTCGCCCAGCGCAGCGATGCGATTTAATTGTGAGATTAAGCGTCGCGTTCTCATCTGACGCGCTTCTGTATCGTCGCAAAACGCGGGCAGGTCGTCGGGCGAACAGTGAAATTAATCTGGCGTGGATAAAAGTGACGCGCCCATAAAATCCGATCCGCAATAATTGTAAATAATGTGCAATGTGAGATGGGAGTAGTCTCGATATTAACACACACATCGCGATATTTCTAAGAAGTATATTTCTATACTTGAAGCTAGAATGGAAATGTGACAGAAACCGAACGTCATTCCCGCTTGCTGGAGGATGATTGAATATTCATGAACTACGCGCGGTCACGAATTCCCTCACAAGTTTACATTGACCGGTTTTTGTAGTGTTTAAAGATCGAAGCAGTCGCGAGCTATACATAAGAATCCTTGAGAGTGTGATCTGTAGAATTTATTTCTATCACTGTGTGTGTGTGTGTTTCCCTTTTTATCTGTTGATATAATTAGCTCATTGGTTTTTTTCACTAAATAATAATCTCTTGTTTAGCGATTGACTGAATTTCAACGCGGAATTAATAATATTTTCATATATGTGATAAAGAAAATATATGTGATTTTCCGAGAATTAGTAAAAGCATTTACGCAGAAATTATGCACTTTTAGTGTCTCTACAGGATCGTGTGCGAATCTCGGATGGGTTTCCTGATCAATATCAGACAGCCCTGATTGGCCCACCAGGCCGCTCCAAGTGGAACGAAAACAATGATTTTTCCGGACCACCGGGTCATAATAAATGGGGAGATAGTAGCAGAGGACCGCCAGGTGGTCGCGGTCCTCCCGGATTAACGGGTGGCAGGCCTCTAATATTAAACGATGACCGTCCTCCGGGCCGGAACAAAGTCGACACCGAAAGTTCATCCGAAGAAGGTGAAAACTATCAAAATAACGGTGGATTCACTCGAAGGTCTCATCCTGATTACGAAAGTACATCCAAAGGTGAAAACTATCCATACAATTATCCAAATAACGGTGGATCCACCAAAAGACCTCGTTCCGATTACGAAAGCTTATCTAAAGATGAAAACTATTCAAATAACGGTAGGTCCACTCAAAGACCTCATTCCGATTACGAAAGCTCATCCAAAGGTGAAAACTATCCACGTAACTATCCAAATAACGATAGATCCACTCAAAGACCTCATCCCGATTACGAAAGTTCATCAAAAAGTGAAAACTATCCACGTAACTATCCAAATAACGATAGATCCACTCAAACATCTTATTCCGATCACGAAAGCTCATCGAAAGGTGAAAATAACTATCCACGTAACTATCCAAATAACGATAGATCCACTCAAAAACCTCGTCCCGATTATGAAAGTTCATCCAAAGGTGAAAACTATCCACGTGACTATCCAAACAACGATAGATCTACCCAAAGACCTCGTCCCGATTACGAAAGTTCATCAAAAGGTAAAAACTATCCACGTAACTATCCAAATAACGATAGGTCCACCCAAAGGCCTCGTCCCGATTACGAAAGTTCATCAAAAGGTGAAAACAATCCACGTGACTATCTAAATAACGATAGATCCACCCAAAGACCTCATTCCGATTACGAAACTTCATCCAAAGGTGAAAACTATCCACGTGACTATCCAAATAACGATAGATCCACCCAAAGACCTCGTCCCGATTATGAAAGTTCATTCAAAGGTGAAAACTATCCAAATAACGATAGATCCACCCAAAGACCTCGTCCCGATTACGAAAGTTCATCCAAAGGTGAGAACTATCCAAATAACGATAGATCCACCCAAAGACCTCGTCCCGATTACGATAGAGAGGTCCTCCATGGTCCAGACGATCGAAATGAATATCCACAAAGTCGACAGTGCAGGTACATTTGACTACCTCTCATTGTCAATTAAACACATAATTTTTTCAGTAGTGTAATGTATGACGGAGATCGTACTTATCTTACATTCATATTTGTGTCTTCGTGTTAGTTTAGAAATTCTCACGAAAAAATTCAATTATTTTTAAATAGAGGCAATGAGTTTCGTTGTGGAAGTAATGAGTGCCTGCCGCGAAGCGTTAAATGCGATAATAAGATTGATTGTCGAGACGCCAGTGACGAAGAATTTTGTAGTAATCTTGGGTAAGTTAAATGCTATCATGTCTTTTTTTTTATTCGAATGCATTACTTGACATAATATGAATGAATACGGCAATAATCACTTGACACGGACTTTTGATAATGACATTTATCTTCGCTCTTTTTCTGTCTTTCTTAATTTCTCTTTTTATTTAAAAATCTCAGCTTTAAACGCGTGATTTTGCATGTTCACGAAATTCTAGAAACAGAAATCGGGGGAGTGACTGCGTTCTGCCTGAACAACCGGAAGGGGGAAACTACGAATTGACTGATTGCGAAGAACCTTGCATTAAACGTCCCGGTGACTTGGTTCCCAAAAACAGTATCCTCAATTTTACCTGTAAGAGCAATTTTATATTGAGCGGAAACACCATTTCCGTTTGTGTCGACAACGACTGGTATCAGCCGCCTTCGTGTCTCAGTAAGTCTATTTCGACAGTGTATTTACCTTCGAACGTTGAAGTCTCTGCTTGAGGCAACATTTTTCTTATTTAATGACGCGTCGTATGATATAAAATTTATTATTTACCTTCTCCGTTGATTATCTCTAGAAGTCTGCCCGCCGTTGAACAGCACCAGCGTGGACATTTCTTGCAGCTACCAGGGGAAAACGGTGTCCTGTAGCGAGCGCATAATGCCTGGTACACGGGCTACACTCGCCTGTAAATCATCTTATAAATTACCTTTAACGAACGATCCGGCTTACAGGGAGATCACGTGTCTCGACGATGGTTTATGGGATCGTCGCCTTTTTCGCTGTCTACCAGGTACTTGTCATTCACGTGCTTCCTGACGCGAGGAAACGGAAAAATAAGGAAAAAAAAAAACGAAAAAGTCTCGACGAATTGAACGTCAACCATGCATGCTACCGTCCATTAGCAGACCACACATGACGTTTTTCCTCAATAATTGTCGTATAAGATTACAGTTTCGAGACTTTTTTTCCAGCTAGTGATTTATGATCCGGCGGCTCATCTGCAATTATCGTGCCATCGTACAGCAAAAATATTAACGACCGTCTGCTTAATTAGAATGTGGAACGGCCATCGCGCGCGGCAACACCTTAATCGTAAACGGATTTCAAGCCAAAGCAGGGGTATTTCCATGGCACGTGGGTATTTACGCCAAGGAGCATGCGGGCGAGTACCAGCAGATATGCGGCGGCACTTTAATTAGCAACAATCTCGTCGTATCAGGTAAATTATCGCGCGGATGAATCATTTTATTCATGGATTTACTCTCGTCGTGTAAATACATTTCGTAGCGGCCCACTGTTTCTACGATGAGACTTACAACAGACTGTACCGCGCATCGAAATACGCTGTGGCCGTCGGCAAACATTATCGCGATTGGAACGCCAGAGAGAAATACGCGCAGCAATCGTCGGTGGAGAGCATTCAAGCGGGCGGCAGGTACCAGGGAGCGAGAGGTAATTTCGCCAACGACATAGCTTTGTTGAAGTTGAAGACGCCCTTCGAGCTGACTACCTTAGTAAGGCCCGCCTGCATAGACTGGGACAACACGTACGAGAGGGAGCAGCTGCAAGTGGGACACGCCGGCAAGGTAACGTGGGCCAAGTATCAATTGTGAGAACCGACTAATTGGCCGTCTTAGCGGCAATTTAATTAATTACGAGGGCGCTTTGTAATGTCCGAGCGAAAGTACATTTGGCGAACTACTAGTTGTAAACTGCATTAACGGCACAGTTTTGAAACTAAACTTCGGCCCGCGTGCACGTTGGGACATTGTTACAGAGTGTCCATTTAAATTGCCGCGCGAGTACAATGCGTATAGTTTTGTCTTTGATCGCGAGTGGAGAGGGGGGGTTATCTAATTTTTGTGAAGTACGCGGTTTGTTTCGCTTGTTGGCACGAGGAGGAAGGGAGAATAGAATGTAAAGAGAAAATAAAACGGACACGTGAGCTCATTTCGTGATTTCAGGTGGTCGGGTGGGGTAAAGACATCAAAGGCGAACCCACCAGGAGCTTGCAGGAAATTGACATGCCGTTCGTGCCGTACGATCAGTGTTTATCCGCGGTTCCTGTAGATTTTCGAGGATACCTCACGTCCGACAAATTCTGCGCCGGCCATTTGAACGGTGAGTCTATATGTATGCGAACGAACGAGAAATTTATTTGCTCGCTCATAGGAGAACATGCGTGAAATTACGTAATGTTTGATAATACTAATTGACTGATGACAGATGAAGTAACTTTGAGTATCTTTACTACAATCGCGATAAAAACATGCACTTCTGAAAACGTAAATGCACGTGCGTTTCTCCTTTGTATTTCGTAATCGTACATAATGAAAGTAATTGCACAATTATCAGGCTCGAGTGTTTGCGACGGGGACAGCGGCGGCGGCTTGTGCTTCGAGAAGGATGGCATTTGGTATCTTCGTGGCGTCGTGAGCGTAAGCCCGGAGGACAGAGGCAGCTGCGATTACAACTCGTACGTTGGATTTACCTCTATCGGTCATTTCCGTGATTGGGTTCGCGAGGCCTACGTCAATTCGTAAATGTTCCGAGGGACGTGTGAGCTGTGCGGGCGCGCGAAATATATAGCCGGGCATCATCGAGCCTGCAATAACGCCAGACAGTTCGATGTGACGTCAAAACAAGATAACAGCAACAAAACATTACGGATTGACAATTGTAAATCTCCTTCACAATTTTAGCATCGAGTGGCAAAAACGCGAAAATGGAAGGATATAGAGATTTAAAGATTTGTGCGATAAAAAACTGATTTTTGTATTAAAAACACAATATTATCTCTGAGTGACACTGTCGAATATGATTTTATAAAAGTTTTAAAGATCTGCGTTGTGTATATGATACCTTTTTATCATAATAAAACTTTTTAATTACACCTGCACAGTTGTGACGTATGTCTAGGAAGAAATCAATAAGGAAGTTATTATGCCTAATCGGTTCTGCATCGCTGCATAATTATCCCCCCCTTCGGCCACTTCGATTCTCCACGGTTATATAGATATAGACATCTTCGTGCATCAAGTGACGCAATATGAAACCGACTGTAGTTTCATATGAGTAATACTCCTGTTGCCCTAATCATAGCGTTTACTGCGCTCTCATGCAAATATTTCCACACACGTTGTTGGACATATTTTTAATGTTCGACACGATTAAGTGCAGCTCGAGCCATATCGAAACGCAACTGAATGACGAGCGCCCGTGACGAGCGCTCTGCTGGACGGCTTTATCTGACAGAAATCTAAATTAGTAACGCGTCATTTTATTTACAGCGGCGCCGCGTCATCCGTAACGTAAAGCACGGTGTCGTCGAGGATTTCTTTTATTCGTTGTTCCGATGCACCGTGTCTCCCGCAGGAATTTCCCAGTATCGAGATTATCTTTGATGGTATCGGTACACACATGGACTTTGTTTTGCGAGCTTACTGTCTCCTCGATAAATTGAGTTCCGGAGTTTGATGACGCATCGGTCGTATAGCCGGAGCTATTTGAGCTTCATATTTCCCACAAATTCAACGCGATCACGTTCCTATAGTGATTATGCGCAGCGAACGCACGGAAGATAATTAATACTACGCGTTTATTGTCGTTGGAAATAATAATTTCGCATGCACGAGCGCGTACGTGTGTGTGGGTGTATATGAGCGAGTACGAGTATAATTTAATATTTCAGAATATCCTGCGGAGTGCATATATAGTACGTGCGATTGTTCCAGTAAGGAAGCGCATGTATCTTCCGAGTTTCGCGATATAGACGACCCATTAATTATTTAATTAGAACTACCGTACCTTAGAGCGCATAATATGCGCGCCGCGTGGATATGTGTACTCAGCGGTGTCAGGTGCATACACATGCGGATGCATGTGTTTGCATCTGGGGGAACCCCGCGTTTGCTTCCTGCAAGATTCATACATTAACAGGATGTGTTCGTTTGTTCATTGGTAAACCGTAGTATGATCATTATACTAAGGGTGAAGGTGGAAGGTGGGAGCGAGCCTAATAGAACGCGCACACGCGAATCGAGCCCCGATAACGCTCGATCGATACGAGCAAGGAAATCCAGTTTGAGACAAAGCAATTTTCGAATTTGCGAAATGCAAGGATCCGATACGGGCGGAACTTCGAAATTGCACCGACGCTTCGAAGTTATAAATTTGCAATCGGTATTTTGTCTCGTTGCTATTCTAGTTGTATTCTATAGAGAGCGAAATCAAAATTCGTGTTTCGACAAAATCGGCACGTGTTAATGATACAAAATCATTTTACTTGCACACGCAATACAATCTTGTAAATTTCCCGACGATTCTTCGCGTTCACTTTGCAGGATATCATACAAACGTGACCAACATTCGACCGGATGTCGAGATAATTGAAACAGGACGAACTTATTAGCCGACTCGTTTCCATTCTTTCCTTCGTCGTCACCGTCGCCGGCGCGACGCTTTTGTGCATTAACACCGAACGAGTGTTTTAGCGCGGCCCTTATCCCGCGCCACCCTGGATTCTGCGCAAGTGTATTTTTCTTCGGGCTTTTAATTAGTCCGGTCATTAATTAAACACATTTCCTCCTTCGGGCATCCGCCCGTCGACGCCCGCGTCCTCTCCCACTGCTCATACACCTTTTCTGTCTTCATCCCCTTTCCTCTCGCGGCTAGCCGCTCTCGCCGGCACTGCTCTTCCGCCTCTTCCTACCTCGGGAGCGACGGGAGCTACCTCGCAACACTTCAGGAATTTTAATTTCGCCCTAACGTGTAAACACGCCGGCGCCAATTTATTTCACCACGGGGAGCGTTTTAAAAGAGAGGTTCGGGCCCGGCCGACCTCGCTTTCTCCCGCTCGCAGCCTGTTTGCCCTTAACTTTAATTTTCTCTCTTTCTCTCTCTCGTTCTCTCTCTCTCTGGCAACTAGATGCGTTTCGCGATTTACGATACTGCGGAATAGCCGCGGGCCTCGATACGAAGAAAATTGAAGGCCATAGAATACCAGTAAACATACCAACGAACGACGCGCGGTTAAAGAATATTGGTGGATAATACGAGTTTCTTTTGCCAAGCGAAAATATCACGTGTAAAATATGATTCCTCCGTAAAATATATCCTCTAACATTTCATGTATTTATTAAAAAAAGAAAAGAAAATAATAATTATGTCATTTTATATCATGACCACGGAATAATCGACCCGATTGTCCGCCAGTGGCTGGCCGTTCACTGGATCACTTAATTCCGCTGCGGAGAGCGTACGTTTTCCGCTCATAGCGGATAAACGGAATCGCTTCACATCGGATGATTAGTGCCAAGCTTAACAGCATGGAATAATGTCCGGGATTACGATAATTAAAGAGTGTGATTAGTTTTATTGCGGCCGAACGGCCGTAATAAAATGAACGGTAAAAGTTTCCGGCGGGTAAGGAAAATTAACTTATAAACGCAATTTTGTATTTTATTCACGGCCCGTTTCCTCAGCTGCAGAATAATATTTTCTGCGAGACGGAGCGACATATATTCTAGTTTCCGATAATCGTTATAAATCGCACCGTGTCGCTGCTTAATCGCGACGTGATGGAATAACCTGTTTAATGCCCTTATTTAGTGACATTATATGCAGCTAAAACGCGGCGCTCCTCGAGTATTCAGGTCAAAAGGCTGCGCGCTCCTTTCAGCTCGGCAGTGCTGGCGCAGAAAATGAAACAAACACACTCCGCGATAATTTAACTTGAGTTTCGGGCGAAATCTTCTCCCCCCCCCTCGCGGCCTTATCCTTTGAAATCCTTTAATGGGAATTCTTTGCGACTATACTGCGAGATGACTTAACTCAGTGATAATATTATTGTACTTGGCCTGAAAACTTGGGAAGGACTCTTGATACGCGAGAGAAACGAGAGTTGAGCTGTTTCGCGAAAAGGGAAACGGTCAATGCGACTTTTCCGGCAGCTTCTGGAAATTAATCAGCTAAAGATACCGTGATTAGACCTCAATATGCTTTTTTAAGAGCGTCTTTTACGGATTGAGGATCCACAATTGGCTTTAAAACGTAATTTCGAGCACTACTATACGAATTTTCAATCTTGTTAGAATGATCTTTCCTGCTTCCGTTGCTTGCGTCAGGAAACCAACGTCATTAGCTTCGCGAGACGACGATCACTTGTTCGACATCCACGGAAGATGTTACTGTCGGTAATTTTATTACGATTCTCGATTCTCTCCGATTTATCGGTGTACCGAGTGAATTCGTACGGTCACTGAACTCGAAATGTGGCTTGGTACTACATCGATCCAACTGCTCGTTCGAGAGAAAGAGAACCTGAGAAGAGGGAAAGAAAGAGAGAGAGGGGGGAGGATAAAAAAGACATAGTAAAAGAAGGAGTCGGAAGGAGAAAAAGGATCGTACCTGGCGGAACCATTCCGCGCGTAAAGCGCAAGTAGAAGCACGAACGAAAGGTAAGATAATGGAAAGTTGGAAAGAGCGCCGATCCACCGGAGACAGGTGAGAGAGATGTGGAACGGCAATACTTCAAATTCATTTGCGCGACAATCTCCGGTTCCTTTCGCTTCGCGGCTCCTGCACAACTCGCCGTACCAATAAAATCAGATGTTCGCTTCATTGGAAGCGACGTCGGTGGCTCGAGAGAAACGAGGGGAGCAAGAGCGTGACGCGATAATTATACGCATCATAGAAAAAAGAAGGAGGAGGAGGAGGAGAAGGAGAAGGAACAGATAATGTTTCGCCGTGGTTCTGGAGCAACGAAACGAGCCATATCAAAATATAGCGAATATCGTTCAAAGTATCGATAGTATCGTGCATACAAAATATTCGTGGAACCGATCGCGTAATTGAGTTTCTTTCGCCGTTTCTTCGCGGAGGAAAGACGGAGGGCGGCCGGAAGGGAAACTTGAAATCGTCGCTTCGGCAAATTGCCCGAGCGAAAATTCGCTGGGCGCGACAGACAGGAAATGAAGCGCGCTCGCTGTCTTTCGATGGCCGCCTTTTTGTCCGCCTTTCCGCTTCTGATGTCGACGGGGTGTCGCGCGACGGCCGGGTTAACTCCCGGCGCGGTGGTGGCAGCGGCAAGCGCGCGCACGCGCGAAAACGCCTCCCCGATAAGTTATCGCCTAATTATGAAGCCCGTGGGACGCGACGTTTGCACGTAACCCCGGTAACTATAAAGCGCACGTTACGCTCGTTTTTCACGGTTGAAAAATCTCCGCGGGGTATGAGCCTTAAAATGTAGGCAGGCAGCCGAGCGTGCACGTGGCGGCTCTTGATACGCTAAGCAAATTTGACGATGAAGCTCGTTTGTACGCGGGGAAAAGCGCCGCCGCGGAATGTCCCATTCGGATTGACTTGCCGAGGGCGTGCAGCGCGAGATCGAGGATTAAATGGAGAGGATAGTCAGAGACGGAAAGAGCTCTTGAAAAATTTCTTACCGTTTATGATCCAATTTATTTTTTCGCTTACGATACCGGAAGGTATCGTCACCCCTCAATATCGATAAAGCGACGGTGCAAATGGCCCTCAACGATGTAGCCATTTTTACGAATCTCGAACGAAAACGCGAGAGAGGAATGACAAAGTGGATCGATCAAAGCGCATTAGACGCGGCGATTAATCGCCGCCGTTATTTCCCACTTTTTCGCCACTTCGCGTCTCGCGGGCTCGACGCGACAGGGCGAAACGCGCTCCGCTCCGACCGCTCCGCCGCGCGCCGGTCGCTCTAGCTCTTTTATATTTTCATTAACCGTCCATTATTCCGCCTACGCTTTGCGGCGGTCAGCCGCGTGCGCGACGTTTTTCCGCGTGCAAAGCGGAAGCGGACGGATGCACGTGCACACGATGCGCGGGCGGCAGCGGTCGTTACAAAGGCGGATCAAATTACAACTGGTGCGGGGATTAAAGCCGGAGGAAAAAAAAGGGAGATAGCGTTTGCGTTGCCACGCAAAGAGGCACATTCGCGAATCCGCCTCTCATCGGTCCGCTTTATGCGTGTGTCGAGCGGCTTCGGTGGTCCTCTCTTTCCGCTGCCCCCTCTTTCGTGGCTTCCGCCTTCCGCCACTTGCACCGGTTACCCGCGCGTTTCCCGTCTTCTCATTCTTCTTTCTCGTTTCGCCATTTCGCTCGACGATTCCCCGACCGCCGCGCCGTGCTCCGAGCTCTTCCTCGAATTAACGTCCCGCCCATGAATCCGCTAATAAATCTCGCGAACCACTATTACCGCCGCCAGTACGCTTCGAAGGAAGCTAAATCTTCGGATAAGAGTAAAATGGCCGCGAACCGGTCATCGGTTGACGAATTTATACGGCTCGAGGAGCACACGGCGAGAGGAAGAGCGGCGCCCACGATTTCGGCCGCAGCGAAATGTCGAGGCGCGGCGGTGGAGGTGAAGCGCGACCCGCGAATCCGTGACGATAATATTGATTTTTGCGATTACGCAAGCACGCGGCGCGGCGCGAGTTTGCCTACACGCGCGAATACACCGTATATATATTGCATCGAAAATATTATTTATTTTATAAACACGCGTATACATATCACCGCGCGTATCGCGTTTGCGTAACCGCGCCCGCGCATGAACTTCCGCGCGGGCATTCTGCGTCTCTTCGCGCTACCGCCGCCGCGAGTGGTAATCCCGCGTTAACGCTTTGCTTCATTAATATGTTTATAATCGTAATGACGCATCACTGATCGTTAAAGCATTCTATTGTGCGTTCGTTTTAAATCATTATTACGCGGTAATATCGAGAGAATTATTAATTAATTATGCTCTGCGTGATATCGATAACGAACCGATATTGTGTCGGCGATATCAAAGCTGTATTTGTTGCTCGCGCGTTGTCGCTGTAACAAGCGAGCATTGTTTTTAAAATCAAAGAGAGACGTGATACAACGCACACCATGGAAACTCGACGCATGATTGAAAGCTATACCTTGTCCGTCGGATAATAGACGAGAACGTTATAAAATTCGCCGCGGTTTTTTCGCGCCCGTTTTCGTCTAATCTTCGTCGAGATGACATCGTCGAAAAGTTCGGTGGAAGATGACGACGTTCAATTACGAAGTACAAAGGGTCGCCCGTTATTCCCGGTTGCCCGTACATTTGTTTGTCCTCCACGAGACTGTCTGGGATGGATGACCATTGTTCTTACAGATTGGGGCTTTCGCAAGGATTAATGAGAATGGCTCGGCCGTTCACCGAAATCCGATTGGAAAGCCCACTCCACTCAGACCGTTTAATATCGTGGTTCTTTTCCCACACCCGGCCGAAGTGTGCGCGCGTGACAATTAATGCTAAAATATAATGGATCGTGGACGGACGTATAAATAAATATGAAAATATACAGAGTAATAAACATTTGCAGAATTATATTTGACGACATTTGAAATTTCAGAACAGTCGTTCACGTAGAAATAATTGCGAGAGAAGTCGAGATCTTATCTCTCCGACGGACAGATCGAGTCTAAAAGGATTCGATTCCTTTAGTTTCGTCTCAACGTAAGCTGCAATTTATACGGGTGATACGAACGATTGAGAAATACTGTTGTTGAAATTCTTCCGAGGCGCAATTGGCGAGAGACTGTCGTCTCGGTCTCGACGAAAGTCTAAAGTTTCTCGGTACGAAGTGGACGTGGGTCACGACTTTTGCGTCTCCGCAACTCTTTTACCACTACTTTACGCGACGCTACACCCGAAAACGTCCGGCGTCCACCTGGCCACCTAAGGGCTTTGTGCGGTATTTCGTGTTTCGAGCACCCACAACTTTTGCTCCGAGCGTAACGGTGCACTTAGACGGAAGCTGGATAGGTAGATAGGTGGGCGCTCGCTTTTGCGAAACATCGAGATACAACAGGGGTGCGCGAGGAATGTCTGTGGTTCGGTGAAAACCGAAATTACGAGGGTTAATGGAAGTCCGGGGCGAGGCTCGTTCGATCGCGTACTAAAGAAGGGAACGGACAACGAGAGATCGCGAAGGGTCTCACCTTGTAAAGTAAATCGTTCCGGAGAAAAGAGTGGTCCGCTTCTCTCGCTGCTAAAAACAAAATGTACCAAGCCATTTGTCGTTACGAAATCTAACGATAAAGCTATGTAGGCTCGAGAGGGTCTTTTAGTCCGTGTCGGTCTTACATCATCCAAGATTCAGCGAGACGTGCTGAAAGAAGTTACCCTTTTGCTTCTCCCCAATTGTGTTAAAAGAGTTCTTTGTGTAATTGAGCTATCGTGAGAAGGACGGAAATTATTTAACGAGTGAATTGGCTTTATTGCGCAATGAGGGGGTAGAGTTACAATGACTACGTGATATTCATCGCAAAATAATATTTTTCAATGAGTATTCGGGTCGGATCTCGAAAGATGCGGTGCTACCGTCGTTAAAGGGTAAAGACACGCTGCCATCTAGAACGAGCCCAGCATCAAAGCCCATCGACTTGACCTTGATTCTGCAACATATTCGCCTGTCCGAAATAAGCTTTGGCCAGAGCGAACTTCGAGACATCTCGTATATCATGTATGCCATTTTTAAATTTTCTGTAATGCAAACATTCGATATCTTAGTAATCAGCTTAATATTTTTGTTATACCAGCCTAGTCCTTGATATTATCTCGATTATCGTTAATCTTCAACTACTTCGAGAAATATCATTGAAGATTCGGAAGACACTTTGATTTTGTAGTTAATTACCTGGCGGGAACAGAAGATTACTATGATACTTGTGCAACACTTTGCAGGTTTCTTTCTCGTCGAGTTGCCTACCAGTTGCCATGGCCGCGAGGGTTTGAACGGTTTCAGCGGTCTGCAAATTCATCGTCCTGAACCAGGACCGAGAGCCCGAGCCTGTGCAAACGCAGATACCCGAGGAACGGATCATGAACTTCTCCTCGTCGTCGGCCTGAATCGTCATCGTGATCGGTCTCGACGCTAAAAATTCGGCCATGAACACCTGGAAGCGCGCGATGAGTGTTATCGATCGGCACCGGGGTAGAAACGCTTTACGTCAAGATGTAACCTCGTTTAATGCCAGCCAAGGTAAAATTCTCCGGCGGGGCTGCAGGGCATCCGGTATTTTCCTCTGAGTGGATCTCATGAGTGCGCTGCGAAGATTTCATTTGTTTAGCGCGCGCCTTTGGAGAGACGTCGCGAAACTTGAAAGGAATTAATGGAACGCGAGAACGAGTTTACGAAAGAGAGATTACATAGAGAGTAATGGAATATTAAGTGTGCGATGGTTAAATTGTTTCCCGCTCGGAAATGTCGAATTAAATCTAATCGTCGAACTAAATCCTTTTTCGACATTTCCCCCCCCCCCGGTTAATCGATAGATACGCGTTTAAGACGCTCCACCGCATTGCGTCGCGTCGCCCCGTAAAATTTGCGCAAATTCAGAAGTTATGGCCTCCTTGCGCAAGTCGTAACTACGCGGGGCCTTGTAATTTACAAGTTATAACTACCGAAGTTATAACGCGCATAAGCTGTAGTTCGGAACTTCGGTTGCGGGGAAAGGACCAGGCCGCGGGCCGGGCAATGAATAAGACTGTAGCATCTTCACGAAGGCGCGGGGTCGGCGATACCCAGGCTGCTTATTTCAACTTTAGACCGCGCCGTGGGAATAGCCGGTAAATAAAAGTTTAGCGCGGGACGTCATTCTCGCGACCGGCGCTTTAATGTTTCTCTATCTACGCGGGCTAACGGAATTATACGGTACATTTTCTCGCGCCGGTGTTTCCCTCACGCGGCGACGGCGAACGCGTGCGTCTCCGCTCCGACCTTGTTACTTCTCATTTCGCTATATGCAGCCGTGCTCGCAAAACCATTCTCCGACTATCAAAAAGCATTTCAAGCTCTTATCTTTTTGTGTTACGTTAATGCTGCCCCGAAGAAATTTCCTTTTCATCAGGCATTCGTGAATAAAGGAGACGCCTTGCCGTGCCACGCAAGTCCCTTTCTCACTTTATTCGGCTCTATTCGCTTTTGGCACATCTGATTTATTAATACATTACTATTATTCTATAACGTACTCCAACTCGCTTTCACGACTCAAGTAAAAATGACGACTGCATCTCCGAGAGGAATACTGAGAAATTTTCCAGATAAAACGTGAAATACAATCTTGCGCAAGAAAAGCGAGATAAATGACTTTATGACATGGATTTTCCTTTAAGAGAAAAACTTTTTTCGACGCAAGTTTATATATATATATATATATATATATATATATATAGAGAGAGAGAGAGGCTAATTTACTCACTCGATTCTTTTTTCGCCTTGTATGCGACTCTTTTCGTGCACGTGAAAGGGCTGTCGATAGAGTCCTTCTCCTGTCATTACCGTACGTATGCGACTTCTCATCAAGACAACGTAATCCCCCGCCCGCAATTTTTCGAATATCCTCTCGATGTCCGCGCTATAATCGATCGGCAGTGCGAAGGTATTGCTAGTTCCGGGATGCGGATTAATGCCGAATATTGGAGTCTTGTTGCTCGTTATCAGCTTCGAGGCTGAGAGAAAGGTGCCGTCGCCGCCGATCGCGATCACCAAGTCGGCCCAATCTACGCATTTACTCGCGTCGCCTATTCTGTATTCGAGCACAAATAAATAATTTCTTGCATTTAGTTAATTAACAATATTGTTTTGTGATTTCCGACATAAATTGGAGCATCGACCTCGGGAAATTATGTCGCGGATTTTCCACTTCGAGAAGAAAAAGCCCTACGGTAACGGCAGGTTCGTTAACTTACAAAGTAACTCGCTCGTAAAGTACATTACCTTTTCATAATCCGATAACTGACGTCGAGATTACGTAGAATCCGCGCAAGTTCTTTTTCGCAGGCAACCTGCCGATGATGTTCCGCGAGGATCTCGTCGGGGTCTATATTTTGTTTTCTCAACCGACTCAGTAACTGATTATTCGATAAATCAGAATGCGTGGTTTTAAGAAACTCGAAAGCGGATAGTTTCGAGATGCCGAGCACGCGTTTCGGCCAATGCCGATTGTCTAGCAGACAATTTAATAGTCCCATCCTTAACGTTTCACGTATCACGCGATAATTTTACATATCGCTGCTCAATGTTAATCCAGATTAATTCAGTTTACGTTAGGTTATGGTATAATTGTCAAATCTTTAAGAAAACATTTACGTCAAACGAGCAAAAATTAAGCATTCTGCTTAACCAAGTAAATTGCGTATTTTTAGAAACAATAAATTGACTAATTGCATCAAGTAAACTGTTTTATTTATTAATTTCTTGAATATGCAATGATCGTGGAATCTTTAAAGCGATGAATTATTAGCAACATCTTCCGCAGCTCGGATTTTCAACACCGCAACATTCCAAACCGGTGTTTCTCGGCAAGCAGCCCGTTTCACTACCGAAATTTGCGCAACTATACACACACACACACACACACACACACACACACATATATATATACATATATATATATCAGTCTTTTCGCACAATTAATCGTGATGGTCCGTAAAAAAAAACTTTTGTAGGTCGAGCATTTATACTCAGCGCATTAGCAAAATTCAAATGTATATGTATGTGATACTATGACAATTCTGCACGTATATATTAGCAGAGAGAGAAATAGATAAATAAAAAAAACTTATTCTGGTCTAGGATACACAATACTCAAAAGGGATAATTGGATAATAAAATTTAGCATAAACTAGTGCAATTAAAATATTAATAATGATAATGATAATGATAATAATAATAATAATAATAATAGCAATAATAATAATAATAATAATAATAATAATAATAATAATAATAATAATAATATATTAATAATAAAATATCGGAATTAAAAACCGAGAAAAAGGAAGAAATAGAATCCAAAATGTAATATTACTATATAAATGTTTAGCAAAAGCGAAACAAAGTTACATTATAACTATACTATAAACAGCCATAAAGCATTGTATGTTATAAGGATGAGTTTGTTAAATCGTATAACTCACTTGCAAGGAAGATCTCTCCGTGGTAACAATCCGCGTTTAACTTTAGCCAAATTAACGAGCAGCCCTTTCACCGTCATCGACGTAGTCTCGTCTTTCATAGCGAGTCGCGCATGTTTCTCGCAAATGGCACGAGACTATCGAGCACGGAGTTTCCTGGAATATAGGACTGGTTCTTGGTCGGAATTGGACGGTCCAAAGACGTTGAACACGGAGACGTGTCGTACAACGGCGGTGGCGGACAGGCTGCTGGACACGGCAGTGATTTACACGGGGACGGTTTACATGAGGGTGGTTTACACGCCGGCGGATTACACGGTGGCAGATTGCACGGAGGTGGGCCAGACCAGAGGTGGATGCCACGGCCGGGTTGCAAGCCGGCGGACGACGGGACATGGTACACAGGCACAACGGTAACAACAACAACCGGGGGGTTGCGGACCGAGGGAGGACGCGTGTTGTCGCCTGTGTTTAATCAACTTAGCGTGATAAGGCGACGGATAGAGACGTCGAGGGGCATATTATAGGGAGACCCTTCGTCGTACCCTCCTCGACTCTTCTACGCTGGGAATCTCCTATCGAGGAAGCGTGCCTTCATGGTCTTCGCGAAGCCTGATGTTACGAAGTTTCCTCGCTGTTACTTCGCGCAATTCAGCGCAGTTGCAGCTCCGCCAGTTTCGCCTCGCCTTCTACGTTGTCATTATCGTCGCCCGTAGAGCAACTCCATACTGGCAACCTCCAGTGTCGTCGCCGACATCAGCGTTCTCGAATGCGGTGCTTAGCGTGAAAGGCGGGTGCATGGTGCATCATTCTGTCGAAGGATATCGTACTTTCTTCGCCTCGCGGGCAAAGTTTGGTACGATGCCGAAGTTGAACAGTAAATCTTCCGACGCCGCCTGTCTGATGCATCCACCAGGACGACGTTAAGTCTTGCCACTACATAAAGCTACCAGTTATACGATCGAAACGCTTATGACAGCGGCAAGCATGTCCTAACACTGCCTGTGTGGTTCACGATGCACTTGTTCCTTGAGTGTCTTAGACTCTTCCGTTTATCTTATACTCAGAGAGCTTGCCAAGTAGATTGCCATAAACTTCGATGAAGTTTTCGTCTTGATGTATTTCGAGTATAAAGACTGCTTAAGTTACGAGATTCTCCCGAATCGTCTTCTCGCATGTCTCGTCTGATTGACTGGTATGATAGATCTACCGGAATACGAAAAATATATAAATAATTAATTGTATAAATAAATAATTAGACATCATTTTATCTCTGTAAACTCTTGGATAATAAATTTTTAGCTGAAAAGTTTTGTTATTCATTTTCCTTTTCATCATAAAATTAATTTTACTGAAAAAAAAAACTAAGAAAATTAATAAATACCTTCCCGATCGCGCGTGAATAGGTATGCCGCACAGATATACTTTCGCTTTCCAGACCAGATATTCGGCCGTTGCATCCGGCAGGTGGGCTACTAAGGAACTTCGCAACAAACTTCTGGCGAAATTCCTTCCGCCGCAATCGCCAACCGCGAAGGCCGCTTAAGGATATGACGACGTCCCCGCTGGGCCCCGTTGATGCAAAGTTCCCCGGCTGCCCGCAAGCTTTTTTCGACACTGTTTGGCGTTTCTTGCGAAAACGGTAACGATCTCTCGCGTCTGCGGCGGTTTCTTCTTGTCCGTGGATATTTCCCAAGCTAAGTAGCTTCGCAACCGAATGAAAAAACGATCAGACGATCTCGGTCTGTCTCGGTCCTTTCACGACTGGCAATATTACCGTAACAGGCGTTTTCTTGCGATGCAGAAGTATTTCATTTGATTTTTGTCGTTTCTCGAAAAGCAGATTCGAGTTATTTCGTTATTAGCGAATAATCATAAAGTAATCATCACAATGAGTAGTATATAAACTGCTATGGAAACACATAATCACTTTGTCCGCATTAATATATCGTATGATACGTCATCTTGTTGTCTGGCATCAATGCGTCGACTGCCGCACGTATATCGCGACTATATTTAGCGCGTTATTAATTTTAATTATTAATATGCATGCGCGTTGGACAGGACGCAAAACTTTATGGCTATTCGCACATACGGGTTAATAACTAAAATTAGTATGTAGTATAATTAGGATTGACGCACGTCACAGGCTGTGGTACAGATTACGTCGCGTATTTATCCATTTTAATTCGCTCAGTCCCCATCGTAACATCGTCCGGCCTTGTACCGTAAATTTCATAAAAAAAATTATGCATGAGCGTCAAAAAGCGGCATGTTAATTTTATATCTCCGATACGATTGATTCCGAATTATTCAGCGAAGTTAAATATCATATGTTGCCTTGTCAGTATCAATTATGTCGTAACAAATGCTCCGATGTCCATGGATGCGTGAAATATAAATTTCCCTTTGTCCAGTATGATCGATCCCTGCCGCAGTGTTGATTGCTGTTCCGTACTGGACAACTGTCATTGCAATGATAATATCCCATTCGAACGTTGTCAATATTATTTAAATGCGGATAACAATATTTTGCGTCGTTCTTAAAATACGTTTTGGTACATAATGAATTTTCAAATGTTACCCTATGTTTTGGACAGTCATTGATGTTACAATATTTGGACGAAGCGTGGCTATCAAGCGGCTTCGAATGACAGCCGGCACGGTATTCGGTTGCGCATGAATCTTGCAAGGGACGGCAATGAGTGGGGCTTAAAGTAGCGTTCTGTGTAGCTTCATTCTGCGAGCCGAAGCACGGAGTAATCCAAACATCGCAACATTTGGGTCTTCCGAGATAGATGTTGTGTGGTATTAAATCTTCGCAATGTCTTGTTGGCTGTAGGCATTTTAGCGGTTTACTTCGACAATCTTGATACATTTTCATTGTTGGTTTTTCAAAGGAATTAAAAGACATAGAAGATCTTATCGTTTTAGGTGGGGAGAAAGAAAGACAACCGTATTTCGGGAGATTGTCGGAATCCTTAGGTATGCGTATTTCCTCGAACTGCGGCACTTTTCTTTCTTTCGTCATATATGAATCATTAATGCGATATTTGTCTCGATATTTTGGCTTTTTATGTCTGAGTGGCACAGATTCTGGAAGAATATCTTTGGTTACTTGTGCGGGTTCTTCTACCTGCGAAGTTCTGATAGAGGAATCAATAATACCATTTTTTACTATAGTGGCTCTCCGTCTTGAAGCACCAGTCTGAATGTCGTTTGGCTGATATACATCTAAAGATTTAGAATTATCCTTTTTTAGCTTCGGTATACAATTTATAATTACAGGATTGACAGGGGCACGTTTGTCTAACGTTGGTCGTAAAGGAATTTTCTTCGGTGAATCTTCGTCTTCTTTTTTCTTTTCCCTAGCAGTAGTAGTAACAGTATCTATTTCCGGATACATGATCGATACTGTACGAGTGTTTTCAGTCTTTTTTAAGTGTTCCATCGATGGAATTACTTGGATACTCGCAGTATCCAACGATTCATCTAAGTATGCCGAAAAGTCTCGTGAATCTGGTGCCAAGTGATTTGAAGAAGACACCGGTACTTGCGTATCCGTGAGCGTCTCTGGTTGCATTACGGTCACTGCAGCAGCTGCCACAGCAGTTGGTTCTTCTTCCGCGTAGATGATCGAAGATATTAATGGTTTCGTGCTCTCAAATGTTTCCTCTCCCATCTCATATCTCACCGACGTCACCGATACGGACGCGAGGATCGAAGCCACCTGCTCTTTCGTGGAAACGAGACGCGCTTTCTCCGTCAAAGCATCCGAGATTTTTGCAATTTCCTTGAGAATAAAGTCTGCGTGCCGCCGCTCCTCGCATGCTTTCGCGAAAGCGTCAGGGCTTGTCTTCAAACTGAATTCCCCGTCCACGGTATCGCTTTGAATCCCGATGCATAGTGGACCGCAGCCATGCTCCGGCGCGGCGTCATCCGCGTACCTCGCCGTGTATTCCGCATATCGATAAGATGCGCCGCGTACACAGCGCCCTACGACGCCTGAAAGATTTTCGTGGGTAACTTTATCAAAAACCTCGCCGGATCGTGTAGTGGAGGTGATTGCATCGGTCATTGTTTGCTTGATCATAGCAACAGTTCCTACGTCAGATTTAATTATATCATCTACAATCGATGATAATGAGGTACAAGTAGTAGCCATTTTTTCTTCAGATTTACATGGCGTACTGACACTTCGCTTTCTTATATCAAATTTCTTTAGTTTGCTCTGTATTTTTCGCACAGTGGAACGCATTAAATACTTTAATATCTTATGGAAGGACTTATGATTTTCTGACGTTGATGAACTTTCGTTAATTGCATTTGGAATATTGCAGTAAACGAAACAATCTGTTTGATTAGTGCAATTTGGGTCAGAATCCACGATTTTGTTTTCGTTATTTGCCATGGTTGCTGTGCTTAATAATATGTTTATTCGATATGCGTAATAATATTAATGTTATAGAACATAGTTTCACCACATTAATATTGCTAATATTGAATATATTTAATTGAATATATGCTAATATTGAATAGGCTAAATTGCAATATTGTTTCATGCTGAATAAGAAAATTATTTTGCATTATGCAATTTTGAACTTTGTAATTTTCAGGAGAGATTCATACTTAACTTATTTGTTTCCATTGTTATTAATAATTAATATTCCCGTTCGGACATAAATTTCGGTGTGGATACGTCGAACACATTTTTGATATGACAGCCAAGAATAGACACATAAATATGGTTAAGATTTAGTTATATTCACTGAAACTTTGGATTTCTCGATATCTCGAAGTGGTTCGATCAATCTAGAGTCCCTCTAATCAGAGTCTGGCCAATCAAATTTTCATTAATTGGTATCGATTGGTCTTTGGTAGTCTAGTTAATTTGATACGTTGAAGTTGTCCGACCAATGTCACAGAGGTGTATATTTCTTTCTCTCTCGCAGAATTTTGCCAAAACTGCAAGTTAGTCAGACTGATTAGAGGGGCTCTAAATTGATCTATACAAAAAAATATGGCAAACGCAAATTTCATATTGCTGCTTAAAAGAATTATTTAAAATATTTATATTACATCAGATATATTTATTTATATAAATTGCTCTATTTTTTAAGAAAATCTTTCTTGCATAAATCATGGAGGAATCTTAATATCTGCTTTTTGCTCTGTTAAATAAGCACTCAATTCAGACGTTTCTGGATACTCTGCGATTAACGCTTCTTCTAAAGCGATCGAATTATCCGACTGCCTTATTTCGTAACAATCTTGTTTGTCGCATACGAAACATTGCACAGTCTTCGACGTAGTCGCGATCGCACCTTGAGGACATTTACCGGGATAGCCAAACATATTGATCTCCGCAGAAGTAAGGTCATTCGATGACGTTTGCGTCTCCACCTCTTTCCTGTCGTCGTCCGATTCTGATTGTAAAATTATGCTCATCAACACCCTCCTCTTTTTCTCGCCGCTGAGAAGAAACTCCGATAAAATCCTCGTAACAATCGCGTCAGGTGTTTGCACTTGTAGGTTTACGTAGGCCCGCCTCTTATTGCCTTCTCGAGCGGTTTGCACAGTAGACGGCTCTATTTGCGTAATCTTCACTCCGTTATCGTAAGTAGTAGCGCCCGTGCTTGATAGCTCCTTTCTTCCGATGCTCCTTCTGCTACGTTTAAGCACAGGCTCGATGGTTTTATTATCGACGGACGATCGCCTTCTCCAAAATTTCATCGCCGTCGCGCAAAACGGCAATCTGAAACCGGAACGATTCCTTCGCGATTTTTCCGGCGAAGCGGGCGACGTCTCCCATTTAGAAGTCGACGCTATCGGTTCGTCCGGGTCGTTCCGCGATGAATGAACCGTGGGATCTACTTCCGACAAGAATACCGTTGCATCCGCGATCGCCGACGTGAAGCTCCTTTCGGTTTCTGCGCCTATCGTTTCCTCGATACTCTCGCACGTTTCCGTTTCCTCGCGAGATCTCGTTTGTTCAGGCGTCGCGGGTGAATCCATTCGTCTGTTATCTTCCGGAAAGGATACCTTCATCGATCGAGACTCATGATGTAGCGGATTATTTCGCGAGGCAGCCGGTACATCTGCGCGAATTGCTTGGCGATCAGTTACAGACAGTTCGTAACAGGCCACAAGCTCGGAGGTTCGATCGGTGCAATGCACGCGCGTCTCTTGAGACTTGTCGTAACATATACAATTTTTGGAAATGGAATTTTGATAACGCTTAATGGATCTTGCTTCTTCGTAAATACGTTTCATAGATTTCCGCTTATCTATTGTGGCTCTCGCGAAATCTCGATTATCATCGCTACCACCTCTGCTGCGAAGTTCTGGGTACGTGGAGTTCTCGAGATGTGTGAAGGATTCACTCAAACGGGATTGAGAATGTACATCCTCATCGTGGCTACACGTTTCACTTCGTAGTGGGAATTCTACGACATCTCGATACCTGTCACGTTCGTGTTCTAGAAGAGCAATTATTATTTCTATATCAAAGGCAAGAAATTTATATACACGGGAAACGAGAGAATATTTTATGATATTGATTATTGAATATATTGCACAAGTATTCGTATCTAAATGCAAATTCTCGCATATGGGCAAAAGGGCTAATGTAAAATTTGAATATAAGCATCTTTTGTCTTCAATGTGTATAAATTTGGAAATTTTCAAAGAGGAAAATTATGGGATTACAATAAAACAGAATGTTAATTTGCATTCTATCGTAACGCAAATCTGCAGAAATTTGTATTTATTTATGAAACTAAAGCATTTCTTTATCATTTTTTGCATTTTATTTAGTAGTTGACGTAAAAATACATTTTTGTTACAGCGCAATATTTATGGTCCACGTATTCGGAGAGATGCAGGTACAAAGAGACGACAGAAAAATCGAAAATCCAACAAAATTGAAAAGCAGTAAAAAATTGTAAAAAAAAAAAAAAAACTAACGTTTCGTTGTTGCGTTATATATCGTTTTTATTTAAAAAATAATATTTACTTCAAAAAAATATGGCATATATTTCTTAAGTTGATCCAAATGTATACGTGTTATTTGTTAAATATAAGTCATAAGTTTCGATGATTCTGTCAGTGCAACAGGTAGACATACGTAAAGGATTGATCACTACTAATCGTACCGTCGTAAGTCACACAGGACTTTGTGTCCTCCTTTTTTTCGGCGTTTTGATACGCGTGCATCTGCATATCGCGGCGAGAAGGTGCAATGGCCCGCGAGTTTTTCCGCACCGGTGCTTCTGTATCTTCGCGATATTTTCCCACGTCCCCGATTGTGCGTTCTTCACGCGCGTCCGTTTTTTTCCCGCTCTTTGACCGCATTAAATTTTTACGACACGTTTCACCGCATATTTTGCCGGCGCACGAGGACGAGCTCTTCACGAGCGTCGCGTCAGCCACTTCGACGGGATTTCTCTGTGAACATTCCGATTTAGGTGCATCCTTCACAACACGGCCGACGCTCGTGGCAGCGAGCTTTACGACGTTCTTACACGCATCATGCATTTGCGACCAAATTTTGCCCATCTGTAAACTCGTCCAAAGAGAGTAATCGCGCGTCTCGCGACGTTTGCCGTCATCGTTTATATTGTCACTCCTCGTTTGTGACCTACGAAAAATTCACAGAAACTTTAGCCCTTTTTTTTTTACAACGCTTTTATTACTTTTATTAAAAAAAAAATCGATTTTGGATTGATTAATAATGAGAAAAAAATGCAACAGAGATTTGTTACACTTTATACACAGCAAATTCAAAATATACAACAGAAATAATTGTTATTAACGTTTTGAAAATATTTTAACGGTATCAGTCGGGCTTGCGGAGCGAGTCAGATTATTAAACTCCAAAATGTTATTTTACGTAAAAAATAATAATAAAAACATTATTATGAATATATAAATGTTACATAAAATAAAAAATAGTTAGCAAGATTTGGAAATATACGAGACCAAAGCAATGTAGACGAGAAAAAAAATGGAGAATTCTATTTATCGGAAATAGATGTATGCTGATACGCCAAAATCAGGTGGGGACTAACGTTGCCACGACCATTTCCAGGCTCTCGCGCTTCCTTATCTCCGAGCTTTCGCGCAATTGGACACGAATCGCCTCTTTCGATTCATATCTGTTAGACATAGTCGACGTTAGGTAACAACGAGAGAATGAGATATATAGAGGGAAGGAGAGAGAGGAAAAGCGGCGCGGTTCCTTTATCATGCGGCCATATCTCATTCAAATCGACTCTCACCTGGAATCATGTTTTCCTTTGAAATCCATCCTCGCGCGTGTACCGGCGTCTATGGTCGCGATTCTTCTCTTCCATTTGTAATCCAATTGTTGGGCGTCAGTTTCAATGGAGTCCCGTTTCCACTCTGAATCCACTCCGCGGGCAAATTCGCCTTTTTCCTCGCTGGGACGCTGGTAGGTACGCGACGGAGCCGCGACAACGCGGTCTGCGCAACGCCGTCGCCCAATACAGTCGTCTCTCCGCGCGCGAACATCCCACGTGTCAGCGCCTTTCAGCAGATCTGATTTATACGACCGATCCGCGCCGACTCTCTCCACCACCGTTGCCGTCGTCGTCGTTGTTTGCCACCCGCGCTTCCCGGGACGCGTATCAATTTCGCACCTCGGCGCATCCGCGGGGCGCGAATCGCGAAGATCGGCAACGCTTCCATCGGATTCGGCGAATACGCTTGTCTTCGAAGCCACGCGTTTCCGGGTCGTGCTCGTTGAACTTCTTTTCTTCCCGTCGCAATCCGTGCACCGTACGACCCCATCATCTGGAGAATATTCATCGGCTTCCGTTGCGAATTCAGGCGCGATATCCACCCGAAGCTCGTCCTCTTCTCTTTGATGCTTCCTCGGAAGAGTGGAATTCTCAAACAATCTTGCCGTTCGCGACATCAGGGGACAACGGTCGCGTTGCATATTTATATCGGGGTCGCATTCGTTCGAGTCGTAGAAACATCGACATCCCTTCGCGCGGGTATATTCAGGATGAAAGCACTCGGCCGTCCAATCAGATTGCATCTCCGCAGTGAAATCGGAACTATCTGCATTGTAATCCTCTCGATCACAAATGTGATATTCCTGATGCTCGTCGTTAAAAATCGAGCAACAGTAGTTCGCGATATGTTTCCTCGCATCAACACATGTCCGCTCTGTGTTCAATATCGGATATCGTGCGCTATCAGTATTAACCGGCGTGTCATCGTGATGACAGCATCCCCTTGAATCAAGAATCTCGTTGGGCATATAAAACGACTGCGTATTATTTTCTACGTGTAATTCACGTTCTTTGTTTAATATATTTTCTAATTTTTTTGATGCGTTGACAGTCGTATTGACATTCTTATTTAATATGTTATTCATTGATTTTCTCGAATAATTTCTAGATTTGCGTTTTGATCTCCGAGTTTTTTTCATCTTGCTGCAATTTTCGGCACAAAGCACAGTTAGTTCAGAATCGTCGATTATTTTCTTCATTATTTTGTTTCTCTGGCTGGGATTCCACATTGAATATCGCGCGGGTTTCCTAAAAAAGATTTACGTACATGAGGTTTTCAAAGAATTTACAAAATCTTCAATTATTTATCTTTGTCTGTTGCATTTAAAAGAAAATCCATACTTTGGTATTGTGACAAATTTCATTTCGGATACCAGATTATGCATGGAAATAACGCTGATTTTTATACCGCCGCGGCGGGAAGTGCCATAAACATCATTGCTAAGATCTATGATAACTCCTTCGGGTATCTTGCGACGTGTTTTTCTCTTACGATTCAATTTGCATCGAGATTCATTTTCGTTCCTTGAGAGAGTACCATCACTCTTGACCGTTTCCTTGCAAGATTTCTTTTGTATCGAGCTTTTGCGGCTGGAAGATACGCACGTTTCAACGCGATAATCGTTTGCGAGCTCATCAATCTTTCCCTGATCCAATTTAAAGGCGCATATTTCATTCGGAGAACCGTCTTCATAACTTTTATCCAGTGACTCGTTGTCTTCTTGCGATATGAAATCACGGACGTTATACGTTGCGTTGGAATATAAAACTGGACTATTTTCGTATTTGCGATTTTCGTTTCCACCTTGTATCAGATCTGCCGGTAGTTCGGCCATCGAGACTTCTGGTTGAATGAGCCGCTCAGCGGGGCGGCTGTAAAATCGACAAAATTACAAACGTATTACGATATTAATATGTTATAGCTGTAATATCGAATTGCGCGATAATCGGACATTTGGACGATCACACAGCGATAATTATTTGCAAAATCTGTATCACAGACTGTAGTGGAAATAGTGCGAATGATTAATGGCTCTGAATAGCGAATCGTGACAGAGGCGCGGAATTGCGAAATCGCGTGTCGACACCGCCGACGCAAACTCGTGCTTAAACGATAATTAAGTATGTAATTGTCATACACGCTAAATTAAGTAGTGATTGCCATACGCTATTGTACTATGCTGCTGCATTATTGCCGCATTATATCGTGAAATTATATTGTTCTCTCTTACGTGGGAGATGGAAACGCGTTCGCCGGCGAGTGGGCCATTGAGATGCAAATTTGAAATATATACTAGTGAATTTTGAATTTAGCGAGGTTAGTTGCCGTGATCCTGACGTCGAAAGTTTGGTTACTTGATGAGGTTTTCGGAAACAACGGAGCGAATGGGCTTTGATGCACGACGGCGACGCATGCCACGCGCGCGTTATTTCTACGTGCTATCCACATTTCGCGCTTCTCTCTCTCGCGACTTCTGGAATTTAAAATCCGCAACAGAATAATTTTTCTGCTAGAAAATAAAATAAATTGTCAAATTTAAATTTTGTCGACAAATTTTGTAACATAATGATCTTGTCTGATTAAAGCAACTAATGCGTGAGACACATGCTAAATGTGAGAAATTTGTAAAAAAAATTTACATTTAGATAGCGTACCGAGTAGTCCATTTTTAGCGACGAGCTTTAGTGTGACTCTGGCATGCAGCGAAATACATTTTTTTCGCGAATGTTGCAATTTTCCATTATTTACGTACGGTATAATCCGACGGTGCGTATCAGGTTGAAAACCGGCGTAAAATGTAATACGCGCTTTTGTAATTTGACTGTCAGTTGCAATCGACCTGCCCGCAGTGGCTATATTTGTAAAGGAACGTAATAGGCTTTATGGCGAGTGGCATGTATCTCTTTCCCGTAGCTTTGCGTAGGGTGGTACTTGATGTATTCTCTCTCTCTCTCTCTCTCTCTCTCTCTCGTATCGTCTTTCCATTCATTAAAATAGCGAAAGGTAACTTTCCTTGATCTACCCAAATCAGATGACAAGAAGATTGAAGGATGAGAAGTAAAAACCGAAAGATATAATAATGCAAAATTTGAATGCGGAACATAATGCGGAACAAAGATAATAATGCAAATTAATAATGCGAGGATAATAACATATCACGTTACCAGTCGTTTACCGCTTAAGATCGAACGACATTGTCGCCGTCACTTTGCGCCACGATTTTCCGGCCGTGCAACGAGCGACGGATTTTACGTCGTGTTACAGCTATTGCGGCTTCGCGTATGCATGCATGGTACAGACTCGTGCGCTCTGGCAGACCCAAAAAGAGCGACGCGGGCTGACGTTGAAGCGACGGGAGGACTGTCGCGCGCAGTGATGGATGTCGGCAGGCTTAAATTTTGCGAAATTCCAGGCTCACCCTGTTGCCACCGCTATTTCCAGCGGGTTTCTCACTCTTTCTCTCTTTCTCTCTTGTCCTCGCTCGTCCTCACCCTCATAACGCGGGTTAATAACGCGTGACACTGAGGAACTTTCGAAACCGCGAGATGCCATATCTGAAAATTTCTTTTTTCGCATCATCTACCACCTTAAAAAATTTGTGGAAACCATTCGTTTCCACCCTGGTATGTATTTGCAAATCTATTCGACACTAAGACAAGTTTAATTTATAGTTCGGTTGCTTTCAGGATTAGAATTGTTAAGATTGAAGATCAAGAAGATACTATCACCCCCCCCTCTCTCTCTTTCTTTCTCTCTTCTTTGTTGGCTTGGTGAAAGCCTTTGGCTATTTTTTTAGAAAACGAGGTATAAGGGATTGTATCTCCACGTCCCTCGGTAGGGATCAGCACAGTCCGCAGAATCCTCGCGTATTTCGTAAAGGTAATCCACCGGTGCCTTTCAACCTCCGAATGAGACGTCTTGAGTGTGTACCCCGTCGTCGGTTCCACCAATGATGTGGTCCTGAGACAGGCGTACGATGGATCGAAATCCCCCTATTTAGGGATAATGTACTTTCGACGATGGGCGGTGAATAACGATTGCTATGGATTTACGGGGGCCGCTAAAGTGAAAGTACATACGTGCCTTTATTACATATTTAAGCGAAGCGCGTAAAAGTTGGAACATTGAAAAAAGCTGAAACACTTTTCAAATTAGTTTCCGAGGGTTTTACGAGCGGATATCCACTATGAAATACGCGCCGCCACGGCCACAAGTACTCTCTTTCGTGTTTCGCTTTCGTTTTTGCAATAAAATATCTCGTACTCTGTATGCATGTACATGTGTGAAAGATTCATGATAGTCTATCGATCGTGTATTTTAGATTTGACGTAAAATAAAATATGCATTCTCGTGTGCATATATACATGATAATAATATACATGAATATAATATAAATTTGTGTGTTTGTTAACACATAAATACGTTTGTATCTCCGTATGCCATCAATGTCCGAAATTTCATTCGTCACAGATTTCTTCATATAGCGGATGTTATATACACCTGCAATGTACTCGCGCATGCATATGCATAAGTACGCGAAAAAACGCGAGATTTTTCTTTTTTTTAAATCGGTGCGAGGGTGCATCCGCGCGATGCGGTGCAGCCTGAGAGCTCTTGAGACACCAGACACCCTTCCGACTGCGACTGTTTGGCCACAAGGCAAATCCGCCTAAGTGGTGAGCATTATATCTCTCTCGCGCTTCAATAGCAGTTCATGCACTCTGCTATGCTGTTAGCCGGCAAAGCTGGTCCCCTTTGGCACCCAAAACGCGCGAGAAGAATCCCGACGCGACGTCGTTCACTCTTTTTCACGAGGCAATCTTTCTAGCCTAAGTGGTGAGCATTATATCTCTCTCGCGCTTCTCTCAATAGCAGTTTATGCACGCTGCTATGCTGTTAGCCGGCAAAGCTGCTCCTCTTTGGCACCCAAAACGCGAGAAGAATCCCGACGCGACGTCACTCTTTTTCACAAGGCACTCTTTCGGTCACGACTTGGCGTATCATTTTCCGTCGCACTTCACAATGGGTTTGAGAGTGTTCCCACCTGTCGAGTGACAAAACTTCTTTATGATGAGTTTGAATAATATGGAAAATGCTTCTGCGTAATAACTGCGATAAAATCGATCCATGTTTCATGATATCTTATTGTTTGTTAGTCAAATCTTGTTCATGTTTAATCAGAAAATAAGAAAAACTGTAGTATTAAAAATTATATATTTTCTTTTCTCATTTCGTTATATGTCATTTCTGTTAATATTATATCAAGATGTATACAGCGTCGCAGACGATTTCGATGTGGAAGTATGCAACAAGATCCCCTTTTAAAGTTTAGAAAGGCGTTACGCAAGAAACGGTTTACGATTGTGCGAAATACGTTTCGCGTCGCCTCGATAGAAATCCCATCAAAGTTTACGATAAAAGTTTGCGATCTTGAAATTTTTGGCCACTAGAGAGGTCGCCGCCCTTATTGCCGGGGTAATAGCGGCAGTCGGACTGCGAAAATAAAGCCCGCGACCCTCTTGGGAAATAAACCCGCGTCCCTCAACATCCCTAAGGTCCTGCAAAATACGGTCGGAAAGAAAAGATTAAACTGATCGAGCTCGTTTATACATGTGCGCGCATACACGTGCTTTAATTGTACAAATCGACAATTATAAGCATTAATTTTATTTTTATAATGTACATATATAAAAGTAATTCATGTGATAATCATAATGGATTGAGTTAAAAATAACTCAAGCGCATTATTATGTTCAATACCTGTCGTACATTGTCCGATCGCTAGAAATATATTTTGTGGAATTTTGCCGCGCGAAACAGCGAGAAATGTCAATAAATTTCTCAGGATTCAACGGGAAACTTCGGTCTACGGCAAGTTAAAATACACAGATTGCGAACTATATTTCCCACGAGCCGAAGAGCGGTATTAAAAGAACGACGAGCATTTCCAACCAGGAGATTTAGTAAATTACCGCAAAGAAGAGAATTCGACGTAGGCTGCTGTTAGAAGTGAAAGAGGGGTGGCCATCGAGACGCGTTATGGACGACGAATTATAAGAGTAGTTCAATTACGTGGGTGCACGTAAACCTCGCGACTTTCACCCCGACATGACGTACCGGCGCGTGGCGAGAGGAGAAAGGTTTCACGAGGTCGAAAGAAGGAATTTAATACAGCAATTTGAATGATGCGGTGCATGGCGGAGAGGATAGCAGCAAGGACGAGCAAAACGGAAGGAGAAAACGGTTTGAGGGATGCGATAAGCTGCGGACAGGGTTGAGAGATAGATAATCAAGGCCAGACTGGAGGTGAACCAGACATGTTAACCAATCAATCGTGTTGGTACCATATATATCGACGGCGTTGCGCGTCGACGGATTCGAGGTCTGTATAAAGGCCGTAGAGGGTTCGGTGCAACGCATCGGAAGGCCGAAAGGGGGTAGCCTGGTTCGAGGGGTTGGCCTTGGTAGTGGGGTATGGTCTGGTAGAGCTCGAGTAATTACCTAGACCCGATCTAGCGACAGTCCTCCGAGCGTAATCACCAACGCGTGCTGCTATTAGGCGCGCACGTGATCGATGTGTCCGCTGGAAAACCGGCTGCTCGCCAGGTCTAGATTTTATCAAGAGGAGAAGAGACCTGTGGCGAGTCTATCCGCGCGAATTTCTCCATCATTCGCGTTTGAGGCTAGACTCTGCGATAGAATATCGTGAATAAATTTTGCTGTTTCTAGACAAACTTTGAATATATTCGCAGCCTTTCATATGACTCTCTATAATGTTTGAGGATAAATTATTAATAGTTATTAAATCCCTTGTAAGCTCTTTTCAGCTCGTTATAACGAGCATATTATAGGGTAGTTTCTCTGGAAAATTATTAAAAAAATTATTCTTTCTCTCTTGGAATATCAGAGGAATTATTATATTCTATTCGTTACGAGGTACGCGATCAAATCTAAATTGCTCCCACCGGAAACTGGAGCGCGCCTGTTGTTTTTTGCAGTACTAAAACTCCTGGGTTATTATTTGCGATTATTTGCTTAAACGCTTTCGATGCTTTCCAATCCGTGGAACATTCGCCGATCTATGATGAAGATTAAATATATTTATTCAATCAGTTTGCGGCCCGGGGGGGGGGGGGGTACGGTACATCTGGCACTCGGAGCGATACAACGTTTGTGCCGGTTCCTGAGGGCGACTCATTCACAGAGATGCAATTTGGCAGTTTTTTTCCAATTGCACGTCGTGCGATCCGCTGCCCGCGGACATTAAATAAAATTCAATTTTCCACGTGGGGGCCATTTCGCGAGAGCTCCATTTTTGTGCGCAACTGATTTTATAAATCATGCGAGTTGTAAGTACTAAAATTAAATGAACGATTATTTAATTTCATCGTCCCATTGAGAGACGTGAATCCTTGCATTAATTATAATTACCGCTTTTCAGGAAACGATTAAATAGTGCGCTACTGTCGGAATCCTATTGAAGAATGTTCCCCCTTGACGATAACGCTAGAAATGCCCAGTGGCCTGACCCAGTTCATCGCCCTCGCGATGAACCTGTTTTGTCGCCACCTCCGGTGACAAATGAAATCCCCTGAAATTTAATACCGCTTGTGTGGCGCCGGCGCTATTACATTTCATAGATCGCACCGCGACGGTCCGGTCGTACGTCCCAGCAGGTTTTCTTGTCCCTGTTAAGAAGAAGCTATTGCCAGGATTGTACAACAGGATTACGAGGACGTGGTCGTTGCGCGCGCGCGCCTGACCAGAAATTTATACCGATGCTTCTTGCGACGTGTGTTGGCGTGTACAAAGAGGCTTCAGTTGTTTCAATTCGCAAAAACTTTCTGATAATAAAGCACCCGGGCGCATGGCACAGCGGTCCTTTACTTCATAAATAACGCTATTAATTTACTCCGTTGAGGCGAGTAGGCGAGCGAGCGCGACCCGAAGAGACTCCACGAATGCTTTAAAACTAATAAGTCCCCCAGCGGGATTTACGCGGCAGAGGAGCGCGGGCGATTTTCTCGATCGGTCACTTAATTGCGATCTTGAACCGTTTAAACTATCTCTAATTGAATTTCGCGATAATGACTGAATATCGCCAGGTAGGAACTCATAAAACTGTCCGCGTAGCAATAAAGAGTCGCGGCATCGTCCTCCCCCATCTATCTAGTGCGATCTAGCCGTCGCCACCCGGCCTCCCGAAGAGAGACGGGCTCGACTCTGCCGAATGCGAGTAAAAAAAAAAGGGTGAGCTCTTCTCGGAATCTCGCGACGTGGGCGAGCCAGTCCGATCGGGTTTCTGAAAGCTTTCTACTCGAAGGGAATCGGGGTACATGCGGACCCGATAAAGTAGGTATCCACCTACTCGCTCGCTTTCGACATCCGCGGGATTTCCACAGGATTTCATTATGGCGCCGGTTCTCGCTTGGTCGCCATGGTGACTATATACTTCGGGTGGGTAATACGCCGTCACCCTGTCTTCTTTAGTTTTCCTAAAAGGTAGAAGGTTCTCGGTGACAAAACGATGCGGACACGTCAGCGTCGACAAGAGGTAGGTAAGGGTGTAGGTTTACCATTGCGATATGGCGCAATGGTATGCAGCTTAGACTTTCGATGGCTCTATAATATATATTAAACAGAGTAACCAACTATATCAGGATCGCCCCTTGATGTAATGGAAAAAGAAAGGGACGTTTCGCAGGAAATAGACTTTTTACAAACGTTTAATGCATAAAATGTAAAATGTACAGATTTATTTTTGTGCACTACGTTCGCGTTCTCGCGTTCGTAACTGTCTCTATTTTTTTTTTTAACATTTTGCGACTAGCAGCGGTGCATTCAATTGTCAGTAGCAGATCTTTCAAAATAAATCTACAATATATTCTTACAAAAACGTTTAATAACGCAATGGTTGATTACCGTTGTTTTAGACATTGCAAACAATATGTTCTCAAATACCAATTTTTGAAAAGATTTTGAGAGAAAGATTAGCACAAAAATATAAATAAAACAATTAGCATAATTGATGTATATTTCATACACATTTCTACACAGAGGATTTTTCAACAACTCGTGGATTTTCAAAGATAGAATAGTTCAAAAACCCAAATTTATCAGAAAAAATATATTTGTATAGCAAACATATTATTTGAGCATACTTGTGTGCGTGAGCGGATAATAGGTTTATAATCGATCAGTTCTACCTTCATGGCGTCTCTCTTCGTTTTCCGATATCGAGGAACGATTTCCAGAGAACAGCAGCCTTGGATTCCACTTCCACGCGCCATTCGACTCTGCAATTTTGCTTTTCCACGCGATTGCCTTTTTTATTTTTCTCGAGTCCGTAATTACGCGGACCGCGTCGAGCGCGTCGACGAAGAGAAAGAGAGACAGAGAGAGAGAGAGAGAGAGAAAGCGAAACAGTTTCGGCGATGCTGCGTCGCGAGCATCTCGTGCCGTCCCCGACGCCGCGCCGCGAGCTTATCCGCTGACCGTGCCAAAGCGAACGATAAAGAATAATCATTTGAATAGAACCGTACGGATGAAGGGGCAAATTTAATATGCAAATGGCGGGGGCATTACGTCTCTTTTATTCTACTCCGGCCGAGCGAGAAGAGATGCCCGGATGGCGCTCTTTGCAGATGAAGGAAGAGACGAAGGGAAGGAAGTAGACGGCGACGGCGGAGGCAGAGGTACGAAGAAAAAGGGGAAGAAGATGAACAGACCGGTCGGGAGACGAGGCGGGAGAGGGACTGGAAGACGGTGCATGGTTGAGAGAAAAGAGAGAATGAGAAAGAGATGAAGAAGCGCGGACCGAACGAGACGGTCTAAGTAGTTTTGCATATCTGCTTCATTACTCTGAATAACGCGAAGAAACTCTCCTTACACCTGGTCGCCCCTCCACTTCGCCTCGTTCACCCCTTTCCGCCCCGCGCTTATATAGTGCGTGCTAATGACCACGTCTTTTTTCGTTGTCCTAATTATGCCGGTTACCAATCTTGCGTTTGAAGAAACAGAGGGAAAGAAAGATGTACATTTACACCGACATAAGACGATTAATCTGCACTTCTGTTAATTTAATTACGTATCTTGTAGTAATTTTATGTACATCGAATAATTCTCCCGAGGTGTTAACGCAATGGAATGATTATGAGGCAATGAACTTCAGAGTTATTATGCGCAGAAAGACGTACTCGACGATTTTTAACGAGATTTATTTTAATGGCGGTTGCGCGTTATTAAAAGTTTTGTAATTCTTTTAATCTCACAAAACGCGGTTTCGTATCATCGTCTGCCCGCTATATAACGTACTGGAAGCGATTAAAGCGTACATTATTATGTGCCTTCGTTGCAGACGTGTCGATATTACGGGGCGTTTTCCATTTTCGCGTCAATCATACCGCATGCAAATTCCAAAAAATCCAGGTTTCACCAATTCATGAAATTGTCGTTGCAATCAAAGTATATTCGCTTTATATATAAATATGATATTTTTATTCGACAAATCATTGTTCGATGAGACGAATTGCAAAAATGTGACGCAAATTCTGCTATCATGTCCATACATCACGCAGAAATTAATGCGCGTCTTGCTTTCGACGAACGTCCGTTGATACATTTCCTCGGAGTTCGTAGCCCGGAGGTGAACCACGGGAATCGAGGAATTTGGGAACAAAGGTTACTGCCGGCGATGAGAGAGGCAACGAAGCTCGGGGGCGAAGAACCGGAAGTTCCCGTCCCCGTTCACGCCCGCGCGTCTCTTTTGTCGTAAACCCGCCGTCGACGACCGGGGGGCGACGTAGCACCTCGATCGGACGTTTTTGACATCCCACGCGTACATAGCAGCACTTACTAGATGAGATCAAACTGCGATGGCGATAAAAGCAAATGGCACGGTCGGGAGAAATTCCGGGGAAGCGGATTGTAAACGAACTCGGCGATTCAGTTGGCGAACAATCTGAATTTTTGCTCCCGCAGAGTATCGTCGCGAACTTATTGAGATCGATAAACATTATTGTTTTATTTGAGAAACTGCATATACGACAATTAAATAATGAAACCTTTTAAATAATAGACTCAAGGCTAGCGTTAATTAAATGTTTGATTGTTACAGAATTATAAATAAAACTCATCTTTCTGTACTAATTCCTAAAATCCCGTAAAAATACAAATAAAAAACTTATAAGGATAAGAAATTTTGTTTGTATGTACATACGTATCGGTTTACTTGGTCTTAACGGGAAAACATTTAAGAGCTGACTATATAATGTAAAAGGGAAGAGCATTCTTTTTCGGACGGTAAGTCCGAAGTAGATTTTGCGGTTTAGGAATAATGTTTTACAAATTATCTTCCCTTCTCGCGAACTTCTCCCCGAGCCCTTCGTTCCGGTCCAAGTCTAATGTAATCAAGGGTCACAGACCCGCACGAAAGCGGGAGCTACTTTCGGAACGGTCGCTCACCGCCATTGCCCATGTCGGGTTGGGTATAAGTCACTTTGCCGATACTTTGATCCGTTCCACGCGTAACGAAGTTACGAAGAGCAAAACGTGCGGCCCGCTGTTAAACCGCGCGGTCAGCGGGCACGCCGATGGGATCCTGCGAACGCGACTCGTTGCACTCTCCATCGACGCGATCGCGCGGATTTTTATGTGCATGAAAAAAATTGAAAACCAATCGAGGACTCGGATCAAAAACGACAAAATTTTAAAAATGTACAACGTCTGTCCTCCTACACGCAAATACTCAGACTGGCGAATCGCTTTTCACGAGTACGAGTTTTTTGATCACTTCAAAGTTGAATTTTCGTTAAAAACTCCAATATGGAGTTGTTCAGTCATCTTTATTAAATATTTTTGCAATTAGTTCCTAAATTAATCTATCCAAGTGAAAATCTATTCAAAATTAAATAAAAAATAGTTATATATTATTATTAAATATTATTATTATTAAATTCCTTCACTTTTAATCGCCACATACATTAAAAACTTATAAAACTCAAATTTATTGAAAAAAATTAAACTTTGTGCTAAGGAAATCTACAAAATTTTTTCCTATGCTTTATCTCATATATATTTTTAATGAAATAAACGTTCATGGCGTCTGTACATTTGCGTTTGATTAACATCATTTTTAAATAATCCGTTGGCCGGTCTATTTTCGATCGATAGACCGAGTTAAATTCTCAACGTTTCAATCTTTCATTATCAACAAGTTATTTTTATTGGAATATCGTTCGCATTTCAGATGCAGGTTTATCCGCTCGTTCTCGAACGTTAAACGTTCGGTCGTGTTCCAAGTGCGCTATCGGCGCTCCACTCGCTCGGGGCAGTCGGCAACGACCGTTGTCGAGTTGCGAGTTTATTGAGCCATATCGAGGGGGTGCGAGATCGAGGGACGAGTCTCTCCGTTGTGTGGACGCAGCCGGGTATCACGTAACGCCCGAAACTTTACGAGGATCTAACGGGCGAGCGATACGGTGCCCCCCAGGTATCCGTCGCGAATTTACGAGGCACGTCGAGCTAGCCGAAACCCGCGCGGTCGATTTCGCGCTCGCACGTCCGTTCGCCGTTGGCTGGGAACCCGAACACTTGCATTGGCAAGGCCGCGGCGCGGCGCGCGCACGCCCGGCATTATACCAGAAATAAAACCGGCGATTTCCGATTTCGTGCCATGGCAGAACGCGGACGACGTGCTTCGATGGTAACCACTCATCCCGTTTACTTCAATGCTCCATTTTTCCTTGCGATCGGTGATTACCTCTCGAGCGAAAGGATCCCCGGTCTGAATATACGGACAAGGGGCCGTACGGTACGAGAGCGGACCGGCTTAAGAATTCAGAGGATTTCATGATGTCCTTTTGACGAAACCTGGAACGAATGTATTATTCGCGACTGGGGTCGCCTGTGATTTTACGTGGAGATTTTCAACGGAGAAAAAAAATCTCGTCGTGTAATATGTATTATTGAAGATAACGTGAAATCGTCCAGCAGTATTTGGCCTCACTGAGCTTTATGAAATTTATTTCCACTCTGTGAGCGCGCGCTTCGAAGGGTGGAAGCGATTCAGGCGGTCAAGAGAGATTGAAGACTAAACCTTAAATGATAGTTCAAGAGAGGCACGCAAAAATACTATCTTAGGTAATTTGTGTGGGAGACGGCGAGTGTGCCGCGTTTCCTCCCTCTTGCTCTCGCTCTTACAATTCCTCGTTGCCGCCTCCGCCCGTTCGTTCCGCTTTTTTCTCCTTTCGCGTACCACTCGATCCTTCCCGTGCTCCCGGCAGTCCTTGTCCCTTGCGCAAAGTCTCCCGTGCCTCGCCTCCTTCGTCGAGTATAACTTACAGACCCCATTAAATGCCAGGAGCAGGTTTAAACCCGACGAGCCCTTTTGTACCAGGGTGTAAAGATTTCGAGGCCCGCCAGAACGAGAGCTCGTGTCGCGAGCGTGCCGCACCCTCTCGTAACTCCGGCCACCCCTTTTGTATCTATCTATCCCCCCGTACGAAATTTTGACAGCCGGCTGCTTGCGCGCGAGGGCGCCCGGCGCGGCGCGTCTTTCGTCGTCCTACCTCGTCGACCCCAAGGGTTCTCCCGCAATTCGTCTCGTAACTCTTCAGAAACCGCGTTGTAATCAAACTGCTTAACGCACTCCGCAGTCTCCGCTCACCGCTCGAGGAATCTGCGTTAGGCGTGTGACGTTACGATTGTTCCGCGGTAATGGGGTTCATTGTGCTCTAAGTGAATTAATTAGATGGCAAGTCGTCAGGACGGATTGCGGAAAGCCATGGATGACTGAGTCATCGCTAACCCGCCGTGACGCAGGATGTAAAACGATCCCCCATTTTCCTGTCCCTGTTTCGCCGCAAAACGCCTCTACCAATGGTTCCGTATTGCTCCAGCAAACTGTACGGATTTCGCTCGGCTGTCGCGCTCGAAATTGCAATCGTATCGGTTCATCCATATTTAAATTCAGCGCGTAGATTTTTGCCGCCGGCGAAATCCTATTATCGGCTAACAAAGCTGGCGCCTTATATCGGCGCAAGTGACATCCATTTCCGCATACTATTTAAACGTGGGATGAATTAAATTGAACGCCTATATAAATCCTTAGAATCCCTGATGTGTGTACCGGCTCCGGGCCGCAGATGTTCCTTCAGCGATTGTCCCCATAAAAAAGGCTCCCCATAGTCGTGGGCGATAAAGCAGGCGGTCGAATGGAAATTGAAAAGTGTAAAGCGGCCCGACATTCGTCGTTATTTCGCTCGTTCGGACTTTGACGGTTTGAAATCGTCTTTTTCAGAAAGACACGAAATGGATTGATTGTTTGGCGTTTGAGGCAATTTTTTTATTCTCCTATTTCTTTTCGGCTTTTAGCTTTTATTACTATATGGATAAAATTCATTTCCGCGCCACCTGTATTATAGTACTTCTCATCTTTCTCAACGACATCTTGGTCAGCTTGTACCTCATCGTTGTCAATTTGCAGAGCTACGATTTTTGGGTGCAGCCGGAGGAAAGTTTAGAAGATGGGGGGGGGGGATAAAAAATATTGATCTTGTAACACATGTCTCGTAAGGGTTAGCCTACATTCCCGAGGTTTGTCAACTCTCCGTCCTAAATCAACAGAGGCCGACGCCTTGCCTTTCGGGGCTCTGTTGACACCGTCTTTTGCCCCCGTTTACGTCACGTTTACGACGCTTCCCGGCAACGTACGCCTCGTCGAACAATCTCCGCCGGCGACGGGGGGCGAAGGCGAATTCCTTACTCGCATGAAAGTCGATTGCGTGCCGCTGAAATGCGCCGATAGAACGTCGAACGTTGGTCGGAGTTTCTAAAGAAACTTATTTTTCCATCTAAACGTTTTCACACGCTCGACAGCCGACGGCAGACGTTCGCTTCCAGTCTACGTGCGTTTCCTCGGTTCGCTCGATGAGAAAGCGAATATTTGCATTAACGCGCGCTTCCCATCTCGGAATTTTCGAGTCTTCGCAAACATTCGTGTCCTGCATTTTTTAAAACCGATTTTTGCGATTTTCGATAATAACGGCAAGTCATGACGCGTTTAATACCTTTCGCGAACGATGCACCGTGAATTCGACGCGAATACCTACGTTCGAATGAAAGCAAAGTCATAGTTAATGTTTAAAAAAATGCGAGGAACAGGCTGCTGCCGGACAATGATGGATGTTGATGCCTCACAGCGGCACCAGTTAGGCCCGCTTTACACGCTTTAGCGACGCACAATGTATGGTTGTCTAACCAGTTAATCAATTTCACATCCTGTACGGCTATTTTAGCCGTATACACGTCCATCCGTTTGCATTGCGAGGACAATGAGAGTCGTGCCGTGTAATGGGACGACGGGTTCGGCCACTGGCTTGTAAATCATAGGGTTTTACTACTTAACGACGGTTCGGTGCATCGCGCAAAGTACAATTGCGTCTTGTCTCATGATTATGTCGTATTTAAAAGAACATTACAAAGCACGCTGATTTGATTGAAATGTTGACAAGAAGAAAGATCCTCTGCAGCAAGTAAATTTTTTGATCGACTTCTCGAATTCTCGTTCGTAACTGAAGCGCATATAATTTGCCGATTTTTTAAATGTAATCGCGCGCCGTATTTTTTATTGTGTTTCTTTTTCATGAGCTACATGTGTATCATGCGCAACACGGTTTAACGAGAATCGACTGAACGGTTCACGTCGTTTGTATCAACCGAAGGGGGCGCATGCGTTCACGCTCACGGTCTCGCACGCGTATATGTTACACGCATGCGGGATTAATTTTTGCTGCTGACAGACCACTGACAGCACGTCTAGAGCCACTTGAGACGTGCTTATTCGCACCTTCATTAAGTGCATGCCTTCTTTTTAAACCGGCGGCGACTCTTTTTTTCTGCTTCTCGCGCAGGCAATTTTTCTTAAGCCTTGTCTGAGGAGACCAACCATCTTTGACTTTGAACTCACACGTCGTATGTAGATTACATCGTGGCCATGCTATCCATTTCGCAAACGATGCAAAAATTAGAAATATCACGTAGTTGAATTACCATCAATGTGATTTTACGAAAAAAAAACTCTTTGATCTTTGTATAATTGATGTAAACCTGTCGGTTCAAACTTTATCCCAATCTCCCCTTCAATTTATCTTCTCATCAATATTCATTAAACACTATTCTCCAACGTCCTCTATTCTCCTATATTACAAATCGTATACCTGAAACATACTCGCGCAACTATTCGCGAATAATTAGAGCGAACGAAGAATTAAAGACGGCGTAGTTAAAGGAACATCACAGAGAGATCGACCGTCACGTCGCGTAAACGTGCTTTCCGCATTCGAGAATTGGCGAATTTCATTAAACCTATACTTTAACTCAAACTACAGCCACGCTGATTAGTTTTCCGTCGAATCAGGCGCGACGGCGATCCTCAACCCGGTCAACCGACCAACATCTGAAGCTCCCTTAACGTCAAGAGCAGAGGGAATCCCCGCGCGTTATCCGCGTACACCGCGTACTTTCGAATACGTCTAATATTAATGAGAAATTGTAGGAAATCGACTATACACGGCCGCGGTTTACTTAATCTCCTTAAGATCAGACGCCGCGATCAAATATTTACCGGGCGGGGATAATGGTGTCCTGCGCTGGCATTGTTTCGTCGTTGCGGTAGCCCGCGATGAGCGTATAGCTATATAATTAATAAAAGCAATGACGGTAAAGGAACAAAATGCCGAGGTAAGGGTGCAGGTTCACCGTGATGACGGGGGGTACGGGCGGCGAGAGGACGCCCCCGGAAATGAGCATTTGCACGCTCGGCGGAGAGAGAGAGAGGCGCGGCTCTGAAAGAAATTGAATCCTTCGGCGAAATCACCTGTTAGGGTCGCTGTGAAAAGGACCTTGTCCTACGGTACCGTCTTCAAAGGCAAGCGAGAAGAAAGGAAGAATCCTCGCGCTTTTCTCGCGTCAAATTGGCACCCCCTGTCCACCGCTCGCCCTCCGCCATACCTTTCACCATATTCTTTCTCTATGGCGTTGCACCTTGTAAAGAAAGCTACCCGGAGCTCGATAATTAATCTGGTCGGATTATCACGGCGTCGCGTGTGCAGAATTAACGCTAAATCGATCCGGTGGCCGCTTATAACTGCGCGGTTTCTTCCTCTTCTTCTTCTTCTTTTTTCTTTCTATTTTATAAGATATATGTATAGTCTAATGTTTAAAATAATTATACTAACTTGGAAAATTATTTCCCTCAATAATGAAGAATATTTAACGGTGTTTTAATCCTCGAACATAGATTATCATGAAAAGTTTGTAAGATGGTCACAATTCATTAAATCTCTTCCTTTCTTTTTTTCTCTTTTTCATTCACTTATTCACATTCACTTATTCACTCACTCGTTTTCTTTCTCTCTGAAATGATTAAATGTAATTTTATCGCTTGAATGCGATTGAACTTGAAGCGGTCAGAACCGAATACAGAACAATCGCATTGATTTGGGACCGTCGAGAGCGATGTACGAACGCTCGATAATGAATTGTAGAATCGACCCTCGTGTGATTGCTTCACCGTTAGCGTTATGGTGCATTTTGCAGTATTTCGTCGAGTGGTACGCTCCTGCACGTCGAACTCCCTTTGGAGAAATTTCTAGCGAACGTCCAATATATACCGACGCGGGGCTGGTGTGTTCGGCCGGGCTATACGATATAATGGCCGCAAGCAAATTCCAAATTGTGACATCCCCGAGCGCGTGTAGTGTCACGTGTCACATGTCAGAGATAACCGACGGACTCGTTATCATATCTACGGGTCGTGTCGGTACGAAATCGACGACACGCCGCGCGACCACTCGGATCTATCCAAATACCGTAACGGGACGATGGGATGCGCTAACGACTAACGACCACGGCACGAAATTAATGATGCTCGTCTAAACTATCGAATAACAGTACTTAGGATCTCATTACCCGAAGTGTACCATTACGGCGCGGTAGGTTAACGAAGGGCGCCACAGATCATCTGTCTTCCGTTACGTTATCATCGCGTTGTTGTATCTCCCATTGCGTAAATCTCAACGTTACTCCTGGAGAGATGCGTAAACAGTCTCTCGTTTCTCGTTACACGATCGCGAGTGTTTTCACTGATACACGTCGGCGGGATGTAGATGTAGGTACATCTCGAAGAGGAAACCCTGGTCCCCCCGAGTAATAAATTTGTAAATCAGCAAGTTGCTGGGGAATTAACTGGAAGTTTCGTTAAATTTTTCACCCTGGCCGACGCGCGATGTCGACCCGCTGTCAAAGCCGGAACAATTTTTCTGCCCGCCCGTCCGACGGGGTCTCGTATATTCGGAGTGCGAGTGCGATAAAATTTAAAATATACGACGACACCGTCGCCGCCGCCGCCGCTGCGAAGTGGCTTTAAATTTCCGTTATATGTGCCCGCCCAGGTATTTCGAGTTATGGACTCCTTTCTGATCCGCCTTACGCCTGCCATTTTTAACTCACCTTCGTCATCCCTTCTGGGTAGAGGGTGTAACGCTCTTTTAATATGCGTTCATGTATAAACATAATGTTATGCGCGATAATATCGTTAAAGACGGTATCGATCTTACGCGAGTTGTGAACGTCTACAGCATTTATTAACTATGGGCTCGGCATGTGTCATCATATGAAAATAAATTTCTATTTTAGATTGGAAAAATAATTATATAGCCTAGTTTTGTATTGCAAAAGAAATACTTCGCTCTCTAACTGAAAATATTAGTCGTTTACAGACTTTTAACAAAGTATTTAATTTTAATTAATTCTAACATATCTAGCGAACATCAATTTGGTTTAATGGCGTATTGAATAAGCGACGGCTTTACTTTCAGTTGAAAGTATAAACGCGTACATCCAGCTAAATATAAATCAGAGTAATTCCATGACATTCCCAGGGATTCGATCTGCAATTAAACTTGTTCCGGGAAAACTCGTTAATGTGCCATGCGCTTTATCGTTAGTTACGATGATTAAATCAAATAATTTCTATTGCTCGGATATAATATCTGATTATTATTTCGTTCTGTTAAAATATATATGTATAACATATTATGTACACATATATAATATACTCCATAAAAATTCTATATATTTAATAAAATATTAAATGGAAAATAAGAAAAATCAGTTTTACAATTATAACGTAATTAATTCCTTGTGAACAAATCACATTATTAATGGCAATTTTTATTTATAAAATTCCAATAACAAAAGCTTTTCGATATTATGCAATGAATCTGCGCTGATGATCGAAAAAAGTAAACACGTCCTAACGAGCTGACGAATTTTATCAATTAAACAAAAATGACGACATTTGTGTGAGTATTTGCATGTGTTGGAGCGCCACAAGCAGTCGTCTGAATCGGTTTAGTATCGAATTCGTTACTATCACAGGCAACCGCGTTAGTCGAACAAAATTTCTAATTAATCCCGGAATAAACAAAATGCTTCGCCGTTTCGCATATATGCGTTAGCCTGAATTAACGATCAAAGTTAGAGGTGCGACGATTCGTATACATGACAGAAATTAAAATCGACGGCCCGTAATCACGAAGGAATAAACTTGTAACTTATAAAAATTCTCAATATTGTCGAACCAAAACGCCATATTCAATATTTCGATAATTTAAGCGCTAATTCCGATAATTCCGAAAATTTTTCGTCACCGAGGTTCGCGTTAGTCAACAGTCCTCTGTCCATGTTTTGATATATGAGATTAGATTCATCTATATCTAGTTTAGCCACGCGATCACTAGCGATTGTGGCTGTTTACATCAATAACGGGTAACGTTAATGCGAATAACATCAATAACAACACGCTCGATTGCAACAGGGGGGAATCAGTTTCGCACAAGCCTCTCGCAGATCGGACAAACCGCGACTCGCTTTGTTCGCGATTTATCGATGGGTCCGGTACAAATGGGGTCGTAGCTATCGCGCTATTCTACGCACGATGTGGTGCGACAGCACGTTCAAAAGCGTCATTTCGATTTCACACCGTCGATTTCAACAGGCGAAACGATCGCTAGACCGTGCTCGCGTTACAATGTGCCCAGTTCACTGTTTACTGACGTTCGTATAAGAGCAGGTAGATAGCGTTTGAAGGGCCGGGGAAACTCGTCAACTTGGTTTTGTTCGACTAACGAATTCGAAAAACGATGAGTGAGTCGCGAATGGGAAAAAAAATCTGTCGTCGTGTCGATGAAAAATCAGAACCTTTCTCTGCTTCGTAAACTTTTCATCAGTTTCATGTTTCTCGAGTTTTTGGGTTCTAACGTCCGCGAATCACGCGGAGTATACTGTTTTTTTTAATTAGAAATGATCGAAGAACGTTTTGCGAAAGAAATTCAGCGAATTAGATTCCCGATAAATACGTTCGAGCACTCGTCGCTGATGTCACTGTAATCCGTGCGAGCGGTAATCAGCAACGGGGTTGTAAATAGTAAAAAGGGATGCCTGCCTCTCTCTCTCTCTCTCTTTCATAACACATGTTTTCCTTTAATGGCACCAACGTATATACGTACGTATATACACCCGATGGAGGGAAAGAGGGGGTCGTGTGGTGCATTATGCGCCCTCATTGTACTCTCGTCTCTTCTCCCTTCCACTATGCCCCACGAATAATCCTCGCAACAGCGTAACCCCATTAATAAAGCGCTATAAATATTCATCCGTTTGGTGATTTACCGGTTGTCCGCGGATATATGGTAAAAAAGTGTTCTTTGCGAAAAATTTTAATGCCGCCTCCTGCGGCGGCCATTATGGCTGACCCGGACTTCTTTCCGCTTAGCCGATATATTTTACTTTCGCGGGGGCAAAAATTAAAAGGGGGTAGAGCGTATCTACTCTCTTACTCCACGAGTACGGTCGAAGTATACGTACAGTATATACTTGTATATGAGCAGGGCGCGTTCCTTTTAATAACGGCGTCTGCGACGTAATAAGGCATTTTAGGCACCTGAAACAGTATTTTCGGCTCTAATATTCTTCGCGAGCCAATTTCGTCTTGGGTTTACGTAGCTAAAAGATCCTCTTAAATCTTAATTATAAGCCACGATAATACTGCTGGGTTTTTTAATACGACCGACGTCCTCAGGTTATAAAGTAAACCTCCGATATATCACGAAAAATTTGCCTAGAATTTATCTTTCAAAATGACTCTTAGGTTGGAATAAATTTATTTATACAACTCTCAAATGAGAGAGAAAATATATCAATTACAACATTTATCTTTCTGTTACATTGATATTTCCTATACAGCGAAACTGATATTTTATACAGGAAATTTGTTGTTAAATTTAATTTATTATTTTGCGTTAAAAATTAAATTAATTTTTTTACTTTAAATGTTAAAAAATATTCTCTTGGAAGTAACAGTTAAGAAAGTGGAAACTAAACTATTTTTTTTTTTACCTAAACTTTAATTATACAGTTCTTTTTTATACAGTGTTTAACAGGCGAGCTTATCGTTTTTGGTCGGCACGGAGTTAGCTTCATTATCTCACTTAATGACGCCTTTAATATCAAACGCTCGCGACATCGTCGCTACGCGAACGAGCACTATTTGTATGACTAAATTGGTTGGGCGTTGCTAAAAGGGATGTCAAGAGGAGCGAGGTGCTCGTTCGTACAAGCCACCCTCGGTGGGAAGAGGGAAACTCGGTAGGGGTCGGGCGCGCTCGCAGAAGTTGAGTTTTCTGTTATTACCGTCGTGCATCTATGAAATTGCACGTTACCTTCAAGGAAACTTTGCACGAGAATTGAGGCATTCATAAAGATATTAATAATTGACTTGCATGGCGCTCCGACATGGCTGAAGGTAGATCTTGGCGTTTGCTCGACAAATATTCGCCAAGCCGATTATCTTCTGTCTATAGAGGTCCCTTTTTTTTCGTAATATCTCTTCTTTGTTTTCAAAGATTCGTAAGATAGATCTTGGAATATTTTAAGCTCAATACGTACAGGTGCTTAGTACGTAAAAAAATTATATATAAGAAGTAAAAAAAGAGATATAATTGACATTATACTGCTCAACTAATAATGTAATAATAGTTTTCCGGTATAACGAGCGAGCTAGATCCTGAACTTACATCGGACAGCAAAACATTTATTACGGTCGGGCAAAAAGCTCTTAATCCAACGTCGCGCGCGACCAAACTCATTCGCGTGAACGGTCGGGGTGATAGGACAGGAAACGAGGACATTCAGACTAACTCTTCGTTCCGTGAGGCGAAAGCGCGGTGGTCTCGAATCTCGTTTAATATAGCAGAGACGCTGTTATAGCGCGCCGCCGCAACGTCCGTATATGTATGCGGTATACGTAGGATATGTACGAGACCCGCGAGCTGCACATACGTGAAGCACACGCGCGCGTATACGAACGAGCGCGCACGACCAATCGCTTTAGGGACGGGTCGGTCCGGACGATAACGAGCCCGCAGCAGCAAAGGAAACGGAACATCGCGGAATATGCGTGCGGAATTTTTCATGCAATCCTATAAATGGAGCGCGGCATCGGCATCCGCTACACCGCGGATCCAGAGTCCCGGGCGCTCGTGCTGCTGCCGAGGGTTGCTGGTCGACCAGTACGATCACCGCCGCGGTATAGTATACGGCGGAGTCCGCTCTTCGTGCACTGGTTGCACGTCCCATTGCGCAAATGCGCCGTTTGGATTCCCACCGACGAACGCGCGCGCGAGAGATGTATTTTATGGACGGTTATACGATATACAGGGTGCACCGGTATCGTCGAATGTAATTTCCGGGTGGGAATCTCATGATGGATTTATTAGAGCCTCGGTTTTTTCGCGATCAAGGTTGTGGCTAAATTCTCAAAACTAAACATCCAATAAAAAGTAAACCCTAAAAATTTTTAACTAGATCAGATTAAGTTGAAATTGCCGAAGGATCAAGTTCTTTCGCGAGTATAATTTACCGATCACTGACGTTGGTCTTTTAAAGCAATTATCATTTTACAAAATTTGTGTTCCAATATCTACGATCGAAATAACTGCCGGTAGTTTCAGGACACTCTATATATGGCATGTGCTTTCCCGGAAGTCCATTTTCAGTTTCGTGGATGGAGGTGTCTGGAGCGGCTGGACGTGTTTTTGGTCCCTTCGGCGTCCCGTATATTTAATTGGTTGTCGCCCTTCGGGCCACTGGGGATCGCACATACGAGATTTCGGTTGTGTCTACTCAAAGTGCTTCTCCTCTTTCAAGAGACAAGTTGCAGGAAGCAGCGTTACAGCGGAGCATGCGTATACCGACACACGGTGATACTTCGAAATATATCAGCTCAACATTATTCTATAACGACACATTTCGCTCTTCGAGTCTAATTGTAAGATACGGATCTCCAAGCCGAGCATAGCGAGCACGAGACGCTGAAGAAATACGGTTAATCACGTTTTGTCAGCTGCCTGATTTTTTCCTACTTTTCGTGCTTACGCTTGCCGTTCTTTGTGCCATACCCGTGGACCATGTAGTTAGCCGCTCATTGTTTCATCCGCGGGTTTCGCAAAAAAGTTACGGTCACTCGTCGCGACGACGTCGCGTATACGTCGAGCTGAAAAAGTTATCGTCGCCATAAAACCCGGGGGTAACTCGATTTCGTGGCTTCGTTCACGATGCAGCCACGGTGCATCCAGAATGTGAACAACTGCACAGCCCTGCCATAATTACTTGAATTTAGTTCGGGAAGGGTGTCGCTCGGATCCCGCTTTATTGGCTTGTACGCCCTTTAATCAATGCCGGCCGACCCTCGCAATAGATTCTACAGGTACAGCGATGCGCGACGTCGAAGACAACGATAGTAACTTCCGATTGCAAGGGCTGCCGACGTTCGTGGCATCTGACTGTCGATTGAAATTGCAGGGTTGCACTGAGGTTCGTAATCACCATAAGCGCAACCGCCTGCGTCTGTGGAAATTAGCAAGTCTATTAGAACACGCGCCGAGACGTACTATCGTTAAGTGATGACAATGGCTTTAATGTTTAAAGCCATGAAAATGCAAAATATAACCGCGATATTGAGAAAATTCGTTTGTGACACGATTGTTTACTCAAATTCTCTTATTAATTAAAGCTAACTTTTCTACTGATTAGTTGTTGATAAGAACCATGGTACATTGCGGTTGCCAATAGGGATCATTTAAATTTGATAGAATTTGTTCTCCATCGACTGGGAATCGATTTATCAAAGAAATCGTAGTTTTGAGCAAAGCAAAAAGAACCGAAGGCGAATTATCAAACTCGCGAATAGAACCGTCTTCTTTGATAATCCGAGAAGATCGATGACGACGGTGGCGACGTCGTAAAAAGGAATTTATCGACGTATGTCGTGACCAATAAAAACGGTTGTAAGTAATGTCTCGAGGATGCGGATAGCACGCCGCTGCCCGAGGTCTTTAATTAAGGGAACACTCGTGGCACAGTGTCGCCTTGAATTTTGCAATGCAGCTTTTCTAATTAGGAAAGTGTGTGTGATACTTTTCTAATTAAAAAAGTTTTGCGTCGCAAAACAGGTCGTCGCTCTTCTGCCATAGACTCCTTCACGTTCGTGTTTGCATCGGTGTGTAAATGTAAGCCGAGATAAGCACTTGAGAATTAATGATATCGACGAAGATGAAATCCTCGATTATATCCTTATTCGTGAGAGATTTAGCAGATAGATTATCGCGCAATTGGATATCTAAATTCCGTTATTCGTTTTTATTGCTACTTAATTGTTTCCTTCGCGGTGAACAGCGATCGATGGCAATAACGGCGAAATTAGACGTAAATCTGATGGGATTCCTTTTCAATGATACTCTAGAACAGACAACAGACTAAGATGTTCTGACGGTATTTATGGTAACGTCGTCGAAACGACCCGAAAAGGGTCCGGCGTAAGGGAAAAAGAGAGAAACGATCCGAAGTGGCATTTCGAAAGTTTCTCATTCTTGAAGCCAAAGTTTGCCTTTGAGGATGCGATGAAACGGGAGCGGACGGACGGGCGGGCGCGTCGAGGGAGTCTCCTCACCTGTCAAGTGCAACCTGTTATCGAGTTACTTAAAGCGGGCCCCCGCCCGGTAAACGTACCGTGATAAGCTCCGTGCAGTTACGTCAAAGTGAGGTATGGCGCTTGGGAAACGCGAAGTTTGCGCGTACCTATACTTTGTCGGCGTTCTCAGGTGCGCGTCGATACACGAGCACGCAAGAGCCGAAGAAGAAGTATAACCTTCGGTTTACTTCAGACGCTGATTTCCTCATTCATCCGCCCTTCTATTACAACTCGATAGAAACTCCTCTGGGATCCTAATTAAATCCACGTTGAAAGAATACCTTTCGACGTGTCAGACACACGCGGCAGCTACGCTAAATAACGCCATAATCCCTTGCTAATCTTGCAAAGTTATTCGAATTCGTATTGAACACATTAAAATATGCGTTAGATATGAATTAGTTTCGATAAACGGTTTCGTAAATAAGGTACGTTCCCTCCTGACATTCTGAACATCTCGCATATTAATGGTATCGTATAGAGCGTCGTATAATCGCGATAATTACGCAACGTCGTTTTTCCGGAATGTAAATTTCTATGGGAATGACAGTGTCTATCGGGGGCGGCGAGACAGACAGGTAGGGTTACCCGAACTATCAGGTAAATGAAGCAGGAATACGCGAGAATGGCAGCGAGCCGCCGGCGGAGAATAGTTGGCAAAGTTAGGAGGCAGTTAGATAGCTATGGCGTGACGACATTAATAACACCTTATTAGCCCTAGGCGCAGCCGCATTCCGTCTGAAGATAAATGAGATCGCGGTCGACTCGCCGCCAGGTATAGCTCGCAGTGTTATCGAGAGCAAAACCGAGAATTCCACTGTGACGCCTGCGAGGATCAGATTTTCGTGCTTTTCGAGCGCGCAGATTCTCGACGACTTTACGATGCGTCAGATAGTGTACGAAGAGATATATTATCACTTTAAAAATAAAAATAAAAATTAATTTACATCAATATATCACTGGTAAATACCCATTAATTACGTTGCAATAATTCGCGTGATCTAATGAAAAATTAATTATTATTCATAGCTTATAATTGTGCGATTAATGCATTCGCATTTTAAATTTATATTGTATGGTGCATTTTATATTTCGATGCTTTCATTATTTGATTGACTGTTTACGTGTTTTATATTGTTATATTGTCACGTATATGGACTCAATATATTATTCGAGCGGCTCCAATTAAATTCGGCGGATAAAATCGTCAGGTATGTTTTATAAATAGGATATCAAGGCTTCTGCCTAATTAATGAACAAATAAGTTTATAATTAATAAACAACAAATTAGGCAAATAAATGGTATAATTAACGTTATGGACTGTATGCTAGTATACTATACATTATATCTGTACCTTAATTAGTTAGGTTGGTGCGCACTGATCACACATCTATATATATATCTCCATCAGTGTAACCGTTTACATTTCATGTCTATAGATATATTAATTGTTTGTAGAGTGCAGAAACTGTGTTACGCGATAGTTTCTATAGCTTGCCAATTCAGGGACGAAACTGTGCACCGTCAAAGAAAACAGAACATAATTAAAAACAGAACTTTCGTAATTAAATATGCGAATCGCACTGAATTGCTCTACGGCTGAACCGCTACAAAAGCTCGATTCGTGAAACTAAATCAGATTTCGTGCGCAGTTTTATCTCGATTTAACATTCTCGATTCTCCCAAGCTTCCCTAATGCTTTCTAGAAGACCAAACGTAATTGCAGTACATCTGAAAATTTATTAGCTATATTCGTTAAAATGGTCAGATTCGTTACTGATTTCATTCGTTTATTACTGATTTATCAAAGTTCAAGTTCAATAGAGTATTTCGCAGTCACGGACATGGCGTGTTGGTCGTGACCGATACATCCGGCTGGGAAAGGCGGCGTGACGCCGCGCTGCGCTGGACGAACGGACAGAATCAAATAACGGAACGCGGTTTGTTTGCAAGCCATCCCTGAACGGCCGGCAGAAACATACAAACCATTCCCCCGATATAGATACGAGCGATTCTCCCTTCGCGCTCGCTCACCGTTCCCTACCATCAGCACCTGCCTCTCTCTCTCTCTCTCTCTCTCTCCCCCTCTCATTCTCCGCCCTCGCAATCTAGAGACTAGCAGAACACGGCAATCAGCACGAGCTGCGACAGATACGCACCCCGCATACAGATATCCGCGGTTTTATTTGGGGCTTTTGGTTAGAAGACGCACGCAAACGACCGCGCGAACACCGTATGGTCCTGCCACCGGTTACCAGCACGCCTACAACTCCCGTAGAAACTCATTTTAAGGTCGCTGGGTGTGTCGCGGGACTAATCCGACTCTTGAGTGATTTTGCAAACTGGGGAAGGAGCTAATTAAGGGTTTAGCTACGTGCGGGACGAGTCATTCGGATGGACTATTGCGTGGTCGAGGGGAATTTCGTTTTGGCTACGGACTCTCGAAAACAAGTCGGTTAAATGAAAGGCGAAACATGTACTTTCTGTACGATCGTCTGTATATAAATTCGGGATTCGTGCACACCGACGCGATATTTACTTAATACTTACTATAATATATATAATTTTGTCAAATATTATTTTAAATTAGATGATAAAAAATTTGAAAAAACAATTTAAACACATGGCTGGACATTAACGCGATCTACGTTCAGATATGGCTCATCAAAAGCAAACGTGTAATCGGCCGTTACGTTCATTGAATGAAAGAGTATAACATTTCTTTTTATCCCCATCAAGAATTAAGAGAAGTACACTCGTTAAAAAGTGATAAGTAATAATAATTATAAAGCGGCAATTTTAATGAGTCGACTCTTCGCTTAAATTATTTTGCACGATGCGAGCAAAGTAAATATGAAGGGCGGATAATGAGATCGCTGCACTTGATATTTTCTGGTGGTTCCGACACGCGTGGCTCTTGCAGTATCAAAGGTATTCTTCGCTTAAAAAAAGCCACTCCATATTGTCATCGAGCCACGGAATTCGCAGGACGACGAAACGACGTAACGAGTATAACGGAATACACATGCGCGTATATATCCGCTTGTCGCGTTAAAAAGTGTGTGCACGTCGAGAGATCCGGTGGCAATCGCGTCGGTCACAATTGCCGCGACAGTTGGCTGTTGCGAGCTCGCATCGCACCTGATTGCGAGCGACTTAATGAAGACTGGCGGAGCGCGTTTCAATTTGCACATATGACGCTCGTTTCGCCGCCGCCGCGCGCCGCGCCGCGACGACGACAAACGCGGTTGTGCGGAAGGAGTGTGGCGGTGACGAGTGCCGTCGCTGCGCACGGCTGTTTCCGCGGATGCGAAAAATATTAAATTCCCACGGGTATCTCATTTTGATCTCCGCATCTTTCCTAGCTGGAGTTGGAGACAGATTGCGAGCGAGGTATACCTTTTCAGACGCGAATATATGAGGAATGCCGCAGAAAATATCTCTATAAGATCCGTATTTTATAATCGTTACATGAATCTCGAAAATAAAAAAGCGTAACAGGTGAAATAAATCAGAATAAAGATTTACAGATGGATCAACAGTCACATTTTGATTAGAAATCAACCAAAAGTCTACGCAACTGATTGTAAAAAACGGAACAATTATTCCTTGAAACTGATGCACATTAAAACATTGTAATAGCCGACTGTTGTGGAATACTTCAATATTACATACGTAATGAGACAGTTATTGAACTTCGTGTTGTACAAATAAAATAAAAAAATAATAATTTACTCACCAGATGGTTGCTCTGTTATTTGAAGCCTTTCAATCATCTTTCTCCTCCTCTCAAAACCGTCCATTGCACTCATATAACACAACACTCGCGAAAATACGGTTAATTACGAGCGCGCGTATCACTAAAATAAGATACTTAATCGCACTTTGCATGGCACTTTTGACGCCGCACGCGACGCGCACTTCATTATTGTATGTACGTTGCGATGGAATCCGATCGAAATGCGACCGCGAAAATAATATGAAAAAAATACGAAGCTTTATGATGTGCCCGCGAATTTCATAAAATGAAATATTAAACAGCGGAGGGTTTTAAACGCAGTACGACAAATCAATGCCACACACACGAGGTTGAAAAATATTAAAATAAGAATCTAATTGCGATCGTATTAATTAAACACAATATCGTTTCAATATCATTAATATCGTACGATATGGCTCGATTATAAAGTCGCGATATATTTCGTGCAAATTTAATGAGATAGATATACGCATTATTAATAAACAGTCAATGTATCTTCTATTGTTTAAATTACTCGATCCGATCTGCATGGTATTTTCCGCTCTCAATTTAAAAGTGCAGATAATTAAATTTATATCAGTGAAAGATTCAAAGAAGTTTCGTTGCGAGATAATTTAACCGTTAAAGAAATTATTCCCCGTAGAAATACCGTGAAAAAATAATAAGTTATGATTCCCAATCCCTTCGATTCTACAAAAATAAATGGCGCAAAAATATTTCCTAGTCAATGCATTTACAATTGTTAACCACGAGGGAATTAATTAACTGCGTATGTTGATAATAATTAATTGCTCATAGAAAATAATCACGTTTAACAGCTTCTGATACTTGACGCGAAATCGCGTTTCGGGTAATAATGCGAAGATACGAAGCAGTACGCGCTATCTGTCGACTCGAGTTCCTTGAGTAAATGACAACGTACAGAGGGGCACAGTAGTCTCGCATATCAAAACAGATACCAAGGCCAAGTACACAAGCCAGTTTCATCAATATGAAATATTTCACTGTAAAATAAATATATGCTAAATATTTTGTTTCTTCTATTTTAAACCGGTTATCAATATGCTATAGATATAACATGATTTCTTTTTATTAAAATGATTAGTGTATTTCGCGTTATTAATTGCAAATTATATTTAAAACAAAAATTTAAAATTCGATGCACCGAATATATTTAAATCAAAAGCGTTGTTAAAAAAATAATTATTTTGTTGAAATTATTATTAAATTGTTAATTATAAACAAGATAATTATAGGTATTGAAGATTATTATTGCCCATGAACGTTGTAAAGTAATAATTTATCATTTACATTCTCTCTCTTTATCGTTTTAATTCCTATTTCAAATGAAATATCTGCTTGAGTGGTCGTCGTCTTAATACGTTTATGGATCTTTAATTGCGCGAGATAGTATTACTTATTCTAATAATCTAGAGTATTACGACGTATAATATCTTTTATATAGTACTTGTCTTGTCACGACTACATTTCGAGAGGTAAGGCACGGAACAGTTCGCGGTACGACCTGCCGGCTTGAGTCTCAACGAACGATTGATTCAATTGATGTGCGGCGACCTTGCGTAAACGCGGCATCGTATGGAGGGGGAAGGGAGAGGGGAGTAACGGCTATACGCAATACAAGGCCACGCGCGGTAAAATGTTATCAATTTTATAAAATAAAATCGTGTTGAATATATTCTTGATCTTTGTGTTCGAAAAGTGAGTTATCATTATCTCACATTGTGAGCTTTGTTTTGTGGACTAATTAGCGTTGTCTAAAATAACGATTAACTGCGTTCGAAAGCATTTCAAAATGGAAATATTGTATATTGTTAATATTGACGCAAAAATATGTTTCTTTTATTATGATATGTACGGTATGTACGATAAAAATGTCAGTCTTGACCAGGTATATCTAAATTCCTCTGCGTGTATCTTCGTTTTCCGCAATCGCGCTTTTCTCTAGAGAAGAGATATCCGTCAGATATATATATATATATCCTTTCTCGGAACATCTCCAGATTCGGCAAAATTGGGGAAGAGGCTTCTGCAGATTTGAAAATGAGGTGACGAGCAATTTAAAAGTTTTCCCAGGATGTCGGCGATCGTGCCAGCTAGGCGAGGCACGTAAGGGTGGTTTTTACGTTGCCGTTGCTTTCTTGAAATTCAAGACGCCGTTGTTTTCCACATTATAACACGGAATTCAAGTTACGTTTAAAAAAGCAGGATACTTTTTTCAAAATTCGAACTACAACATGTGCAGGGCCACACGTTTGGCCACTTTCTTTCCGCAAAATTCAATTCCGCAGAACCGTCGAAAGCGAGATAGAACCTGGGTAGAAGCAAGCGACTGAAAATCCGACTGTGGCACATTATATTCGATTTGTTCGCGGATTCGGAGACGAGGATTCGCCGTACCGTAATAACTGGCGAAGTGAAAAAAAATTTTTTTTTTAGAATGCTACGTCGTGGAAGATCCGTATGCACGGCACGGAAGAGAGACAAGTTCCTGGAACTTTTAATTGACTCCTTTTCGAAACTTAACAGACGTGACTTTGATCGTCCTCCTCTCATCTCTGCTGTCCCGCGATCTTCTTGGGAACTTTCAGTTTCGACAGCTACGAAGAACACTTCCTGGCGCGACGTCAGATGTTCTTATTCGGGAGATCGGCAGACAGGAAGCCAAGGAGTCAAGAAAATCGTCGACAGATCCTCGTTTACGACGATATTTGTATGCCGTCGATGCGACTTATCTTCCCGCGGGTCGTACGAGCTTGCGTTTAGCATTCGTACAATCGATGTTGCGAGCATATTATTTCTGATATACAATCTCTGATCGAAATACCTTCAATAAAATTGCTCGGTCTATTTTCCACTGTGTTATATCTGGAATTTCTTCGATTGCTCGATATCGAATAAAAGCTCTCGCTATTGTATCGGTTTATTATTTGATGGTTTGATAATTAAAAATAATTCAGCGGAAAAATAAAATAAACTTTTTTGTTACAACATTTTAGAGGGACCTAATACATCGTGATCGTGAAATTAAATTTTTACTTAATCCCTCTTTCTCATTGTTACGGTTTATTGTATATATATTACATAAACTCAAAAATATATAATATATTGTACGATTGTTTATGATTTAATATTTCGGTCTATTTTACGCTGCTTGCAATTCTATCATGTTGAATTTTTCTTTAGCAATACAGTGATATATTTATGAAAACTTTCTATTTTTGTATTTGCTTCTTTAAATACTTCAAGATCAATGTGCAGATGGTTGTGACAGTTTCTTTCTGTCGTATATTACTTCGTTGAAAATCCAATATCGTCACACATTTAAAAATAATAGAACTAAAAGAAAGATTGGCGTGACATGAATAAAACCACTGTTAAGAGAGAAAATTCTATATAGGAAAACATTGAATGAGACAAATAAAAGATATATTAAAAAATGTGAATAAAACACGAATTTTTTTTTCAATACCAAAAATTTTTGTCTGTCTATCTTTTTTTCACAATTGTCTTTCTGGCTGTATACATCTAGTATATCTACTACACGAAGCAAATTTTATGCAAAAATTGTCATTAGCATTTTTACTGGCGCAATTTATAACTCTTAAATATCTATTTCTGATCGTGAAATTGTGATCACATTGCTTCCGAGTGTATTTTTAATAATTCTAGTAAAAGCTAAAGAGAGAAAGAGATTGATTAATTGATTTGAAAGAGAGAGAGAGAGAGAGAAAGAGAGAGAGAAACGAAAAATGAAATCGGATCGATCCTACAGTGGTCGCCGGAAGGGCAATGCGGAACAAAGGAAAATCATGCCAAAGATATCCGAAATTGCGGTGAAGATATCTTCTCCGGACACATTATTATGGCACGATTCGACGTATATAGCTTTAGCGGCCACGAACGCATACGAACACGACAACGTATAACGGCACGAAAGCTGGCGCTGGCGAAATGTATACGAGCGGCTCGTGTGCATGGTCTCCCCGTACTCACGCTTGCATGTTAAGAGCATACTGCGCGAAGTCGGGCTCGTGCCACGAGCCCGTAAGGGCGTTTCGCTTTTACGCGAAAGTCGGTACCGTACCCACGCGCCTTAACCCGTATACGAGCAAGAATCGCGTTAGCAAGCTGCTTACCGGCAACTCGTGTTGAATTTGCGAGGCAAGGCGAGGGTAAGACGAGGCAAGGTAAGGCGGTTCAGCGTCGACGATAAATAGGTTCACCAAGCGGCTCCCGCGCGTGGTTGCATGGGCGGTATTGAATTTTGCTCGTAGCAACATACGTTCGCGGTTTCGCGGCGGCATCGATACACACATGCGGCAGTAAATTTGATCGGGGCCAATGACGAGTTATTGGAATACGCGGGATATCGCATTCTCTCGTCTCTCCCCTATTTGCGTAATTAAATCCGCGCGCGTTGCGCGCCGGAAATATTGTAAGTTGCTCTTTTGCCGTTGGAATATTAATTTAATTCTGCCCGCTCGCCCTCAATTATCTCCTCCGTTTCGCAACGGTCGACAACGAATGATCCCATAAAAATTAATTTCCGCGCGAGAGCACTGATTAGCGTTTTATTTCTTGCGACGACGGGACGCGTTTAAGTCCTATTGCGCAACGATGTAATGTAATGAGAATGGCGGAGATCCATGGAAGCGATAGGAGGACTCCGCGCGTGTGGAGATCGTAAGGACGTTAAGACGCTGAGAAAGAAAAAAATTGCGACATGCTAACACCGTCATGGGCGCGATAATGCCCGCTTAGGAATGATTACGTGATAGGACCGACGACCTAGCACGAGACATATATATACGCGAGCCGTATGCGTGTGAGATACTCGAGTTAAATGTAATTAAATTTCGCGTAGTTACACATGTCATAAAAACTAGAGCATGGCTTCACTATGCAGACATAAATGAAGAAAATTTTGCATAAAATTCTAAAAAATTTATTTTAAAAAAAGAACAATATTTCGAGTAATTTGTTCGTCGCAGAAGGCTCCGTGCGCTAAGCTCACAAATAATTAAATTGAAATTCGTCCTGATTAATTCGATAGCGATAAATGTTCATGACGAATTAAAAAGAATAACTCTGATAAAGCATTTGTTGCGTGCGTTGTAAGCAATAAATTTTACTTTTGGTACATTTGAATTAATATTTTCCATGACATTTATCGCAGTGTGGCTGTGAATCGAGTGGCGGGAGTGCAACCGCCAGTTTCCGACAATATTGTCATCGGAATGAGTTTCGATCGGGGAAGAGGGGACATGCATTATAACGAATTTTGATATTGAATCTACGTCCAAAGCAATAAATATTCCGCTTGTTCATTACTCGGCAATATTTTGCGTGAATAAATGATTAACGTATATATGGGAAATCCAATTCTTCTTCAATTTACATTTAGCATCGATTTGCTTTGAAACCCGATTGAGATATGGCGTTCGCCGTTACGTCCATCTTCACTTGATTCCCGTTTTCATTAGGAGCTATGTATTAATTTCGCTGATAGTAACGATCGAGTTATCCTGCGCTCGGTTATAGCACGATCCGGCGAAATAATTCGCTTATCAGGAGACGGCAACCAGAGGGGATTGGTAGACCGTCGTCGGTGCCGGTCCGCGCCGCGTCACGACGAATCTATTCGGTTGTTACAGCTGTCGAAACTATGAAATTCAATGCGGCGAATTTGCATGCTAATCCGCGCGGCATAAACCCGGCATCCGTGTACCTTGCATCCGGATGTGTCTAAGTTGTAATTCAATAAAGACGGCAGTGCCGCCGGTTGTAACGCTGTGACTCGGTTAACTCGCGTTGCTAACGACTTTAACAACGCACACACGATCAATCTCCGGCGCGCGAGCGTCCGTGTTCGTGTGCGTGCGCGTGCGCGTGTGCGTGTGCGTGTGCGTGCATCCCACCCCCCTGTGAGCGTGACGAAAATTTTCAGCTAGTAATGTTAGGCACTTGAAAACTATGCTGGAAATTGTTCCACTGCTATGGCACCCGCCGCTCGAATGAGCGGATGAAATCTCCTTGTCTAATGGCCTCGAAGAACAACGAGCGTTTTTAGCGCTACTATAAACTGCAAACGTAACGATCCGTGATGATTTACGCACGGACATGGACACCGTTGTCGCAACTTATACCGTTGCAAAATCGAAATTATTGTGAGGAACAGTTCGATAATATCGCGACTGGTAATTGAGCTGTTTGAATATCGTATAATATCTTAACAGGATAATTTTGTCAATTAAAACCAGAAATCTTAATGCAAAAATGTCGTAGTTATCAAATTATAGACTCTCAAAATCGTATATATATATATATATATATATATATATACCTTTAAATGTATACCAATCTATCATTTTTTATTGATTTCACAAGCGATTAATTTTCAATGTTCAGCTAATTGTCTCTTTTGGTTTCTTACGTAGCACACTCTAGTCAGCTGATTGCTAACAACTAAGTTTAATTGCAAATTCTCAAATCCTTCCTTCAACGCTATTAAAATATTGCACAGCGCTTGTGAAATGCTCTGTATAAATATAGGATCTGAGCAAATAAATGGATAAATATATGTTTCGTTTGTACGTAAACTCGCTTGATTGCACGATATAATTAAAGTCATACGCTACGAGCGAAGCTTTGCACTCCCGTGTAGTCTCGCGGAACGCTTGATCGATAGTCGCGTCGACGTCCAAGTCGAATTTCTCACGCGCGAATTGCACGTATACGCCCGCCCGCCGCCGCCGACGTTCATATGCTCTGGAAACGAGGCAACGATTGCGATGATTCATCTATCACGCTACGCTCGCGCTCGTATTATAACTCCTGTACGGCACGATAAAGCTCATCCTGGTAGTCCGCCTTATGGCATACCGACAGAATTCCATTTAACGTTAAAGGTCTGGCCGAGGGAAAACATTGCCGTGGCGCGCGCGGAGAAGCGAGATAGTCGGCCTGAATTATGCTTTCCACCAGGCAACGCGGGCTCGAGCGATATAAGCAATTGTAAGAATTATAACAGCACCTAATAAATAAATTTAGATAACGCGCAATACTTCGTCGCGCGCACCGCGATGTATTCGAGAAGGGTCCATCGGCTATCTCCGAAAAATGGAAGATCATATTTTTCCTTTCGCGAGCCGCATTCGGAGGTTAATAAATGAATTCGCGCACCGCGATATTTCAGAGCCGATATCGCCGCGCAACGCGGCCGACGTATCGCGAGAAATAAGTTTTCCGCAAATTAATTCTGTGTGCACGCGAGATATTTTTTAAATATAGTATACTGAATATATACGAATTGTTTCTAATTTAAGGGTACGATTTTTGCATAGTATAACCGATAAGAAACTATAAATTATCTTATTATCTGAATTTATACTGTACAGCAAAATTATATTTCCAACTATTACAAACTTGAATTTAACTCAAATTTCAATGAATGAAAACAGAAAAGGACGTCGAACTTGTTTTCGTATCTCTGTGCAAAGCTAAAGAAACTTGATTTTAATGCAAACATTTAATTGTTATCTTCTAGATCATTGCGAGAAACGTTTAAAGAAGGTTTAACACTCTTAACATGTGACTTCGTTAACATTCTCGCCGTTTTTGCGTCATCAGCGTTTCGAAGTTTCGAGACGGTTTACCGCGAGTTAAATAATTATTTTGGATTTTTATCACCGGGATATAAACCTCTCCGCGAAGACGACGTCCGCTCGTGAGAATCAGCTCGGCCGGTATCAACCCCGCGCAACTTGCTTCAGGAAATTTGAGATAGGATGACAGTAAAACGGCAATGAAATGTCTTTGAAATAAAAGCCAAAGGATACGCGTTCGGTGGCGGTTTACGAGTGAACGCGAACGTATCGGAGACGCGTTCTCGTCACGAGCGACCTCGCCGTCCGGCCAATGTAATTTCCGAAGGCTTTGATCTTCGATTTTTCCAACGAGAGTCACCGCGCGAGAGTTGACTCTCCGCGATGTTCGCCTTTTGTGCACACATGCTAGCTTGCACCCCGAGTAATTTCGATCGCGTGTTCGGTCCATTATGGATAGTGTTGGCCGAGCGAGCGAGCGAGAGAGAGAGAGAGAGAGAGAGAGAGAGAGAGAGAGAGAGAGAGAGAGAGAGAGAGAGAGAGAGAGAGAGAGAGAGAGAGAGAGAGAGAGAGAGAGAGAGAGAGAGGAGAAAAAAAAAGGGGAGAGAGAGAGAGAGAGAGAGAGAGAGAGAGAGAGAGAGAGAGAGAGAGAGAGAGAGAGAGAGAGAAAGAGAGAGGGAGAGAGGATGTGTTCCGCGAGATGGAAAAGTTCTATTGAAGTCTGCTCTTATGATAGGAAGAAGTGATGCTCTTCTGCAACCTCATTCACGTCTTCGCAACGAGGAAACCTTTCAAGTAATTCCTTCATGTATCTTTCAACAAGCGATACTTTGTTTTCTGACACGATTTCGGTTACCAATAATACACTCCTGTTATAGACTTCAGATTTGATTTAGGCTAAGAAGGTCGAACGGCAACGGTATACAATGTAAGAAATGTATATAAAGGTCTTAGTTATGACGAGTGTTAAATTTGTTGTGAAACTGTCGATTTGAAGCAGTCTCGATTTAACGTTCATCCTAGCAAGACGTAGATAATATCGATACCATACAGTATTTCACATAGATGTTATTGTGGATCAATCTTATTCAGATTATCTCTTTTCGAGAAGTTATTCTACGTTTTTAAATATTGGCTATTATATTGTATTGGATATCCGACACTGAACGGCTTTGTGAAATTGGTGCCTACCATTAAGAATTTAACTACTATTCTAACATTCGTTTGATAGGTTATTTGATAATATAATCCATTTTTTCAAAGTTGAGTCGACATGACCCAAAACGATGAAAAGGAGACAGACACAATGAAAAAAGTGGAAACTGAGGAGGAAGTGAGCGAGGACAATTTCAGGGAGAACACGGCAGGTAAAATATAATAAAAAGTAAAATTTAGTTGTTTGTTCCAAATAAATGCTTATAGTACGCGGAATTTTAACATGAAAAAACCTAACTCTAAAATATTTCTTTAATAGAGATTGTTTTTCTTATACTTTTAATTGAAAAATAAGACCAAATATATTTACAACATTGCTAATAAGTAATTATTCTAAATATTATCATATCTAATCATATACTTTGTGCAAAAATTAATTATAATTTATGAGTAACACACATAATTAATTTTACTTAGTAATGATTATGCCTGTTATTGAGGGACTTCCACACTGTTGATTTCTTTTCTCACAACAGTTTTATTTAATGTCATTCCGATGCCTCATGATATTTCTTTATTGTAATTCTTGCGCTCGTCCGGGTAAGGACGTTTTAACGTTACTTGTATAATAATCACGCTTGATGAGAGATGGTGTCTTAATTTTCATCAATTTGAATGTCAGGCAATTTTTGCGATTTATTTTTTATTGTATGACCATATGTATTTAATTAATTTATTTCTATTTATGGAATTAAGGTAACAGTCACACTGAAGATACGAGATCCAACTCTCACAATATATCTTGGAGAGCGAACATGTTGACTGCATTTTATACCACTTCTTGATCACTGCATTGAATCACTTGACCATCTTTCTGTATGTACTGAGGAGGGTCCAAACCAAGGACCGAAACGTTTACTATATTATATTAATTTATTTATTATTGTAATTTTAGTTTTATTACTGTCGCCCGACCATCGTTGCAAACTAGCCCTTATTTGCCTTTGTTAGTTTATTTATAATTAATTTTATCTGTAAGATATCAAGCTATACTAATTATTATTTAAAAAAAACACGATTCTTATTATTAGTAACAATACGATATTTCTCAGTAACTTCCAAAAATAATATTTAATTATTTTACATATTGTTATGTTTACGTACATCGATATTTCATCAGTTTCAAAATGTAACGATTTTTGTATTACAATGATAAATATTTACGTATTTTTGCATATATAAATTTTTATACTACATTTTTTCTGAAATATAATGTTTTTCTTCTAAAATATATTTTTTACCTATAACAGCAAGGCCTGTTTTTAAATTGTCTAAATATATTTACAATTAAAATTATTATAATTAATTTTAAGTTGACAAAAGTCTCAGCATAGAGACTAGATATAATTTGTTCAATTTTTCTAAAAGTTTTATAAAAGAAATGCAATAAGTAACATATTTAAAAATTGGAGTTTACCTTATAATAAACTTTATATAGTATACCAGTCTGGTATATTTGGTGATATCTCGGATTGAAAATGTATGTAATATTCGGAAGAAACTTCTTTTAAAAAATCATAATTTAATATCTTTTGATTGTATTAATATTATCATATGCAGCAAAAATAGTTTCCAATTTTGTTTTATTTTAGAGAGCAAAAACGCAAAAAAAAATTATTTTTTTTTACATAAGTAATTATTGCGATGTGATTATTTAGGTAAATGAATATTGCTATTCTTCAATAACAGAATTTTTATATCTTTATTGTAAATGTTAATAATTTTTGTGGTAAGTTATACTTATGTAACATAATATTAAGTTATACACTTTTTAAATATATTCCATTCAGTTAATTTATTTAATATGATTGCGATTGTTTTTTTTATTTAATATATGATTGCTTTTTCTAATTTTTATATGTTTCCTTAATTATAAACTAAATTCTAAGAAAATAATATTACTAAATATTACTAAACAATGAAAAAATTAAAAGAAATAAATGTATTGTAATTCATAAATATATTAAAGGAGTCAAATTTTCTTTATACGCTTTTGTTATAGATTATTTGATTTATTTAATTTTTTAAAAACCGTTTTTAATGCGACTTAATATGGAAATCATGACTTTTCATATCTAGGCAAGCGTGAATAAGAAACAAAGACGGATACTTAATTTCCGTAAGGTCCTCTACACTATAGGCTATTTGTTAATGATAACTCTGGGCAACTCTGATATCGTTATCGCGAGCGGTAATCACCATTGTTAATGGAACGTTATCGTCGGTTTCGTAGCCGCGAGAGGGTTAATGCGAGGTGCACGTTTATGCCGTACTGCAAATGTCATCGTTTGAGATATTTGCTCTAAGACCGCAATTCACGGAGAAGGCGAAGATCTATAGCGCATCAGACTGTTAGTTAGACGGACTGCAAGCCTATACGGAGTAGCGCAGAATGCGTTGTATCCAGAGCACGAGTAGCACAGGCTTGTCAGTGATAGAGCAGACAATATGTCATACGAGCGCGGAACATAATGTACGTATCGTTGCATCGCTAAGTGACGTTACAATTATGGTGTATGTTATTTAACAATGATTTATCATATGGTCGAGAGACAATATAAATCCGGAAGTTTCTAAAAAAAAAGACCCTTTTCGTAAACTAAATAAAATATAATGTCACTTTTGAACGTTTTTGACTTCGTTGAAACTGATCGTATTTGCACAGCGTTTTGTATGCCCTCAATAACGCGAATACATGTAGCTGTTGTTACACGACATCGGCGAATATCCTGTATTTTAAGCAACGCGATTTTTTTTCAGTTTATCGAATGATTTGCATTTTCCGGAAACCGGGGTTTTGATTCTGGTTTCCTTTATCGGTTTCGCGCGATATTCCGGATATCCGTAGTGCCAAAGTCCGTTGCGCTCATGACACAGAACTACCGTTCCGAACCATTATATATATTACAATGTCGTCTACTTGAATACACCCGGAGACTGTCGGAGTCTCCCACCCGGTATATTGGCTTTTTCTTTACGGTTTGTTTATGTCGCATGCGCACAATCCACCCCCGAGAGCCTCCGACTCTCGTCCACCCTTCCAGTCGCCGGGAAGCGTGCGGATGTTTTGCATCGCTCGTCGCTCGGTCGTCGAATTTTCCTATCAGTGGAGGGTGAACATTTGTCGTTTCTGTCGTTTGTAAGAAAATCGATTGCATCAATCGTGTTGCGAAATCCTCACCAAAATATATCGAAATGTGCACGGTACGATGCGATAAAATGGTGACGTACAAAATTCCAGAGTTTTCAAAATGACTTCCAACAGTCGGAAGCCGTCTAGAATTAATATCGGTAACTCGCTACCGTGAACGCGGGGTAGTTAATTTAACGTATTTCATAATAGCGCTTTTACAAATTTCTCATTGTCGCCTTCGGAGTCTTCATTTTGAAGACAGATTGGTGTTGGGTGGCTAAATATCGGTGCGGCCGTTTCTACATTCTAGTAAAGATATTTATTAAGATACTGATACCCAATTATATTTAAACTTTGGATGGATATTACGAGATAAACGTTATTACACGTTGGTTTGTGCAAATTATACAAGGCGGACGTGATTTCAAGAATTTCGGAGCAGAACAAGAATTCCGGAGCACAGTCAAGACTCATCGAAACTTTAACGCGTGCATATTGAAACACGGTGTATCTATGAAACTCATCGTGAATGAGCAAGTAAAGTGTCAGCCTCGATACAAGGATTACGAGGATCGGCAACAACTCTACGCTACGGTAAGCTTATCCAAGATAGCATGTGTTTTGCACTGCATGTTAAACACGCTCGAAGAATCTAGTTTTTTCTTGTCAAAGTATCATGGTAATTTATGCAGATTCCGCGCAGAAAGACAATAAGCATCAGCGACACGCAGTTGTATTAAATTATAGCTGTGCCGGATAGATCTGTAATCGTCTTTGCTCGATTGCTTAACATACGTAAATATCAGGTTGACAAAGTTAGCGAATGTAATACAAGCGCTTACCGGCTTACCTGCCTCTGTTACACATAACTGAGAGAAAAGAACTCGCGTTAAAATCTCACCGTGAGCTCTTTCCCGGGATATATAATCTGCTCGTTGATAACGGCGTTTCGGGCGCGCCACCGCGTACAATCCGCGTTTATTGTACGGAGGGACCTCGCGTTCGCGTATACCATCATGTCGACGTAATCCGTTCTCTCGTAATAATCCATCAAAATAACGGCAGCGTTTTTGTTGGAAAATTTTTCACGGTATTTTTTTTCTTTATTATTATTACTTTTTTTTTATGGCCTTTGGCGTGGAAAGCGTTTCAACGACGTACCGCACCCTTTATCCTCGCCCTCTGTACATCTGTACTCACGCGCTACCCGTCTATCGCTTGCACAGTATAGGCGGCTAATTGAAATTCGGATAATGGGCAAACCGATAAGCGGCACCGTCCGTCGCTTCGAAGCGAGGAAAGTGTTTTTGTCGTCCGCTACCGTCGGTGGAAATTCGTTTTCACGGCTCGTTATGGTTATCTCGATACGATGCGGTATTTCTATCGGGACTCGGGCTGGCGGGCAACGATAATCCAGCCGGGCGACGCTGCGTCACCCTGCGAATATCGTTAGCAATTGGTTTTAGAGATAATGGGTATTCATTGACATTGATTGGACGCCCGTTAGACGGTACTAATTGATCCATTAGACGAACAAGGTCTTTCCTTGAGGGCTCGGCTCGATATCGCGAAGGTCTCGCCAACCTCGTTAGCACATCGTCGTTAACATCTTACCTACCTACGCGACGCGCTCGTGCCTTAATGGATAACAAAATTTATACGATAACGATATAAGACAGGGGAAATATATGGAGCGTAAGATCGCATTAATGGCGGCGCGGTACATCCGAGATTCGTGACATTATAATCGATCTCTCACAACTGCTGCGTCTCGACCGAGGTACAGCGAGAAGTAAAATATAACATCGTAAAACAAAAATACAGCTTTGCCGTCCCTTACAGAGTTTATTCCTGTACTTTTTTGCGCGCTTAGCGCTCTGTCTTTAGCCGTCGCAATTATGATCACTCAACTGTGTCTTCCTGATAATTTTGGTTTATCCAGCGATTCACATTTGCGTTAATGATGACCGTATTATTAATTGCTATGCGCGCGCGCGCGCGCACGCTTACGTCGTCCCTCGTCATTTTGATATTGTGTGCGTAAGCGGAACGAACATCGTGGGTGGTCGCAACGGTGTTTCCAGCCGGACGATCGTCTTTCACCGTAATAAAAGAGCTACATAATTTAAAACGTCCCGTCGGAGATAGGGACTTATAAATCGTTTCGGTCGCTAGGGTGGTCAACATTATCGCGTTATCGGAATTACGAGCGGCGATCTCATTGCATAAACCCTATGCGGGACGTGGCGTCTTTATTGTTTTCCACGTTGCCGTATATAGTATCATCCTTCGTACGTGAGTCGTATTCGAATGCGACAGAGCAGTACGGCTTAGTCGGTCGAGACAAAGATTCATACGAGAGAGATCGAAATATCTTAATGAACAAAGTAATAAAAGGATGAAAAGTGTGTGTGTGTGTGTGTGTGTGTGTGTGTGTGTGTGTGTGTGTAATAACGTCGGCCAGTATATGTGTTTCGCGTGACTCTACCCCAATATTTGCCGATATTAATTAAAGGAAAGTACTTACTTCACTGTACCAAGTGAATTAAATGTATCTATATTACGAGTATACATATTACGAGTTATAGCTCTCTCTCCATAAATGCCGGTCTCGATTGAACTCAAATCATCAAACTCGAATATCCGTCTGTAAAGCGTGAAAGAGATTTGCCAGTCTATTTTCTCATATTTTACAGTGGGACGAGATGACCAATCTGGAAGGTAGGAGACACGATTAAGCTGTCCAGCAAGCGTACATATCTGGACGGAAGGTTTCGCAAATCCGCAATCGGTTTCTCGATTTGCGGAACGAATTAAAGTTGGCCAGTGTCTGTTTGCACAAGTCATCGGCTCAGCGTAGTCCATTTGTTCGCATCGGCCAATAGAAATAGGGAATCGGCGTTCGCGTAAACGATGGGGAGGGAGGGGGGGTGAACGGATAAATATATCGGTATCGCGAAGCACCATTTATACAACCGCGGATGATTTAACAATATCGATTGCAATCGATAGCCGGTGCGCGCGCGTGTCATTTCCAATGTTTTAATTATTCGGAAATGATTCCATCCTGCGCCAGACAATATTCTATATTTCGACGCAACGGCAATATTCCATTTCGCCTCGCTAAAAAATTCCAACTTCACCAAAACCTGTAATTACTCGTTCGTAAAACATCAACTGGATACTCGAGCCATTGCGTGTTACATATCCGCGTTACACGCAATCGCTTTAAATTAACAATGTATTCGAATTACGCCGCTTATACGTCAATCGATCGCTTCGCACGTACCCGCTGTTCATTTATCATTTTTACAGACTACGCAGGCTTTTTCCAGCCATTCAAAAATTCACCACGAGAGAGCTTCTCATTCCATCCCTCTTTTCCTCCTTGCCTCTCCTATTCCTGTCTCTCTTCCTCTGGATCAGTCTGTCAGAATTCACCGGACCGGCGAGATGATCGAGCGCTTAAATATGTAGCACCGACCGTTTCGCACCGTCGATTCTCACCCTTTCCGCGTTTCTCGTTCCTGGAACCATTCGGAATTCCGCAGGGTGGAAGGCATCGTGCCATTGACGATATCGTGCCGCGTGGTGAGCCAGCGAGCGATAAATTTTTCAGAATTTTACGATTCTTCGCGCCAACGGTATGCGCGATTCGCCGCGAAAGAGAAAGAGTCATTCGTTCGTTCACCCGTTCGTCCGTCCGTTCGTCCGCGTTCGTTCGTTCGCTCGCTCCCGGCGAAGAGAACGTCGGGATCTACCTATACGCGGGCAGACGCGATGCTCCCGCGTCTGCGAATCGATATGCATTGTCCTCGCCTATTCTCTTTCTGTTCCTCGTCTTTCTCCAACCGTCAGTGCCCGCGCTTTCCGACGCCGTTCGTCTTTGTCGCGGAGTGATTCCTCGCTCGTCGGTTCACTGCCGTTCGCACTCCCCGTTGCGCCGGCGGTTTTATTTGATGGTCCTCTTATGTTTTATTGAGCAGCTCCTTCGCTCGCGCGCAGTTTGTTTTTTTACGGTCACTACCGGAAACAGCTGTGTCTGTGATTTCTGGGTTTAACGCCGTCGCGTTGCCCGGGCTCGATTTCCGGATGCGTCGCGCCCGCGCCAGGGGTACCGAGTATCGATACTACCGATGGATTTTTATACGGCGACCGTCGAAGATCTGATGTCGGCGAAGGAAGTAAATACGATCGCGAGGAACTCGGGCGTGAGGGATTATGACGATACCGATAGATTTTCATGTGGTCCGGTACACGTACGCGTACTGTAATTAAAAATCTTCATGTCTTCGCAAATTATTGCTTCGAGGTATATGTGTACCATAGGATTATAAGAAGAAATATAACAAATTTGTTAATTACGATTCTACGATAGCACGAACTATAACGTCTATTCTACTCGAATATTCCAAGCCGGAAATATTGAGAGTCGGATATTACAATATTATCTCGACGTTGCGATCGTTTTCGTCGTTGTTTGTTAAAGACAATGTTTGTATATTCTGAGTGCAGCGTGCGTTAGCCGTAGTTGAAACACATTTTAATGTAACGTGATGTATAAGGGTAGAGTTGTTTAGCGTGTAGCGGGATAAACATCATAACGTAAGAGGCTGCATCACTTCCTGTTTGCGAGTCTACATTAAAATGCACGGTCGGCGATTTTTTAAAGTCGCCCCGCGCGCGCCTCCTGCGTTCCAGCTGCGTCCTAAGCGATGCAGCACAATATTTCACGTACGCTTATACTGCATCCTCATTAGAAAACGCTCGGGTTCCCTATGAATGTAAAATAAATGCAGTTCTTAGTACTACCATTTTTTTAACGCTCTCGTCCCGACGCTTTTAATAATAATGCCGCGCATCGCTTACGCCGCTAGCCACATTAAAAGTTACTTTAAAAGCTCTAATTACTATGATTTAATGCATATAGTGGAAACCCCTGTTACAGAAACTTCGCTTTTATGACGCGGGGCGTGTGCTCAATCACGAGATATCGTTATACAGAGGTGATGCTCAGCTTGACTTATTTTCTGTACTTTACCCCCCGCATTCGGTATGATTCTGCCAAGGAAGACGAGTTCGACAAAATTGGACAGTGGCAAGGGATGGTTAGGTAATGCGGAAACTTCGCCGATTCGGTATCGTCATTGAATCTGCTGGTTCTCGGAAGCGAGATGTACCCATTGAAAGCTGTCTTCTCGGGGGTCGCACCTGACCGATCGACTTATCGTAAGTTTCAACCTTCCTGCACTGGGAAAGGCAGGAAATGGACGGTGGGACGGATAAGAGGAACGAACGAGTTCGGCGAAGAAAACAGCGAGTCTCGTAGAATACGGATTTCCTGAATAAGAATGAGTTCGACGGCGCTCAAAGACACGGCCGGCCCCCAGAGGGAGGAGGGGAGGTGCCAAATAGACTTATTTCGATGTTGCGGGAAGGAACAAAATTGGAAAGTTTGCGGCGGAGATATGAAGTGAAGTTTTAAGATACGACAAGGTGAGCTTACAATTCTATACGAGATGTTATGCGTAAATGACAAAATTTGCTCTGAAATTCACAAACTATATCGATATTGACAAAATGTGCAGAATACGAAATAGATGTACCTAATTGAATGCGTCCATAAAAATTGATGCGTCAAGAATGCCGAGGTAGACGGGAGTTGCACGTAAATGACCTTATTATATCGCAACACGTGCGATCAGTGACCACACCGGCGACTCCGGCGCAGAGGAACAATCATTTATGCCGCCGACGTTCTCTGATTATACCACCCACCCGCCGAATATGTCCATTGGGCGCTCTACCGCAGGGATATCGACCTCGCGGTGGATTCCTCTATCCGGATCCTTGTACCACGCGTGAAGATCTCAAAGGTCTCGCCGAACGACCCCGACGCATAACCTTAGTCTCATCGTAGAAATGCAAAGCGCACGGTGCGAATAAAAAGCTCCCCCGATCGGCGCGAACCTCATGAAACTTTCAGAAGGTGAGACTACGGCGGCGGCGAGGGACGTTGCGTACGGAATGCGTTCGTCCTTCCTTCTTCTCCACCCATTTTTTCCTCCTCCTAGTCCCGTTTCCGGCTTCCGCGCGGCGGCGTTCTACGTGACAACGTAAACGTACCCTCTCTGTTCGACGGTATTACTCCACGTGCCCTTTCCCCTCCTTACCTGCGATGTGTCCGCCGGGCAAGTTCCAAAAGTCCTACAATCACTCGCTACTCCACAGAGATGGAGAACGTGCGAATATTCGATTTTCATGGCTTTCCACTTTCTCCTCTCCTCACCAGCTTTATTTGATTTTCTACGTGAGTCTGCCGTTCATTCTTCTCTTTCGATTTTTCTCCAATGTTTGTCTTTGCGTGAATTATTCAGCTGCTTCCCTATTCTTTCTCTTTACTTTTTATTTCCCTTTTTTTTTCGGCGTCTCTTCGCGTGAAAGCAAGGAGCGTCACGAAGAGAAATAATTGTCCGGCATCGCTGTTGATTCCACGTTGATGATCTCGTTTTAGCAATTATAAGTGACGATTTGCCTCGAGCCACGGTATTCAATTGTTCATTCTTGTATAATACTTCTATCGTAGCTTTTCGTCGCTTCAACTTTTTCCTTTACGTTGTCCTTTTTCGTCGCAGTTTCGACTTTATCGATCTCGGTTCGTGGTGAGATTTCTTTTTATTTTCAAACGCCATTATTACTCGCTCGGGCTTTCCGTATAATTCCATTTGAACTTCCGCTGTGGCAAGCTACGTGACATCCTGGAGATCTTTTTTCTACGACAATTTTGCAGCGTAGGTATATTTTGTATTTTGAACGGGTAGCGCTAAGACACCAGAAAACTTCTGTCTCGGTGAATATGACTTGCGTACGTCACTGGGTTTTTTTTCGTTGATTGATATTTATTTTCTTCTCGGCTGCCAACATGTCTTGCTATAATGATAATAATTCTTCTTTTGATAAATGTTTCAAAAGTAACGCCTATTGCGGTAATGACTTGAGATACGTGCGGGTCTATTTTTCTTGCTCACATTGCTCCCTTGTTTCCGATCCCTCGAGAAAAAGGCACATTTACGGCAATGACGATGTGCGTATTTTTCAATTCGACGATTCACCTCCATATCTTATTATATGTAAAAGTTTCTTGCTAAGAGAATGCGAAATGCCGACTTGAAATCAATCGGTAAGCCGATATTATATTTCATGAATGGATCTAAAAGATTATATTCTTTATGTGACAAGATTTATTGCTCATTTATGATAAAACACGGTATTGTACTTAGTATATAATACTAATAAATTGCGGAACTGCTTTATATATTTTTGGTATAGGTAATACGCGCTCAAATCTTCATCTCGATTTCTCGCTTTTTACTTTTCGCTTATATTCACGAGACACACGCCTCCTCTCGCTGTACTGCATAACGTCAAGTCGTTTGTATCTTTTTCTTCTTTTTCTTAAGCAACCGTTCCAACCAAGAGCGGCTCTCCTTTTGCGAAAATTCTTAGCAGAAGTCTCGAGAAGTTGTCACAGCTTCGCGCGATAAGTTCTAAGCAACGAAGCGAGGTTGGAACTTTTTCCCCGAGAAAGAAACAACCGCGGCGACGGAATACTTCCCTTTGCACTTTGTTCATGAGAGACGTCCGCTAATTCCATTTTCTTTCCTGACATTTAATGGAAGCGACCGTCTCATCGGCCGTTATACTTCCGTTCGATGAATCTGGTCCGGAATTTTTCTTCATTCCGCGGGATTTCGGACAAAGTCTTAAGGAAGTTCTGAACTCTTCGACTCCTCGGAGAGAAGGGATAAGTGAGAACTTTTCCTCGTTAAACGAAGAATGATATTCGTTTTGTCTGTCGCTTTTCTTCGACATCATTCTCATTTCTTTTTTATTATATTCCGTTTTCATACAAATGTATTTTCCATTGCAGAGCTTCGTTTCATTTATGAACGTTATAATCTTACAAAGTAAAAATTTTAATTTTATTATATTATAATCATTATCTCTTGTGTATGAATATCATGAATATTAGCTTTTTTATCTGACTTGTTTAATTATGAGAACTTAAAAATTATTATTTAGAAATGTAGTTGTAATGTGTATTTATAAAAATGTATTTCGTAAACAGTTTTGTTTTTTAATAAAAGATATTTACAGGACAAGACCTATTCTGGCGAAGAAAGAGTTCATCGTTTGCCAAGAAAGTCGACTATGCCGCCAACAATCGCGCCCACAATCGTACAGTTTTCTTTGCAATGTTGTTGTCGAAAATGGTGCGTTATGCGGTATATATTCTCCTTTATTGTTCCTTTTCTTGGACCAGTCTATAAAAACGTAGTCCTCGACACAGAAATGAATGCGTCGAGTTTCTTTCAGTGCTGTCACTTTGTGCGAAATAAAGGCGATCGGAAAGACGATGGTAGAAACATTGCGTGCAAAATGCTTTCTGCTATACGTTCCTCCCCCTCATTTCGTATCTTCCCTCTTGTCATTTTTATTCGAACAGCGCGCGACCAATGCGAGACCTTGCGCTACATGACGCTTCGTTTCAAACGCGTTTCTTTATATCTTTCTTATTTTATAAAACTGCGCTACTGGAAATCCTAACGAAATACGCTGCTTTATATCAAGGACGACAAGCTAAACCCTCCTCGACAGGCCCGTCTGACCTACAGGTGGGGTTCAAGAAGCTTGGGTATAGTACACAGTCACCGTAGTTAAGATGTTATCGTATCTCACCATGGTGAGCTTCCGGGGGGTTCGCCATGGTCAATCTGCGGGTATATCTCCGTTGATCTTGTCCCCCGTTCCGTCCCTTCATCTTTCCGTCCATGCCACGTTCACTACCTCTCTTCCACTCTACTTCAATGACCCATCTTCGATCTGATCGCCGTTTCAATCTGTATCTCTTTGCATAATTTTTTTATTTCTGACTATCGCGTCGTTGAGTAGGCGTCGTGTGAACGACATAACTACGCATTAAAACGATAATTTACGGTATGGAGAAGTGTGGAGAGTCGAGATAGAACGGTTCTCCCTAAAACATTTCAGTCTCCCTCGACAAAATTCTCCTATTCTTTTTTATACCGAGATTCTTCTTATCTGGTAATCCTCTAACTGCTGTTACATGGACAACCGCCTGCCTTCCGGACGTGATAGATAGTGCTGCAGGGGACAGCGGTCAATGGTCCATAGGTCTGATCAAAGGGCACCGCTGACTTTGAAGGTGCCCATAAATCCGACTTTATGGGACAAATTTCAATTCTTTATCGGGAAAAAAAATTGGGACTATCGAATAACATTAGAAGGAGCTCGATAGGTCCCTGTCTGTAAAAAATTTGTTTTCGGAAAGAATAATGTGATAAATAAATAATAAAAATCGAAAACTGATTTCCCCTTTTCAATACTTTGTGATCATATGCTTCTACAAAATTGATAGCATCGTTAAAATAAATTACTGCTATATCGAAAAGAAATCAGAAATGGAAAGAATAAAACATCAAAGGACGTATTGTTTATCAAACAATTTTCCTCCAATTTTTAGACATACAAAATCAAAGAAATATTTTTTTGCAACAGTGAAACCATTAAAAACATGAATAACACAAAAATGGAATTGTTACGAAAGAATGAACATTCCTATGCTTCGCAAAATCGAAATTAATGCGTAACTTGATTCAGGCGTTGTGCCAGATACCTCGAACTGACACGATTCTTTTGCCGTTAACAGCCCACAGTTAGCCGGCTCACTAAATCGATACTGCCCGCGAGCAAAACGAGGAGAAAGGGAACAACAATTAGCGTTCTGATACGGGAAATCAATTGAGGAGGCAGAAAGAAAGGGAGAAATCCCTGGCTCGAGATAATTGGTCTCGGCTCTTGAGTTTCCGCGACTAGCTCGTCAAGATATTCGAGCAAATCTTTTATGACGAAGGACTTCTCGCTCTCGTTGTATTCGTGAGACGCACGAAATACAGGAGACGAATTCTCCACTCGGCATAAACAGAAAGCGTCGTTTTTCTTTCATTTCTAGATATCTCTTAAGATCTTTATATATGTATAACGTAATTTTTGTATCACGTATGCGTATCCATTATTCTGGGTTTGAATTTCGAGAATGCAAGCCTCCCCCGCATTCAGGGAATTCTTTCTCGATGCGAAGACCGAGCCGGTCGACAATTTGACGACGAAGAAAAGAATTTTAAACTTCGCACGCCCCGTCGCTTTATCGACCTGCCTTCTGCCGCCCGGTTCTTGCTACTCACGCTGCTCGTACCGCCGAAGTACCCCGTGGCATCAATCTTGCATAGAATCCTCGAATTTACGACTCTCGTCCCGCGCGCTCACGTTGAATTACATTCGACGGACGCCGTAGAATGGCCGCGACTATCTCTACGTCCGGCGTCTATTCGCGTCGCTGCATTGCCGCGTATATAACGCACGTCTGTTTTACCGCTCCTCTTGTTCTCTGGCCGAGGCGATTTCAGTGACGATGAGATTAGCCCGATAAGCGACAGTCGCGCGGCTAAAATAAAGCGCGCCCGCCGTATTTCGGCCGGTGCGCTTTCCGCTCGCGTGCGACTAATCGCGTGAGCGTTTGCGGGAACTCGCGGCAACGGACTCGCGGAAACAAGGTAATCCGCGAGTATAAATGTATAATTCCCATCAACATTAATGCCGTTTTCACCGGGGCCGCTCAAAATCGTATGACCATATCGTTAAATTTTTTGAACTGCGTGATCACGCACGTAGCACACACACGCGCGCGCGCAATAAAATTATAAACTATATACGTTCTTGAAAATGCAACTCGCCGGTGAGTTGATAACACAGTCGCCGTCGGTTTCGTCTGAAGAATTTCCACGGTGGAAACTCTTAAAGTGTCATTTCACGCGGAAAGACTCTCTCTTCCGTCTCTTTATTCTCTTTTCTGCTCATTCTGCCATTCATGTCGTGCAACTGTAGTCAAATAAATGCTCGGGAAATAACAAGCGATCAAACGGTGGCTCAATAAGTTATTGTTGTCCCGTAAAGAGTCAATTTGTACAGTGTAAAGAATGGAGGTACTGCCATGCAACACTTGTTATCGGATATTCCGTGGGTAATTTTGCAGACGTTGTCCGCCGCATAGAGGCGATTTTTCTTGCCCGGCAATATACGTCCACGCGTAGTAGCGGAGTAATATCAAAGGGAAAATCCCGCCGACCGTAATCTAGATTTTCAATCTCGTAACAAATCGTATTATTCCGCGGTTAAACACGTCATTTATTCCATTCTGTTTAAATCGTCTCGCGTTATAAAGGGAGCGGCGCATATTCCAATATACGATTTCATATCGCGAGAAGAGAGAGAGGGAGAGAGAGACAGTTTAGATATATTTCACGGAAAGCACGAGATTTTTATTATTTATATCTTTAGAATAAAATTGATAATTTAAATGAGAAACGTTATACATATCTTATAGAATGTATTGCAAAACGGTGAACGTGTATACGGTGAATACACATACGCGTAACCACGTATGGCCGTCCTATTTACATTTCAGTAGCGCGTTCGTCGCGATGATAAAGAATCGCTATAATACATACAAACGCAATACCCTGGCGAAACAGGAAGAGCGTAGCGGGTGGGCACCGATATAACTACTCGCTCGGCTCGAATTTTTCATTCGCGAGGCTTCGCCAACGGTATATCTTGTCGACAATGGTGAATACCCGGTTGAAGCTAGGTCGCATCGCTGCATACGCGATTCACCGTGTGAATAAAGAAACGGCGCGGTCACGGTGCATGTGCGCCCGGCAAAAAAGGAGATGCGTCGTCCCGGATATGTACGATGAACGCACGGATTTGACCTACATTCCCATATTCGATTTTTTTATTTCCTCGTCGAGCGACAATCATTACCAATCGTTTCTGTCGAAATAATGCTCCTGGCCCCGTCGTAGCTTCTACGGGAAAGCATAACAGCTTGAAATTGGAGGTAAATTAATGATCAGATCGGGCTTCGTGTTCGGCGAGTAATTACCGATCCCGCCGGGAGGATGGCGCCGGGCGTGACGGGCGAAGAAGGAATTCAGCCAAACCTCCCTGTAATTTCTCGTTCATCCCTTCGTAAACTTGGCGGTGCCTAGGGTTATTTCAAGGGAGTCCCGAGATGACGGCGGGAAGGGGAAGGAGCGGTAGAAGGCGGTGGCGGCGACGGCGGGTAGGTATAGAGAGGCGGAATGCGTATAGAGAGGGATACGGATGTAACGGAGGGGTCGACGGGGGTGAATCTTACTCGGTGCGAAGGAGCAAGTTACCTCCCTCCTTCCTCCCGGTAAGGGCTTCTGTGTAGTAGGTGAGTTATTGGCGTTACGTTAGACGTCACATGCAGCGCCGACCCGGCAAGCCTCCGCTCGAGAGTGCTCACCAGCTTCTCACTCCCCCCCCCCCATCTTACCGCGAGTAAGACGCAATGTCAGATGCAAGACAAACGTCTCAATCCTAACCGGAACGACGAGAATGACGCCGGTGACGACAGCGTATGAATCCTCCTACGACTTCTCCGTTCGGCGAAGTCGCCGAAAGAAACGAAGGCGCACGCGCGTTCCCACGTCGATCTTCCCGGATCTGACAATGAAATCGAATGATGTATTCAACTGTGGTTAATTCATTCCGACGTTTATCACAGACGATGACGCGTGAACGTACTCGAGTAGAATGGATAACGAAAGTCTATTAACCCCTAAGTTACTATAATCAGTCTGTAAGATTCGAGTAAAAAATGTTAGAGTTTGGCTATATAAAAATTTTCTTTTGCTTTAAATCTTTATAATTTTATTCCTATTTATAAGTTACATAATAAAACTTATGTAGTTCGTCTAAGCAAACTTTGGCGCTCCGATTAAGTAAAATATAAAAAAGTATTAATGTTTGTCTGAGATATGAAGAAAAAAAGGTGTTCTGGATTTCCCAGACCGATAGTAGTAACGATGGACAACAACAAAAATTAAATTGAAGATAGTAACCTAGAGTTAAGTTTAATTTTGGTCGAAAGTGAGCAGACTGGAATTGCTCTACTGTTGCGCTGTAAATGTTGATCTACCAATCGAGGCAACAGTAATATTGTTTTTATCGCAAAATCAAATAACGTCGTTTTCTAGGATGGCATTTTATATAGGATACAAGAGAGATCGAAACCTTCGGGTGAAATCCCTCAAAGTGCGACATATTGTTCTCCATTGACTATCTGATGGTCGGAGTCATGCGCTTGCATGCAGTATCGTATGAGAAATGTCGCGTTGCCGGGTGAATAACGAAAATGGGTAAGCGTGGCACAACGGCGATTTCTTTCACGTCGCGGAGAACAATGTGGCGTTGCCAGCGTGACGAAGAAAATATGCGGAGAATCGGTGCATTCGATCGGGGAGGAAAATAGCGATGATTTGTCATCGCAATTCGCGAGCTATTTTGTATGCGAAGTGCGTTAATAACTTGAGATTACGTTGCTATTGTGTAAGTTCCTTTTTTAGCGGTAAACTAAGCTTATCCGTTTCAATAAATAAAATTGGTGTAATAAAGCGCTGTTCTTTTCGTTCAACAATAATTATTCTAATTTATTCATGGAACTAGTGATATTTTTTCCGTTAACATTGATTTTAATCGCGCGTTTCATTATACATTGCGTGTTGTACTACCTAAAAATACAACTGATAAGCATAGCGACTTATGGGGATATAATAGCTGAAATATGTTGATGATAATGTTAGTGGGGGATGATCGATCAACGTCAAAGGTCGATCGGGAGCCGGGAGTTACCAGTACTCTTTTTACCTCGCGAGAGACAAGCTTAGAGCACTTTATTTGTTCTCGCCGATACGGAAAAGTGGTTATGTAAGTGTGTCACGATCAAAGTAGTATCGTTACGTTGCTGTCAAAACTTCTTATATAAACCGTTTTTATTATGTAAAAGCGAGAGAGCCACTTTGCGACAAATCTTTTAACTTGATTTCAGTTTCGAAGACAAGCGACATGAAATTGATGAAATATTGACACGTTGATAAAATCTGAATTAATAAAAGTTGTGATATTCAGCTATTTGTTTAGATGCGTAAAGCTACGCGGTTTACAATGCGCGATGGATGTCGCGGTAGATTACCGCGAAGAAATAGCGTCCCACCCCGATATGCATCATTCTTTCCCTCCTTAACTGCTTCCAATCGTTTTGCGCAATACGAGTCGTATAGGATTGTCTGAAACTTATCGGAGAACGTCGATCTAAATCGCACCGAATGTGACCGATAAAAGCGGCCTTAATGACATCGGCCCTCTCCTCGCCGATTCGAACGAGAACACATTCGATTCGAAGTACATTTATCTTGGCCCCATGGCACGCCGCGCCGTTGTAAAGTATGGTTCCGGCGACCCTCCTTCGACCCTTCTGCCAGCTTCCGGACTATGCGCTTGATGGAATACGTGCGTGGACTGCACCCGCGCCTCCGCGGAATTCCTTCGCGTTTTTACGAACATTCGGCAGTTTCGCAGACTTCCTTCTTTCCGGAAGGGAAAACTTGTTTGATATTTGTTTTATTTGAGAAAGCACCCGTTTGATATATATTACGTAATATAGATAGCAAAACGAAAATTGTAAGTACTTAAATTATTGAGAACAGGATACACACAAAAGGAAAAACGTAAAAGTTCTTATATTCCTATCTAACGGAAATTTAGAAGAAAATACATCGGAATACACGCGCACGTATTGTGCTAGACACAAAAGCAGCCCTGAGTGGTCAACCAACGTTCTCTCACACGCTTGGAAACCGGATATTCTCTGTCGCAGCATTGTGGAACATGAGACTTGGGTGGCGGATTCGGCGCCTCGTCGGTGGTGAAAGCCGGCTCGCAGTGATTTGTTATCGTAACACCGCGATGGTGTTTGCCTAGCAAATCCTTAGCCACGTCTGCCAACTAAGGCCCGCCGCTTTCTACCCGTTCCTCGCGCGACCGACCCTCGCCCCCAACCCTTGAATCAACCCCTTGTAAAAACACGAGTTCACCTTGGGTCGGAATCAGTGGGCTGTCTACATGCGCATCTGTACGAGCTAACACCAGCTAATACCAGCAACGGCAACGGCAACGGCAGTAGCAACAGCAGCAACGTTCGAACCGCGATAGTAAACGATGACGAAGCCACTGGGACGAGGTAGAAGGTAAACTGTGTCATGACCTGTGAACGCGCCAGGCTCTCCTCCTTCCGGCGAGCAACCTATATTTCAAGCGGTGATAAATCAGCTAAGATTCCGGAAATTTACGCGCGACCTGGATCCACCGCGGCTATCATTCCCGCTTGCAATGGAGAAAGAGGAGTAAGAGAATAAGGGAGGGTTCGCGTATAGGAAGGCGCGGCGCGAAAACGGCGAAGAAAGAGAATCGAGAGTAGAATAATAAAAAGGATAAAAAGGGTCGTTAAAGGCGAACCGATCGTTCGATTGCCACTAATTAATTCCACGAAGCCGAGGCATAGCTTGAAAATATTTTGCGATCTCGTCATCAGCGTCATTATCGTTTCAGATATCATATCCCACTCGGTGTTAAAATGTTTGCTCCTAATTCCCTTCATGCCTGATGCATAAGTATAGTATGTCTCATTTTCGCCACTAGCTTACTGCATCTTTTTATCAAATATATAAAAGAACGAGACACATTTATGTAATTCTATAATATATATATATATATATATATATATATATATATATATATTATAGAATAACTACGAGCATAATTGCTTTACAACAAAGTTCAATGATTTTTAATATGAGATTAACTATAACCAATGCAAAAAAGAACATTATTCTTATTTTCTAGCATCGATCGAGAATTGTATTATTCAAATACGATTTATTGGCAAAGGGTGGGGCATTTTAGATACCTGCAGCTAGCAGTCACGTAAGTCGAGACTATCGATTCCTCCTAACCAACGAATTATTCCGCCTGCACCCAGCAATAATCTACCGTTGCTCTCCTTAGTTTTAGTTTTAAGTAGATGTTATTATAATCAAGTATGTCATCATCTCGTGCGCGGAGAAGTTTCGCTCTAAGCACGAAGACTCGGAATAATTGATGCAACGGACTCCTCTTTCGATACCCGTATCAGTTAGCGTACAACCACTCGCCGAGGAGCTTTCGCCTAAAGTTTGTTGGTAAAAGTTACTTGGGAAATTTCTTTGAGATCGACTTTAGGAAACAAACATTATTTTTAAATGAATGCATTAACCGCGCGGCGACGAGTATAATCTTCCTTCTTATAATTTTGCTTTAAGCTCGTTGAAACAATATTTAATGTTAACGCGGTATTGACACTACAATTGTGTAATTTCAGTTGAATTATAATTGTTATCATGTAGTAACAATTATACTACAATTATACATATATAAATTTAGATATCGCGCGTATTAATCACAAAATGAAACGTAAGATCCAATTTCAGTATCCAATCTCCAATTTATACGTTGTTATCATTTTGGAATATATTGAATTTATTTCAATAGGTAGGTTACAGTTTAACATGTTCCCGACGCAATTGCTCATGGCGCGACTGCTAATTATGTGCTAATTTGGAGTTAGTAATGGAACGCACTAGATAACGCTATCGGAATCAGCGTCAGCTGTTTTTATCGGTTGCTCGGCAACGGGAATCCAGAATGAGAAATACGCTGGCATTTTCAATTTGTACGCTTTATGAGAGACATTGCAGCATAATCCACGAAAAATTGACCGTCCAATCATCCGCGGCAAACATACACTAAAATTGCAAGTTTATCGACATTGTTCGCATTGTTGTTTATATCACGCTCGATACGCGTCCACGTTATTCTGTCGTGAATTCAAGAGCACTGTGATAGCACGATGTTAGATATTAACGGAATATTTACGAGCATAACCGCGTGGCGATACTTAATTGTGAATTGGCTTGACATAGTAATAATTCCTTATGACACACACACACACATTCATCGTTTCTCTCGTTACTAGAAAATAATGGAGACACGCGCATAACCGTCTAAATAGCTATTACTGTCATAAAGTTAATGCAAGTAGTGTATATGTATGCGGTCGGATGAACTAAATCGTATAACAAGACATGTGAAGTATTTCAACTAGTGGAATATTCCAACAACGTCTTGGAAGTAAATTACACTGATTGAGATCCCGAATTAATGTTTGTCCCGTTGACGATGCGCAACGTGCACGGTTTCCACAATCGATCGTTCGACGAAGATCAACTCCCATCCTGGCAGATAAAATTAAATGTGGCGAAAAGTTCGGCGCTGCTCGCAGACCCAAACATATCGATTATTTGGGGAAGGGTCGAAATATCTGCCTCAATGAGTAAAGGTACGTTAATTAAAAGTTCTCATTAACGATCTCGCCTCTCGCAATCGCCATCCACCGTTCGGTCTTACTCCCCTATTTAATGTATAATGATCAAATAAATCAACGACCCACAAACACCTCGTCAATATTTGAAACCGTAACATGGGCAGTCGGCTTACAATGAAATCGATACGCTTCCTGATCTTTAATTAAAATATACGCTAATTTTTTTGACGGCGTATGTAATACTACGGATTATTGTAACGATCAGAATTTTTAAATTAATTAAAGCTTATAACAAGCTTATAACGTGATAGACAGCGAAAAAAGGTTTCAGAACAAACATTATTGCTAATGAGGAAGGTATACAAGAAAACTTTCGCATTTATTGCAAGAATAGTAATATTTTCTAACATTACGTGGAGGAAGATATATGCGCGCATCACTTGCGTATTGCGATTCACACATGATATACTTCTTAAGACTTTTCCACATCCATATCCTTGAAATATTGTATATGACTCTATTCGTTCGTTGCGCGAAAGTAGAACGAGCAGACATCGGATTTTCTCAGGTCATCGCGTATAGACAGATCGAGACAACCGATTTTGCATTCTCTCACCTCGCCTCTTGTCTCAGGTGCTACACCGAGAAACGCAAATCGAAGAGTTACTGAGAAGCAAGGTAATTTCACACAGTGAAAATGCTAGCAGTTATGAGATAAGAGGGGAGATTGGATTCCTCGTTCGTTGGATTTTCAATTTATCAGACAGTATCCGAACTATAGACTACCTCTTCGAAACTATTCCGACGTTTCTCTTTACATTTACAATCGTGTAAATTATTCGTTATTTTATTTTTAAGTTATTGGTATAAGAAGCTTGAAGTAAATGCATTAATGCAAAGAAAGATTTACATACATGTATTTAACATGCATATAATCTGCCAGAAACATAGAATACTGTTGTACTCCATGTTTTTTATATTTAACAGACTTCTCGTGATCTTCACGGTTGATCGATCAGGTGATAGCGCTTTATCAATAGGAACAGTGTACTGCTGACGTGTGAAAACAAAGGAGATGAGTACTGCTCGTCGCAAACTCCAGTAGCGAATCGATGTTATCGGAAGGTATCGCTATGCAGTAAAACCGCCCGACTTGTATTGAGTTCGACGCTTGTTCAACACTCTCAAGGCTTCTCCCTATAGCAGCATGTGCAACCCATACGTGTATATAGACACGCATACGCACAATTGTGCACGTGTGTATTTTTGGAGTAGCTTCGCCGGTGTTCGCGCCTCGCGCTGCAGGGAAAAAATCCGTGAGCCCCAGACGGTTATGCAACGTGCAGGGGTGTCTGAAGCGGTTCTTCAAGCCACCCGAAACGACTAACTACCACCTTCGTGTCACACCTCATTATGCCGCCACGTCGCTTCGTTAGCGCCGACGTCACAGTCGACGAACAAAGAACGAATCCGCGACGATCGGTATCCGCGAATGATGCGCCGAGTGATTTTAAAAGCTTTATTAACGTAGGTCTGCCTAGATTTGCACGATTTATATGAAGGGTGGAAGAAGAAGTATGCGCGTTGTAAAAAAATATAAATCTGCGCACTGCACCAGACTCGAGTGTAATGAATTAATATTTTCGCTCGTGCGATTATGCGCATTATAATGCGCGTGTAAATACGCTACGTGCACGTGCACAAACGGGTAGCCGTCAAGGTAGGAGTATCACAGACAGATAACTCGACAGTCCGCACTCGTAAACCAGAAACTTGCGCAATCACAAGTTGGCAGAAGTCCGCCCCGAGCTCGTGAGCCTGAAACTCATAAAACTACTGTAATTGTAAAACACGAAAGGGCATAGGCGGAGCCAAAATACCGTGGCCGACTGGCTTATGCATCACGGTTTACGGTATGAATTATTTCACTTGTTGAAATCATTATCTTTTTTCCGACAATCTTCCCGAGTATTGCGCTTCTTTTTTTGCTCATTACCTCTTCCCGTACCTCCGCAAAAAATTTTATGAAATAACGAAAACGCGGCGGATGCTCCGGAAACTTCAATAAATACAGCGTTTCTCTTGGAAAAGGTCGCTATTTCGGCTCTTTGAATTGCTTACGTTAAAGCGAAAGATCCTCAAAGAGAGTTACTTCCTTTTATCGGAATTCGATATTCGCTTTCGTCTTGGAAAAGGCTACTTTGATGGTTCTTGTGGATCTTCTTTCTTCGGTAAAATCTGGCTGCGCGGTAGGTTCTGGATAGACGCCACTGGATGACTTTCGGGGAAAATATCATATTTCTTATTCGTTGTTGCTACTGATACTTGCTTTGCGGTTTCTTTAAGGAGAAATCGTTTGCTTATTCCCAATATTGTAGAAAATGAAAATCATTAACTTTCATTTGAGAGAAACCGCGATGCTCAAAGGTAAACTACATTATTTCAAGAAAATTCCCTGCTCGTTGAATTCATTGCAGTCTAGAACGGTTCTTTCTTAAATGATCGGTGTACGCGAGAAATTACCATTATATATATGAATAAACGTTTCAATGAAACATCGGAATACCCGTTAACATTGAGGGATACTCTCAATGTAAAATGTTGCGATAGATAATTTATAAGAGCTAACCGTGCAACGTAATTTAAATTGTCTTTTGTACTGTGTATTAAAAATAAAGTATATTGCTGGAAATACTGTTTCTATCACGTTGGTTTGAGCAATAAAGGCACTACAGCCATCTGTGTTCAATATCCTTCTGTTCGTGCGACAATTCATTAGAGCTTGGATCAGCCAGCTGCTGTGTACGCATAGTTAACAAAATTCATTACCCTTTTGAGGACATGTACGCGCGAGTACGAAAATCACTATGATTTTATTGGAGCACTATGGCACTGCAAAGTCGATAATTGAAAGTTGATACCGTCATTGTTTCTGACTTGTTGTAAATAACATTGTAATTTATGCACAGGGGTTATGGTATATTCTGCAGCAAAACCTTACAAGTATTAATTAATATAAAAGTCGCACTGCGAAGTAATACACAATTTCTCGTTTTGCGTTATTAAATCTATAAATTGTCGAGTCTATATTGTTTAAAGTCTTCGCGGCTTAACGTTCATCCCTTGCCACCGGTGCAAATGGGATTGTGGAATTAAAGATTAGCACAGGGAGGGTAGTAGAGATCCCGTTAAGGAAGATCGACCGTTAAGGAACATTTCGAGGATTCTCGTCTCGATAAGCCCCGCACCGATCTTCGGGCTTCTTAGAGGCGTCCTGGAATTATTTAGTGATGCGTGAGCCGCTCCAGGCTTGGCTCCAGACCGAGGTTAATGGCTTCGATTCCCAGTAGTGCGTTCGCCAAACTCTCTAAGTTAACGATATCTCATTGGTTCCCAACTGTAAGTATACAATTACTGAAATAGTTGAGTTAGGAACTAATATAGTATATGCGTATGTATATATGTACGTAGAGCGAAATATAGTTCTATCTCACTGTTTCATCGTTTAAAGGAAATCGTTATCGACTCGAAAAAATCTCGACATAGAAAAAAATACTATATTGTAAACTTCATCGGAAAGGCATGCGGGTTTATATGTCACCATGATGATGGGTAGCTGTTCGATCAGCGAACAGATATGTATATCGGTAAAGAACGACTCAACATGCATTATGTTGTACATAGGGATATAACGGTACGTGTGGAATGACTGCGCTAAATATGAAACTTCTCGATAATGCAATCTTGTACCGCGCACTGGATTTACTTTTCGGCTCGAAATCGCCTGACAGTCAAGAGCACCAAATTTTCGATATCGGAAGAAAGAGAACAGGAGGAAAGGAAAGCTACGGGGGGCTGCGTAAAAAGTGGAAAGAGGCTGTAGAGGAATCGGTAGAAGCTCGAGCGGTATTACGTTTATTTATTGATCGTATTTGCCTCCCAGCCAACTGAATCCTGGAAGAATTAATCCCGCTTTGCTCGGCCGAAGTACAGCATATTCACGATGCGACGAAATAAACTGCTACTCATATTCCGTACTATATTCCAATGAAACTGTTATTTCGAGATAAAATTGAACAATGCGAATTGGTAAAACTTTGTAAAGTTTGGACGAATTGCAGTTACATTTCATCGTTATGACGAACGAATGTTCTTCCATCGCGCTAATGTTTATTTGTTAAATGTAAGAGAATTTCGTCGCTGGATATATTTATAGTTTGACGGGAACAATTCCTTATTTTGTTTGAAAACTTGAAGGACGCACTCAACATGGTCAAAACGCTATACGTCAACCGTTGCACTTAGCCTGATCATATCTTTCCGAGGTTAAATGCAAAAGGACTTCACGAACGAGCATATCTTATTCTGTTGGCAGTTTCGTTCTGAGGTGAACTTAACGAAAATTAGCGGAAGCGGCGGAGAAGTCGCGGACCTCGCGGAGATAGGAAAACGCTCGACCAAAAGGTGGCAGAGAAGGAAGTGGTTGGAAGAGGCATTATATTATGTGCCACGGGGCTAAATTGAATTCTCGCGCCGCCGCTTTCCGGAAATAATATTATGTTTTATGTCCCCGACACCCGCGCGGAGCCCTATTGGAATCCCTTAATAGGAATTTTTCACATTTTCCGCCAGCTCTCGGCGAATAAGATCAGCGAGAGGTGGCAGCATCCATTGGCACAGATTCCGATCTGCTGGGGATTGAAAATGGCGGAGGCGAGCCGGAGAACACCACTTTCCTCCCGGTTCAAAACCGAAGGTTGAAGCGTGCGCGTGAGTGTGTTGCGTGGATGGTGGTGGTGGTGCGATGGGGTTCGCCGGAGTTCTTGCCGCTGTTTGCTTTTGCTATTCGCTTTCCTGCCACGGTGGGCGCGAAGAAAATTCCGGCATCGCTGGCTGGCACCACCAACGCGAACTACCGCCGACCGATATCAGCGACTAGAGTTGCTATCATTCTCCACCAATAGAAAGCTGTGGTTTCTTCAGCTTTCGGGATAGCGTGGCGCACGCGACGCTCGATAACTTTTAAAAGAACGACGCTAATCGGGGGAACACCTGCGGTAATATTTTACACTTAATTCGCGTCCTATAGGAGACGAAGACCCAGCGCGATTCAAATTATCACCCTATTTCTTCCCGGAGTTCAATTTATACGTGTCCCACCGCGGCAAGATTCACTTAATAAAAACATTTCAAAAAATTTCAAACAATTGATTGAAACGAATAATCAGTAGACGAAAAAAGACCTAAAAAAGCTATGGAATCAGAACCGCGTTAAAGTAACTTACTGAAAAACGTTTGGATTAATGGCTGAACCCTTGTGTTCTTTTTTTTGCCTTTTTCCCTTCCCTTTGGACGTAGAGAGTTCGTTCGTTTCAACGGTGATACAATTCATTCGCGGTTTTCTCGAAAAGCGATCATCCGTGGTCGGTAACCAACGAATCTATTTGTTTGAGGTGTATACTCGGCGCATGCTATTTTCAGTTTTAATCGCGTGTACTCAGCAATCTCGCGGTTAAACGCGCCACGTTCTATCGCAAACAAATGCGCACGTAATAAAGTTGGCAAACGTTTTTCCTACCCCGAAGTTGTATCGAGAGATACTACCTTTTTTTTAATTGCAACATGAATTTTTTAAATCAGGCAGCAACTTTAAATATTCATGTCTCGTCCCGGAGCGGCAATCCATTTCGCGGAACGCAAACTGCCGGTTATTTCTCCTCGTTATTACGTACGCGCGGCATTCACGTGATGGCATAAGCGTTGATTTACAGATAATTTATTGATGCTCGTTCTGTATGAGTCTCACATATATTTAGCATAAATAAATTTGTCATACGACTTGCTTTCCCGTGTGCTCCCCAACAGAGATAAACGATTTTCATGCTTTTCTTTCACGACTAAAACAATTATCGTACTGTAGTATTACCTTAGGGCACTGCCACTATTCTTAATTATATTACGCCGTAAATTTCTGACGTAATGATAAATCTATATACGTAGGTCCGAGAGATACGAGAGAATATTTCAAAGTTAAAAACGTTTTTGCGGCAGACTCTTTCCAGGAACGTATGAAACCTATCTGTAACCTGGTTCAAGACAGTTTTATCGTCGTCGCGAGATATACAATCGGGCGCGCAGGTCTCGGAATCGATTTACCGCGCTCATGCTTTACACGCGAACAGTTTAGTTTCGCGGTGTACAATGGATTTTTGGAGCTGCTGGTACAACGCGATTTTTGAAAATTACGATCGCGCTGCCACTCGGCTCTTTGTACCGCCACCTCCGTCTCTCTCGTCTGAATTCGTTTAACGGTAACTTGCCAAGACGCATCAGCATAAACGCATTCAAACGGAATAGATATTATACAGGTGCTAGGTTGCCTTTGAATGATATTCAAATGTATTCCGGAGAGGTGTGTCTTTGGTGCGAAACAGCTCGTAGTTTTACGAGTTTATCTACGTCGGCGAGCGTTTAATGTTCGCCATTTTATACCAGCAAATAACGCAATAACGGAGCCAAAGCGAGAGATGTGGAATGATGTTATTACCATAACAGCTGATTTGATCTTGAGCCTTTCCAAATCACGTATTTTTGTGAGCTCAGTATATTTCCTATCTAATAAAGTATCGATATCTTGTTGTAAGAGATACGAGTTTAGTCGAACGACGCGATAGCGAGATTTGACTAGTTTTACCTCGTAAAAGTTCCATTCGCGCGGAACCTCGTGATTGCGTGCTAATAAGGCTCCGTAAGAAGTGCGCTCGTTGTCGTGGGACTTATCGAACTATCGACTCGCTTCCGAACTATTCGCCCTCGCTTTCATTGGCCCAGATAAAAAAAAAAGCTCGAAGCTTATTTGTCGGCGAGTCATTCCTTCCGAAAGCGCGGCATTTATCGCTCCGAGATTGCGCGGAAAGATAACGATTCTCTTCGCTTCCTTGGCGTTGGCCCCTAACGAGCCAGCGTCTTCTGGGAGATCATAGATACCGCGGCGTATCTGGCGATTAATGAGGATTCCGCGACGTATATAGGCCAGGCGGTATTTTCGTTTCGATTCTAACTACCGCGATCTCTCGCCCGTCGTTGTCGGCGAATTCCTGGGAGCACGCTCGAGTTCGAGCGACGAGTTCACAAATTTTCCTCGTTCGCGAGTAATTTATCGCACTCGGCGTTTGTTTCCTATCGTCCCGATTGCGACCTGTTAGATCGAGTGCGATTGAATGAAAACAGCCGTGCTCGTTGAGTTTATTTACACATCATTCTGTATAACTTTCAGCAAGCGTTTATACGATCAAATGAGAATATCGCTGCGATTTGTGCAGCCGGTTCAATTGCAATGGTGAGAGATATTTTTATTGCGTCCTGCTGGGATAGCTGAAGTAAAATTTTCATTAAGCAGAATCAATATTGCTGTCCGTATATATAAAATAGGCGTACGCGAAACTTTATTCGGCGCGAATTGCCGCCTGTTTTTGATATTCCGTGTAGCAAACAACACTTCTGATGTCGACGAAAAATAACATGTTTGCATACGTTCACATTTTAATGCTTCCACGATACTTCTTACAATTTTTACCTCTAATTTTCTTGTTGTATCAAAAGCGTCTCGTACACGTGACGCTCTCTAATATACGCTGGAATTTATCGATAGGTTTTCAGGGGCTCTATACGCTTTTGAAATTTTTATCACACACGTGCCGAGTAATAAATAAAAAATATATTACGTGGCGTTTATTACTGTTACGGTTTTATGCATATATTCCAATTCATATTAACAAAAAATAATATATGTACATCGCATTTGCATTCATTGTGTCACGAACAACGAAATTTCCATATTTAAGAGAAAGAGAAAGATAACTATTTGCGTAAAATAAATATAATAACACACAATGGATATTTGAAATAAATATATAATAGCCGTAAAAAAATACGATGTACAACGACAGATATTGGAAAACGGCAATGTCCTCTAAGCGAGTTGCCTCTCGTGGAAATACCGGTGGGTCCTTAACTCATAGATTTCGATCGCGAGGAAAATACTCAGAGTTCTTCCGAATTAATTTATCTCGATGCTATATACCGTACATTTCACGGCTCTCCTCCGCCTCTCGATTCATTACATCTCCGATTGCGACGTTCTACTTTCTTTTTCACCGTTTAACGACACTTAAAGTTCGTAACTCTCTAGCAGCTTCGATTCGCCGAGTAACGACTTGGTAATTTCTGCGCGACATTATCGCTTACGTTGCTGGATTCATAAAACTTTAGCGTGCACGACGAACGCGTCAAATAACAGCGTGAAAATGAACTAAGCCCCGCGATCGCGTTGCGTGAAAGTAACGAGAAGCTGTGCAATATTGTATAAAACTGGGTCGCCATCAACTGTATTTCGTGGTGCGCTGTGTTCGTGAAACAAAATCAAACAAGGAGATAAATTTTGCTTAAAAATTGCAGATATTGTTACATGGTACAAATTATAACCGAAGATATCTATGTAAAAAAAAACTAGAGTAATGACCGAACGTCTGAAATTATATATTTTTACATTGCAAGTAGAAAAAAGATAGGTATATCTGAAGGATAATTATGTCTGTGATAATGATTACGTCTAAAGACGTTAATTATTGGGAACAATAATTATTGGTTATATTTATTTATATTTATATTTATATATTATATAAAATAACGTATATAAACACTCTCTAAATCTGTCGCACTCGTTATTATACGTCGGTATCGTGACTGAGATACCCCGGTAGTCACGGATATCGACAAATGTCGCTTCTGCAGAATGTTGCTGCCTATAAGTACGATGTCGGCGTGTTGAGAATGGCAGGCTGGTTGCATCGTGGAAACAACAAAGCCGAATATCGATTAAACGATGCAGCGCGTTCTCTGCGTGCAGGTAATTAGTAGATGCACGGAGAGTTTTAATGGCCCTTTAATAACGCGCAACATCAAATTATAAAGGTGGGTCGTAGACCCTGGCCTAACGTACCCTGTGCGCCCCGCACGTAATCCCGGCGTTCCTTCACGGCAACATCATGTGGCGATTATCGTGGTTGATTTGCAGAATAATTTCAATCCTTTATCCCTCTCTGCCCTCCCAAGTCAAGTTTGCGATTGTTTTTTCTCAGGTAAAGAAACGTATGATATGTCGAAAAGATCATAAATTGTGTCAGACGGACGCCCGACGAAATTACAACGGTGAAGCAATATTCGCTACGTGATACCGACGGGCGCGCGAACAGCGACGAAAATTTAATAACGTACGTGCACGGGCTCTGATTGCGATTAAATTAATTACACGGGGATATTTGTTAATCGATTGTTTTCGAAGTCGCGCGCCGCTCTTGGCATCAATGGAAGCGCTGCGCCGGTTGCGAGAATTACGCGTATTAAGCGCAAACTTACGCTTTAATTTAGCTCGCTGCTTTGACTCGATTCTCGTTCCTTAATCGCGTTACAGTTCTATATTGTTTCGCATTATCGTCCTATTTTGCGCGCGAGAAAGAAAATGGATTAATTATTCGATCCAGGTTATATACGCGCTGTTAAGCTTTTTTTGCAAAAAAAAAAAAAATGTCGAGATTTGGCATGCGCTTGCAATTCGCTCACACAAAAGTTCGACACTTTCCAAATCGATAGTTCACCCGGCTGTGTTGGGCTCTCTCCTGGCTATAGTAACGGGGTCAAAGCGATTCCGGAACCGCTTGGAAATCGACTGCAACCACATGGATCCGGGTTACCACCGCTCGTTCTCAGATATTGGAAGTTTCACGGTGGTCGTTACACCACACGGAATTAATTGGTTTAATTAAGTCACCGAATTGGTCCCGCTCATGGATTCGCGCCGGATTAATGCGTGATCAGATACGGCGCACCTGTTTGCCGTCGGGATGCGACGGTCAGGAATATTCGAATTGCCATCGATATATGTGGATCGACAGCCACATCGATTACGAGCTGGCAATTTATTTGAGCGATCTAGCACCATTCTATTTGCGGAGAACGATACTCTATTGCTGGGTTACACGCGCTGTTGCGTTGAACGTGAATGGATCTCGATTTTGCGAAAGCGCCGCGTGTTCTGAGTTACCGCGGTTTTATTAATGCGCGTTAATTGCGTTGACGAACGACATGGAAATTCTTTCCTCTACGGTGACATTTCTTCGGAGTAACAAGCGCGCCAACGCGCATATTGAACGTGCCCAAAATTATCACACGTCGCTCTTGGAAAGACGTAATTGTAAAGAATGACCTCGTTTTTCATTAAACTGCCCATTAGCCGTTCCTGCCCGGCGGGCAACATTAAAACCTTGAGCGAAAGGGTATATAAAAGGGTTCCTGAAAAACGCCCGTGCGGGGACCCTTTCTCTCGTCCGAGAGAGAGAGAGAAAGAAAAAGAGTGAACTCGTCCGCTTTCGCAAGGACGTGGCAATTATTCACGACGCAAAGGCCATCGCCATGTAACCGCTTAATTGTCGTTTTTATATATCCACCGAAGTGACTAATATCATGCGAATCGATATCGTGGACAGTGTGTGTTTTCCCTTGCCGGAGAAACAGTCTTTAGTTACTCCCAGCTATGTATCGCACAGTCGACCAAGAATATCTCGCAGATACCTTCGGCGAATATTAATTCACGAGCGTCGAGGGGCCAGCCTATCTTAGGTAAAGTTACCTTACGAAGCAACTAAATAATTATTGTAACGTTATTAAGGGCTGAATGTTTTGCTACGTTAATTATATGTTCACGAGAAGGTCATGTTAGCAACAGAAGCGACCAAAATAAGCCTTAATTAATTTGCGGGGAGAGCTCTAAATTTGTTATCGTTATCAGAATATTTTTCTTGTACTCGTTCATGCATTCACGTAAATTTTCGTCGTGCGAATAAAAAAAAATATCACGTTTTCGTATTGGAAGCGGTCTCGTCTGGGCTGACAGACATGTCGGTGCTCGCGGTGACGCTACACTTGCAGAGACCGTCAACTCTGGGGTTTGCACGTCTGCATTTTACAGTTTTGACGCGTGATTCCGTCTTCTCGCGGATAGAGCAAGTAGGGGAGCAAGGAGCAAGGCGGGATATAAGCGAGACAGCGGGGAAAAAAAGAAGAAAGGAAAAAAAGATAGAAGACGGCCCAAGCGGCGGGGGACTGAGAAGAAAAGACACGAGGAAGAAGCGTCCCGGGAAATAAGATTCTGACTTTACTTCTTGACGTATCCGTCTTTCTATGGCGGATCTTCCGGGATGCTGGAGCAGGTAGGCGGTAGGGGATGAAAAAGGAGCGACTGCTAGAAATATCTTACGGACGGCTGATGCGATACATTGTCTTTGCTTATCTCTTGCGGTATACGCGCACGCGTGTACCGCACACATACACACATACACGATCACCCGTCGGAATCAACATATGTATTACGTGCTTGAAGAGTTCTCCAGGAGCCGAGTGCCGAGTGTACGATACACGATGTTATGTATGCAGTGTCCTCGAGCTAGATGCGCTCTCGCGACGCAGCCAGCGTCGATCGATCATACGAATCAGATGCGAGGCACGAGAATCGACACTGCTGTAATTAATAACCTACAGCAATAGGTGACAGTGACCGATGGCTCGATAAGAACACTTACATCTCTTGATACACATCCATTAGAATTAGCACGATATTTGCAAATTAAATTATCTAGTGGTATTGCTGCTTATAAATTATTGTAATAATTAAATATTAAAAAAGAATTCATAAACGTTTCAAATCACAAAAACGGGTTAAATTATACGATTTATATGTTTACGAGTATTCCTTTCGAAAGTATTGTTATTAAATCTGATGCAGAATGGTAAAGAAGTCTCTCGAAATCGCGAGGGTTATCGAATTTCAATCACGTTCCTCTACCATGTACTTTCTGTGGATTCGTGCGAATGTCGCGTTCTAGAATTGGGAAGCCCCGTGCCATGTGCGATACCATGTCCGCAAATTTAATTCTTCCACTGTATATGTGCCGCCGTTGCAACGCGCGGGCTGGGAATTTTTGCGCAAGGCGCAGAAATGAGTTGTATGCTCGCCGCTCGCGAGTGTAAAAAAAAAATGCGATCAACTAATCAAACAGAAAATGCGACGAATAGGTGAACACGCAAGTCTCGTAATTACGAGGAACACTCGTTCGCCACGCGGTTTCCCAATCAACGGGTGTTAATTAATCAAGCTATCCGCCAGATGACCTGCGAAAGATGGGCATATTCTTTGTTATCCGCGTTCGCTTTTCCGTTCTTCGCGCTCTAGCGTGGAACGGGCACCTATGCACCTGCTCGGGGTTAACTGGAGTTGATGTATTGAAAATAACCCTCGTCTCCGCTATCTGGACAGCTTATCATATCCATCATTCCGCCCTATTTGTACGGTGGACACGCCTCGATCTCGTGCATAGAAAACGCTGATCGTCTGAGCGCGAGCGAGATTGCGACTCGCCCGCTCATTTTTTGTGTGTGAATCTCACAATATTGCTTCTTAGGTTCAATGTCACTAATTATAGAATTACTAAAAGTGCTAAAAAATATTATATCAAACGCTAAACTGTTAAAAAAATATACGAAAATCTTACGAGGTCCTGCATATTTCAGAAATTAATAACTTTAGAAAATGATGTTGAAATAACGTAAATCTTGAAATTATCAGTAAGTTATTTTGGGATTAAATTTAAGTCAAGCTTCACGTGCGAGCGCGAGCGCACATGATAAATGTGTATAGCCGAGGGAGTGCGATTACGGGACGCTCCGTAAATAATAACGACGCTTTTTAATTAAATCAACGAAGAAAACATCTGTGGTAGCATAACTTTGAAAAATACGCTCGCTGGACTGATATGACGCTGCTCGTGATGTAAACTTTAATGGATTTTAAACATATTAAGAGCTAGCTCTCGCGTTGCTCATATTTAGATTGCAACAAGATTGAATCTGGATTGTTTCAATGAAAGAAGGTGAAACAAGTTGGGAAAAAAGATACGTGTAGACGTAGAGTTAAAAAATTTCGAAAGAAATATCAGCATCGTTCGTCGTATTTTATGAATGTTAATATCTTGGGACGTAATTTTCGAAAGTTAAGCGACCGTGTGATTTTATGCCTATATTTACCCGCGAAAGTCGAGGGGCCGCATATACGTTCGCTTATAAATATTAACAAGAACATCTCATTATTTCACGTTTTGAGCCCATAAGCCATATTTACGGGCGATGCTCTCCTTCCAGTTTTAAGCGTAGAAATTCTGCCATCGCGGCCGCGCGTATCGCGGCGGATCTTTCGAAGGGACGCCTTTGTTTCGCTATCAATTCAGGGCTATAAATTTAACGCACAATTTTATCCCGCACGGCGGTGTATTTCGATTTACTCGCGCATCTGCGCCGCAGCTATGGGCATCTTTCCATAATTTTCTTACGCGGTATATTTCACGACATAATCCCGGCGTAATGTAATTCATTTACCCGGAATGCACTCGCTTACTCGGCAAATGAATTGCAGCAACGCTCATTACGCTTCGCGGGCGAACTAAATCAGAATGCGGAAAGATTCTCGGCGGTTGTTTCCTCGCGGTACGAAGACACACGCGCGATTTGCTGATAAATTTGTCGACTCGTCTGTTCTTAAAATTTCAAAATACGCAAAAATGTGATATAATCACAAATAGTTATTCGCAAACGTGTTTGTAACTTCATTAAGCAACCGTGTATGCATAATGCAAATAACGTGTAAAATATTAATATTATAAATTATAAAGTATAAATTATAAATTATAAATTCAACTTATATTATAGATAAAATATTCAAAAAAGTTACCAGAATATACTGTAAGCGCAGATATGCTGTAATCGACAGGATCTCGAAAGCCAGCGTGCAAAGCTATTACCTGCGGCTGATGGCTTTCACCGTTGCTTTTAAGCCGGAAAAGGTTTCTGCATGTTTAAAATAAATAAACGTGATAGGACATAAATGCAAAGTGCGTGAGAGTGTTTTGTCATATACACGTATCGTTGCGGATAGACGAACATTTTCATTCGTTAAGCATAAATATTTCCACAACGGATATTTTATAAATAAATGCACATTTAGTATATAATTTAAATGAAATAAAATGTTCATCTACCGAGAATAATTCGCAAGGAAGATAAAAGATCCCAGAAATATTTTGTTTCTGCTGAGATAACAATTTAGCACTGGTACGCTCCAGTAAAGCGCTAATAAATCATAAAATTGCTACACATTGGTTATAAATACACAATAATGCTGTATCTCAAATTCGTAACGTAAATTCACGAGATTTAACACTCATTCGATTGAAAATTTCATAAAAGTCTCGTCGCACCGAGAACTTGACCAGGTGCGCATTCGGAAATCTCGCTCGAAACAACAAATATTTTCAATAAGGAAACCAGCGCGAGTTTCGCGCACGAATAAGTAATACAAGTCCGGAAATGGAATTTGAATAGAAACATTCAACCGGAACGAACTTTACCGCGAGCTCGTTCCGGCCACTCGATAAAAGCTCAGGTATATAGGTATATTTCGACGGCACCGTAGTAGTTGAGGGGCTTTGTAGCTTTTAAGCTCGCACTGAGAACGTGAAGAACTTTCTTTCTCTTTCATGCTCTTTCCTTTTTTAATCTATCTTCTTCTCTTTTGCGCTGTAGATTATCCTACATAATAATTCCTAAGCCACGGGTAGTCCGCCTATGCGTTATCTCGCATTATTTCTCGTCGCTCACCTTGGAATTAAGACGGAAAATATAACGAGATGAAGCGGCGCGGCGGCGCGGTCGTTCGTGCACAACAACCGAGAAACAACGACGTACAGATAATCTAAACGCGAAGCGATGGAGTGATGGCAGCCTGGGCTACACCAGTTGTCAGCTCGTGATGGATGGACGCAGGGCACGTACCGGCGAGAATTCGTCTTCCTTCTTTTTCATTTCGTGAACTCCGCCTTATTTTCCGTCGCGCATTTTTCGCCGCAGTCCGCTCGATACCACGGCCGATATTCCTTTCCCGGGTTTCACGACTCGTTCCACGATCCTCGACGGAGGATCATGGATACCGCCTCTTGAAAACGCGCCACTTTCGAGGTTCCATTGTACATCCAAGGGAAAATGATTCCGTTGTTTGAACTGTGAAATAACTCTCCACGTATTTTCCGCATGTAGATCCGTTGATCATGGCTACTGCGCGATTCGTCGGCACGTTCCTTTTGATTAGAAGGTAACACGTATACCTTGGAACTCTGATACCTCTTATTGGATGTGCCGGAACTACGCGAATTACATCGCCGTTCGAAACGTTCTCTTGCAGAGTTGTCACAGGGCGTACACGTTTCCGCACCCTTCAAGGCAAGCGGCATCTTCACGCCCTAATTCTTTCGTCCTCCTGAATTGGAGACGAGCGAGAAATGGCAGATAGAAAGAGAGAATTAAAATTTATTTTCATAATAAAATACGTTCGGTGCTTTTATGCTTATACATTTTTTTTAGATAATTTCTTTCCTTTAATAATTTAATTAGAAGAATAATAATATATATGAAATCCTTCATTTGTTATTCTTCCATAAAAAAATACACGCATTCATTATTACTTACAGCAACGCAATTTATTCTTTTATAGCTATTGCATATGCAGTTCTCATAATGTAGAAATGTAATACTTAAAATGCGCGACTCTGATTAAAGTTGCTGGATAGACGCGAGTGTCTTCCTTTTTAAAATTTGCGCGATTTCTCTGGAAGGCGAGTAATGAAGAGTTTGCGATGGTATATTCATGCCACGTATACATGACGAGGAAGAAAGAAATTCTACCTTCCGCGCGATTCTTCACTCGCTACTTACGTTTTATTCCACTCATCAGCTTTTCCACCCTCCGCGGTACGTGCACGTTCTAATTCTCACGTTCCCTACGGTACAGACAGAAAAAGGAAAATACCCCGTGTGAGAAATGTGTAATCCGTTTTTTTTTCACCCGGCGAGGATAAAATAAAAAATATAATGCGTTGATGAATTTGAGAAAATTAGCTTTACGGGCCAGCAGTTCTGGATTGTAACGTACCACGTGCTTACACGGAGAGAGATCCTACGCTTTTCTTTATTTTACGTCTCATACATCTCGCTTCTACTGACATTTTGTAGACGGTATAATTGCTGTAAATATAATATATTACGTATTTTCCTCATATTATTCTATATATTATATATTGTTGCGCCCTTGTGTGTGTGTGTGTGTGTGTGTGTGTGTGTGTGTGTGTGTGTGTGTGTGTGCTGAGACACCCGTTGCATGCGTGCTGAACTTTGCTCACAATTAGCTTCAGGCCGAAGCACGTTCCCTAACGACGGGATGTACTGATCTGTGTAATAATAACAACTTCGACTGTGAGATCTACGAGGAGACTCCGATCGTTCGGACGTGTTCTCCACCTGAAACGCATTCTTGTACAGAGTTCCTATATATATATATATATATATATATATATATATATATATATATATAAAATAAACCTTTGAGTTCCTTTCTTAATAAAGTGTTGTCTCTTTTACTCGAGTCCGGGAGTGCGCGGCGCGAACGCGAATGTCTCTGAGATAGCGGAGCGCAGCTCAACATTTGATTAAGAAAGGAACTCAAGGGCTTATCATAAAGGAACTCTGTACAAGAATGCGTTTCAGGTGGAGAACAAGTCCGAACGATCGGAGTCTCCCCGTAGATCTCACAGTCAAAGTTGTTATTACACAAATCAATACATCCCGTCGGTCGTTAGGGAACGCGCTTCGACTTGAAGCTAATCGTGAGCGAAGTTCAGGCTTCTCGTGAGCGAAGTTCAGCACGCAACGGGTGTCTCAGTACGGGCGCAACAATATTATACTAAACTTAATATTTAATTCAAGTTAGTTATTTATGTGTACAAATAATTATATAATTGCTTCGCTTGACATAATCATATATTATATTCGCAAGAAAATAATAGAAAGAATCATAACAATCCTAAATCTCTCGTTTTCTTCCAGCGAGTTTTCTTCACTGTGTTCGAATGAGTCAGACATTTTTCTATGTATTTATCTTGATCTCTTCCATTTCCTCGACAAACATAGCATAAAGCGGGGTAGCTTCAAAATTATTCATAAAATATGCATGACAATAGAACGAATGTGCCGTACGAATTCTCCGTTTTACTTTACTTCTATTCAGCTCATCATCTCTTCTGGTATTCAAGATAGACAATCTGCCGAAGCCTTAATTCTGATACTCGTGGCGGTATACTAAGGACGAGTGAAAAGAGGCTAGTAAGAGAATGTCTAATGGAACTTTTCTTGTGCGCTTGAAGCATGCCACTGAATTTTATGTGTTCGTGCACAGACACATATGTATCGTACGACTCTCTAACGCTTGTACGTCGCTGAGAGAACAAACGAGTCTTCATGCAGTTTGCCGGAAAGCAGATCTGAACACAATCTCAAATGTGTCCGCGCAGCTTTCGCAATTCTGCTGACTGTTCTCAGATATCTTTTTTTAAGTGTAAAAGCGAAGAAAAAAAGGAAACTTGTACGTGATAGTAAACACTAATGCATTTTTTATCAATTTGTTAATTAAGGATATTACGTCAAAAACGACGAAACCAGAACTAACTAAAATTTTGCAAGTCTATTTAATGGCAATTTGAGGATATCGTGAAAAATAAGGAAAATAGCTATTTCTTATGGAAAATAAAGCAATGAAAAAAAAGAATTATTTATACATTATTAAAACCTATCATAAAATGTACAAGATATTTTTAAACGTGCAGAGAACGCGCTGTTATTGCTCGCAGGTGTACACTGCATTTCAGTATGCGTTTAAAAAATTCCTATGTGATCGATTTTACGTATTTTTCAACAATGGGAATTTTATTCTCGCGTCAAACATGCGGTAGAGAGCATCGTGTAGATTATAATCGTTCTCTGTCAACCGTGAGGCGAATATTCGCGCCGGTAAAAACTGGGAAAAAAATCTGACAGGAAATATTCGCTTAAAATTCGTAGCAGACTTGATTACCCGCATTCACTTCGCTAATTAGAAAGTCAAATTTGAATTTCAAAAAACAGATAAAGTCAGTCTAGCATTAATCTTATATTCGATTTTTGATGTTATAAAATATAAAGAAATGTATTTCACGCTAATCATCGCCGTTTCCGAGTTTGGACGAAACGTATCGAAACTACCGAAAACTGCACATTTAAAAAATTTTACTCTGCAACATATATAGTGACGTATATAGTAACCTATTGAAATATTTAGATCAGTAAACTCTCCAAATAAGAAGAAAAAAATTCTTAAATAGAATCTTAAGTAAAATAAAAATATTAAAAAAAAGTTTATTATTAATCTTTTTCTTTCGTGTATTATTCTTTATCTCACAAAGAAAATTAAAAAAATTTAAATCTGCAATGATCCATGATTATTATTATTATAAATGTCTGTACATGTTTGTAACGTTAATAGTGACAGTAATTATATTTAATTTTAACGCTACTGTAATTTACATTTGCATTTCGTAAAAGAGGATATAATATTAATCGCATTTAACACCAAATAATCCATAAATTCCTTGTATATTTCATTGTTATCAATTGTGTTTAGTTATAGAGCTAATTAGAAATATCAATTAACTGAATATTTCGTTAACGTAGCAAGCATTATTAATATGTGATAACTACAGATGTGTTTTTGCAAATAAGTTTGTCAGCAAAAAAATGTTTTCTGAAAATTTGCGTGTGCACTGCTTAATGAGGAGATTCAACCAAAAGGCAAACTACAAATGCGCGATATGAATATACTGCTTGAATTATGTTTGCTGTACTAACAGCCACGGAATTAATGTTCTATGATGCGGAAAAACCAGGTTAAAAATGCGCCGGAACACACTTAAAAATATTCATAAATTATGTTTAAAACAATGCTACGAGACATATCTAGACAAAGCAATGAAGAGGTTTTATGCTGAGTTACGGAAATGGGGAGAAAGGGTAACTGCATGTCGCTAAGCAGTGTATTTGTGATTCCAGGCGCGTAGCAATAAATTTTTTTCTAAAAAGCGCTTTTGTTCGCTTACGTGCATTATTGTGTGGGAATGTGCAAAAAAAAAGAGAAAGAAAATATAAATCTGGAGGGAAACGCTCTGAATCTCGGGATAAAATACGACGGGGCAGTCGCAGAGTGCGACACTGGGGACAGTTGCACGGTGAACTGATGCTGATCAGTATACGTTGAATTTCGGCCAAATCTCATTATTCCATAAAAAACGAAGTTATGTCGCACAGTTCGCAGCCTCGCCCTAATGGCGCCATTCGTTTCGAGGGTATAAAGGGGACAATAGTGCAAAACGTGAATCGTATCAACGGCTATAACACGCGTGACGAGGGGAAACTGTGGAATTTAAATGCGAGATTGAAAATTTCTGAAATTATTCTCGTTCTACCAAAATGAAAAAAGTTTTCGGAGTTTTTCGTACGTAAATGATGCTATTATATTCCAGATTATTCATGCGCAGCATCGGAAATAGAAAATATTTCAAAAAGTGTCTAATGTTTAAATCTTACAAGCAGAGGTGGATATGAATAGTCGATATTGAGAACCTTAAGAATTATATTTAAAATGTTACTGATAAACGCATTTGCAACTACAATTCAGCTTTTCTTCCAACCATTGTTCAGCTGACTGTCCTAAACAACAACGAAAGCGAACGCTTGAGTAACTTTTGGCTGAACCACATGTCCGCTTTCCCTTTCCGGTTAGAATCAAAGGACGAAGTAGTAGTTTGCTAACATATGGCAGACATACGGTGTTTTATGTACAATTCTGAAATAAATACGCGAAGAAGTTTGCACAAAATCCGAAGATATTGAATGTCGTAATTACATATTGGGGTACACAGATACTTTATCTGATATTTATATATAGCCGAAAGTGATTGATATTGAAGAGATTCTTATTTATAGAACATTTAATGGAGAAAAAAGAAAGACAAAAGAGATGTACAGAACGAACGAAGACACTGCTGCCATGGTTTGTACTTAATAATGAAAGTTTCCGCTTCGACGGTCAAGCAAGACGAGTTCCGTTCCGATTCCTAAATCGAATTCACGGTAGACAAGAAGTTGCTGAGACGGGCAGAGGTGAGAGAAAACGTAGCTGTTGCGACGATTTCGCAGTGGAATTGCAATCGAATAACTTCGCGGCCGATATATTGACGATATGCGCTCCAGTCGGATTTCGTGCAAATATTTCGTATATAACAGCGCGCGTCGTTTGCAGCGGTCGTGGTATTAAATTTTCCGTCAGAACGCGGAATAAAACATAAAACGTGTATTGTTTACTGCGCGACCACGCCTCCGCGATTTCCACTGCATTCAGTGGCATTTTTTGCTAACACGTGCCCGTGTGTGTATGCACCGTGTCCCGAGCGTATAAGAGACAAGCGATATATTGAAATTATATATAAAGGAACAATTTTTTAATTGCGGTTTTTTTTTTAATTGCAATAAAATGTTTGAAATGCTTTGAAGCTCGTCAAGTTGAAAGATCAGAGATGCTGCTATATATTACAACATCGTAGCGCACGAGGATGATCGCGCGTTACGTAAGCTGCGTCAAGTCGTTTTTAGTTGAGGAATATAATGATCCATTCAACAAACTTACGGGCTATTATAACTGAATCGCGGGGAAATCAAAGAATGTCATTATGCGCGCCGCGTGGAAAAAATGTTGGTGCGTTACGCAAGTGTGCGCAATCGTTCGGAACGCGCTGAAAACTCGTAAGCGATTTTCAATAATATTTTCACTTTAGCCGTGACGCGTATTGGCAGCGGACGCGTTTGGCCTCGCATCAGATTCTTGTCGCCTGTTCTGCAGCGCAATCGGATCTGTACCCGATGCTTTTACGTTGTTAACATATCGAGCGTCGAGTATAGTCCGTTTGATGCAGTGGCCCTCAATTACCTTTTTGCATTCGTATTTGAAGGAGAGAACTAATCGCGATGAAAGGGCAATATAATAAAATTGCGTCACGGTGATTTTTAGTTGAAAAATTTAGTATAACAGTGACCTAATTCACACTTTTTTAAAAGTGTAAAAAAAAAAACAAATTTTACCATAAGCAATAATTAAGAGTTTAATCTGATAACGATTTAATTACTCAAGAAGTATATTATATTATTAAACCTTTATTATTATTAACCGGAAATTATATTATACAGTTCCATGTTTAATACGATAATGGGACTACGGATTTTTTTTATAGTTCCTGTATACAGCGCATCAGAAATTTTCGCGATTTTTTGATCGAGCACCGGTACTCACGAGAAAGAAATCTTGTAATTCATAGATGCGTTTTGACGATGCTCTACTGCAGGTTTATTTCAAACATTTCCGTGGTATTATTCTCGAATTGAATAACTCTTTCATTGAGAGTAACACCGTTACCGCAGGAGCATTTATATACGCATGCAAAGGATTAACAAATGAAAAATTGTAAGAGCCTTCCCGATTCTTTGCACAAAGTTTCTCTGTTGGAATTTTACGCAGCCGCTTTCGTGATATTTTGGACGATACGATAAAATAGTTTATCACGATTTGGATCATCTGATTAATTTACATATGTATATTAATCGATCGATTGTCGCGTTCGTACAGGGATGCCGAGGATGTGATATTATTTTAGGTATCATTTGCATGCAGCGCGCGCAAAAATCGTGGTAATTCATTGACGATTAAACAAACGGGCGTTTCAGCGTGGCAGTTCCTCAGCTGAAATGATCGCTCTGCGGTAATCAGCATAACAAATTTCTGTATATAAATCAGCACTGTATCGGCTCGCACGAAAGCTGTCGCAATTCGTTTATGCCGGATTATGCGCGCAGGGCGCGCTTACGTAGCGTATGTATCACGTACATTTTTCATTAGAATTCATGAGAGAGGTTTCAACGAGCTATGTGCTAATGAGTACGTATCAGGAGATACAATAAATTAGTATCATCATGTTTATATTACGTGAAATATCCCCATAATGTTAATCACAGAATGTTAATCACGCAATGGAGATTTGCGCTACCCGATTACAGAATCCTGTAAATTGAACAATAACATTCCCGATTTTTTCCGGAATTTGGAATTGCGGGCCCGCGATAGCTGTGCGGATGTGACCGCAGCTCCGCGCTAATAACGCGACAGAAGATAGACAGAATAAGACGACAGATAGGCATTTTAAGAAGCTAAAGGTTGAGGAAAAACTTGAAACTCTGAAAAGCGAAAGGGGAGAGGAAAATCCCATCAAACTTGAAAGTGCCAAAAAGTTAACGTCTCCCGCTCGGTTTGGTTCTTGTATTTTCGCTTCCGTCGCTCCGTCTCACTCATGACCCGGCAAACAAGCGAGAAAGTCGCGGCTGAAACTTCACCCTGGCGACGGCGCTCGCAGTCTCGTTTGCTTCTTCTCTTCTTTCTCCCTCTCTCTCTCTCTCCCTCCCTCCCTCTTGAGACGGCAAAGGGAGGAAGCGGCGGAACGTGCCGCAGGGGAAATAATACGGTCGAAAACTCAGCCCCATAACACTCGCGGGAGCGAAATAACGCCGAGCCGCTATCGCGGAAAATTCAAAGTCAACGATACGTTATTGTTTTTCAACAACTGTGCTGTCGGTGAGCGTGCAACCGCGAAAGCGGAAGTTGGGGAAGGACGAGGAGGAGGAGATCTCCTGACATGCAGACGACGTCTCGCGTTTATCCCGGAATTCAACGACGCCCATACTACCGCGACGCACTTAAACCGAGGCACTTACTAGTATAACACGACACGTCTACTAATTGTCAAAGTCTTTTGTTATTACGATTATTGCAAGGAATATCTAAGTTATTAGAAGGGGCGCATATATCCGAGTTCCTTAACTCGGTAAAATATGGAAGTGAACTCTCGGTGAATTATAGTAATAGTACGCCGCTCGAAAAGTTCGGGGAAATATTTTACTCAAGGTATTATAAGTAGAATAATTTACAGAAAAATATAATTTAATTTCCTAAAAAGCATTTAATTGTTGAGCAATGGTAATATTTTCGCGTAACCGTATATACGTGGAAAACTTATATGTTCATGTTATAGCAAACAAATCAGTGGGGAACGCTTGGCGCGTCGGTGCTTATGACAATCGAGACCAGCTTGTGTCGCGACCCATGCTTTTTTCAGTATTCTGGGAGTAATTCTTGCATGTCGAGCGAGAGATTCCCTACTTGTCCCCGTGGGAGACCGCATCTAATCAGGATGAATGGCCCTCACCCAGTAGCCTCGCCGGGTATCCTATAACCGACAACTTACGGCACCCCCTTTCTGCCGACACCCTTGCCATTTCGCCCGGGTTCCGGGCCAAGCCCCAACTATCATCGGTCTTCGTTATAAAGAGGAACCACCCGAGGCTAAATCTCGTTTGTCTATATCTCTCTCTCTCCTTCCTGCCGGCGGAGGCCTCGCAAAATGCCGCGGAAATCATTCGCCTGTTTTCATGCCGAGATATATCGTTTAGGTCCTGGGACAACTCGCCGCGGGGTATCCGCGGCTTCTCTCGCCTCGAGTGGCACCTTGTCGATCATCTTGGATAAGCAATACGTCAACTACTTTGCCACACCGCCGACGGCGACCACCTTTTTTCGGAGTCCGGAAAAACACTTTGGAGGGGAAAAAGAAAAAGTGGGCCAATGAACACGCAGACGCGCCTGTCGGATCGATTTTCACTTTCGCTCGGCGCGAAATTAAGAGGGAGTGTATCTTCTTTAGAAAAAAAAGATGATAATTCAGCCAGGTGGATAATTACCCATCGCAAATATTTCTTCGAAATCTTTGATTATGAGAAGGCACATCAACGTATATACGGAGAAATATAATATACGTATAAGACGCGATTGGATTTTTATAAAACATAGTTTAAAAGCGCTGATATAAAGATTACTTACGCAGTTATGATTATATATCTGATATTTTTAATATAATATGAATATATTTATGTGGGTATATATAACCAATATAACACCTTATACTAAAATTTTTCATGTCACTTTATAGTTCAGATGCATAGCATTACGATGCACAGCAAAAGAGAAAGGAAATAGGTTAATATCGCGAATATAGAGAGTGAAAATATCTTTATATTAATAATAATGAAACACTTCGACATGCAAAGAACTGCTCATATATGACGACCGCACGACGACATTCATGAATTCTCCGCGCGAGAACCGTTCTGGCAGGGTAAATAATCGATGAACGGAAGTTAGGAGTCGATGTCGCGTGACACCGAACACATGGCGGCACTCTTCCTCACCCAAGTATTGTCGTTGATAATTCGGTGACGATGTCGCATGATCATCTCATTGTGGAATTTAACCGTACTAATATCTTTAATGCACATTGCATGTTGCATATTTTACGAAGTAATTCGCGAAAAATAATAAAAATAACTGCACGATTACTGTATTACTATTTTTATTTTTTTTTATTTGGCTCTCGATTAGAAACTCGTAATGATATCAAGACATCGCTATTACGCGAACTATTTTGCGTCAAGCTTTGTTTAAAGACAATTTTGCATTAAGCGGCTTTTAGTAGATCTGAAAAGTACTTAAAAGTCGAGTGTACCCTTTTCCCTGTCCGCCTCCTGAAGGCGGCAAGAAAAGCTCTTCACCTCGGCCTCCACCCTTCGCTCTGTCAAAGTATCTGTTTCTCCTCCGATAACTTTTTTTCCCTTTTCCCACGCCGACGTCTAGTCGGGGCAAATCCTTAAATCGACTGTCACTGTCAAAGAAAGGGAGACGGGTCCTCGCCAATTTTTATTCGTGAGAATCGTACGCGAAATGATGTGTTAAATTTGAAAGGGAAAGATAAGATCTCGGAAATGTACATTCGAGGTTTCTGCCTTCAAAAAGTCTCTGAGACGTAAGTAAGAATCAATGTCGTCAACGTATGCGAAATATATACTATTATTTTTTTTTATTTTTTTATGTAATATATTAATGTACAAAAAGCTCGAACTATACGATTGTTTATTGAAATAAAGATCAATAAATGTAATATATTTTTCATTAAGCAACGATTTATGTCGAAAATATTACAAAACGTAAACTTAAATATGATCTACCGAGATTAAATAGTCTGATGAGAGATTTAGCGAATTCTCCTCAAGGATAACCGTTTTTAGATACTCGATTTTATTGTTATAGTTCTAGTAGCGATGTAACAAAATTTATATGTACGTAAGTATTTACCCGCCGCGCCGGTAAGACTAAAAAACCCGAAAGACGTTTTCTATGCCGTTCTCGAGGAGCTTGCGAATCAAGTCGGCGAATTAAGAGTCTGTCGAGACGATTAACTCCGAGAATTTAATCTTGTTTGAACGAGGGACGATTTCGGAACGACTGTTTTAATAGTTACCATAAAAAGAAACAAATTGCATCCGCTCTATTTAACACGTTAACGAACTGAACATAAAGGTATCGTTAATTGAATTAATAAGAAATCAAGTAATCTCGAAGATGAAAATGGTTTAAAAAATAAAGAAACAAAAGTGAGAAAAAAAGAGAGAAGAAGTATTAATTATAATAAGAACTCTATATTTTTAAAGAAAATGTACAAAAAATATTTAATGTATTTTCTTATTATTTATATATGTAGATGCAAGTTAATTGCACATTTTTTATTTACAAGGAAACTTCAATGCGGCAGTAAATGCATTTTTAAATCACCGTCATTATAACTTGGAAAACTACGCTCTCTTCTTGTAAGTTGCCCTGGGGTTCGCACATTACCGTGTCATTATTAACATCATTATTATAAACTAATTAAGATTGCAACAACCTTCTTGCGCTGGGGGCCGTCGGCGCAAGCACGTTTGTAATAAATTGGCATTTTATTCTTCGCGATGGATGATGACGTTTACGCGGTTACGTAAATTCAGTTGAGTAAATTGCAAAAAGGAAACGTTGTTGCCTTCGCCTTAAAATCTTCCACGAGTTTCGTAGTAATTTATTATTCATAAATATACGATAATTACGTAGCTTGTGAACTGCATTTATACGTTTGTGTATAACACAAATTTATAAATAGATTAAGTGTAGCTCGAGCAAAATGATATTTTTCCCGAGCTACTCTGTAATGTCTTTAGTAAAATATTATGTTTGCTGCGGATAACAACGTTTGTGCGATGGACTTTACATTTGATATAACGGATCTAACAACTGTCACGTTTTAACGAGTTTTATAACGCAATGTTAGTTAGCGAATAGAGTACCGCGTATTCTTGTTAAAGACGCTTTTCATAAAGAAAAAAGAATTATTTTGCTTGCTAAGAAACGAGGTATCTACCGTGAGTCGTTAGTTCTAACATCTGTTACATGTACGACACAAATACTGCTTTTTCATTACTTTCTCTGTTTATTTTGCGAAAATATTATTTTAAATATTGCGTTCAATCCGATATAAAAGATTTAGGGAGAAATCGACGAATTATAAAATAAAAACAGCGCGATCAATGAATTTATTCGATTTAGAAAAAAGGGAGAAAAACGATTTTTAATATCTCTGAAGTTTATTATTATTTCAGTACCGAGGGGACCCAATTACGCGTGGTCATGTTTTGCGTACGCTTTGAACTTGTCTTTGCCTTGCTTTGAAAAATTCATTAACATTATGACCAGCATGTTAATTTCAGCAAAGTGTTCCGCAAGCCGTGAATAATTTAAGCAATGCTATGACCTAGTACTCGGAGGATGTATTTCATGCGGGCGATGCAGCGGGCTCATTCATCTTGTACCCATTCCCTCGTTAATACACAGAACTTTTTCATAACAGTTAATATTTGTGCAAATAACAACAGCTCTAGGAAAATTTATTTTTGTCGGGTACTTTTGTAATAAATCGTCATTAAAGTATGCATTTTAAATGAATTGATTAATATTCGCGTATGCATTCTTCTTTATATAGGGAGACAAGTATACAGTTAATAATGCTTATTTAATGGCGATCCTTTATCCACCGTAATGTAGCCTATATATTTTGGTCTAATTTTTGAAATAAATCATTCTCTACATCAAACACATCCGCTTTTCATCTTCTCACTTGAATCAACCGGCCACGTAACCCTCGCCGACAGGTAAATAGGTGCGCAACTCCGACGATGAGTTCCTGTCAGACGTGAGTGGGCGAGACGGGATAGTGCGGGGATGCGAGAGCGGAAGGTAACAGGTATGGGGCCAGACTTCTGAGGAGGGCTTCGCGGTATTATGCTAATCTCGTTAAACTGAGAGCGGGTCAGACGGTACTAGACCTTACACTATCGTATTAAGATAATAACAATGAAAGGGTTGGGTTGCGACGAGGCATCGGCTGCCGCCGCGTCGTTGTATTATTAGCTCAACGGTGGCGTACCAGCGTAATCTTCTCTCAGTGCTTACCAGATAGGTACATGAGTATTCGCCCCCCACCCCGGTTCCGATAATAACTCGTTTGACGAACTTCGCGTCCGCGGATTTACGATGAGATTGCCGTCGCCGTCGTTGCGTTTTCGTCGCGTGATTTAATCGAAATATTAATTGCATAGGACAAAAGTTGCTGCAAAAAATATAAGTTAATTTTTTTTTCATACCACTCATCACTCACTATAAATGTATGAGTGCAATTTATATAATATTATTTTGAAAGCGAGCCGGAGAGATTTTGAATTGATCGAATTATTCGTGCACAATCAGTAAACAAATTATTCAAACTAAATAAATGGCAATAAATCCAACGAATCGGTGCAATCGATAAACCTGGATATTATATCGCCATCATTGCGACACAGCAAACTGTATAATGTCACAGCCGCGACACAGCCGCGTGTAATGTCATAGAGCATGTTTTCCAACATGAAAAATTGTTCATTGCTAGCTTTGCATGTTTACCCGCGCGCCATTATATGGTACGGTATAACCATAAAGCGAGAATACGCGTTTCTCTTTAGTGGAAACCATTTCGGTTAGTACCTGTTTTAGACGTGTGCGCTACAGTTACTGGCATTCTGAAAAGATATTGAACGGGGCGTAAAGAAAACAGTATAGTAACAAGCTACATCATAGTGTATTTACGGGAGGAAATACAGAATGGTGGATGGTGTGTGGAATCGGGGGAGCAGAATGGGGAGAAGCTCTAAGAATATCATCGAAAGGAAAGGGTAGATCTCTCTCAATGTCTTAATTATAAGATTTAAGTAAATTGTACATTTTATACGTCCTTATGTCTTATACTAATTATAAACGCGAACGCGGTACGAGAAGAACTTCTATATAGCGTAAAACCACCGCGCAGACTCACCGTCTCCCAGTTCCGTCTTTGCGAATTATGATTAATAATTATGTTAAAGCCGTCGCCTCTCTCGACGGTGTCGTACCTTCCGGCAGATTATGATAATCTAGTCCGTTTTGAACTTCGCGGAAAATTTTTCAAGGAAAGTGCCCGCCCGCGTATAAATATGGAAGAGCTTGATTGAAGGGAGGCGAAAGAGCGGATCTGCTCGCCCAGACCTCAGTTGAAGTTGACTCGGAAGAGAAACGTGAAGCCGTACAGAATGAGAAATGTTGCACGAGCGACAGTGAACATCTTTGCCTTTGATTTCATAACGAAAAGATGAAAGATTGCGAAAAAAAACTATATGTACATACAAATCAGCTAAACGCGATTTACTTGGATAACTCTTTGTGCGTAAACGCTAAAATATAATTAATTGCATAAAAATAATTAAAGTACGACTATAATGAGATGTCATAATAATTTGTAACGTCAGATCGCAACGGGCAAGTAAAATTAGGAAGCTTCGAATTAGCACGCGAGTCGAATTTTGTTTCGAGAGAGTTGTGTTAGTTGTGTTGTGTTGTGTTAGTTACAGCTTCTCATCAATTACTCGAAAGTAAAGTAGTAAAATTCCGTTGATGCTGGATTAAACTCCAAGATTAAGTACGGCGCCTATAAAGGGAAAATTATGAAGGCGAAATGTCGGAGAAATTTATCGCCGCCTGGTACACGAGACCGGCATAAGTTAATGATCTCCCGCGTCGATGCGAATGATAGATGGAATTAAATAATAAGCCGCGTAGATGCGCGTCATTAAGATAGCGTCCCTCTGCGCTTCGGACGAAGACAATAAATTCTGTAAATGAGATCGCGAGATTTGCCTGCGTGAAATATCGCCTCGTGATGACGGCATATTATTAAATGGTTCGCGTGCTTGAACACGAAGGTCTTCTATCGGGCTCTTTAGCCATTGGATTAAGTAAAATGTCGGACGGTTCCTGTTCCGATGCAACAGGTGAGGTACCACACAATTTTTTAATGGACATCACTGAAGCCTGCAGTCAGAGTTGCAAGGATATACACATTACGAGACCATTCGGCGCAAATTTAAGCGTTGTTCTGACTCGCTAAGAATTTAAAAAAAGCTTTCTCCTCTGACGACCTTCGTTATAACGGACATAAAACCCCGTTATAAAGCAGGAATGAATCTCCTGAGGGTACAATGCGTGTACAGCAATGCGTGAAACGCCGAGCATTTTGAGATACTCGTACGAGAGACATTGGAGCGGAGGGAGCTTTTAAATTTACGAGAAAAAATCATTTTGAACGAGTTGAAGCGTATAAGGGACAACGCGATTAACCAAAAATTAAGATGAATGCATGTCGGATAATATATTAGCAGTGGAAGCCGTCCAGGTGTAGAACGCGCGAAAGCAGCTTAACGTGTCCGTGCGCTGAGATTGCAGTTGGCCTTACGCCAGTCTGCTAAGTGGTCCCACGTTTTCCATTGCTGGGTTATTCGCGCTAGGCTATCGTCGACGTCCTGCACTCTCTGACCCTACTCGGATTCGTACGTACCTGCACGTTTCAACGATGCAATCTGCAGATAGAACGATCCCATATCCTTCTGAGTACCGCTCAAATCAACACCAGCACTCTTGTCGGCATCTACTTGCGCGCGCAAAATCATGTATGTATGTTCGGATTATTATAATTTTACCCCGCGCAGACGATGAATTCATCAAACACGATGTCGAAAATAATCTACCATCTCGCCTCATGTATTATCTTAATCATTTACGAATGCTCACTTATTAAATGTATCGTAAATGTATCGTAAAATGTAATATTATTTCAACACTAAATTCAGATAACGATAACTATATTAAATTTATAATGGAAGATAATGCTGTTATAATAAAAAACGATTTAATAATGCGAAATTTAATAATCTCACTCTCTTTCTGTGCTTTTATTAATATTAGTATATGTATATAATATTAATTAGCTTTTTTTTTTTTTAACGAATCTGCACAACCGTGATTTTGCAAAATTATAAACATATTCCGAAATGGATGCATCAAACCATTTGCACGTAATGTTTTAGTTAGAGAACTACCTCGTAAATAGAATTAGAGATCGCGGCAACGACATGGAATAGAGAGAGAGAGAAACGGGAGCTAAGCGACACAGGTACATGTATGGACATAACTAGATTTGGAATCCCTAGTTGCTTGTCGGAGTCTCTACCTATATTCGCTTGCTATTTCACAGTAGTTAAATTTCCTTAGCAGGATCAGCAACGCGTATATATAATAGCTAGGTAATTAATACAACTTGCAAATAATTGTTTGATCAATTCAAAACGCCCAAACATACTTTAAATAACATTGGGTCGCGTATATAAAATCATGAAGAATCATTTAAAGAAGAATCATATAATTAACGTTCAAATAATCGTCTGTGCAATAATGTTGTCGAGAATTTAAGCGCTCATTTACTCGGCGTAATCACTTGGTTTAGATGCATGCGTGAGTAACGTCTACTATTGTGAACGAGATTAAATTTCCGTCATCTTAATTGATGCTACAAGTATGCTTAACGTTATTATGGTGTTGCTGTTATCCGCGCATGATGCATCACCGCGCTAATTAGACACAAAATTGGTTAAGTCCAATCCCGCGAACCGCGTGGTTAGCGATGTGTATCCTGTACGAAGTTAATCCAGCGGTTGGTATATGTCAGGTGTAAAACGTAATCTGTATGTACGTGCACGCATATATGGGCATATACATATACACGCGCATAATCAAAGTCATCAGGAGTTTGCGCTTTGGCGGTTTGACTGTGCGATTACGCTTTAGGATAACAATAATAGCTTCGGAAGTCGGTTAGATTCAGGAGGTACGAGGAACATAAATTCTCCGAAATTCGGTCGAAAGCGCGGATTAGCCGTCGACCGTTCGGCAATCTGATTATCGCGAAATGTCCGGGAGCGGGAAGTATCGCGGTGCGCTGCGAAAACGAAACTCCGCGCGAATGGAGGCAGCTCGTTTTGGAGCGACTGCATCGTTTGTCGAGTTGCAGATAAGATCTCCTACTTGCGAGCGTGAAAAGAAAACTTTTAACGAGATTCAACTTATCATAACGTAGCACGTTTCGTACTTTCCATGCACGTGCCTCTCGTGGAAAAAACTCTCGCGAAGACATTCGCTACCCCATTTCCTTTCTTTATGTGCGTGCGCTTTAATTTGGCTTTTTGCTATTCTTTTCCTATATTGTTATTTTTAATTGTGGAGAAATTCAGTCGGGCGCAAGCTCGGCCATAGAATACGGCGCGACGGACAAATTATTTTCATCTCTGTATGCCTCTCTTAATTGCGTATGCTCGTTTTGGGAATAAGGCTGAACGTGCTCGATTGATAATTTAATATCGCGCGAGTAACTCGGAAATTAAGCTGCGCTCTCGCGGCGTAGCGCTGTCTCGGAGTTCGTGCCTATCGGGATTTCCACGTGGCGGGCGGTGCGGCGCGGCGCCGGCGGTGCATCGCAGAGGCGGTGGCTCGTGCAGACTTTACAGTCGAGCGGTTGCACATGATTATGCGGTGGTATGATTGTGTTCGTGTCGACAGATAGTTCGACGAGTAACAGAACGTCACGCAAAAGAGGTCGATAAAAATACAGACATTGGTATGTCTCGGTATTAAATTTTTTAAAATAAAACAAATAAAAAGTCATCGAAAGCTAAATCTCATAAACACCAAGGAAAAGCATGTGCTTAAATTGTGGTAATACTAAATGTCCAGATGTAGTCGTAAGAACAGCAATGGCTTTCATAACGCGACAACATCACATTCGCCGCGGATCAGACGGGAAAATCTGCTTAGCGAGCGAAATGCGCCCGGCGCGGTAGTTCGGCGGCAGGGATATTATAACGGGTTTATACGAATATACAGTATATCGATTTTTCACATCCGCATCTACTGAGAGAACGGAGACGGTAATGCGAGATAATATTGGCCCTTGCCGAATATTTGCCGAGAAGATACTTCATTATATCTTTAATATTTTTAATTTAACACACACACACACACGCACGCACGCACGCACGCACGCACGCACGCACGCACGCACGCACGCACGCACGCACGCACGCACGCACGCACGCACGCACGCACGCACGCACGCACGCACGCACGCACGCACGCACGCACGCACGCACGCACGCACGCACGCACGCACGCACGCACGCACGCACGCACGCACGCACGCACGCACGCACGCACGCACGCACGCACGCACGCACGCACGCACGCACGCACGCACGCACGCACGCACACACACACACACACATTAAGCTCGCAACATAAAACAGGTATTTTTTTATACTGAATTTTTCAATAATATTGTGCTTACATAGCAAACATTAACAGAGTACACATTTCCTCCTTCCTTTCTCTCATACAATTTACAAAATTATTTTACGATGTTAGGAAGGTTTAAAGAAACGGCAACGAACACACGGATATCACGAGGTAGTTAAATTCCAGCGACGTGAAAATTTTATCGAATATGTTCACGTGGCGTAATCAGCTTTCGCAACCGTCGAAGGCAGATACGTCTTGAAGCCAAAGACGCTTTGCATAGCCATCTACGCCGTTATGCATTGGGCTTTGTGGCGCACCGTCGCTTTAACAAAACTGTAAATACGATATTCTACACGAGTCGTCTTTGAGACGCAAACTACTCATTCGAGTCCGATAGTTTCGTCCTGCTTGTGGCATTCCGCTTACAAACACGTCAGCAAACAAAACTGTTGCAGCTCAGCTGCAAAATGATGATAGGACGTGAATAACAATAGCGAGGCTTATAGAAGGTTCCTTTTAATTACGGGAATAGAGGACGGGCGTGGACGAAGGAGATCCGGCAGAGGAAAGTCCAATTTAATTAGAAGATCTTGTCGATCGATTCGACTCGGTCTACCAATCCGGCCGTTACTCCACCGCCTTCCTTCCTCTACCCATCTGCTGACAAGGACAACGAGCTCGATCGTTAATACAATTCCAACTCTGTAACGTTATTACTCGTTCGAATCTAGCGCTAGGTTGAATCAAATTTAGCTTCAACTGGAAGTCGGACCGAACGCTAAGGACGTGACCGAGTAGACTTTAAAGTTTCTTCTATACAAGTCGTTAAATACTACGAAGTGTCGCGATTTATCCGTTTTTCGATATCCTTGCGATAGATTCACATTATATACAAAAATTCATATTAACGTTTTTAGTACACGTCAATGAAGATGTGGTACGCTCTCATCGTTGCTTGATAACACTTATTATATAAAAAATTTAAAACATATTTTATATCCCAAAACGAGATCAAGAGTGGGCAAAGAAAGATAATGCATCTAGATTCTAATGTTTTCTTAAATTAAGACATAAAAGGAGTACTTGCTTTTCTGCGGAATCAGATGTTCTGAGTAAAGATTTAATTAGAGATGGATGTACCGACAAGTTAGAAACTAGCTGGTACGAGAGGAATCGTGTGTGGCGATACCTGAATATGTGTGTATCTGTGTGTGTATGTGTACGAGAGAAACGGACATCCAACCGGAGGCTTGGCCAATTAGGCCGGAGTAAGAGAAATCAGTTTGGCTAACTCAGTTACGTCGCTTTTACGGGATTGAAAACGTTCCGACAAAACGCTCAGGCAACCGCATGGACAAACCTAATTTGCGATACGTATCGGCCATTGGAAAACGAAGAACAATTGCAATGATCCTTCCTACGATTTTTTTTCGCGTCTGCGATCGATTTTTGCAGAGTCTCCTCGATAATTAAAGGCGAGGTCAAATTCGTGCCGGGCGGGAAAATGTTGATTACAGGAGATCTCTTTCGAAGGAATACGAAAGTTGTTTTCCTAAGAAACAAGAGACAAAAGCTCTTTTCCGTGTTTATGCGGTATTGCAATGAGTAGCGTAATTCCGTGTTAAGTAGCAAACAAGAACGGCACGCGAAGCGCAGTCGACAAAGCAGAAGTAATGCCTCAGACGAGACGTCACCTAAGCTATCCTACGCCATTTGCGTTCGTATCCTGGGATGAGAACTACAATAATTGGTTAGATTATCGATAGGATATGGTTATAGGAAATGCGAGGCTCCCTGGCTTCGTCGAGCTAATCTCGATTCTGATTGCGTTTGACGCATCATTGAGCGGAATGATGAAGGCACATATGAATCTTGATGCCGACGCAATAACCTAATAGATCGTTCTTGTCGTCTTTATAATTTGGGGAGCAGGCTATTGTTATTTTTCACGTTTTATCGCGAAAAATAGATATCTTACTCTATAAGCTAAGTGCCTAATTTAACAAATTTAATTAAACTTTTCAAATTTAATTTTTGACAAAACGCCCCTGTTCAAAACAGTGTTAATTATTTTCAAGCTATAGAAATTAATTTGATACACCGCTCTTATACAAATCAAATGTATAATATTTTGTATGTGTCAACGTGTTAAGAAACAATGTTACATTACGACAATTCTAAAAAAAAATATGTAAGTAAAGTGACAGACGGAAAATGACGTGATAACGTATAAATTTTTGATGCTGACGCATCGCCCGAAATATAAATGCAGCCAGATAAGTTTATTCGATTCGCAATGATTGCCCACACAAAATATGTACAATGCTATACAAATACAAAACTTCGCACTCGTCAGTATATAGCTTGTTCACAACGCGTCCAATCTACCATGGTCAAATATAAATTCGGTTCATCATTAAATGGCAATACTTATTAATGTCTGACTCCGCGTTTAAATTAACGTTCGTCCTCCTGCAATTTTTTCATCGATTTTCGTTCGTGTATTCATCCATCTAACCAGTCTTCCCCATCCATTTATCTACATATATTTCATTCTTTTTCTCGCTCGTTCGTCGGCAAATTGAGAAGTTTCGCAATATTAATAGCCTGCGCGGACAAACTCGGATAACAAGATTGCCAAGCAAACCAAGCAGGTAGATTTCTGTACTATTGAAGCCGTTAAAATTGAGTTGGGAGCAATTTTTTGTAGTTACAAACTATTACATATTGATATAACGTACGTTGAAGAGGGTCAGCGTAAAAAAAGTGATATTGGGTGTTAAAAAAGCGCTCGTCATTTTTCTTTCCACCGTAATATGAGAATATTACGATAATCATAAAATCGGCGAATGGCGAAATATTAACATATTTTAATTAATATCTATGTATTTCAATCTTCTGTTCAAACGTAATTTCTTTGTAGTTTCGATACAAACAAAAACGGTTAATATATCGATGTAAACTTAATTAAATGCAGCCTAATGGAAAAGTTGCGTTACTTCAGAATCGGGAACGTCCAAAGAACCGAAGAACAACAATTTACGAACGATTTAATGCCCCACTTCATTAGTTCCATCGAACCCGGGAACGGATAGTGATTTGTGTTTAATTATCTCAATGAGACGTAGATTAAGGAAAGAAGAAACACTTTCGTGGAAGTTCTAACTATCAGTTAATGACACTTGGTAGGAGATGACATAAGATCCGAAATATTTGATAAATTTTCCAAAAAATTAATAGTTAATATAAACTTTTCATATTCTCGCGACACGCGCATTTTGAGATACTTAATACAATTTTTTATAAATATCTGTTAAATATATAAATTATCTTTTTTAATATACTTTTAGAATTATTCTTGATATATACAATAAAAATTATTATTATTATTATTTTAACATATCAACTATTTTAACATAATTAACATAGTAAATTAACTCAGGGATAATTTGCAAAAAAAATCTTTCTGATCTGACATAATATTTAGTAGATCTCATGCCATTTCATATTATTTTAAATTATATAATATAATGCCAAATTATATCCATAACTGTAAATGGACAGATTAAGAAAAATTATTATCATCATTGTGTGCATTGTTGTATGCATAATAGAACGATAGACAATTATAAATTCTAAAATAAATGTCCAAATTTGTCCATTTTAAGGAAATAAATTTGTAAAAAATATTCTATATATGTATTTATATATAATATCTATTTATTTCCTCAGATTAAAATAAACATTAATTTGACTCACCGGCCGATGCGCAACGACGGAGTTGTAACTACGTTGTAACTACGTTGACTATGTGAATCTGTAAAACATAATTATATCTAAATTATAGTAACAATTAAAATAATTAATATTGCAAGAACTAATTATTATCTGTGTTATTTTTTTATTCATCTATATTTTGAAGTAGATATTTCATAAAACAATTAGATATAATTTCCAAAAGACAGAAAATGTTTATTCTATTAACTTATAAACATCTATAACTTTCTTATAACTTTGATAAAATGTTTTAATAAGCGTCTTTTCTCTAATTTTTATATAAATCATCCAAACAACTAATTACATATAATTAATTAAATAAAAATATGCAATTAATTCTATAATTAAGATACAACATATATAAATATTGAACTCACCTTATAGTTGCTCCGTCGTCGCCCGATGCCTCTCAGGCCTCCTCCTCCTCACAGATTCCTTTGTTGATTTTTCCTTGTGACACTCACAATCAGATGCGGAAACATACTTAATTACGATCGCGCACAGTGATAATCAGAATACAACGCGCGACACTTTTCACGACACTCCCGATGTTAATCACACGCGAAGTTTATTTTGTTTTGTTAGGAAAGAACAACACAAAAGAAATATAATCCGTTTATTTTGTACTGTACCCGCGACGTTAGTAACCGAACAGTTCATTATCGGCGCTTTCACCCTGAAATGATATACATAAAATACGATACGATTAGTGAAATAATAATAGTTAATTAAGATACGATGGGTTATTTGATTCGGCTATTCAAATTATATGTATAAGATATAGATACAAATTATGTTGATTTTCTGCTTTTTTCAATTTGTAAGAAATTAATTTGTATCCTCATAATGAAAAAAATTACTAAATCTAATATTTGAGAAATAAATTTATTTTTACGCTGGATAAAGTACTTTCTTAATACTTTGATTTAAAAAATAACTATATAGAAATTAATTATTACAAACTTATAATACAACACATACAATTACATAACTAAAATTTATTATTATTTCATTATTATAAGTTAAGAATATCTACGTATAAGATGTATGATTAACTCGGTACTTTTTTCTCTTTAAAATTTTATATTCTAAGAAAAATAAAATTATATAATTTTAATTATATAATCTTAATAAGTCAATAATTTTTTATAACATTAAAATAAATTTAAAAATTATATTTGAGAATTATATCAGCGCAAAACATATAATTATGTATTTTTGTTAGATTTATTAAAGTTATACATTTTCATTCATGTGGGGGTGTAAAAAATTAACATTGAATTAAATAATTCTTTTAATGGAATAGTTAATTAACAATTAGAGTCCATTAAAAGAAAAAGAATTAAATAATTTATTTAAAAGTATTTAAAATTTTAATAAAAAAAAATTTGCAATGCCGTAAAAATTAATATAATTTGTGCTGTAAAAACCAATAATGAGTAAAAAGTTCAATACATAAAAATGCGAACAAATATGTGTAATTGAGTATCTAGCAAATTCTGCACGATATTTCGGCCAACTTTAAATATACTTATGATTCGAGAACTGTTGTGATTAGAGCGTTTTCTACATGCTATTAGTTTGTCTCCTACAATTATCGGCAATTTTTGCGTAAACGATAAGTTGTCCGTCTTCAACTTTCTTTGTTCTGCAAATCGACAACGATTGACTAAAGTTTACAAGTTGTCTAGTCGACCACCCTCAACAAGCGCAGATCTTTTGTCGAAAAAAAGGGAAGGTAAAGACGGTTTCATTGTCAAATGCTGACTGGTCCTGGTTTTTATCACTGGCCCTGAGGGAGCGCGGAGGCATCCGGGGCTGTAGAAAAGCAGGTTTACCATCGTTTCGTACGTTTGACGCATCCCAAAGGGAACATCGGTAAACTGACAGGCTATCTACTTCTATCTCCTATGTCCCTACGCGTATATGCGTTGTACGCTCGAGTCGCGCTTTTATGCATCGAGTCTGAAAATTCTCAGCAAAACAGTCTTTGCGCAGTGCAATATCGTTGAACAATCGTGGATTGTAAGCATATTTCAAAGAGACTTTACGACCAGAATTATTAACGTCAATTTTGTCATGAATCTGCCATGTTTCGTCAAAATAATTAAAAAGAGAGGAATGGCGAAGATTCTTCTCTTTTAACAACATTCTTTTCACGATATCATGCAAATTGAGCCAGACAAAAAGCGGTTGGTTTGTTAATTCTTGTAGGTAAGTCTTGTACTTAAGTCAATACGTCAACGGTCGTCTCGAATAGCCGGCAGGCCCTATGAGGGTCTATTATGATCTGCAATAATGGTGCCGGCATATATAATACAGTCGTGCACACATAAAGATCGTGTACACGTCTTGCATTACAATCGCATAAATGTGTTATTCACGTCCATAGAATGAATAGGCACAATGTCGTCATGTACTTTACCTTTTGGATCATTAAAAAATGCATATTACTTGCATGAAATTGTTTATGTCAAACTTTCGCAGCAAAATATTTCAAAATATAGATACGTATACGAAATGATTTTGTATTCCCTTTACGGGATCATGCTTACTTTCACTGTGGCAAAAATAAAATGTAATATTTAAAAGAATTCTTGAATATATTAATGGCACATAATATTGAATATTAATGGTAAAAAGGGTTCACGGTTACGTCGGTTTATTTTTCAATTTTTCTGTACTGATATGCCGACTGTAACGTCATGACATAATGGTCCAATTCATTAAGACATTCCGTCGTTTCCATATAATGAAATCGCAATTAGAGATATGCAAAACACCGCTTATATCAGCCGTAGAAAGTGGACGGGACGGAGCAAAGATGCCATTTGAATAGTGAAATACTCTTGGAGGGATTCCAATATTAACTGCTGGAATGTTGCTGGAAATAATGGAAAGGAAATGGCCGCGGTGCTGACGGTAGAGAAAACGACTTTTCCGCGAACGGGCGACTGGAGGCCACATATCGAAGTTTCGATAAAATTCTATTTCGCGCAAATATAAAAAAAGAACAAGAATTTCACAACTCCTGGAGGTAAAGTAATTTCGATACTAAGGTAAACCTCATCTGACGATGTTCGAAGCGCGCAAGAGATTATTGTTCATTCGGATACATATCGAATAAAATATACAATTTAAAATTTATCTCTGCGCGTAAATAAGGTACTCTAATGTAACTGCTGGTTCTGAACCTTTAAACAATATCTGACAGATCACAGATCACATTCTTTATTCACAACGTTAGAAATGGATTGATCGCCGCTGAGGAAAACTTTCAGCGTGGAGCTCTGAGAAACTGCCACGAGGAATCTTCACAAAGAATAGAGCGCGAACAACGCGAAGCACGATGCCGGATCTATCCGTGGTAAAGAAGCGAAGCAGTTAAAGAGCACGATGAAGTAAGAAGTTGCCGCGGTGAAACCGCAAGCGCGCCGCGAAGCCGGCACAACGGAGCGCATCAGGAGCAGTAATTCCTTTCTTCCAAAAAGAAAAGCGGTAAAAACAGCGATTAAGGCTTTTAGCTGGAATACCGGGCTCCACGTGCTTCTTCTCCGCAATGCGTGTAGAGGAGGATGGGGACGGGGACTCTGGACGCCCCTCTGGACGTCGTTGGAAGAAACGGTTCATGGGTTCGGTCGCTAGTTTCCACCCTGCTGAGCAGCTTTCCCCGGGGCTCTGTGGTTTCTCCACGCTATAAATACCGACACCGAAGACCGGCTAGAGAGAAAGCGGGAGCGGGAAAGAAACGGGAAGAATGCTGGGCGAGAAAAAGAAAGAGAGGAAGAGATATGCACGAAAGAAGTAGCTAGACGCGCGCGAGGGTGGAGACGAGAAAGAAAGATGTTGGGAGGCGTTCGAGAAGAAGAGCGGGGTCGAGCGTGCAATTCTTTCTCCATTCGAGGGCTTTTTGCTCGAAAAATGGAATTTTATGAGAAATAGCATTTGCCGTGGATCTGGTCAACTAATTACATCCGTCTGATCCGTCTGATTCGTCTGGCTTTGAACTACTTGCAACGGTAACGTAAGCATATCATAAACTAAATATGTGTGTTTCATCTTCGCAGATACGACCTTTCTATTGAGTTTGTTATAAAATTTTGAGCAAAACGTTCATCAATAATTTCATATCGTGGAGCAAATATAATTTGAGCGGCAGATTATTGGACTCTGTTCTATTTCCTCCTTGACTTTATCGTGTTACATCAGATAAGCGCGCGATCTCACTTTTATACAACACTATATTCCCACGCCCTCGTAAAGTAGGAGTACACAGAGAGAAAATGGAAGCTGCATTATAACGCAGTGAAACGATGAAGAACATTCTGTATTTCAGCGCGTAAGCTGGCAACCGGATGTAAAGAGTACTGTACGTGAATGGCGTTTAATTAAAAGTCGAATCTACTCGTTCAGTGTTAACCGCGAGATACGATATTATATCCTTCATTGAGAAATCGCGAGATGCTTTTATTCGTGACAGATGGCAACGTGGGTGGCGATTGTGTTAAAAGGATACGCGTGATAGAGAGAAAAATATTGAATGACGAGGCAAGAACGGAAAACGTCAGTGTCGCGCGACAGGGGATAGGGACGTTTCACATCACGAATTGACAACGACGGAAATTTCCTCCGTTCCAGTGAAGATTACGTGAATGGATCGGCCGGATCGGCTCTCGCTTGATTCCCACCGGACTCCGATAGCGCGCGGATCCTTGCGCGGATCCGGATATTTTATGGCATCTGGGAGGAGAGTGACTTCAAATTACGCTTCACGCGAGGAGTATACGATTTCGTAGTAACTCCGGATCCTTACGAGGAGATACGATGACCATTTCCGAGAGATCGTCGCGGAATTTTCCGGCTGTCCTTTCTTCAATATCATGCACGCAATGACGCCGCGGCGAAAACTTTAATATTTAAGCGGCATTTAAATGTCAGCATTTAAATGTCATGTCACGGTCGATCGTTGCGTTAAAACGCGTTGTATTGAGTCTCTCGGATTAAAACGCGTCGGAGAACGACAGCGATAAGAGTTTTAAGGTGAATAAAGAGCGGCCGTCGCCCGTCATACGCCGGTATTACGCACACTGCGTCGTCAGCACAACAACAACGGGAATGGGGCGCAAAAAATATATATTACGGAGCTATTTCGTAATATAGAGAATTAACGAGCCGATCGCGCGTAAGAGCTGTCAAAAATTCAGCCCCGTCATGCCGCGACCTATTATTGATCATATACCTGAATATGAATGTACAATACTCGCCGGCTCGCGAATGACGCACGGACCTGTCGCTGTTGCATATATCCGGTTGCATTGCGATTATCATGCTCATATACGTGGCGTACAACAACCACGCGACATCGCAAAGCGCCACTGCCGGTCGGGGCCCTATTGTAGTTCTCGGTCGGACATGTTGATAACGAGCTGATCATTGTTATAACTCACGTATCTGACATGTATATATGTGTCTCGAACACATATATGTATAATCACATTTGGCCATCGTGTTTAGTTAAGACACAAGTTTGTCGGCATAGTTGGACCGGATGGGTGAAGCGACGTGTAATAACTAACTTTGTTCGCCGTTCGGTCGAACGTCTATGCGGAATCGAGATTCATCTGAAACGAATCACGAATTAATTCTCTGCGTTTTGTTAGATGTAATTATAAAGATCCGCGGAAACGACTGATTTCTCTTATTGCTCGCAGTAATAAATACTGTCGCATCTTTTTATTTAGAGAGAACTTTTAATAGAAAGTTTTTGATAAGTACTTCTCAGTACTTTTTTAATACCTAGTATTGAAAATTAATTAAGAGTTAAATAAAAGAGAATTAAAAAGACGCGACGTTTTTCAAACTTTAACATCGATTAACTTCAAATAGTCTATGCAGCACACGTTCGGATAATATATTATGCAAATATCTCGTACACATTGCCGGGGAAAACACAAACTTTTCGCGAACGTCAATTCATTCTCTCTCGTACGAGGTACGATGTCCAATGTGCATGGGCTTTCTCATATAATTAATGTCAGTTTCGTTGAGGTGCATGTACCAGGGTGGCATTAATCGATTCCATGTTCCGAACATTACGTAACGTCAATAGCTATTTCGAGCGGTTTGGCACGGCGTATAGGTAAAGGAGCCCGAGAAACTTCCGTATTTCTCGGAATATCGAAAGGCAAGAGCATTCGTGAATAATTAATCGCGAGTCGATGTATGAAGCGAACCGCGTAAACTTGACGAAGGCTACGAGTTTCGCGTGTGTAGTGTTTAGTAAATTAGAACATCGATGGTTTCGCGACTAGCTGTTACTTGATGACGCGCGACACGAGAAACGCGAATCGAGTTAACGCATCGGCAAGAAGTCGCTTTTTGCGTATTTTCCGGGTAAAGGATTTACCCCTTTAAAAGGTGTATTAAAATTCCATCTGTTGTGTCGTTCGTAACCGAGATCAAAGCGACAGAACCCTCCTGCCCCTTTCTCTCTCTCTCTCTCTCTCTCTCTCTCTCTCTCTCTCTCTCTTTTGATGTTAATCACACACAGGTAAGATATATATATATATATAGATAGATAGATATTACTAGTGTGGTGTAAGATACGTATTACAAAATATAAATACGACGATGTATGAAAACGTTGAGGTGGAACATCGAAAGTACATGTATATAGTCGCATAAGCGTTTTATCTTCGTACAGAACGTATTAAAATTCCATTTACGGAAGTCGTCGTTTGTAACCGAGATCAAAGCTACAAAATGCTTTTCTCTACATCTGCGTGCCTCCCTTCCGTCTTCCCTCACTTGTTCAGAAATTATTTAACAGAGTACGTAAAATATAAATTAGAATTTATAAGCGGAATATTGAAATATATTAACGTCGTTCGTATAAGGTTACAGTAAACATTGCAAAGTACTATATCACAGGAGAGTTTGTGCGCGCTTGCTGACGATTGTTATTCGATTAATACCGTACATTGAAAATTGTAAATACATATAACGTTTCTATACATATAATGTAGACCATAATTCACACTCGAGAATGTAAGATAAAATGTATTTATTGTTTCGTGCGATACGAAAAATTTTTAAAGACTTGGAATGCACAATTTGGAATTTAATGCAAATTATTATGAACGATTATTATAGATAATTATATTAGAGGTAATTAAATTATTGCTAAGTTTGCTAAGACGAAGAAATGTACATAAATTCACGTGAATAATATTATTATTTATAGGTACAAAAAATATTTTTGTCTAAACTTGTGTTATCCATATATATATATATATATATATATATATATATATATATATATCAGTCACAAGTTCTTATTTATATTTATTAAATTACATTACAGATAATTATTATAGATCGTCTGAAACGGACGATCGCTGAATTCTTATTATACGTGATTGAGATCAATGAGATCTTTTACACAAATAATTACGAAAATGATACGCTCGGCTACGCATATAGCGTACTAGCAATCGATTTTGTCTATTGTCGATTCACCTCGGAGAAGCGCGAGAACGAAAGAATGAGCACCGACAGAGCCTTTTTCGAGAAGATGCGATATAGCACAAGTTGTGTTTGATCCACTTACCTCTCCGTTCTGCAATTATGCACCGTAATGGACATCTCTGGATGCTCTTCCTGACGTAAACTCGTAACTGGAACGCCATGAAAACGCTCGCGGCCATCGTCGCTACGAACAAATTAACTTATCGTTTTGCGATGTTACGGTTAACAGCGTCCCGGCGAAATAATGGCAAGCGACGAAGCAGGTGCGGGTATCGTAGCTAAGGAAACCGGGGTGCGAGGAAGTCCGTCGAACGGGGATGTAATAGACGAGCGGGACGAAGGAGGAGAATTGGTGACGAATGCTAAGCGAGGAGAGGACGATGAGAGGATTAGAGCGGAAAAAAAAGGCGGAAGGCGGCGCGGGCGCCACGATCGAGTGAAACGGGAAGTAAAAGAGATAAAGGCGCGGGAAAAGAAATGAAGCAAAAAGGTGTAACTGCGCGAGAAAGAAAACGAAGGAAAAAAATAGATCGCGGGAGAACGCGCGACCGAAGAGAACGAGAAAGAGGACGAAAACAACGGTGAAACGAATAGGCACCGGGAGGACGGGAAGAGGGAAAGTAGCGCGGGTAGACGGCACGGCGCGGTGCACGGGCCACGGATGCGAAGGGACGGCAGATAAGGAATGGGCGAGAAAGGGAAGGGAAAAGGGAGCGCGACGGAGAGCGGGCGAGGGCGAGAGCGAGGCCGTTGGCGCGGACGAGGATGGCGCTAGTGCCGCATGCGCGCGGCATGGGTGTATCTTCGGGTCTTCTCCTTCTCGCGCGATCGCCGTCGCCCTCGCCCTCGCGCGCCGCCCCACCGCAGCTCCGTGTAACGTCGCTACCCCTTCCTACGCCGCTAGACTCAGTTACCGGGCCGATTCGCGAGCGTGGAGGTGTCGCGCTTTTTCGCTCCGCGACGCTCTCTCGGTCGTCGCGTAGCTTTCGAGGTGCCGTCCGTCGTCCGTCGCCCGGCCGTTTATCGTTCCTTCGCGGGGAACAACGCGCCGCGTCGCGCCGTGCGAGCGCGCGCGTGCCGTGACGTTGCTCCGTTTCCCTCGAGGAGCGAAAGAGACAAGAGACACACAGACACAGATAGATTCGGCTTGGGGGAGGGGTGAGTGAGAGAGAGAGGGATAGAGAGACGTGTGCGCGAGAAGTGCCCCAGTTTCGGTGCGGTCACATGTGGACGTCGAGAGCGGCGTAACGCCGCCGCGGGGGAGCAACGCGCCCAAGTTCGCGCCGGGATCGTTCTCTCTCGCCGTGCCGGCGTCGTCGCTCCGGGATTTTCGCGGTGAGAGAATTCGCAAGTGAGAATTCGAGTGGACACTCACCGCTCGCCGTGTGTGTGTGCGTGCGTGTATGTGCTGCGTGCGTGCTTTCGTTACGTGCGCGCCGGTGAATATCGCCATCGCCGCCGCGATCTCGCGCCGCGAGCCACATCTCGCCGCCAAGCGGCATGAAGTTGTCGCGCGACGTGATCGACGTGATCGCAGCGGCAGCGGAGACGAAGACGAAGCCGGCGTCGCGCGACCGATGACGGTCGAGCGGCTCCGATCTCCCCCGAATCTCGAGCGCGAAGAAAACGCCGATTCCGGGAATCGCCTATCGTTAACGTTGACCGCGCGACGCGCCGCTTCTCTTGTTTACGCGCGCGATCATGTTTACGTGACGATGTAAGGAGCCCGAGGTCAGAGGTGCGAGGAAGACTGCGCGATTCGAACGCGGGCGAGTTGTCCAGTTGGCGTCGTGTCGCGGAGCAAACGCGCGCGCGAGTGGCGGCGGTAGATTCGAAGAGGAGGCGAGCTTGCTCAGCTCGATTAGTTTGTCGGTGACGTCGCGATTAACCGCCGGGTGAGTGTTGAGTGTACGAACGATCGTGCTATAGACTGAAAACCTCGGTGGAGCAGCGACGGCAGCAGCAGTTCGCAATCGGAATCAGGACGGCGCGGCAGCCTGGGACGCGGGATTCGCGGGAACGCGACATCGATCGGAGTAAGTGCTTCAAGGTCTCGGCACGAGATCTTATCTCCGCGCGATAACCTGAAATCATTCATTCGCGTGGCAGCGAGACGAGAGTCGGTCAAATCGCGGTCACGTCAATGAGCACGAATTCTCGTTTCGCGTCCGATGGTGTACTAATACGCCTTTCTGTTTGAAAAGTTGAACGCCATTGACACAGTATTTGGATTTCTTTCGTACCTAAAGCCAACGCGAACGATTTTGAACGTCGTGCTACGTTCGTACGGTCGACAAAGTTTTTAGTCGCTTTAGTCGCTGTACGCGACGTTGCGTTAATTAAGGTAGTCGTCTCGTCAGGGCATGTATTAGATAAAGTTTTCGATTTCGGATTTTATATCAAATTATATGATCAGCTTTGCAGGTCGATTTTTTCTGTAGCTCCTTACCGACTATTTACTCTAGAAAATCGATCTCGAAAATCACAACGTTTGCATTACTTCATACAGACGGCCAGAAAAAGAAGGCTCTATCACGGTTTCAATCACATATTTTCGCATTTTTCGATTAGATGAAGTGAGAAAAAACATTGCTTTTTGTACATTAGATTTCGAAGAATCCGATGCAACCGTAAAATATATAGTTTACCGGAGATTTCGCTGCTAATTTTTTAGTTTATTTTAGTGAAAATGCGGTAATCGAGCAGACATTTTTTGGTCGAGGTGAGGTTGGGAAGACTTGGCTACGCCGCTGGCTAATCACTGCGTAGTTGCAGGTTATGGGGCTCGTCTTTCTTAGGCGACGTAGATAGTGATTGACACCCCTGTCATGCGTTTTGAAACCCTTTCTCGGTACGTGTCAAAATTCAATCGAAAAGTATTTTTCTCACTTGTAACCTTCCTCGACGACTCGCATGATCAGCTGATCAAAACGGAGTCAAATGAAAAAAATCACATAATTTGGAAAAAGTAACATACTTTGTCACGTATGAAATTTACACCATACGTCATAAAATTGTTTTTCCTTTAGCAAAAATTGCCTGAAATATATTTCTGAACGTAAAAACCTACAAACAGTCACATGACTAGCACGTAGCGAGACGCCTACCTTAAAAGACCCAATCGATATGTATTGTTCGGACATTTTTGGCAAAAATTTTTTCGCAAACTCGTGTTATTCATAGGAAAATATCTCTTTTCCTATTATATAGACCAATGTTAAAATCACCTAATTTTGAAATTAAATATCTTGAGAACGGGACGGTGAATTATCTTCTTTCTGGGCTTAATCGATTCAGGAGAGTTCCTTCTTTCGATATAAAAAATAAAACCTATCACTTTTGGCAAAAGTTGTTCACGACCGAACTACCTTAAGCTGCGTTCCAGAACCATGCTCTTAACGCTCGAGCGTCGTTCTATCTTTGTTACTTAACAGAAAGTTGAACAAGGACAGAGCACGCTCTTTACGCTAAGAGTGTGGTTTTGGAACGCAGTCTTACAAATAATCTGAGAGGAGTGTCGAAAAATATATTTTTGCGACTCCGTGTAATTAAGGAGCACTCGGACAATTGGTGTAATATGCGACTGCTATAGTTGACGGAAGTGAGAACATTGATAACTGTGTGAATTAGTCATTTCTTTGCTTAGCTATCGGGCTTTATGATTTCCGTCGAGTTTGCTCCGAAATGTCGCATTGCGCTCGCGGGCTTAGATTGGTACTCGCTTTGATCCGCCGCGAAATTTTGGCCGTTGTTTACATGTTCCGTATGTTGTATATATATACATATATACGGCATATGTATATCCGCTTGTATGGTGGTGTTTGTTCTTTCACACCTACGGGATACCCATGCATACAGCGAGCGAAATAAAACAATAGCGGGGAGCGCTCCCGCGCCGCACGATTTTGAAATTCATTTCCATTGAATTATTTTTGTTATCGATATTCGATTAAATGTATACAAAATGTTTACGAATATTTGCAAGAATTGTTATGATTATTTCGCGCGCGATATAAATACAATATAAATTTTCATCGCCGTTCGGCGCGTCTCATTAAACAATATCCTTGGCTTGTCGGTGTTTTTCGAGAGGAATTTCTCGTTCCGCTTAATTCCATACGTATCCGGTGTATTACATAACTTTCTTTACATCGAAGCTTCTCCGTACGACGCCGGATTCGGAGTGATATCGATGGCGCGCGGGACGAAGAATGCGCTTCGACATCGGCTATCCTTCAACAGGGCGTCTCGTGCCGTTATCCTGCGCGTGCAGCGGGACAGCGTGTATTAAGTTATGGAGCTTCTATTGCGTCTATATGCTTTTGTATGCACATATGTACATGCCCCGGCATATACACATACGTAGTCCCAAAATGATCTACTCGCAATCTCTAATATATCTCGCGGCAAATATTTTTCCCTGTGTTCCCCGTTCTTGCTTATCCCTCGCAACATTCGCCTACGCATAATCCGTGCGCGCGTGTAACCGGCTATATTTTGGATCAATAAAACATGCGTGTATTTTATGTGTTTATATAAAATATATCGTTTAGCTGCGCGCCTCGCATCGCGATGTTGCATCCTCCAAAATACTGGAACTGCACAATTTTTTCTCGCGCTGATGTATACGTGTTTTTCTTATTGCCAAATGCAAAATAGACGCAGCGCGCATTTGCACATTGTTTGTTTATGTATATAGAAACGTCACATTTTTGGCGGAATATGATTTGATTTGGATTTTTTTTTATGAATATTTCCGAAATTTTTCTCGCGCGTGGTTGTGCTTGCGACAGATTATTGCATCCACGTGTGCATGCCTTTTCTCTCTGTCTCGATCCCCCCCCTTTTCGCTTTCGACCTGAATTCTCACTTCGGCGATTATGTGTGGGCTACAATGGCCTTTGTCGATTCTTCGTTTCGATCGTATTGCTTTTCTATCCCTTTTTAAGAGCGGATAGGGCGAACGTAGGGATAGAAGTTGACACGGCGTTCGCTCGGTTACAAATGTGAAATCGATCTCTCATTGTCGGGGAATCGATGAGGCACAGCGCTGCTAAATCGATCTTCAGTAGATAGAGTCGAACGAACGAACGAACGAACGAACGGACGGTCCTTCTCATTCCCGACGAAGAACGAAGTCTCGTTAGTCACGCTGGTAATCAAGGCTTCGCTTCGATTTCTGTTTGAATTGCTTTTGGTGTTTTTCTGAAGAGAGGTCGAATCCTCGCAAAACGCGTGTAACTATCCGAGAACGTGTTTTATGCAAATCAGCCTTCTCGTTACGCAGAGAATTTGAATTTTGCGATTGAGAGATATAAGTGGAACAAGTTCCACATGCTTTATGATTAAAAAATCTTGAAACTTATCGTGGATGCAATATTTGATCGCAAATCGTGAAATCGTGCCACGATTACGAGTCTGAATCGCGAGCTTGTTAAGAGTATTTCTCGAGCACCGAAATCGCGAGTTCTCGTATAATGTTGTTGAGTTTATTTTCGTGTCTTACGTAGAAATACGGTTAAGTAGTTAATCCAATTAACCCTTAATCGATCAAAGTGTTAGCAAAATTACGAAGAAGATATCTTTATGTACGCATTAAAAATATACTAAGCTCAGTTATTGAGGGGTACATTAATGATACTACATGTGCGTTTTGTGTTAGTAACATCCTGACCGAAGTACTGGATTTATAATCAATAATGTTCCCGTTTAGCGTGTTCCCTCTCGGCTCTTGCACATCAATAACAATCGGGAAGCTGGCAATCTCCAAAGCTCAAACAGACAATCACTTCTAAATACAGTTCGAGGGTGTTTTGATTCGAAACACTTCAACATGGAATTGCTTTGGTCGCGGGGCTATTTAACCAGTGAACGATTTCAAAGTCGCTTGAAATGTTTACTCACGAGCGTGAAAGAAAGAAGGAGAGAGAGGAGGAGAAAGTAAGAGAAAGGGGTGATGGGGAGAGAGAGAGAGAGAGAGAGAGAGAGAGAGAGAGAGAGAGAGAGAGAGAGAGAGAGAGAGGAGTAATAGGAAAATGCAGAACGAATGTGTGAGACACCAAATACGTTAAGAAACATGTAGAAAAGTCGAAATTTAGGCATGCTTTTAATTTTGATACATATAAATGTAATCGAAAGATAGTAAACGCGTTAAATTTTGGATTTGTTGTATTATTCGTCATATTTCGATTAATATTTGTTATATACGCGCTTCAGAATTACAGACAAAATATCGTACAAAGATTAGAACAATCGTTTCGCTTGTAAACGTTTTTTATCGCGTCCGTATCTTAAGAATCTTGCTTGCATCGTTATTCGTTCGTTAACTCGTTTGCAAATCGTAAGCTTCTCTGCTGGATAATTGCATACTTTTGTGAATGCTGTTTCACACGACTATATTAAATTTTGAGATTGCTCGGTTAAATCTGATTTGTACGTACATTCGTTCTCTCGTCGATGTCTTTGAATGTCTATTGTGAAAAGTTCGACTATAGAGTACTAGAGCAAGAAGAAAATGTGTGTTTGCGAGAGCGTGTGTACGTGAGGCTGTGTGGGGAAAGTTTATTTAATAGGAGTAGTACAAATACGATTGTCGCGCCAGTTTCCAAGCTGTCGCTGCATTCCAATCGCAAACTCGCACGTACATGAAACCGGTACACACTTCTATTCCCATAGATATCATACCGAGTACAGAGGTATTGGAAAATAATGAAGAGGTTCGCCCTCGCAGCTGTTGAGTCACCGCGTGGTACGATGGCGGTCTGTCGATGACAACGAGGTAATTACTTTTCAAACAGTAGACGTGCAAATGAACGGCGGTTTAATTTGTCGATAATATCCCGGGCATCGTTACCATTTTTATTTCTTTTTTCCCCCCTCTCTCTCTGCGTTCCAACGGTAGCGGCTACTGACCGCGCACAAATTCTCCGCGCAGATTTAATCCGCTCAGAAAGATTGCTGTATACGAGCAAAACGAAATAGTTTTTTTCACTGTTGGCGGATTAAATCCTCTTTTTTGCTTTTTGATCGCGGTTTTCGACATGCAACTATTCCCAATTAAAACGAATCCCAAAAATAGTTGTCTCTTGACTCGTACCACATTTACGTGACTTTTGCTGAATTAAAAAAATTTAGCGAATTGAAGAAGAGTAATTATATATAAACGTGCTTATACTCTCTTTTAATTTTTTTTTTTCAGAAATGTTAACTGTTGAAAATTGCATGTACTTATCCGAGTTATCAGTCACTCATAACAGCTATTGTTTTATTCGAAGTTAATGGTCGTTGTTGCGCGAGCGAACTCTCTTATATTGTCATTTTTCTACTGCTACGTCGACAAACCGGCGATGTTATTGCGACAAAAACAATTTAAGGCCTGGCAGTGGCGTGCCTCTCGATAAATCATGACTTATTGAACGCGTAGCTCAGTTTTGAAGCTCACCCACGGGGCTATGTCGCTTGTGCGCCGTGATACGTCATAAGTCACAGCTGGTAGCACGTTGCGACGACGTCACCCCCTAGCTCAGGGGGTGTATTTCTTCCTGCTTGCTACCCTGCCGGTTTTCTCCGTGGATTCAGCCCCACGGTAGCTCGGCCTAGATGTAATAGTCCCATTAACCGGTTCTGTATCTTAGCAACCCAACCCCCGCCACCCTCACGGGGTCGTTTATTGCGCGGTATGATTGATACTGTAAAATATGGCGTTCTCCACGAACGACGGGATGCAGGCGTTGCTCTTTCGGCTTATCGTTGGGGGCCACTCAATCCCGCGCGAACAGTGCGGATTTACAGATGTAAGGGTGCGGAAGAAAGCAGCCGCCGAAACACGCCATTTATCCGCATGCCCGCTATCGGATAGCCATATTTCTTTTGACCACCGCGATATAAGAAGGACGATTAATATCGATGCCGATGACATGGAGTTCATACATCATCCGCGCAGCTTCAAGGTTTGTTCGGTCGGGAAATGATCTAATTACTGGAATTTCAAGACAAATGAGAGATCACGATAAGATTTCACTTATGGCCTTTGAAGAAGTTTCTGTTATACGCACTGTAATTTATGCGGTCTCAAAATATACGAGGAGTTTCGGTCGGTTATCATTACGGTGGGAAATGTCATTTTTCATTATAACCAGCTTCTTCTTGTCCGGCCGATGCCGAAAAGAGTCGAGCGGCTTAATAACGATGTCAACTGTGACAGACAACCGCGCGCTGTTTTGTGCGATAATGCGCGAGCGAGCGTGCATAAGCTTTGTTTGTGTTTAGCGTGTATTGCCCGAACAAACGTATGTACGACTGCTGGCTCGGCGCGACATGATAGATCGCGAATCGTACGCTTTTTTGTCGCAGTAGCGTGCCATCGTACCTTCCCCCTTTCATTCATAAATCACATGCCACGTGGACATTTACCTTGGACCTACTTTTGCCGCGAACAATAATCTCCGCGTCTGTCATTAAAAATCGCGCCGGGGGTGCCGTTAGTCCGGGATCATGAAGAACCCCCAAGAGGCGCGACAGAAGATATCGTGACAGCTTAAACCGATCTCCTGGTGGCACGCGTGTACGAATACCTTGAAATCCCTGTAGTCGTCGATCAGCCCTAATTCCCGTACATCGCGTGGTTATAGGATATTGTGGATAAAAGGGCGTAATGCCTTCTGCGAATGCAGGCCGTTATGGCGGTGCAATATGCGGGTAATCCAAATATATTGCGAGACCAATGTACGCGGGGCTGATTCACGATCGATGCTACTTTCCAAGCGTGAGAGTAATGATTCGTGTAATAATTGCTTTCTTGGAATTTTCTTTTTGAACGAATATATTACAGTTGCATGTTATAAAAGAAAAAAATGATTAAAATTAGTAGGACAGATATAAACATTTATATGATATGAGGCATTAAAAAGATGGAAAGGAAATTGAGTGATGCTTTCTTGAAATTTATGTTATAAATTCGTAATTCCTCATAATATTATTCGTCATAATATTATTTCTATGCTTTATTATTTTGTTGCGGATTAATATATGATCTATGATTTTTGCTAAAGGAAAATGGGGCAGTTATTTATAAAACAGATCCCGTTGAAAAATACGTAATTCTCAGATGCGAGCAGTATCGCGGGAACGAAGCGTAATATGAATGAAGTAGATTACATGCAAATGAAGAATCGATGCAGATTGCGGACGACAACTAGAATTGCATTATTCTTTTTCTATCCGACAAATATGCGTCATCATTCAACGTGTGCAATAGAACTACATTTCTGCGCGCCATTGGTGGACAATGGGAACCGCGTCTTCTTGATCGATATATATATATTATAATGTATCGATCAAGAAGATATACTATTACTGGTGATTGTTCGTGACATAGTTGTCTGCGGCTCTTCACCTCGATATCATAATCATTTTTCACGTTACTGCTACACGTGTGCTGCAGTTAACGATAATATTAGATGGCTCAGTGAATATTACTCTCATTTCTTCGGACGCACGTTTGTTTCATTGTACTTATGCCCGGTATTTATAGTTGGATCTTATATTTTAATTTAAGACCGTCTTAAGTGCAATCTTAATATATTATGAACCAACCACAGAGCCGTGTTAACATCTTAAGATATTACTTAAGGCTATTTTGAAATAAGATCCGACTATGAATATCAGTCTAGAACTTTTAATGCATCACCATTGACCTCGATCAATCATTTTTTCAACGCTATATTACACAATACTTTTACGGCCGATAACGACTCGCCGCATCAGGAAATATCTGCTCGATCTATCGTCGTTCAATTATGGTACACGTTAGCAGATACAACAGAGAGCACGTTATAGAAACATCTGACGTTATTGTTCATTCTTCGCAATATTCATGGAAACACCACAATTCGTTATTTTTGAAACCTCCATCTTTTGCTTTTGATGGTCAGGACGATAGAGGGCGGTGTGCGGGCAGTGAAATATTTTTTTCTTCCTTCGCGGATGTAATTCCCTGTACAAATGGAGGTTGTTCCAGGCGAACTCTCGGGTCACGTCGACGACCTAACTGTTCTGACACTAACCCAACCTTTTATACGAAGGGTTACCGCGCGAAAGTTTAAGAGAGAAAGAGAGAGAGAGAGAGAGAGAGAGAGAGAGAGAGAGAGAGAGAGAGAGAGAGAGAGAGAGAGAGAGAGAATCCATAAGCCATCCACCCCCGCTTCCTTCACGACCACCCATAATGCTCTCTTCGTCTTTCACTCTCTCTTCGGACTAGCGTCTGCACGGAGTTGACTATCTTGAATCTTGTCTCCAGTTTTCCAGCTGAGAAGCTCACACATCCATGAACGCTATTTCATCTGATATCGCATTTACTGTTTAGATCTAAACAAATATTTATTTTCTGATACATGTGATATATTATACTCATATATACATATAAATTGGAAATGCGTTTGTGTGAATTTGATGTTAACATGACAATCATTACGTAATGCACGTTCATATTTCATGTCTCTCAATTAATTAATTTTATGATATATATTATATATTTGATATATATGATATATTATAGGCACACGGTATATATAAGTTTTTGCTAGCTAATTGATTAAAAGTACGACCGAAAAACCGTAATCACTTGATATTACTCGTGACTCTTGTTATCGATTGACGATTATTATCTTTAGAATACTGGACTGAATTTTTGATAATTACTCTCTCTTTTGCTTTTATACATATTAACTATCTCATCCAATAACCTGAATAACCAATATCTCATCCTTTTGGAAACCTCAGGGCATGGTATATAGTTTCTGTATTCATGCTGTACTGCGTTATCGAATTTTTTTTAGGATCGACCGAATGTATTTACAGACAGAGTTCATTAATACACTTTGTTTCTGATGGAAAAAACATATAGAGTATCTGTACTTTTTATTGACAGCGTACTTCGTGAAAATGGGATATCGAATCTAACGACGAGGTCAATGCTTTAATGAATATGCATCAACGTATAAAAAATGTTGTCCGAAAATATGTGCATTTTCATAATAAAAGATTATTTTTCTTCTCAATGTTACTGCATACGCAGTTACTACGTAAAAATCCATATTTAACGGATTATTATTCCTATTTAAAAATAATAGTTTTCCAATATGTTATAGGAAAATCGATTCATATCTCTCCAGCAAATTTGCGCTGTTAAAATAACTATTCTTCTATATATTTATATGATAAGAATTTCCAGAATATTTATTCGGTAATTTTTCTGTAATAGTAATCGGTAATATCTCTAACGTCAACATGCACGACGTTGAATTATATCAATTCACGAAGTGACGAGGACCCATGATATTTTACTGTCACGAGATTATTAATTTTAGTTTCAGACAGTATGTAATTATTTTGTCCGAATATGTTTCTTAGCAAGGTTTTTATCTCCATGGCTCATTTCCTGCGTTAAGGACAATTTCACTAGATTTGAGTAGAACGAGTTCACGCCCCTCTCATAAATCTTTGTCTTTCTTGAGCCTGAGAAGATCTGATTGGCGGCAATTTCCTTCGTGCTTCTTTTGTCGTTTCCTTTCCGTCAGCATCTGATCCTTCTTTCTTGGTTGTGCACAACGGTCGTGCGAATTTAAAATATCACCGAAATACATACCCTAATATATATACACGTAACGAAATGTCAGTACCGCTCAAAGTACGGTAATTTAATCGCAATACTCTGAAATTAGCAGTAGCACCTGCCGGTTTCAACGTCATAAATATTACGCACAAATTTCGGTTTATTCAGCGATCTACGAGGCGCAGACGTAGTTCTGTAATTATCGTGCTGTCTTTCTTATCGTAGAAACTTTACGAAAACGCGGGACATGTCGTGCTCGTAATGAGCTCTCCGTAGCGGCTTAAGGCACTGCGACGGCTCGGTGAAGAAAGTTAGTTATTTACTCGCCAGTGCTCTGACAGCTCGTTTACGTACGCAACGCTATTTCATTTCCTAGACGTTTCCGGATAGGCACTTTCGCGGGCAAACACATTAAGGCGCGCCCGACTGCTGTTTCAGATCTCCGGTAGCTCTTTCAGGATACTTGATTTTACGATCTCTGATCTACCTTCCTTCCACTTCGTTTAACTTCGCTTGATTGAGCCACCTTTTGCAAACACGTTAACTTTCGGTTGACTTAATAATTTGCTTCATAAATCCGTGAAATCGTAACCGATTGTTCAAACATACATCTTGGAGAGGAATTGAGGCGTAACATTGTAAAATAATGTTAAGTGCCTACGGTGCCTATACGGTGATTTGACTTTAAAGATTTCTGTGTTTTATAATAGTCTTTTTAATTTTGATTTTGTCGTTGATGGACACTATTTGTAGATGAAGTATAGCGTATATGTAAAAATATTTTGGTGTATTTTTGAATTTACAAATATAAACATAATTATTGAAAATCCATTATGACCTATTTCCTCGAGAAACGATCTCGAGTCAAGAAGGATATCGAAGTAATTTACGTCACGTGTCCCAATAAAAACTTCGCGTGTGGAAGAAATTTGTTCAGCACTCGATCTACGAGTTTTGATGCCGGTGAGGGAAGGAAATTTGAGATGTTCCGTTTTCGCCCAAGGAATAATTGTCCGAGATTCCGGTCACGAGTCACCGGAACTGAGAGCCGTTAAGCCGGAACTAATTGAACTGTTGTTAAGGGGAGGCAGTCAGAGGTGAGCGCAAGGGTGCTGTAACTTGGGTATTATAGAGATTCTCTGACAGCGTAGCACCAAATCCCCGGTGATAGATCCCGCGACATGATGGCCTGCAACGCCCGGAATCATTAATACAGTCGGTAAATTTTCGAGAGTTTAAGCATCGGATATTTTAACATCGATGCAAATCCGATCATTTATGTGAGTTTTAACAAATTCAAATTTGTATCTAGTATAACGTGTACAGTTAATATCTTTTTTTTCTTGTAACATAAATAATTTTATCGGTATTTACTTGCGAGATGATACGATCAGTGAAGCGAATTGTCGTACTCAATTCTACTAAAATTTTTACTTTTCCTCACTTTTATATTACTACCACAACTGAATCAAAAATATATTCACGGTTCGAAAAAAGCCATTTAGCCACTGTATACACTATATGACTGGGAGTTCTCATCAACGAGTTGGAAAAAAAGCGACGACGTTGACAGAAATGTGGCGGAGGTGAACTGCGACTGGATTTTTGTTTCACAGCTGGAGAAAAACATTACACAGCGCGAAACTCTTGACGGCTGACACGATGGTTGTCTGGCAGCCACCCCCGTGATCTGGATTCGTTCACGTGAATGACGGAATCCGCCGTACACATCATGTGGATGTAATATTTTCGCAAGAGATGCTACGTTACTTTTGAGCGAGATGTGGCATACAGTGAGCCCGGTAAAGGTGCAAAAATAATATAAGAACAAATGAGAGAACCATTTCAGTCTGAATGAGTGTACACAATCACTGACTGTGAAGACAACTAGAGGAAGAAAGAGGAAAAAAGATAGACGAAGAACACGCTCGGAAACAAAAGGGTCTGATGCGGCGTCTTCCTGTTTCGTACTTTCCGCGTGCTGGTTTGCGTTATTCGCCGAGGGTGTGAATGCCAGTACTTTGGTAAATGCTTTTCGCCGGTTCGCACAAAGTTTGCACTTGCAAGAATGTACGCACCCCAGTACGCACGGAGGAAGAATGGAGCTGTCCATGTATATGCAGGTTACGTTTGTTTTGTAATGGAACATCGTATTAGGTTTTGGTCACTTTTTATGAAAAACTTATGAAAAGTTTTTCGATTCGCGTATTTTCGTATTTTTCAATTTCTCGTAGTATATTGAAATTTTCCTATCTATATCTTATATATATATATATTTAAATTATAGAATTTCGAAACATATTTACACGGAGTTATTTAGTTCTTTATAGAAAATTACAGATCTCTTGATGAGATTGGATTTTACATGACCGCGGAAGAGTTAATTACAGTACGCGTGCCTGCATAAGAGGTGTCTGATCGCGCGGCGACTCACGTTGCCTCTAATTCGGATTTACGAGCGAAAGTCTGTACGGCGCGGTCAGATACGGAACTGCAATGTGTAGCTCCGTATCTGGCGGGGCAGATAATTGTTTTCCACGCCGTTGTACCGGAAAAGCATATGTCTGATGCGGAGAGCGCACGAACATCATCGCGGAAAAAGCAACCAGATATCATTGTCAAGGGCGAAGAGGAGGCACGAAGTGAAGTTTGATGGCGATGACATTTACGTACACATGTAGATATGTAGACACGCTGCACGCAGACATGCAGATACGCATGCAGACACGCAAGCACGCGCGGTTAGGTAAGAAAGGGTGTTGAGGGGAGAGGGGGGGCGTTAGGGTGGGCGTCTGGTCCCATTGTCCATATATACGCGGATAGGCTGTCTCTTTACTGAATGCAAGCCCGAGTTTTTCTGAGGGGCGACGGAATACCAGCGGGAAAGGGTGGGAAGGTTGTACAGAGGGAAAGGCGAAGGGCGTGAGTCGCCTAGGGGTGACTTGGCCGACGACGCGACCCCCGACGCGACTCTTCGTCGCGCAGACAGTAGACTAGAGGGGCGTGCAGGTATTTTCCAACACCCCGACAAACCACAGACTTGCACCACTTTACCGTTACGGGATCTTTCACTTTCGATTGTCGCACGCGTCGCGTACGATACTTCAACGTTATTCAAGATACAGAGTGCAATATTATTTTTTCTTCATATAATGCGGGACGTTATAAAAAAATGTATGAAATACGGAAATGTAATAAATATGAATTATGTTTTGTTTTTTAAAGAACTATCTTTTAATTTGATAAAGTTCTTGATATTTTATACTTTTTTTCATATAAACCACGTTAAAAAACTAATTCGATATATGTACAGACCTAAAGAGAAAAATACTGTTTAGCTTATACACGCTATGCAGCTTTCCATCTGTTTATTCTAGCGGTGCTATACATCATCATAACGTGTAATTAACTTACATTACACAGCCCGTTGTTCCAGAGGCAGGTACATAGTCGTATTTTGAAAAAGAACACGTTAATTTTCTTCGTTGAATTTACATTTCCTTAATTATTTCTTTTAATTATACCATAATTATCTACGTACAAACGCAATTCAACGGTGTTCGTATCAAGATACGATCAGTGAAAAATATTTTATGCTGTATTTGTGACGCGTAAAGTAATTCTAATCGTTGATATACCGAAACTCATCAACGGACATGCTTAATCGCGCTGTTTTATCGTAAAGAGTCTGGAGATATGGATACTACTTTGCCGTATTCTCGGACGTAACCGAAGTACTCAAGCTCTATAGGGCAAGTCGTCTCATCAAAGAAGACTGAGAACGGCGGGGGATCATAGTCATCTCGCTATCCCCGTTCTATCTCACGAAGTAGAGTACGTGCAACTACTTTCTTTGCGCTTCCTTCCCTTTTCCCGGACTGGCTTGACTATCCTTCCCGTCGACTTTACCTCCCCGCTTCCGCTTTCCTCATTCCGCCTTGGACGCGCTCTACGATCACCAGAGGCGCGGCAGTTTTGCCGATTTAAGGTTGTCTAAGTTATAAAGCTTTTCAAGCGTTCCCTCGGGTTCGCAAGTTTTCTTGAAAGTCCACCGTTCTCCGCTATACCCATCTCTTTCGCCTCTCCACATTCCCAGCTCACAGCCTTTTTCCTTCACGATTACCTGTAACGTGTCAAAGGAGTAATTTTCCTGTTTCGTGTTCCAAGTTTCTCTTGGTTACTTACTTGTAAGCGGAGATAATGCTCGCTGCAGCTCCACCATGGGAGAATTTTAAGTTGTCGAATTTTACGTATCCGCGGACTGACATCAGAATTATGAAGAATTCTATACCCTCGTATATATAAACATACCGTACGTATATTTTGGCATACGTTTTTATTGATGGATCACCTGTGCTATATCTAGTTGGCTTGAAGCAGGAAAGTTGGAAATTTTGAATAGCAAACTTTATGCATCTTCGCTATTTACGTGGTTGTATATGTAGAGTTGTTCAATCTAGGAACTCTTTAAATTTTCTTTGCAGTAAACTCTTGAAACATTTTATATTTATTTTTAATAAGTTTTAAACAAAATCGAAAACGTTTGCATTGTTTAACAGTATGAAATTATTCAAGTTTGTTATCTAATCAATCGTAATGTTTCTGTTCTCAGATATGTTGCCCACAATTGAACGTTGCTGGTTTGTCGGGATAAGAATGTTGCTGCGTCGACGCAAGTGCGCAGTGTGACGACCATCGGATTACATGCGATGGAACGATTGTTTTAAAAAGGAACGTGCAGCTGTCACAGTGCAAGCGCGAGGGATCGTGTGTTACACGCCGCCATCGAGAGGGAAGTCGACGATAATGGTGAGTTCATCTTTTCAGCGAATTTCTGTGCTACTTTTACTGTTTTGTCGACGAGTCATTATTTTCCGTTCATGCGAGCTCGGCGCATTTGAATGTGAATTACCGCGGTTATTACCGCGAGTTTTCCGTCGTGGATCAGGACATCAGGATCAAGGACCGAAGCCGTAGGGATATTCGACGAGTATTACGGGTTTTGCAGTCGGCTCTCGCGCAAACGCGTTCTTGGTCATGGGACGGTTTTTCAATTTGTCACTTCTTTCGCACCATTGTCCGTGCAATCCCACAGTCGTCTCGCGCTTCGGCGCTCGAGCTCGAGATCGAAGTTTCGACAATTGGTTTCTCGAAGCTCTTTGGAAGGGTTTTGGCGCGAAGCGGGGTGAGTGTGAATAACGCTTGTGTGCGAATTTATACTCTGGTACGAATTAGACATACATGTTTAGTAGCTTTTCTGATATCGTGAAACTGAAGATCTCCACTATGAGCTATGTGGAGAAATACGGATTGTGGTAAATAACTCTCGATATAGTTACAGCCATGGGCAATGTACGGTTGATCGTAGTTACGAGCGAACGCGGGGAACGAAAGCGATATAAAAAAGCCTTGATGCGGTGTATTTCGATCCCGGTAATTCGGCGCAAGAGCTAGGTAGCGATCAAACCGGCGCGAACTACCCCGGATTACCAGCGTCATATATATCATCGGGCAAAATAATGATTCCTTTGAAACGTGCTCTTCTTAAATGGGCGCTACGTGACAATGAATCCGTCGTAAATACACCTTCCGATTGGACCGTGTGCATTTGAAATCGTTCGATCAGACGCCTCGTTGAGTGCACGCTTACGACGTACGTGATACGATCGTAGTGTCGACTGTGAAGATCAAAAAATCATAAATACGAAACGAGTTTTATATTCTGTAACTCGCGAACCAGCAGAGGAAAAAGGAGATGCTGAGAATCCAGTATCTCGCACGTTTGTGAACATTCTTGAGACATTTGTAAGGAGGATCATGTCTCGAAGATATAACATATTGACAAAGGATTGAAGTTACAAATGTAGCTTTCTTTGGAACGATAGAAGATCAAACGCCCGGAATCAAACATGCAATACGTAATAGCTAGTAGATATCATGACACGATTTTTTTCTCGATTCGTGATACTTTTGAGCAATTGTTATTATGTCGGTCGCAATTGACGCGATATTTATTACTCTCACTCATTTATAATAACACACATGTTCTATTTGACAACTGACGGTGGCAATCAAATTAGTTACATATCAATTTAATCAATGCGCGCATCCGATATAACGTTAATGCGTTACTCGACTGTCAGGCGAAAGATATTTTATTGATTTTATCTAGAACGACACGCGATATACATATACTACAGAAAATCCACAAGATATTTCTGTACATTAGAGAGAAAGAGCCCCATGCACAAGGAAATGAGAGCTCGTATCTCATTTGTGCGGCGCACACTGCGTGCATATTCTCTCTCGCACGAACAAATATTAAATCTAGAAGATACTCGAGGTTCGCTTTCCGCTTCTTCTGGAGCCGGCAACCAGGAAAAAGACTGCGGTGCTTAAAGAACAGGATAGTGTTTAGAATAACGTGGAACATTAAGCTTGACAAGTGGACAAAATCTCTACACGGTCTGAATATTTAAAGTAAAATCCTCAGTTCCGTGCGTTTTACAAAAGTATATACATGCATCGCGAAACGTGCGGTCACGGTAAATGTGAGAGTTGTAAAGTGCGGTCACCAAGTGTACGGCAACACTCGTTTGGGATGGACGCACGTGCGTCGTTCGAGACCCCACCGAGAACTTTCGCTTTTGCTTAATCGACTAACATAAGTTCACGAGTGGGAAAACTTGCGCGCGTCGGCAAAAAAATTCGGTGACATCGCACTAAGTACTGTTAGCTTACGTTGCGATCGATTGCGATCCACCCTCGTCGAATTTCCAGTATTTGATATATGTAAAGCCATTTTCCGACGCGCGCCAAACGTCTTTCCACGAGGGGCGCAGCAGAAATTATCGTGAACCCTCACGAATATTTCCACCTATCTCGTCGTGCTTTCTTTTTTTGTCTCTCGAAGAATCCTCGCGCGTATATTTCTTCCTTGCTTCGAAGAAAGAAATATCAGACGGGATATGAGAAGCTTTGTATGATTTAACGCGTACGTTTTGCTTCTGTTATACTGCAAAGGAGATGGGGCGCGATTCAATCGACGTTATCTCCGTGAAGCTGTTGGTGCGACGAACATTGCACAAAAGCAATAGGAAGAAATCGTCTTTGCATTCGTACAAAGATAAAATTAATTGTTACTATTTTATGAATTTCTACTCTTTCGGAAACGCTTTCCACCGTCGACAACACGTTTGCCGCGGTATATACACAGAGAACGGATCGATCGTGCGTTAACTGAACGACGATTTCAACGGGCGCCAATTCGTCATTATGCAAAGCCGTACGCATAGAAAGCACTTGGAAAGAGTCGTTTTAATTAATTAAAACAACGCGACGAATTCACGTGTTCGCCGCTGACAGTTCCAATTTAAAGTCGGATTATTCGAAATACTGTGGATATCGACAGGCGGAGATTTGCATCTCAAATGCGAATGTCCTTAACGTTTGCTTCCGGCAAGCAGACATACGCTTGCGTTTTATCGCAAAAACTCTCTAATTATAACAATACTAAAACGAACAATAAGCAAATCAGAGATATTTTTAATTTATTGTAAGTCACATATTCATAAAGAATAGAATATATTTGTTTTATCTTTTCTGATAGCAGGTTTTTAGTTTAGCAGAAAGAAAGAGAAACAGAGAGGAAATAAGTTATAATTTTTTAATATATTCATATATCCAGACCGTAATCTTCCCATTCTTTTTTGTACATACAATTTATGTCTTATTGTTACTCATACAAGTTTACGATTTTTACATATTTTTCAGATTACTATGTTTCTTTCATATAATAATTATGGGCAAAATGCTGCGCGCGCGCGCCATTGGGTAAAACGTATAGCCAAAAAAATGCTCGGTATTCCTACGGTTAACCTTCAGAAATTTATATTAGCCGGTCGCGACGTCGACCCGATATTACCGATTATTTCGCCAGAATTAATAACGCTGTCATTTTCTTTAATAACGGTAATAAACGCGTTTTACATCCCTGACGCGGTATTCACAGAAGCATGGAAATTCGAGACAGCAATTGCGCTTCGCGAACGTACAACGGCACACCGATTACATTAGAAATACGTTCCATTCTCTGAACGCGCGCGGAGCAGCACACCGACTACCCATCGGTAGTCGGAGGTCGCCCCACGTGCGTTCGTTGCCCCGCAGGAAATTGCACATGCAAATCGAGCTTTTTTCTTACGCGGCAGCGTAACCATCCCGTCTCCAAAGCGAACTTCACGTAATTTATGAGAGCGCTTCAGCATTTGAATAGAAGCGCAGTGTGCCAGCAAATAGGCGATTTAATCCGTGACTAAGACCGCACAAGAAATTGCATCAAATTTTGAATAAAGCGAGTCACTTATATTTATGACTGATGATATTCACAAAGAAAAGAATTTGGACGATAAGCGTGTAAAATAAATACATTTAAACTATACTTTGAGTGTGTAGCTATAAAATACTCGCTAAAACACTTTCTGCCACTAAAGTAAAGGACGTTTTTTTTTTTCGAGGAAAAAAGGAAGGCATTTTTTTAACCGAGATCGCGTAGAAAGGCAACAGTATTCAAAGAGATACGATACGATACGAAACACTATCGAGAAAGCGAATAAACAAGCTGAAAGATAGAGAAAGAAATAGCTAGCCACTCCGTGCATGGCTGCAAATGAGACCGCAGATGTGCTAGGCGATAAGAGATGATAGAAAGTGGTTCGTGAAAAGAGCCATCGCGGTAGATCTTTGCGGCGAAGGCACCGAACGGTCGGTGCTGGTGCAGCATAGCGCATCTACGAAACGCTTCTGCCACTACTGCGAATAAGCATTCGTTCGCATAAGGAAAGAGTGCACATGTACGGTGTGGAAGGCACCACGAGCATTCCGCTTTATGCGATCGCGCGTTCAAATCATCCTAACGAAGTGGCTGAGTTTCGCAAATTTACTGTCAAATGGTCTTTGCTTCAGCAGCTGGAGCGTGTTAAATGTAAATCGTGAGAAGAACGGTACCGCGAATGAGAGAAACTGAAGTTGAGAATCCCCGCTAAAGGAAGAAATCTGTTTTTAACGATTCATGATCGTCTCAAGCGCAAAATTCATGATCATCGTCTCTAATTATATTAATATATAAATAGTCATTTATACATTTAATGTCTATTGAATTTAAAATCGTGGTTAAATAAAAGAAACCATTTTCGCAAGCGATCTTGAAATAGATGCCGATGAGTATTTAATCGACAACCTTGAGAGAGAGAAGATGAAGGGAGAGCCTTCAAGATTTGCCATTCTGGTAATTGAAACCTAGCGTGAGCCTCGAGGCAAGGAACGCTTAATAGCCAAAGTTAGTCGCGTTTCTATGCAAATTAAATGCTTACAGCCATCGAGAGGTGAGCTACGTGGGGTGGCGATGGCGGTGGCCGTTTCCCCCTCGCTGTTTATCTACCGGGAGGTTCTTGGACGACTCGCAACGTAAATAGTTAGTGCCTGTGGGCTGCGACGAACGGCCAACGTGTGCGGAATAACGATAAGCTTCTAACGTTGCTGAACAAGGAGCCATATATTTATGTGTCTCGCATGTTCCACGTTTTTCTTTGTCCACCAACCGCCGCTAAAAGCGTTCCGAAGTTTCGACGTGTACCCAGTATGCGCATTAACGTCGCAAAACAACGCGTAAGCCCGCTCAGAAAAGCTTTATGCGAAACAACTCGATCCAACTAATATCTGAGTATTTCTTCCTTAGTAAACATAAAGAGAAATCCGCGCAGGTGTTCGTGATATTTCGATTAACAGCTCATAGACGTCAAAAAAATTCTTACGCGTGAATAATCTTGCACTCAACGCAATATGCAAATACTGTGAGTAAAACAAGTACGTGTAACCCTATCCTTGACTTAGGGTTGACCAGCAAGGACTTCTGTTTACACTTAGCTTTATTGCTTTCCGGACAAATGCGCACTGGCTGAATCAGCCTGACATTAAAAGCTTTTTCGTGAGGTGTGACTATCAGTTGTCGTTGATCAGGTTGCGAATGAGACAAATAAGGACGTCGTAAGGCCACCTTGCAAACGATTTTTTATTGTCTCTTCACTTACTTCGCCCTCACAAAGCCTTCGGTCTTAAAACACCCCGAATTGTATACGCGACATATGGGACTCGGTTAAGGCTCGAGGCTACGCGCGCCACGTAAAACATGCGAACAAGTATATAATATTCGTCTTTCTACGCAGGGTAGAATAGGAAGAGACAACGATAAGTATCTAGTCGATGGAGTGCCATTCTCACACGATCGATCGATATACGGCCGACCGCCACCCGACATGAGCGGGTTAATAACGAAAGTACGGCAACGAGGGCAACGCAGCCCTTTGCGGTGTATCTCACGTACTGGCAGCACGAGGTCCGAGGGAGTCAAACATTTCGGGAATCGCATAAATTTTGCAAACGAGAGGGTGTTTCTGCGAGAGGGTTAATAGATATTCGTCTCTGAATTGGGTTATCGCTAAAGCAATATTTTATATGTACCTTTGGGCTGAACACATGATATTATTTGATATCATAGAATATAATGTGCTTTCTAAAGGATAAATAATTAGAAATCATTTATCTTTTATAGCATAAAAAAAATTTATACGGAAATAAATAAATACGAGACAAACGCATAACATAGTAATCTTTTTGTCGAATATCAAACAGATTTTTTTATGCGTACAATAATAATTATTTGCTTATAAAGAAAGTGGTTTATTAATATTTCAAACAAAAAATTGTTTGTAATATTATGGATCAATTTTAACAGATTTTTTATGCGTACGATAATAACTATTCGCTTATAAAGAAAGTGGCTTATTAATATTTCAAACAAAAAATTGTTTATAATATTATGGATCGATTAAAGTTATAATTTTAAATTAAAAAATTATTATACTTATTTTTTTAAATTGATCTCGTATCTGTCCCCGCGATTCTCGCCGCGATTTTATACAAATAATAAATTGTATTGATATATTGTTATATTTCAAATGCAACGAAGCCTATTTTACTCTCTGGCACTTTAATAAATGTTTAACAATTTGACACACATACGTATCTCTTATTGCATTACTCCTTTTTCTTTTTTCATGGAAAGGTATTGCAATAAATTATAAATGTAGCGTTTATTACTAATGAGTAGATTAGATTAGCCTTATAAACATAATGTAGCGAGCAGGCAAACCAAACCTGGAAGATAATATAAAGGTTTATGCCAGCACAATTGCGTGCTCCATCAATCCAATGATTTGAATTCACGGACTGACCTATCCATTATTACGCGCGGATAGTAATGGCATCATATGGGGGAAGGTCGGTATAAATGACTCCATGGTAACCATGGATGCATGAAGGCAAATCTTCCATGCGATACGGATCCATTATTGCCAATTATATCGCGGAAGAATGTTACGGCTATTTCGCGTATACCATTCTCGATTTTCTAATAATACACGCTTTTACCGATTCCCCTTTCCAAATTCTACTGCCATCTGCTCGCGGTATCATAATTCCTGATACAGCAATGATAACACGAAGGTGCGGTGCAGGTTAAGAGAGACATTTTTCCAACTAAAATTCTCGTTACGCGGAATATCGAAAGGAATGTACGATTCTCGGTAATCTCTCGATATTATACCAACGCTGCGTTACATTCACCGATTAACCCGATAGAATAATTCTCTTTATTTCCCGGCAATACCCGCTCGTAATCGCCCGACCTTATATAAGGCGCAATGAAAAATTCTTTAACGAGGGAAAAAAGACGGCGTCACACTGGCGGACTGCGAGCTCTTGTTCTCGTAACGCAAATTTCCCGGGAAACGGAGATGTTTGCTTTACTTCCGTGAGTTCCGTGTCTTTACTTTGCTCGCGTTCCTTTTTTTCGCGCCGCCTTCATTTCCTTCTATCATTCGCAGCTTGGATATTTGAAGTATCGCTACTACCTTAGTTTGACCAGCATTTTCCATTCTTATAATTTCTCTGCCCTCTCCCCTCGTATTTTCGCGCCTTACGGTAACTTATTAGTATGCAGACCTCCTTCGCGATTCCGCGCGGGCTTGCGCATGCAAATTTTTTATAACATAGCTATACGATTCAACCATCGTAGTCGAATAAATACCCACTCTTCTGTATCGCTCTGAACAAAGTTGCAGTGATTTTACGAAAGCGTCAATTACTTTTTACGTGAAACACGAAACATTCCTTTGTAACCGTTAATTTTGTTCTGAATGATATCCGGTCGCACAATTTCTTATCGCGAAAAATATAAATATTTTGTCGCTACTATATAATACTCTATTAATTAAATATCTTAAATATAAAACTGCGTTCTTATTTCAGTATCTATAAGGGTTATTAAAACGCCTTTTCTCCAAAGACTAGTTTAAGACACATCTCATTTTGCGAATTATTGAAAACTATAGTAATGCGATACATAATTGATGACAATGTAAACAGCAGTTAATCTAAAATTTCGCCACTCTGTAACGAGAATAACGCTTTATTGTCACGATGTACCGCTCAGTTAGCAAACAGACATTACCAATATTGATAACGTGAATTGGTAACCATGCATTTGCTACGAGACTCATATACAGATAATTGCATCACGAGTTTTCCGAAAAGGATCAATACACATACAAGCAAGTCGTGTGTATAATGCAAATATAAATTGACAGATATTTTTGTAATTAAAATGTAGATGGGAAGAAAAGAGATTGAAGAGAGGGCGTGTACGAAATATTTTGAGGGCTAAAAAGCAAAAGACTGAAAAGGAGTGGAGAAACTCATTTAAGCTTTTTTTATCGACGATCAGTTAAACGGTGCGATCATTCCGGATCGTTCAACTGAACGAAATCGGGTATTTCGTACTTTCAACAGCATTGCCTGCGCGGAACATCTCCCGCACCGTTCTTTTTTTTTTAATCACCGCCGCCAGACGATTGATTCCGCAACAACCCTGTTACGTAATCCAAACGATATCGCTACGTTGTAATCTCATTGTCATGATGGATATATTCGACGAGCCGGTTCGTTTAATTAAACGCAATTAAACCTATTTCTTTTTGAAAGTATCGAAGGTTCGTAAATGCTAACCGTGCAAGTTTTCATCATCGTTCCTTGCAATGAATAAAAAAAGATCGTTGCATTTGTGCAATGTATAAATTACAATACGGAAATAATTATATAATTAATTTGCGTGCGACAATTAAATTTTCTATTGATAAAATCATTACAGAATATCATGATTATTACAGCCTAAAACGAAAGAACCTATAAGAGACAAAATCAGTTATAACCGTTAAAAATTAATATCATCTGCGCTATGAGAGAGAAAATCGATAATATAGATAACAAGTCGATATTCTGCGTGCAAGCGTAAAGCCTAACAATAAGTGCACAAGTTTTACACGATATTCATTACTTATAACATTGATTGCTTATAGCTTCGAAACTATTGTAACTTCAACGTTTTGATATAAAAATTTTCGTAAATTTAATTGACGTTCAAAATGTACTTAATTAAAGCATGGTATTGCACGATTTTAGAGCAGTCTGTATAGAATGTCATTATAATGTCGCAAACGATTTTATTCATTAATATATTGTAAAAAATGTAGACATCGATAATAAAAGACTCGCGCTATGGTATTACTGGCTTGCCATCGTTTGCGCAAAGGACAACATAATATTACGCTCGCCGATTCGCCCTGCCGCTAAGACATTATCTTAAAACTGGTTTTTTCCAGAGTCTCAGTTCGTAGTTTAACGCTACGATGCGCAAGTGAAAGGGATTATTACATCTTATTCTATTTAAGTACTCGTAATAAAAGAAACGGCGCGTTTTTGTTGCGACTCCTTCAACGGAACAGCTCTTTAGACAATCGTTGCGACGGATTTAATAACAAACAGTATTACAAAAGAAATGTTTTTTACATACAAACACACCCAGCCAATATCTATAAAAAATACATACAATCCTCAACGATCGCGGCCCTTTCTTCTCTATTTCTTTCCTCAATGACTTTCTTAAGTTCATCATTGAGTGTCTGAATTCAATTTAATGCAATAGAATCGTCCGATTTTCTAAGCGTCTGGCTCGAGTTAGTGTTAGCAAAGAATCAACTGGGTTTTCCCTCTCCTTTCCGGATTCCAGGAAAAAAAAGAAGACCTTAGAACTTACGAAGATGTCTATATAATAGTTCTAAAAATCCATGGGTTACGTGAACTTCAAAATTACGAATTTCGGAACGTTCATTTACGAAAACAGTCTTATAATTGCAAGTCATTTTCCCGAAATCTACAAATCGACGGGAGTCCAATACTTAAATAAGATTGGATTCCGTTTATCTACTTTACGAGCGACATAAAACGCGAGTATTCACGTTGACGCACTCAGGATATCAGAGACTGATATCAATTAAGATCGATGCCGCTCCGCCCTGAAAATCGTGATGCAGGAGCTGTCTTCGAGGTTGCCATTGATCCACCGAATCGGTCGTAAACTAAAGATTTGGCCAGGAGAGGTACTGCGGGTGCCACGATCTCTTTCGAGGGTTGCTTCGCCCCGTTGTAACTCCCTAGCCACGATCGCGCGCGCACACACTCGTGCTGTGATACCGCAGGGGCGGATCGGCCCACGCTCAACCTGAATACTGATTCTCGACGGACGCATATATTACCACCGTGGATAAAAGACATTTGCATTTTGATGGACTGTGCCGAGTGCATTTGACGTTTCGTATGCATTTCACCGGTGCACGAGTGTACGGCGCGAATCTCGGAGCTGCCGTGAAAAACTCGGAGCGGGTAAAGGGAGGAGGGGGTTTTACCCATATTTATCACCCAATGTTGCACGCCCATACATGTAGAGCCGTTTGTATTTATCTCGCGCGACGCGAACCCTTTGAGGGTATCTCTGCAATGAACTTACCGTCGCGCTTGAATCGCGTATAATGCAAATATAGCGAACATTGTCGGGCATTATACCTCCTTGCGCATATATATATACGTAGAAAAGAAATGGAAATAAAAAAGTTGCTAGAGATAAACTCGAGAGGGCAAATAACGACATTAGAGAGAATATTTTACGTACTATGTGATCCAATATATAATATCATACTAGCAGTAACGTGAAATGATAAACTCGAAAATGCATCTCGAGTAACTATCGAGAGTTATTTACCACAAATACTCCGTATTTCTCCACATAGTGATGGAGATCTTCAGTTTCACGATATCAGAGAAGCTACTAAACATGTATCTTTAATTCGTACCAGAGATAAATTCGCACACAAGCGTTATTCACACTCACCCCGCTTCGCGCCAAAACCCTTCCAAAGAGCTTCGAGAAACCAATTGTCGAAACTTCGATCTCGAGCTCGAGCGCCGGACAATTGCACGGACAATCGTGATGATATGACGCTGATAATCCGGAGTAGTTCGCGCCGGTTTGATCGCTACCTAGCTCTTTCGCCGAATTACCGGGATTGGAATACGCACCGCATCTAGGCTCTTTTATATCGCTTTCGTTCCCCGCTCGTAACTGCGATCAACCGTACATTGCCCATGGCTGTAAAAATAACTGCTTTGTAGTTGTAAGCACCCGCCCGGTGCTTGTACGCTACTTGTAATTCGAATCTTTCGTCGACAAGGGAAGAGACGAGCGTTACATTAAATACCCGAGATAAATTAAAACGCCTGGAATACTATGGGAAGTGATGCGAATAAATGTAAACTTTATGTCGGGATTTTAGCTGTGGATCGTATTATACATTAGCAAGAGATTAGTTTTCGAAGAAAGACAGAAAAAAGTATTTATTAGGCATAAATTTCTTTTGTATTATTCTTGGAAATTATTGGAATACGAGAAATAGACTAATTGACATTATTAATACGTATGGATGTCTTTTTCCTCGCCGATTGCACTTTTGTCACTCTTCTTTCTCACTGCCCGTACTTTTCCCGTTTTCCATATCTGTCTTGATTTGTCTCTTTCAGTAGGGGGAGAGGAGGAAGAAGGGTTTCGTCGTGTGCCGGTCGGCGATATGCAAAATCCTTGCGGATTCACAGAAAGTCGTAGGTTCATTTGTAAAACTTCCGTCTAGAATTTTCTGATTTTTATGCAGTCGTACATAAGTATTCGCTTTTTCTATCTTACAATCGAACAGGAAAGAGAAAGAGAGAAGAAAGAGAGATATTTATACCGTTTTCAATCATTGAGATCAAATGAGACGAAACCGGCCATCGTTTCCGTGGGTTACCTAATAAGAGAATCCTTGCACGAAATCCGGAGATTAATTGGACAAAACCAACGGATCGCCCTATTCCTCCATTTCTTTTCGTGTCCGATAATCGAAGGTTATCACACTCTTCTGACGCATTTTTCCACTCCTCCGCCATTCAAGGAAGCGTAAAATCTCCTGACTCACGGTTCACGTGCCTCGCACGTGTAACTATTTTTTTTTTAATTTTCTTATACGTGTTCATAAAGATCCGCAGATAGCACGGTCGTAAACTGGAATTATTCGTAAACCAGTTAATCAGGTAGTTTAATCGCTATGAGATCTGTGTATCGTTTACGTGCTGGACGCCTCTTTTTCTGGCTTTACCGTAGCTTAAATCATTTTGCTAAAATTCTTAGCGGGGTGCTCTATGCTAACGCCGGACGGTTTATCGTTAATAATAGCAATGTGTACGTGCCGCGGGCGCGACTCGCCGAGATTACGCCGCGTCCGCACATTCGCGCGCGTGTTTCACATGTCGGTTCTTTCGTTTTGCGCGGATGCGGGTGCTCGCGGAGAAGTATCGTCGACGTGAAGCCGTCAAGTTGGTCAAGGCCGCTTGCGTCCGAATTTCGTTTGTTACGTGTGGCGGACTGGAGGCACCCGCTCCACTATGTTTCAGTCACCAACACGCCGCGCAGCCAGCAACCCCCGATCAATACAACCCCAAACCCCCGGTTCACCGTACTTCCAAAGCCGGTTTACCGAGTCGATCGACGGGAAAACGCCCGCGCTGCTGGGCGCGAAGTCGCGATTTTAGATTCGCGCCATCATACCTCGTTATCGAAATGCACCCGATACGTGTCTATGATACCTGCTACATTATTACGGCGGCCTACATTCCCGCTCGAATTACGCGCGTCACGTTATGCTATTACTCGATTTCCATATGCGATTGAGAGAGGTGCTTATCTCTATCCGATATCCCGTGCAAAATTACGGTACTTCAGGTAGCAAAGAGGATTGGTCGGAATTACGCAAATTGCGGTGGGTTTTGTGTGTCAATTTGCCGAAAACTCATATCTGTAGAACCTTTGAAAATCTCGAAACGTTACTGAGGGGGAAAAGAGCGAAAGGGGGGATGATGGTAGAAAGAGGGAGATCTGGAAATCTACTAACAGCAATAGGAGATTTTTCGGAAACTTGAATCTTCCGCGGGATATCCGAGAAATGTTCAGTGCAGCCAGTGCATCTCTGTGTGTACAACATGTATTCATTAAACGCGTATATATTGAGCATTCCATGTTTAACTATTAAAACGTCAACCGTACTGAGAAATCAGTATTATTCTAGCTGTAGATACACAATTGTGTGTACTGTCTGCACTGAACATTTCTCGGATATCTCATCGCGGAAGATTCAAGTTTCCGAAAAGCCATGCGTGACAAGATACTCTCGGTGGTTTGCCATCACCTTCCGAGAGGCGATCGAATAAAAACCGACGATTCTTGGCCAGATTTGAACTCGGATCTTCGTCTCATTAGCCCAGCGCACATCACTGTGCCCCACGATCGCCACAATTGTGTATTATAAGCGCTATATAAAACTGGAATTGAAGATTGCAATCTTTTTCCGCCACTCTTCTTTCCACGAACTTTTGGCAATAAAATGTCGGGCGCCACAATAGCCGGTGCGCCTCATTTCTTCTTCCGTGGAAGTGAAATGGCGCACTTTAAACGTACGCGCAATTAAGTTTCGGTAACGAGCTCTTTTAAATTAACTTATCGCAGGTGGCTTTATGTATAAATGAAACGCGCATGTATATGTATATGGATGCGTGTCCGCGTGTGCGTGGCGAATCCGTGGTTACGGGTAGGAAGCCGTAAATAACTTTCAGAGCTGTGTTTTCCCGTCGTATATCAGTGCAAGGTGTGTGCATACGACGTCCGCGTTACTGCGGTGCATACGTAAACGCGCACTCTGTTCGCGCGATAGGCCATCGTGTGAAATAGGATTGCATCCCGATGCACCGGGTGCCGAAGCGCGCGATTCGGTGGCGAAAAAATGTATATGTATGTCGGCGAGATGCATCCATTCGACGATCGGTCGTCGACCTACGTCGACGTATGTCGCCGAAAACCTGTTGGTCTATATAGCTACACCCTATCGAGCGACCCGTTTTATCCTTCCCATCGATCGCTACGTAACCCCGGAAGTATGTTGAAAGTTTTTGGTGGCGCGATAAAACAAGGTATGCGCACGTATCGGCGAAATTTTCTTTTAAAAGCTACCGCGTCATATGTTCTTTTCTCTTCGTTCATTAACCGAAACTGTGATGAAAGCTATAATTATCTATCGGATCGATTGTGTTCCCTTCCGCTTATAAATGGAGTTAAGTAAATGGTTTGTAAAACAAGCAGTGAAGCGGTTATTATCCATAATTTTAGTCATGTGAACTTTCACTTCCGTTATACATGTTTCATACTGTGGTTAGATTTAAGGTAATAATGAGTAGTTTTGACATAATATATACACGGAAAGCAGTTTCATAATGTTTTGATAAGATTTAAATGAAATGAAAACAAAGATTGTTCTTTACTCTTAATATTGCATAATATTTGTGATATTTTTACTATTTATGATATTGAAGAAATTTATGCGCAGAGTTATTTTCGCAGACATGTAGCTCGTAATACTTTACGATCGATAACTCGAGTTTGAAAGACTGCGCGTTCTGCGTCAAGGGTTCTTCGAGAATGATGTCGCTACGAAGGAGATAAAACGCTGACTATACTATGAAGCAACGAAACGCTATTTCCGGGTCTGCTCTTCGCGCGCTAGTCAGTTTGGAATCCTTTAATCTGTTATCGTAAAAATTCTGCTCGCTCACTACTATGCTGCCAGTCTTAAAAGCAGAGAGAGAGAGAGAGAGAGAGAGAGAGAGAGAGAAACACGTGGTTTGCAGGAAGGGATAGACGGAGGAGTCGAGCGGTTGGGCGCGGGATAGAAGTATGATGGGGAAGAACGGAAGAGTCGTCACCCCTCGAGAAATGGAGGAGTATCAATATCACGCCTCACTGCCACCTACGCTTAAATCCCTTCCCAGCCGCCTCTGTCCGCCCGTCCCTTATTATCGGCTCGGAAAAATAATCTTCGATTACGAATACCTCAGCCAGACGCGCGCTTCTCGCACTCCGTCGTTTAATTTTCGTGGAAATCTCTGATTCCCGATGCGCGAATACCATTGGAAAATCACCACGGCGGTCTGTAGAAAGCGAGTTGGATGGGGGGGAGAGTTTTTGGGGGAGCCGATCAACTTTATGGAGTGTAGAAAAAAGACAAAAAAGGTGCTTTCTACACGGTTTTGATATCACGATTTAGAATTTGAAACTTGTTTGTCAGATGCATATGTTTCTTAAATACTTGCACACACACACACACACACACATTTACATGTGTAAAAATAAGAGTTTTTAAATTTTTATAGGGAACGTATGGAAAAAATTAAGATGTTTGTTAAAAATCTTATTTTTTTAGATAATTAAATAATGATTAAAAAGAATTTTTCTGCAAATTAGAAGATTTTTTATTATTTAATATTTTGTAATGTTTTTTTTTTGGTACAAATTAAATATCTAATTTTATAAATATACGAATCTGTATAATAAATATCAAAATTATTTGTTTCGATGGATCAATGAAATATGCACCGTTAGTTAAAATAAGTATTAACAATTACTTCTAAAACAATTGATCTGACGCGCGTCGATTTTATCCAATATGACGCGCTAAGGAAACTCTCGAGGTTCCTTATCGAAGCAATACTTATCCCAGATTGGGCCGGATTAACAGGATTAACATAGTAGAGGAGAAACTTTGCGTCAAAATTGGCGCACTATCTCGTTACGGACTCCCTTGTTTGTTGATTCACCTCTTGCCTTTCTCGCTCGCTCCGCGTGCTTTCCTTCTCGCGTTCAGGAAGAGGTCGATTGACGAGGGAGCATGCAAAACCCGCGGCAGGTGGTCCAGGTTGCATATTGCATAAGGGATCGGTTAAAATGGTTTTCCCCAGGCCGCGTATATTCTCCCGCGAGGTGTTCGCGAGGAAGATGATCTTCGTTATGCTCTAACGCCCTCGTAAAACTTTAATGAATTAACAATTAAAGGAATTTAATGAGTTAATCTTTTATATACGCGCTCCTAATACGCATGCACCTAAAACGCATTTAGAAATTTCCGTCGCGGCGATGGATATTTGCGTAATCCATCGACGACCGGCGTTATGAGGTGGCGCGTTCAATGAGCAAACGCGTTCGCCTGGCTACGCGGCGTGACGAATTTAGGGGATTTTACTCCGGATGGGTAGGAAGCATGAAACTGGCCTCGCGAAAGTGCATTGATGTGTTCCGACGAGGAGATTGGGAGCAATAGTGACTCATGCTTTGATAGACTGCCGCGTAATGTTCTATCTGATGGGCTTTATGCGGAATATAGCAAGGGTATTTATATCGGATTTTTCTCTGAAGAGAGTATCTTAAATTTATTTTTAAGTACTTTTGTTATAAATGGAAAATGCATTATTGACATGTTTTATAATTGATTGAAAAACTTAATATATTTTTATGCTGTTTTCAAAAGTAAAACTTATAATACAAAGAGCAATTCGCCTTATTAGGATCAATGATTAGGAGTGATGATTTTCGACATTTTTATCAAGATTGATGATTGAACTTCCTTGGGGGAAACCATGAGACTGCGATACGAAAAAGGGCGATACGGAGTATTTAGCTGAAAGTCTTCTCTATAAAACTGGTGGGCTTATTAGTCCGTGGTCACAGCAAATATCGCCGTATTGGCGGCGTGCACGGAATTTCTGACAAATCTTTCTTGTGATCGTTCAAATTCTGTTGATATAACGCGAATTCATGATTAGAGGAATTCATTTACTTTAATTAGCGTTGATGTATGAAAGATTTCCTATTTTCGAGAACGTTTTTTTTATTATTTCACATATTTGTGAACTAATATTCATGTAACGAATGCATACAGGCTACGTAACACATTTTCATAGAAAATATTTACAAAAATAGCCTATATTATTTTCTAATAGCGGTCTTAATATTTGAATCTGCATTAAATCACAGTCATAGTTTGGACGATATGTGCACATTGAGAGAACTTCCACATGTCATCTTGCTTTCTCCATCTCTATTTCAGACCGTTATGTATTTCCCTTATCGACACTTCCAATCGTCGTGAAGTTCTGTCTAAGTTATACAAGTTTTAGCTGCTCTGCGACACAGCTGCTTTACACATGAACATGTTTATACATATCAACTCTAGGAAAATTTGTCTTATAACTTGTGACTTTACACCTTGTTTTATATATATATATATATTTCTGATTGATTATTAAATAAGTAAAATGCGCCCTAGATATGCATTTTTTTTAACTTTCGCTTCAGTTTTTCTTTTGCTCTAGTTATTTTGCCTGATTGTTACCTATTTCTGTCGTAAACATAATCGCCTGTTTCTTGTATGCAAACATGATTAATATAATCGTTTATGTTCATTTGAAATGTATCGTGATAAATACATCAGAGAAATCGAAAATACGTTGCGAACGTTAGCGATAAATACAGGGAATAAAACAATGCATCAGGAGCCGTTGGGGATACTGCGTGACGAAATCTCGAGCGTTTTGTGTGCTTTAAATACCGATAAAATAATTCTTTGTCAGGTATTCGCGAAAATTACGTGTCTGCTTTTGCGCAAGGATGGCATTTTTCCCTTTGCGTAATTCGCCCGGTGCGCCTGGGATTACCTCGTGCCCTGCGGTCGTATTAATTACCAAATTCTTTGCACGCGCATTTAACAAAAGAGACGCGGTAATTCACGTCCGCGTGAATAAAGCCTCGGAAGTATTATCTTTTAATAAGGGAGAGGGATCCGACATCTCCATTTTAATAAGAAGATGCGGACGTCCACCTTCTTTTCTCGCGGGTAAAACGCGAGATAAAAATCGGCGCGAGAACGAGGCGATCGTGCTCAGCGTTATTATCTTGCATTTCGTGCTGTTCTCTTTTCGTCGGGATAACTGAAAGTTGCCGGATTTTTCACGAGCGGTAGATACCACCACAACGGGCACAGCAGGTTCAGCGAGTTAAACGGCGCGACTTTTATTGTGTCGCGCATTTTTTCTCTATAGAACTCGCACGGAGTTGTTTGAGCGATAAAATGCTTTTCCTAAAGGCACATCGCGCGTCGATACACGTGTCGAAACCGTAGGCGCCGCGACTCGCACTCACCGCCACTAGCAGTTTAATTCAAGTGAGCGTCGACGCTTTGCGCAATTTTACGCCGTTTCGGGAGATGTAAACGCGCGCGCGTGAATGTTCTTTTATTTTTTTTTTTTTTTTTCAAACGGCGTGCGCATTCGGTCGAATATTTTCACAACTCGGGAAATATTTGGCGTGCAATAACGCCCTGTACGCTGGTGTTCGCAATGTTTGCATAAGAATGTCGCATGTTACGCTCGTGCGGTTATTTTCAGTACGTGCATGGAGATGTAAATTAATTAAGGCGTTTCTGTTAGAACGATGATGTTTATATTATTATGTATGCATTCGCTCTGATTTCACGGGCTCGGCGCTAATTTACAGTTTAACGTAAGTAAAATAACTCGCGCGCTTTATAGATCCTCTATAAATCCTTTTTTCTCTTTTTACGGCTAAATAACAGTTAAAGTTTATACCTCGTTTTTACCAGGACGATCAATATTTTACGAGCTCGTATCGCGAGACTGCGCAGGATTATAAACATGCTGTTGCAGAAATTGTTTGTATCAGTAGACGTTTTTTGGCAGTAGACGTTTTTCGCATAAGCGTTATCTACTTTCGCAAATCAATTCTATATGCCCGACGGTGAACTCCACCATAAACTTCTGACGTGACTGAATACGGAGCTGATGGGATACGGGATTGTACGAGGGTCGGCTGCGCTTGGAATTGTCGTACAAATTAATTCAAATATTTGTCATTGTCGGGCTCGATTCTCCGTTCCGTTCGCGATATCCCCCTTTCGTTTTCCGCTCTACGTGACTTCCCCGTAAGAAAACGAAGATCGAGTTGCGTACCTTCAGGAATTTCGCTTATCGTTTAGAATTCTAATGCGGGATATGATTATTTATTATGCCGTAAAAAATTTGTTTCGTGTTTTGAAGGGTATACAAGAGTCGTTAAAACACAAATTTATTACCGATCGATTATGTCATCGAGCACGATATATGGGGAATTAATTATTATTGCAATTAATGTACGGATCGTTCATATTTTTCACTCATTTCAATATCGATGGTTTTCATGTGAAAATTTATCAATCTCGCGATTGGATTCGAATCGTAAATTTATAATATAACATAAATCTTTTTGTGAACAGTACTACTCTCAAACATTTTTTTATTATTTAATACAATTATATAGTTGTGTTTTAATGTATATTTATTACTTTGTCGCGAAAATGTCACCAGCCATTAAATTGCGTTGATATTAATACCAATGATGAATCATTTAGCGATTTACGAATTTTCCTCGCTACCGCCATCGATATACTCACATTGGAGCATCATTTATTCGTATTATTACAGTTGAGCGGGATAAAGAATGGGAAGAATTAAATTTTATATAACTTGGCTTTGAATTTTCATTTAGTTAATGCGCGGCGTAAACCATTTTCCCGGGCCAAATGCGAAACATAATTGATTTAGTGCATTAGATTTAACAGTTGAATTAATCTTGCGTGTAAACTGGTCTACGAAGTATTATCCATAATGCGATCATAATATCACCAACCAATTAAATGCGCGTTAGTTTTTGTATATTTCTTGCACGAAGTATATATAATGATATTGCGAATTCAAAATTTGAAAAGAAATATAAAATATATATTCATTCTTTATACATATTTCTGAACTCCAACTATCTCACGATGAGGATATTGTCTACTATCGCGCTTTTCTTCATTATCGTTCGTGTCGCCACGGTATTAATGAGGCCTTATTATTCGAGGACGCCGGTCGAATTATTATTTTAGCGCGGCACGACTTTGCCTACGTGGATTCTAGGGAAAAGACCCTATACTACTCCGACGATAATGCCTGAGAAGTTTTGCAAACTTTCCGCGAAATCGTGGCTCGAATATCGAATTTTCGCGCGAGAACTTTAGCTTTCGCTTTGAATTATTATCGCGGTTGAGTGAACCTACGCAAAGAGACAAAAATAAGTTACACGGAAGTCTCTTAGCGAATCGAGGGGGCCGGGCGGCGCGTTTTTAGGAGATACTTCGCAATTCCCTCTGCATGGATATTGATCATTATTGAAGAATGAGGGATATATTTATGCGCATGACTTCGGAACGCATATACGATCGGTATTCTCCCCACCGAACAACGTTCGGTGGAGAGAGAGGTATGTAACGAGGATCGGTTATATCTCCATAAATGTCCGCGTTATTGCGAACATTCCTATCAGGGGCCCTTTATAATTTAATATAACTGCGCGCGTTTATACGTATTACTCATGCAAAATTGAAACGTATGATCGTGCCGTGTTTGTACGGGGGATATTCGTTGAGTTAGTGCAACCATAGTCGTTGCATTGGATTTGCCGTTCGACTCGCGTTTTGCATTGCATTCAAACAAGCTGTGAGAGGTATGATAATCAATAGAACGCGACTGTTTTGCCTGTAAGTGGACTACGCCGAACATTGCGAGCATCGGGCACTCCGGAGATGTAATATCGATGCAATTTGAACCGACGACGCACAAAGTCGACATGCGCGCCGTATAAGAATGTGTGCGAAAACCTTTAAAGGGCGCACGGTAAACAGACGTTCGGGATGTAAATTTCGCATCGCATATTGCATGCATCGCCGTGTTTTTCCTCACAACATATTTCATACTTTATAAATTCCTCCGTACCGACGTATATACAGCTGCAGACACGCGGGCACGCGAATACAGACATTCATATTCCACTTTCTTTTAAAATGCGAGCGCATTTTATTACGCTCGTTGCTTGCAAAAACACAGACGACACACGGCCCGAATTCGATGCACTTGAACAAGTATAACCTAAAGACAAATTAGAAGGATAAATATCGGGTCATTATGTTCGGTTAATAATTGTGTAACTCTAAATAATTTCATTGTTTATAAAACGAGAATTAACGGATGCTTCGTTGAATTTATAATACGATGTACGGTGTACGGTGTACGGTGCGTGCGAATTTGTGTTAAAGTCCAAGTATGAAGGAATGCTCGTCCCTCGATGTGTATCCTGCCAAAGATTTTCGCGGTGTACGTCATGAAATTTGAAATTCATGGTCGTCGTGAATAATGAGGCGAACGCGAGATGCCAATTCGTCGATATTATGTTACGCGTCGTTATTCTCGCAGGAATGGACAACGCCCGACGCGCATTGTAACCAATTGGGCGTCGGTATGCGTGATCCATTAATCTGCAATGCGTGTATGTATTGCGTGCGCGTGTTTCAGCCCGGTCGCTTACTACGCCGACGTACGTACGTACGTACGTCGTTTCCTCGACGCTGCACCTGTGCGCCCATGCAACCTGATACCGGTCAGCATTTACGCACGGTTAGCAGACACGCACAAACGAGATCGTGTCCAGTCGCATTCCGATTCCGTGGGATTTATGCTACTTGCGCCTTTGATCAATGCATGCGTAGATATGCAGACGTTTCGTTTCAAATTAGATTCCGAATCATGATTATACGCGAGAGAGAAATTGATTGCTAAATAATGTAACACCTGTATTTGTCTTTACATATATGCTAGAGCAAAGGAGGGCGTTAGCACGCTGCAAAACATTTCTTTGTGCATTTCTAATATAATATTGATTTAGAATGTTACTTGTTTTTTTAAGATATTACTTATTTTCTAATGACTTAGTTGCTTAGTATCTTATTTGGAAAATATCGTATGTTACGATACAGACATGGAAGACAATAGTATACTTCATGGGTGTGAAAGCACCGAATTCGGATGCGCTTTCTTCCGGATTTTGATCAATAGAGTACAAATTTAGGGTTTCGGCTATAGTAACAAGATGATAATTGTGCAGCATTAACATTAATCGGAATTAGTGACACGCCGTGTCGTAATGAGCTGAATTTACACTTGCGTATATGCATGTAACCGAAATCCTCGTCGTTATAGATGCCTGTGTATGCATATGTATATCACGAGCCCAAATCAACATGTCAAGGCCTTGATGCACCTGCGCTAATACTACACGTTGCCACTATCGAATGAATAAACATGGTATACTACAATTCGCGACTCGCGCATTCCGGATTTCTAACGTCAGTATTTGCGTAAACATCTATACAATATGTTTGCACTGTTTGCAGATTATTTTCGTAAATGATAAGTGACGTGTTAAGACAAATGATAGATGCAATTACGTATATTAAGTTCACGAGCGGAACTATTATATTCGTGTAGAGTATTTTAGTCTAATTAGTTTGATTAATATTCTCTTGGTTAACAGACGTAATTCATATGAGATATAAAATTTTTAAACGTAAAAAGATTACGTGAAATAAGAAAAGCTGGCTTTGAACTGAATTACTGGTCTTGTCGGGTTGGTCAGTTTTTCACGAGAGTCAAAAGATGAGTCTCAGGCATTTGCACCAGCGCGCCGTCGTAATAATTACAAAGAAGTTAATTAAGAAAAGAACCTGGCAGGAATGCGCCCATTTGCATTTACGTCCTGCCATTTGCCTCCGTCTTCATAAAGATAGCCATATAGCGACTCGTCTCTCGCACAAGAAAATATACGTTTGACTTTCTCGCTCTTTTACATTTCTGTTGCCCCTTACAATTTTTCTCATTTTTATGTAGTTTTCTCATCGTCTTTAAATAAACTTGTGCAAAACAGCTTTTGCAATGAAGTGGTCATACTCTATTTTTTTTGTGTTCAATTTTACTCTCGACCGCGAGTTCTTGAATGGACAGTTGAAATAAATCCAAATAGACTTGCACTGTTTTATATTGACATATCTTTGTGCTATGCAGTTTTGGTATCATTGTGCGAAACTCATCCTTTTGCCGTGATGCGTAGTAACGAATCGCTTTAATTTCATGGACCGCAGGCATCCCCGCGGGACTAGGGACATGGCGGGAGAGCACGGACGCCATGCTTAGCGTACGATATACGATACATTGGTTATTACCGTTCTTCTGTGTGTGCGGGTATTATAGAGATCTTGTTACTAAACACCTCCCGTTATTGTCTCTTGCTTCTTCTCTTCCTCCCTCTCTCTCTCTCTCTCTCTCTCTCTCTCTCTCTCTCTCTCCTTTCTGTCCCGTTATCGATAGAAAACTCGATACATCCGGGGATACGCAATCAGAGTACGCAGACGATCGTAAAACAATGTTTTCATCGTCTAATTGGAAGTGGATATCGTACCGTAGTCTGAAGGTATTTCCAAAACATTTCTGAAATGTAATATCACTGGAGTTTTTTAACAATTTGCTGTTTGCTATATTATACTCTGTTCGTTATTTGCCCCGAAATTATTCATTTCACGATCCAGTCGAACTTTCGCTTATTCCATATGCTAGTTTCTTTCCTCACTTATTTTGCATAAACCATTTCATTGAACAAGCAATATCCGAACTATTCTTTATGACTTTATGAATTTATCGGTAGTTTATAGAAGCACATTTTATTTCGCGCGACTATATCAAAAGTTCATATTAATTTCGTGAACTCTTGCAGCAAATATAATTTTCCTATTCATTCTCGGTTCTGTTTTGGTTCGAATTATTATTTGACGGGGCAAATGTGGCTGACTATCTGCCATGGCGCATAAATATGTCGGACAGTTATGTCATTTAATAAGCAACGTTAGCACTGGCTCGCTTCGGCTTTTCCAGCAACGAACTCTCATTAAACATCGCGGTGCGACGCTAAAGTAATTGAAATTCAGCGCTGCGGGTCGCCTTCTACTTCGATGACAGTTATGCAGGATCTCGATTAACGAACCGTTGGTTTATGTGCGTCCGGCGCGTAAACTTCGTGAATTTATGGACGCTCTATACGTTTACATCATGATTTACTGATGCGACCGTAGAAGGAATACCTGCCGAGTATATTACATTCATTCTATTCATACACTGTGCCGTGCACACATACCTGCCTGCCTGCTATCCGCAGTTTAGCGCAACCGGGGCAGCAAGCTTTCGAATGTGCTAGGTCATATTTTATTGGTAACCGAGGTCATGATCTGAATGGTAGTATGCCGGGGAATAAAGGAGAACAGAGTTACGCGGCTGGCGCGACATGGTGCGCTATATATAGCAATAGGTCTTTTGTGAAATCATTGACATTGCTCAATTCGAATAACCGAGCTTGAATATGGTGAGACGAGAAAGTAATAATATAATAGTCTTCACGTGATTTGATACGTTCGTTTCTGAAATTTGAAGAATTGTTTCGAGAACAAAAGAAATATTTCGAAGAGAGCGTTTGATTTTTCATTATTTGGTCTTTCATGTAGGAGTGTATCGTGCAACGAATTTGTAACAAACATATGGACACGTCCTACACGTCGTTTAAAGTTGACGCACTTCTGCTGCTTGCTACCCCGTCTGTCTGCACACGAGAAAAATAATGCATGCGCCCATCAGTATTCGTTCGAACTCAATATTGGCACGCGGAAGGCGTGCCCGCCGCGACGAATTTCCATAGAGGCTCCTGCAGACAATATGGAAATGTGAAACTGAAAAACAACCGAATCTGGACGTGCCGCTTTCCCTCTTTTCCTCTGGTTTCGCCGACGCGTCTGCCATGTGCTACCATGGAAACTCTGAAACGAAAGTATTTGGTACCACGATGAAATTTTTGCAGACGGTGCAAATAACTTACGAGCGCAAAGCTACTTTGCGGATTTGTATCAACAAAACGGGGATAATAAGAATGACGGCGGTATATGACGGCAATATCAGCTTTCGGTCAGTTTCGAGTTGTTTCTCGTGTTTCCGAAAGGGAAATGCTACAAGCAACGACGTTCTCGAGATCTCTCGCATTTGCGGTTTTGCGCGCGCTCATTCTCGTTGGATAATACTAGTTTTGCAACGATCGATGCCCACGCCATCGTGGATTTCCAGGATTTCTGACGCGTTGTGTGCTGCCATGTATTTCCCGTATATACGTAGCACAATCAGGGGCAGGTGTTTACCCGGTCTGATTAACGTTGTTCCCGCACTATACTATACTACGCCGGCAAAGTATGGCTGACTATGTATTGGATTTACCACTTGATGACTGGCTTTCTAGGGTTTCTGCGCGGATTTATTGCATCTCGCAGTTTAACGAACTATTATGATGTTATTATTAATAAAGAATAATCAGGATATTTTGAGATCGAGGATATAAAAATTTATTGATTTTCGTAGATTGATGTAAAATGAACATTTGAAATAAATTTGTTGATGTATCTATAACGCTATATATGTAAAATATAAAGTATTAACATCAATTTCTGTGCAATATTTAGAGTACGAAGAAACGAAAGTTAAAAAAAATGTTAAAATATTAAATAAAAAGCTATAGGTCAAGGTACGCATTTCCTATAGAATGGGATCGTAAAACGTCGGTAACGTCATTTCCCATCGGTTATTTTTCGTCGTAGTTCATCCTGCAAAGTGGCGCCATCGACGTGTATTTTAACAGCGCCGTCTGCTGGTAGGGTAGCTTAATCGATTAAGGGGTTGCTTGGAAGAATACAACCCCCTCAGTTCAGATGGCGCCAAGATATGTCTAATGGTTTTTTCCGTACCATCTCGCAGAGATGATAGTCGAATAAAAATTGATGAAAAGTGGAAGCAAGATATAATCTAATTTAATATTAATAATAAGAAAAATTAATTTTATATACTTTTTTTAGTACAAATAAAGTAGATTAAAGCTTGTTTATTTTTTTTTTACTTAAAAAATATTTCTGTTAAAAATTAATATTTTTTTTAGTTATATATTTTCATACATTTTTTTTTTTATATTTTCTAAAAGTATTAAACACTTTATTGATTAGAATGCATTTTTTGGAGAATAATCTGTCAAGTTAGAGTCTGCACGAAAACAAAGTACAATATAATTCAAGTCGCTATTATTGAAGCATTAGTCCAACATTAACTTGCTATTAGATATAATTACTCGTAATTTACGACGCTTATAGTCGGGACGTTGAGGTGGATTCAAGTTTCGATCGAGGCGCGCGGAAGTTTTGTAACTTGCATTACGAATCGAGTAACGCTAACTTCGCTAAACTCATACGATTCGCATCCGAGCGCCCGTTTGCATAGGACACATCCGTAATTTATGCGTCCGACTTCTGCATCCACAGATCGCCCATTACCCGATTATTACGTACGATTATTCCGTTTTTAATTTCTCTCCTCCAGGCCGATCCGATCGATGAGCATCGCGTTCTTTGTAGGGGTGCAGCAGCCATTATATAAAGGCTCGCGATTAGCGACGATCACACTGACAGATCCCTTTGATCGTTGAAGCCGGACTCCCGCGTATAATCACGGCCGCCTATCGCTCTTTTTCCCCAACCTCGCGTTCTTTCCTTCTTCTGCCTCTTCTTTGTGCCCGCGGGTGCATGGATGGCGATAATTGTTTCATGCCCGCAGGAAGTAAAGCTCTTTATGCTGGGAGCTTTATTTTGCGGCTGCTCTGCTGGCGCGGCTAGGAGGAAGGAGGAGAAGGAGGAAGAGGAGGAGAAGGAGGAAGAAGAGGAAGAGAAGGATGAGGGTTGGGATTAATTAATAACTATGCCCTTCCTCTCCTCTTTCGTCTCGCGTTTCTCGTCTCTCCTTAGTCTTATTGTCTCTCTTTCCCTCTCTCTCTCTCTCTCTCTCTCTCTCTTTTTCGCACATTCGTTCCCGTTCTCTATCTCTCACCTCCTCTTTTCCTCCACCGCAGTCACCGCAGCGACATTAAGGCTAATCTGCGTCGACGGTCCCAAGCACACCGGGCGCCGCTCGCTCGCGCGAAACCCGGTCGAGTGAAAATTAAATCAGAGCTTATTTGTCATGAGCGCGCGCCCCGTCTGCCTTTTTATCCCCCGCGGACTTTGCGCCGGATTAGCGCGCCACGCCAGCTCGACCGTACGCCCAACTCGCCGCTGACTGTATCTACTGCCGTCTGTCTCTATCAACGCCACTCGAAGAGTTTTCGCCGCACACTCTCAGTACGGTTGTCAGTCCGTCGTTGTATCGTTAATTATGTCGCCGAATTGCGCGAGTTGATTATTTCTCGCTACATTTTTACGCATTACACTTGCACGCCGCATGCATTTGTTTTCATTAATTATGGTACGCGGTTTTTCGGTCCCGCCTCGACGTGAAATATCTAGCTTTGTCGCTACCCCTCGTTTCACGTTCTTTACGCAAATCTATTTTTCAATTAGCATTATTAGTATTAGTGTGAAAGTACTCATCAAATTTTACAAGTTTTAAAAGTATTTTCTGTTGCGAGAAGAGAATTCAATAATAAAGCTATTATAGTTTCGATCTCGATTTGTCGCGAAGTTGAAAAGAGGAAATAAGCTTCTTATCTGCGCCTCGGATTTGTTGAACTCTCGATTCAATCGACGTCGAAAAAAAAATGTGTCAACCAAGTTTCCCGCTCACTCGTTGATATAGCTTCTGATCGTTTAAGCGTGCTTGTCACATTCGTATGCGCGTTGACGGGTGTCCGTGGCAGCGTATGTTATTTCGTGAAACGGATCTATTTTGGCGAGGGCCGCCTGATCCTTAAGTGATATGTGTCGTGAATACAAAAGGGTCCGGCATACCCGTTCGAGAGGGTCGAGAGCTGTAGGTAGGCAGATTGCAGATTCGCTAGGGAGAAGAAGAGAAAGAGATAGAGGAAGAGAAAGAAAAAACGAATGAAAGGCATATTTGTTCGCCAAGGGAGAAACGTACGAGAGTAGTGTGACCAACACGAAATATCTACATGTGTTTTTCATTCGCTCGCGATTCTCTCTCAGTCCACTCGACGCTCGAGCGTCTTCCTCGTTCCCCGTTCATCGACGAGGCCCTTTCTTCGGTGTCGCATCGGCTCTCCTTGCATCCCGGGGTAGAGTCCGGTAGAGCCGACAGCCGACGGTTTCTTCTCTCGACACGGTCACGCTGCCGCAGCTCACGAGCTCGGAAACTAGTCCCCCCACTTTCCGGCTATACTCTTTTGTAAGGTACTTTTCTTCCGGAACGCTGGCCCGACAATCGTATTCCCCCGTTGCGCTCTCGCCCACTCGTACCGTTTCCTTCAATCTGGCCCGCGTTATATAGGGACTTCTCCACCGCCGTCTTTCTCTGCCTCCGATTCCGTACTCCCTCCACGTCACGCCAGATTGGAAAGTGTGCTCCGTCGAGAATTCACTAAAAGCTCAGAATATACATTGTCGCGGTTCTATTCCACCGGCCAAGCTAACTTCGGAGATCGTGCGCTGTCGGGGATACTTGTTGAAAGAAGTCTTCGCTTCATTGGACCGATTCTCGAAACTTCCTGTATATAGTGCGGCGGATCTTTGTCGAACTTATATACACAGTTATAAAAAAAAGAGAATATATTTTCTCGATCAGTCTATCTCCTGACTCCAAGAATTTCGTAAGATGGTTGCCCTGTGAACACGCACGAATTTGTATACGTTCGAGATGTACGCTCGGCTGTCGGGGCGCCTTTCAATGTGCACGTTCTGCAAGAAGTGGGCAATCTTGCCGCGCGACTTCTCGTCGGCTTCTTTGTACGAGAGGGAAATTTTCCGTTCGGATAAAACGCCGTCAGACGAGTAACGGAGATCGCGAAGTCGACATACTTTCGTCTTCTGCGTGTCTTTGTGTGCACGCGCAACGTATATATGCGCGTCTAGGCGGCTCGTAAAATCTGCAGCTTTTATTACCGCGCGAGATTGAAGAATCAGGTTGTAAAGGACTGAATCCCGTGGATGAGGGCCGGAAATGGGGTGGGAGAGGAAAGACGGAAGGGCGAAAGAGTGGAAAGAAAGAGCGGATAAAGGAGAGAGAGAGTTGGCGCTGGGACGGCGCAGGAATCGCCGACACGTTTCATGGATTTAAGCGCGAATCGTTGAAGTATGAAAGAAATATCTTAAGCCCACCATGATCCTGGTTTTAATTAAAACGCAATCGTGCGTCTGATATCGTTGGCTGAGATTTTTCATGATTTATCTTGCCGGCGAATAATTTACCTCGATAGCCTCCGCCTTTATCTTCTCTACGGTCCATTTTTATAAAATTAAAATACCTGCGTCTCTCGCAACGGCAATGCAGCGAGAAACTCGCGCGGTAGAGGAGCGATACGAACTTCGTCGGAAACACTTCGTTCTTTGAAATCAGTTTCATCCATCGTGCGTCTTCTTTACGACGCGACGTCCCGCCGCCCTTCTTCGCGTTCCTTTTCCTCTGTGTTTCCTCATCTCCTCGTCTATATATCTTCGGCGATTGCGACTTTTCCAGCGCAGTGACGTCGAGGATAAGAAAGAACGATGTTCCCGACGACACTATGTCGGTTCTCAGGACCGATCCTTATTGCCAGTTACTTCTCGCCTACGCTCTCTGATTCCAACCGGTAGTCGAGAAAGTTACGAAGTTCCATTTGGCAGAACCCGCGGGGACTCGCGTATTTCATCGTTGCCCTACGAATTCTGTTTTAATTTTTGCATTTCACTTCGAAGTCAACGCTTCTAAAACTCATGTAAAATTGCTTCGAGGAGTTATGTTAATAATAAGAGCCTGAACACACTTATCCACGTGATTCTGGCTCGAACTTCATCCGAGAGAATTCAATAAATCTACTTTAAGTTATAGGTTAAAAGTTTAACAATTTATGCAAGATATATATAATGAAATATTTCCTTAAGATTACTTTATGGTTACTCGAAGTGGACGCATCATTATTACAAGAGAAAGGAATGTACATTCTCGGTATTATTTTTAGGATATATTTTACAGGCATTGCGATCTTAAAGCGTGTGATATTTGAGCACGATGTACTTTATGGCATGTAATTAACTTGTCGTTGCAAAAGCAGAATTCGCTTAATAATGCATAATTTAATTGATTAAATATTCGCACTCGTTGTGTTATTGTCATCGTCAATGTTGACATCGCCGTTTGTCATAGGCAGGCTCGTGTCGCATTGTACATAATGTTAACCTTAACGAACGAGACGACAAGAGAGAGGAACAAGAGAGGTTGCATTCGTTCCAAAGTTTGATGTCAGAACTGCCTTGCAATCGTCAGTTGGCAGTTCTTTTTTTTAGTATGTCAGAGGCAGATGCGAATCAGCGTTCGATATACGAGCCAGCCGATGCGATGTTTTGTTCACGGGCGATATTTCGAATATCCGAGTACGTGCTTAAGCAAGTTGAAAATCAATAAGCAAATCCCGACAGATATAAAGAAAGTTCTGACGCCTCGCTGAAGAGATTCTTATGATTTTTAAATGTTGTATACAAAATACAGGCATTAATTGTGCCCGTTTTTTAAATCTCTTCATAATAAAGTAGATTTATTAACGTTAAAACGGTTTAGTAACGTAAGCTTTCTATCTTTATAATTAAATCATACGTTTTCAATACTTTATCCAGTTATTAAAAAAAAAAACTAGATTTTCTGACCAGGTCAATCTGATAACGTGTAAAATGTTTAATTTGAAATTACCATCAAAATGACTCGCATTGCTTTGCAGGGCAAATAAATATATTATTGGAATAAATAATTTATGGAAAAAAAAGAAAAAAGAAATTAGTTGACGTTTGCGACATTGCGACAGCTGTATAATGTATACTTTAATACAGCGAGTGCCGTGGAAGTCCAATGGATAGACACGTCCGTTTTTACAATAGTTAGCGTTATCGATTTGGATTATAATGGAGTGTGGAGGGAAACATTACTCTGCGACCATAGCGAGAGCGTTGTGCCCCGGTTTGAAAGGCGGCGCACGCATATAGCGATATGTGTGTATACATATACTCCTCGCTGGTGTTATTGCTGCACTAGTACATGCGCCCGAGTACGCTCGTATCGTCTTTCTAATGCACGATAGTCGTCGAACACGGTCTTTATGCGCGAGCAAACGAAGATAATCTCGTTTTACGCACGGAGGGCTGCACTAATGAGGGGCACCATCTTTTGTTATACTAATCAGGCACTTTTCTTGCACATCCTTCGTATCTTCCGCGTATGTTTTTAAACCAGTACTCTCGAGTTACAATAGGATTATTCGTGCTTGTAAAAATGTGAATTTTATTGTTAGGTTTTTTTACTACTTACAAAGAATTTTCAATGTGCAAAAAAATGACGAAATATTTATAATAGCCACTTACAATTTATACTGTAGAGCTCTCCAGTTGAAAGCAAAAATTGCGAATTCATTTGCTGCGTAACCATTCGAGCAGATACCGTACTACATTATCCAAACGTTACATGATTTCTTGTGCCAATAATGCTTCTTCATTACTATGCCTCCTTTATATTCATCGACAAAGCGGAACCTTACTGACATAATTATCGCGAAACAATGGACGCGTACTTTGAGGTAAAGGCAAAGGATGGATAATATATGACGTAAGACAAATATGCAGATTGGCAAAGAGACCTTGTGGCGAAAGAACGTTATTATGTGAGAATCTTCGATGCGTTACCTAACTAGTTCGCGGGTCTAAGGGGATGAGCATGTGTGCCTAACGAGCTACGGAGACGGGGGATGAGCACGTGGATAGGGCCGCAAGTCGAGAGTGGGGAGGGGGAATTATTAATCATGGCTGGGATTTCATAAAGCTCCGCTTAAGCTGTGCACAGTGCATCGTTTATTACCTGCTTCTCCGTGGGGGCTTTGCACAGCTCGGAAATACACCGGGTACGGTCTTCTGCTTTGAGCTTGCTTTCGCGTTGCCGAGTAGGTCTCTGCTGCGGTGATCTTGCTGCGAACGTTGCCATGTCTGCGGTATGCCGGCAATCTTTCCGAAAATTGAAAGTCATCGTGCGAAGAGAGTAAGCAACGCACCGCGCCGCGCCGACCAACCCTCGTACGATTAAGCACATCCACGAAATATCGGGGTGGGAATCCGGCTTACGGTTTAGACAGACAGCGAGTTGCCCGGGGCGAACTTTGAGGGCTTATTTCCGGAGACGTCGAGCTCGCCGTTTCCCCGCCGAGCTTTCGTGTCTTTGCCCGTGAGTGTCTCGACGCGTCACCTGCGATCGTGATATCACGTGAATTCACCGTGCGATTCCTTTAACGGCCGGATATCGCGATGATCCCGTCGAGCATACAGAAATAACGTTTAACGGCTGCGTTTCCCCGAATACGGTTCACCAGGCGTTCGTGCTAAAAGAATGTCACAGAGAACGGTGAATACGTCACGGTGAATACGGTATACGTCATCCTACGGTTCTTTGTCGTTTTGCCATTCTTCGTTTTCTTTCCGATTCAATCTTCTTTCTTCTTTCCTCACTCCGGGTCTTTTTTACTCTGCTTTCAACCGTCAAGTCTCCGTTCGCGTTTCGCAGAAGTTTTTCAACAATAGAAATCTACGCGAACCAACACGTGCGCTATGCAGCCGCGTGTACATGACGCGCAAGGGGTGCGATCAAGAAGGGTAGTTTTCCCTGTAAACTAAGTAGCACCGCGCGAATCGTACGGAGGGTCAGCTTGAGGCGCACTAAGAAGGGATTATCCGAACCGGTATTCGGTAATTGCTACTAGCAATTTACCGGGGTAAATCCCCATTAACCGCGCCGACGAACCGAGCGGCGGACAGTCATGTTCCTCCGTGTTGCGTGAGACACGTCTCCGTGCGTGTAAGATGGATTTGTCAGCTGCGCGAGATTGACGCAAGCATTATTTTGGCTCAACTTTGAGGAGAATTTTAATGGTATTGTTAATGATACGATGCATCAAATATTTTTAGTTTGTTGACAAAAATGCATGTACGACAAAATGAGGCTAAAAAATTTGGTTGAAATAATTGGAAATCTGGTTGAAACAACCTGACTGTTTGGTGAGAAATGAACGATCCATAATTTTTATTAAAATAACCAGACAAATTTGGTTAGTCGCATTCTGGTTGAAGTAACCGGACAAATTGGATTAGAACAACAAAACGTTTGATTGTAATACGATGACAATATCTTATTAATGTAACCAGACTTTTTGTTCGATGAACAACTGTAATCTGGTTCATTTATCCAAATAGTAAGGTTAATATAATTTTATGCATTATTGCTTTACGTTTATTTTCTATACTTGCATTAAACGAATAATACAACCTTATTAATGTATATAAATATATATATGAAATAAGGTTGTTATTCGTGTCAGGGTAAAATAAAAGATTACATATATATGAAAATTACTGTAGTATTTTTATAGAAAGTAATTTATTCAACGTCTCTTTTACAATATATAATAAAACAACAATTGTTCGCAGTTAACTAATTAAACTTAATATATAAATTGATAAACCTTAAGCTATATTGATATTAAGCTTTATCAATTTATAAATTGGATAAAGTTTACAAGGCAAACTTAGTTGTAACTAAAAGAATGCCACTCAGTGGCAAACGTGCTATAATTGCAGGGAAAGGACTGAATAAATTAGGCACATTAACAGCGGTTAAACCTACAGTGTCCTGAACTTCAAAACCATGAAGGTTTTCGTTAAATCCTATAGTATACGGATTTTTATAGATTAAACACAAATCATTGTTTTCGTTACATAAAATTTTGAGTATAACACCAAATTTAGGAAGACTATCCAAAATATCAATAACCACACAGAAATTATGTTTGTATGTTACACCTTTATGCTGTACCCAGGCAACTTCCATGCATTTTCCCATAAAACTAGGAGATAAAGAAGATTTGAATGAATGAAATCCATGAATCTGAGAAATGTGATCAGTACGAAGAATAGGCCCCATCTTCTGATTTTCACATAATATTGCTGTAGATAAAAATTTGTGACATAAACTAAGCTGCTCTTTTACGGCTAATGTATGAGTAATATTTTTGCGGGAGCAAGTTGCATTTGCAGCAAGTTTAAGTAAACGATTTTTTGATTCAAACCGCATAACACTCAAATGAGACAGAGGCCCGCTTTTTTTCATTATTGTTTTATAATGAGTCATATTGTGGTGTTTACATTTAAGATTATCATGGAAAAGGTGAAGATATTTTTCATGGTGTTCTTCTACTAGAACTCCTAATAACTCAGTACATTCTTTCTGAAGAGATTTAGCATTAACAATGTCATGTATCTTACGAAGAATCAAGAAATATTGCCATACATCATCATGAAGGACATCTTCACCAAGAAGAAAGGGAAACAGTAGTATAAAATTACTCATTTCACTAGCCGAAAATTTTAAATCTTTTTTCCTTATTTCATCATCAGTTATGGGAGGTGGCTTGTTTGTTATGTCATTGCAGCCATAATCAAATGCTTTTAACCGTTCATTTAGACAGGACAAAGAAATTTGTTTTGTGTTAATTATGTAATAATACAGAATATGAGCCATTCCATATTTATATGCGCCCTCATCCAAATCATGCATTTTGTCTACCGCAGCATTAGAAGTAACATGGAAATTATCTATTTTGTTCCATACACTATTTTGTTTGATACCGCACTCTGTTAGATGTTTAGTTTCTACGTCATTATTGTAATTTGTTTCAGTTCGTAATAGATTTTCTTTTTCAACGGAGCATGAATGAGCTTCATTTCGTGACATTTTGCATAAACGACAGTAGTATGTGGCATTGAAGCCTCCTGCAAAATCTAACGCTGAATTTAACCCCAAATTGTCTCCCAAGATTAGGCCTAAAGCAAAAAATACTTGGACAACACCTGTCTCGGTCTCAATATGCAAACCCTCTTTCTGTAAATAATTGATTTCATCTACGAGAATACCGAAGACACTAGTATTATCAAATTGACTTCTATCCGCAGAATGAAACAGTAAAGCAAGGAAAATGTTAGTCAATTGAGAAGTAAACTGTGGAGGTAAACATGGTATAGAATAGAAAACAGCGCCAAGTTTTTGGACAGTAGCATGAGAACCGAGTGCGTTATTAACTTCTAAGTCATCAAAGAAAAAAAAAAGAGGAATAACGATTTTATTCTTATAATGGAGTTGCACTTTCTTTTGCCAAATCTCACCTTGAATAAAATTTAAAAGCACTCCTTTCTCATTCTGCACACTATCCATATAATGGAGAATAGTTTCCAATACTCCAGGAAGAGATAAGAACTGTCGCATAACTTTCCTTATAGGTATAAACTTAGCTTTAACATCGCACGTATCTTTTGTAATATGACCTTGAATGAGTTTCTCATCAAAGCGACTTCCAACTATATAATCTATTGCCTCTATATAATGTCCACTGTTCTTCATTTTTTGCAGTCTTTGATATTCTGTTTCCATATTTCTAAAAGGTTCTTTAAGAATTTCCAATCCTTTCTCTATCGCAGTCAATACATCTTCACTCAAGATCACATTTTCCAAATTGTTTCTAATTGAAGGTATTAAAAGTGACGAAATGTTATTGAGAAGATCATGGGTTTCATCCACTATGTTTTGAACAATACTACGTGGAAGACTTGGAGTGGCATAAAGCTTAGTTATAAAATACAAAGCAAAGTCTTGTACCGTATTCAAAATATTTTCATTCTTTTCGGAATTATCACTATTGATCGCATTCTGACAATCAGCTACAGCGACTATCTTCATATCTTGATCATGAGGCATGCTACCACAATCAATATCAAGATTTGTTTCAGATCTGTTAGTAGAATGTGATATGGCGGGAACTTTATGAAATGAAATCAAGTGTCTACGAAAGGCACGCCATCCTTTAAAATCTCTATAACATTTTTCTTCTTGACACATAATTTTTTTATTTACATCATGCCATCGATGACTCATTTGAATATGAAGATAGAGTGCTTTAACGGACAGAAATGGATCATGCTTACAATCTTTTATAATACAGCGAGACATGATAACATTCATCACAATGACCATGTATTAAAATTAAAACTTGCATTAACCAAATTAAAGAAAAAGGAACTATAACTGCTTCTTTACAAAAACTGTCGAAGAATACTAAATAAAATAAACTAGTAAATAAAATATAATAATTTTCTTACGAGACAACTCAAGTCATTTATATAGAGTATATGTTATATATCAAGAAAGCCATAAAAATAAAATATTAAATTTTTCCAAAATTTGTAATATTAAACTTATAATATTACCTTGTTACAAAAGAAAACAAGTTAAAAAACATATTATTTTTCGGATAAACATTTTAATTGTTTACTCACTTGAGGTATTGTTTTGTCCCACTGTGTACGTAAGTCATACAATGCCAATTGCAAAAAATACCAGATAGCCTCACTCTGAGGAGAATATTCGGCATGCAAAGCATGTACGCATTTAAAACATACATCCACTGCCGTACGAATGTTATCAAATCTATAATAGTTCTTATCAATTACTACATAAAAATCCTTGCACAGTGATACAGTAGGTCCGACAGCGATAACAAGTGGTTGAATTTTGGTTTTCATGTGTTGAGCTTTGCTTCTAATTCGTTCTACATTTGGCACCAAATCATTCATTACCTGAATAGAATAACTTTGTAAGAGGACAAATACACACACACACATACACAAACATTAAATAAAATGAAATAAATAAAAAATAAACAAACATTTTTGTTAATGTTTGTCGTAAGTATACAGTTTCAAATAATTTACCTTCACATGAAGAATGAATCCATCTATCATTTCCTGGGTAGTAGGTTTCCATCTCTTTCCATTTGTTAGTGGTACAGGAACTGGACTAAAGAGATGTCCCAATTTTAAGAAAAGATTTAAGTGACAATTATCTAAAAAAGCAAAGTAAATTTTTTAATAATAAAGGTTAACAGAAGATAAGGAAAAGTATCAATAATATTAAAAACAAACAAATTAAACACATTTGCAACGTGAGATGTGTAATCTTATGTACTTAATACTTATATACTTAATATCTATAGCAATAAGAGAGAGAGAGAGAGAGAGAGAGAGAGAGAGAGAGAGAGAGAGAGAGAGAGAGAGAGAGAGAGAGAGAGAGAAAGAGAGAGTAATATATTGTTTCAAAATCATTCTATATAGATATATATAATAAGGTTACCTTCCAAAGACAATAGTAATGATGCTTTCCTTGCAAACTCCGTCCATTTACTCCACATTCGCGTATCGTAATCAGGATATAATTTCTTAAAATCGGCTAGAAGCTGAAAAAGGAAAAAAATAATGAAAAAGTAATCTTTAATTATCCTAAAGTAACATCTCTCTATTGTTGCAGATTTACGCACTTATATAAAAACTTACTAATTTGTAGCCAGTTGTCAGTTGAAGAGCACCGTATTTTATAATATAATCATATACGCTACCCGTTTCTCGTCGTAGCTGTGCTAATCTTACTTCGTGAGTCGCATCCCATTTTTCTTTCACTTCTTCGTATGGATCTTTATGACAATAAAGCCACTCAAGCTTTCCAAGCAAATCGTCGTTTACATTGACTGCACTATTTACAGCTGTGAAAAATAATATGTATATGTATTGATTTTATTTTACGAATTATTAATTTCAAATATTTGAAATTGTCCGCTATTTCGAAGGATTTTGAATTGATTCAGTCACTTTACTTTATACGTCAGTAATTTATACATTAATCATACCTGATTCATCAGAATCTGTCGAGTCTCTCTTCCTTTTTTGCCTCAATCCACTTACGCGTAAATGTTTAAGATAATTTGTATACTTGTCGTACAGTTTGCCTTTGGCATTTACTTTCTTTCCCGTTGAATATCTTTTATATGGAATGTAATATGCCTCCTGTAAAAATAAGTATGTAAAAGTTTAGCATTTAAACCAACAATTAAGCTATACATACATCTCCGTCTTAGAAGTATTATATATCTGTACATCTTACATTTTTGTCAATTTTTTAACTATTATTTTTTAACTGTAAATAATAAATTAGAAATGCTAAGAACTTGCTAATAAATTAAACATTCTAGTTAGGTGCAATGGAAAGCTGGATTACAAACCTGAACTTCTCCGGGAATGGCGCTTTGTATTTGCGAGGCTATTTCTTCAAATCGTTTGTTGGTTATTCTAACACATAAATACATTACATTACTACTATTGAAGCAATAGTACAGCACAATATAACAAAAAAATACAGTAGTACAATAAGAACAATTATTTCAGAATGCAGATTGAAGTAATCAATTTTATATTACAGAAAAACGATAAATGTTTTTGTGTATCAATTCTTTAAGACATGGGAAAAAATAACTTACTTTTTGTTTTCATCATCACTCAGCTCATGTTTAATAATCGCTGAACAAAGTTTATTTCTCGCTGTGTCTTTCTGTTTATTATCCTGTACTCCAGTCAAGACAGCTATAGCAGCTTTTACATCTAAATCTGTGTCACTGAGAAGTTGAACAAGCTAGTAGAAAAAGCACATAAAACAAAAAATATCAGTTATAAAAAAAATAAAAATATAGAAAGTATTACTGTGTGCATATATTATACAACACATAATGCAAGTGTCAATGCAAATTAAAAACGGCTTTACTCACATTTGTTCTTGAATGTGTCTTTTCCTTGCAGTTTAAATTCAATTCATCTTGCTTTCCATTCAAAGGTGCTGCCTCATTAGGCTAAATATGTAAAATACATTATAATCCATGCATGAAAAAAATAATTAACGTGTAGACTAATACTGTACAACATTTGTAAATCAAATTATTTATGTAACTTTTAATCCAGAAGTCTTACTTTTTTTTAAATATTAAGAGATTTGATAATACAACACAGTATAGAAAGTATTTAAGATTTAAGAATAAGATAACTGTCATAAACTTAAAAACTGTAGTGTATAATATTAATTTTACTCACGTGTGATGTCGTTTCTTCTTTATCTGATTGTGAGACATTAACAATGTTATCAAAAATAATAGTAGATCCGCTATTTGAAGTAGAGGGACAAACTTCATCTGTTATATCTGTTGTCTCTGAGTCATTCATAAGCACTGTATAGAAAGGTGACGCTGAACCTGTTGATATCTAAAAATATTTAAGATAATTGTCATAAATATTCTAGGAAAATTTAAGATATCTTATAGCCAATTTCTTCACCGTCGGATAACTCTATTCTTCGGTTAACCTCACTCTTCATCTCTTTCTAAGGGGGCTTTCTTAAATTAGTAAGAGATGAAGAATGAGGTTAACCGAAGGATAGAGTTATCCAACCGTGAAGAAATTGGCCCTTAAGATATCTTAATATTCTTATGATTTTCTAGGTGCCACTAAAATCTTTACTACATACCTCTGTTGATAATGGATCAAGCTTATGACTCTCAAGTTTATCACAAAATTTGGCTCTAGGCCCTGCCTTCGGTATTACATGCTGAAAATCGGATGCCTTCATAATTCTCATAGCCTCATAATCAATTTCGTTGGCTACAAAATCAATAGCCTTAATTTAATAATATAATACAGTATGCAACATTAGACTGCTCAGTATTACGCCATTGTATTATAATAAGCCTATGTATAATTCGACGTCTAATCAACGTCGAAATTTCGAGATTTCGACGTTGATTAGACGTCGATTCGATGGGTCATTTCTCGCTGGGTATATGGTGTAAATTATACATTGGCTTATTATAATACAATGGCGTGGTATTGAGCAGTCTAATGTTGCATCCGAAATCGAATCTCGTAATAATTATATCAAATTATACAAACCTTTGAAGATTTCGATGTAGTCTTCATAACCCCACTCACGAAGTAAATCAATCGTTTTCGTATCCATCTTATTAGTGCCTTAAGCTGTATATTGTCTCGCACAGATATACTCGGACGAAACGAAGGCCGCGCCGGCCGCGGGGGTGATGCTACACGCGTCGCCGTCGCCGTCGCCGTTGCCGTCGTGGCCGCGCGCACACACGTCGTTCTCGTCGCTGCCACTCCAGAAGACGATCCACCCGCGCGGGTCCCACGTTCGCGAAAACGGGATAAGGACGATACGCGGGGAGAGGTGGTCTCACTCGCGCACGTCAACACACATCGCCTCGCCACGGGGACGGGGATATCGTTTCCTTCGCCAACGGGGACGAGGTCGCGTCTCGCGGAGGGCGAGAAAGAACGCGGGAATCGCCGCGAGTCCGCCGGTACCGATACCGTCCGCGCGATTTAATCACCGTCACTGCGACAGTCGTCGTCGCCGTCGTCGTCGTCGTTGCCGCCGCCGCTCGCCGCGGTGAAGAGATCGTCGCACAAACGCAATCACGCTTCGAAGGGATGATCGCACAAACGCAATCACGCCGCGCTATCGTGAACGCAACAACGTCGCGCTCCGAGGTTGGGATGTCGCGCGTCGAGACGGTTGAAAAACAAAAGAAAATAGTTTTGCGCGGGCTTCAGTTTAACACAATAGGTCAAAATAACCAGACACTTGAATGTTATTACTAGACACATGTGAATCAAACTATTGGATTAACGTGACATGTATGATTACGATAACCAGAAATTATGTTTAATTCCACCAATACTCCTTTAATCATACATGTCACGTTAATTCAACTATGCTCTTCTTCCCTTGTAGTTATAATAACTAGATGGTTGTATATTATTACTACAAATGCACTAACCAAATTCTAAACGGTATCATACCCAAACATTCTGGTTGCGTACCAGAATATTTGATTAGAATAACCAGAAATTCTGTTTATTTCAACCAAAAATTTATTAACAAAACGCATCTTGTTAATTCAACCATGGTTGTTTTTTCCGTGTGGCATATCTTTTTAAACACAAAAATTAAAGTTGTTATAAGAATTCGTATGCAACAGATTTTGAAAGGATAGAACTTGAGAAATAGAGAAATTTATTCAATTACATGAATCGCTCTGATGATCTAACGTGCGTCTATAATTTCTATTATTAAAATATTAGAAGTATTTAAAACTTAATTTATATACTATAGGTAAATGTCACAGTCGTTCTTGATCAAAATGTACATTCTAATCCTTTCCTTCGATCTACTCGAGTGGCAGTTGGTTTATTGAACCAGGATGGAGAGTCCTCCCCGAAACACTTTTGCACAGGAGACTAATGCGATATGTAACGTGACGTTAAGTCGAAATCGCGCGGGCCGTATCTCCTACGATGCTCGGGTCGTAACTGCTCCTCAGAAACGTGAAGGTATCAGAGTTAGGTAGGCCGTCAGATTACGATCCATTCCCCAATTCCCATTTGTCCCTCGGTGAGAAGCGTAGCTGCGCGAAGAAGATCGCGGGACGGCGACGGCGGGATAGCGGCTGGAGCTCTGAGTCTCTGCATCTGGGGAAATGTGCCGAGATTACGGATCCAATTCCAATAAAGTTTAGCACGTGAGCCGACTGACAGCGGGCCAATTATTATTTAACCGGCGCACCTTGCTCTACCCTTGCGCCCGAAGTTGGAGAGGACACTTTAGATATTCGCGAACATCTTCTGGGACGTGCTGCGAAAGAAAGTGCTTTCAACAGCCTCGATTTATATCTTTCGGCCGTAAGATTTTGAGATGGAAATCTTCAGCGTCGCCGTTGAGACAGAATACCGCGGCGAGTTCTGGGGAGGACCGACCGGTCTTGATGCAATTAAAACGTAATTTTATTTGATCCTGAAACTTTTCGCGGGCCTTTGGCACGAAGTTCCCGGATAAAATTGATATACTCTTCGTTAAAGTGAACACAATTAATCCTCGACGGGTAATTATTTTGAAAGTTCGTTAAGGTTAGCTCATACGTCGGCGGAATGTTCTCTTTTGATCATCTCTCTGGTAATAGCAGCAAAAGAGTCGGGTGGGTTTTTAATCTTCTGCTTTATAATAGCAGCGAGCCTTTAATTTAATCGATTTTCTCGTTATAGCATTTTATTACATATAATATTTTCTATGTGCAATAATCTACGTAGGAAAAAAAAATAAACTGTGAAAATGTGATTATTACCTTTTTAACTGGTAAAATTTACTGTTAATTTTTAACCACAAATAAAATTGTGAAAAAATATGATGACGAGCGAAAAGACTTTATCCAGATATTTAAAGTGATTCCTATATATCCATAATTTTGGAGCCTTCTGTGGACAGATCTGATCGAATTTTTTTCGGATACGGATTTTTTACGATATTAATCGTCTATTATTTTAGCCTTTCTCGTGCGCGTTAATTAGCTCTTGATTGTACTCAGCAATTAATATTGCATCCTTGAATGCATACAAAAGCGAGATACTCTCTAATACGTGATGACATAAAAAGGATTAGTTAAAAACGCACTCACGGATGCGGTTTCACGAATGACATTAAACATTTACAGCTTCCTGCTTCTGAAATTGTGGATTCTACCTAATCTCTTGAAACAGAATCTCTCTGAGAGACGGAAATCAAGCAAGTAGAATTATCCGATCCCTCGCTCTGATGCGATTTCTTCTTCTGCATTCTCTCTCTCTTTCTCTTTCTTTTTCTCCCTCTTTCCTTCCTCCTTCTCTAGCTCCCTCCCTCCTTCTCTCTCTCTGCCTACACCTTTGTAATCGCGAGAAGTGCATCGTCTATTTGTAATGAACCTCTTGGGGTCGTAGCATTAGGTTAGTCGAGGGTAAACGCAAATATCTTGCGTTTTTCTTTCAGATGTCATATCACGTTGACGTTAGTTGGTGCACTCCTGCATGAGAAAACTAAGATCGATTTCTCAAGGTGTCATATTTCTCGAGAGTTTCACGTAATGAACTGTGGCATAATATTTCTCATAGTGCATTACGGACGCATACATTAGAAACGGAAAGCGCATTGCGGGAAATGTTATGATGCATCGCCCGTAATCCGGCATTTTTTTGTATCGCATAGTTTGACGACTACGTTAATGCTACGTGCAGTACGATGGAATCGTTTCCGCATTCAAAATTGTGGTGTAGAAACGTTATTCTCCTGGCACGCTAATTCAACGGGCTCACCGGTTTGGCGGTATTTAATGTTCCGTTGTTGCGACGGCAAACGCGATAGTACCGCGTGCATTAAAATTGCGTCGCTCGAAATATAACTGCGAGCGTTAAATGATGCGAATTTTCGCGAGCAGTTATTTATTAAAGGTTATAATTTATTAATAGTCGAGACTGCTCGTTGATGGCTTTAGATCTTTGTATTATGACATCGGAAGCGAGAGTTCTCATCGATTTTTTCTAGCCTAGATATTTTTTTCTCCACACAAAATTTGTATTTTGCGAAAAGAACTCGTCGTGCAGTATAAAGATTATTTCAGGTGTATTAATTTCTTTTTTAAATTTTCCAAACGAATGATCGATTTCTTGCTCGGAAGATGAAGACGCATATTGAGGGAAGCGTAAACAGCGAGCGAGTGAGAACGAGAAAAACCTGCATAACACACGCGACATACGGCGACGTGTATCGATTGGGCCGCGGAGTTAGCTCCCTGTTGCACGAAGACCAAATGACGGCATATTATTCCCCACTTACCCCCCGTTACGTCGGTAAAGAATACGGGAACACGACGTAAAATCGCTCGCGTGTGGCATGAATCATCATTCATTTCATGTTACCAACGACGTCGGGGGTACGCGTCGGTGCCGTGCACCTGCACAAGTGCACGCGGGTATGCGTGAGTCCACGCGAACGCCGCAACGACGCCGGGCTGGTGGACGCCGGGCTTTTATCTCTCTAGAATCGGTTTACATGACCGGCATCTGATAAATCGAGCCCAGGCACAGTGGGATACCCCCTTATTTACTCCCTTTACTCCCCCTCGTCGACTTGCGTTTGTATACCTTCCCTACATTTGTTAAGACATTGAAGGGAGGAATATGTGAGACGACGTCGCGTATAGATTATTATTGTGGCCATCTTCAAGATTGCAGGATCCATCGGAATTTTATGACTTTTTCTCCCATGATAGTCATGTCACATTATTAAATTACACTTCTCTTGCATAATCACTCATACGTAATTAATCGGAGTACAATAACAGTTGTAATTTCAATATACCGGATAGTTATTATATAATAATATTAGATATATAGTTAAATAAATTTAATATAATATAACTACATCTGTGTGTAGAAAAAGTTAAAAAACGCGAATTATCCTGTTTCCAGTTAAAGAATTTTTGGAAAATCACGAACGTCGCGCGTGGCGTTCACAAACAGCTGTTCCCACGCCCTTAAATTCAGTTCCAATGGGTTTACACGCATTGTCGTTAAACGATGACAGAAGAGATCATACTTATGTACGAGTAGGGTGAAAACGGCGAATCATGATATTTAAGTGGCGATCGTTACCCCCTGGCGCTTAAACCTCGTTCGCCAAGCGGGTCCGGCCGTGCCGGAGCACATCCTCGATAGATCCCTGTCGGGAAACTCCCACGCTGAGGACGCGCACTTTTTACAGAGCCGCTTTTTTCGGAGGCACTCGGAGGGTTCCGGTAGGACGTATTACGATGACAAAGTGGCGTGTCGTGCTGGTGGATGTAGCTGGAACGGCGGGGGGGGGAGGGGGTGCGCGAAAGAGTTCGTCGATTATACGTGGCGAGAATATCAAACAAATTGAGTGCGGATCCATTCGCTCGCTCGTTTATAATGACATCAACGCGCTTGCTTGGGCGCGCGTGGACGCGCTGTCATCAACGCGTGTATGCGTGCGTGGTTGCGTGCATGCGTGCATGCGGTCGACGCATTTCATGCGGTTTCGCGACGAATATGCACGCGTGCGAGCGAACGTCGACGCGTCGTGCAAAAACCGTTGTCATTAATGACATAACGGCACAATAGGACAAAGCCGTCGATGCAAACCCTCTCTCCCTCGCTCGTTTGTCGTACACTCTCCACTTTTCTGTCAATCCCATGTTTTTTCACGGATATCTAAACGTATCGCCACTACGATGCCGCGTATTGTTCTCTTTCAGCCTTTCTATCGCGCCGTTATTCGATATAAAAGAAGAGCGCGCGCGCACACACTGTTCGTAATCCGTTTCCGCGTACGGTGAATCGTAATGTGCTCAGATATGAATCCTATTGACACAACTGCAAACAGCGACGGCAAACTGTTGTATTGCGGGAGGATTGTAGCAGGACTGTTTCGCATATCTCCGGGATTAATTAAACTGAACAAATTCGCGCTAAACGACGCGTCGTTCACGGTATTTTGTTTAATTTATCAGGGCGTGAGATTTCATTTGTATCTCGATGCTGGAGTGACCAGTATTTAGAGTACTGTTTTAATCGTTGTGTATTTAAATTTTTGCGCGAGGATATACCAATTAACTGTTATAAAATCTCATAGCGATGAATCGAAATCAGTGAAAAAGAGGATGATCGGATAGCGTTGCGCGCGGTGCATCGTGCAACGACAATATTATTTCGCGAATCGAGTGAGGTCGGCATAAATCTCGTTGCTTTAAATAAATGTCTGTATCTGTTCATATTTATTTCGATCGCCATCGCTGCCTGTTAGATTAGAATAGCGTTTCACGCTTCTCCATTTCGCCAAGCGTTGCGGAACGATGGGTTTTCGACTAGCGGCTCGGCGAAACGTATTTCGCCGGGTATAGGCAGGCGCCGAAAGACCTCCTCGGCGTCGCGACGACACCGCTCGCGAGCGCGAAGCCGATGATTAATGACCGTGCCTCTGATATATCGCTGTCATTTTTCACGCATAGATGGGATCCGTTGATATTCCCTTTGCCGCGCGCGCGACGCACTCACACCGAGTGGCGCGTCGTGCATTTTCCAGAGACGACAGGCGCAGCAAAAACTCGACAACTGCATTATTATACGATGAGGAGGGGACGCGAGAGCGAGAGAGACGCACAGAGAGGGGAATGGAAATCTGCCGTTACAGATACGCGTTTTGGTGAGCCGCAAAAAATTCGTAAGCGCGTACTCGCTGACGTATCAATGTTATCGGCTCCGCGGCTCGTAACTTTTCATCGCGCCTCTCTCAACGGCCGAGGATTTACGTTCGACGCTTCGCTGGAGCTGAATCCGTTCTTGCGTCCGCCGAGGGGAAATACGTAAATACCCCGATTCTAACGACGAGATATCTACCCGGATAAGGATGATGGTGCTCGCGAGTTTCGAGGGACTCGTCGCACGCGCGCGCGCGCGACATGCAAAGAGTATATACGTGACGTATTCGCGACGTTACTATCTCGCGCACGTCGCGATGGCTTTCGTCGCGTGCGCATTCAATTCGGCGAGCTTACGAGAACGATATGTTCTCGTACGAAATTCACGTCGACGGAAATATATGTCCGAACTGTATATGTGTTCGTCCGATCTCCGAATACCCGAAACGCGCTACAGTTAATCTACTACCGATATCGGAGTTGAGTTAAGTTGAACAGAGTTTATTAGCGTGCCTGGGAATACAGTGTTTTGAAAATAGATGAAATGCAGATGAAGGAGAGAGAACAATATATAATGCGTTGAAGAAAATATTTATTTATACAGAAGGAGCTAAAATGCAGTAATACAGCATCATCGTCGGTTAATTCTCTGTTTGTAAATGCTTCAAAATAGTGTGCGGATTGCAGAAGTAAATTTTTTTCATGCACGTTTGCTCGAGTAATCACGCGGAGCCTGTAGAAAATGGGAAATTTTGGCTTGAGTTTCCGCGAACGCGGCGTCGGCGTCGTCGTGGTCGGGGTAAGGGAGAGATGCAGAGTTGCGGCAGCGATGCGAGTGGCAAGCTCAAAAACAAGTTCGCAACTTTGGCGAATCGGAGGAAGGGGCGACTCTTGTCTCCGGCACGGTACGTGACTCGGCTTGCGGCGAATTATTAAACTGCCTGGTAATTGAATCTGACCGGCTTTTGACCACGTAGATGCGCGCTGCAGGTCGTGGTTACTTGCGTGTTGCAGCTCCAGTTCCCGTATGCGGAAGAATTAGCGCGGAAATTATGGACGGAATTGCGCGAGGAGAATTCTATTTGCCGCTATACAGTATCGTGCCGATTATTTTCGCACGAAGAATAGCGCCGAGTGTCCATGCGTAAATTTGCAATCGTGATATGTTGCTTGGAAATGTAATGCACGTTATACAATGCCTAATTTGATGTTTAAATATGTGTCCATTGCATATATCTTAATCTATATTTTTCAAAATTCTCTAAGAACATGATAATTTTTTATTGATGAATAGGTACACAATTATCTTGAATTGCCGTTTGTTGAATCAGAATTGTGTTGTAAATATAGAATTTGAATGTCGTTTATCGCATACATTAACATTTTATCGTTAGATTATACTATAAACTACTGATATTCTTCGCGGCACTTCGAGCGTACGAAAACGGAAATAATGTCGGTAAAATTTGGCTCGCCACAGAGTGGTCGTGCGGGAGAAGAAAGAAGGTTAAGGGAGTTAAAGTTAAAGCAGCGTCGTCGAAGCTAGGCTCGGGTATATTAGGTTTATCGTTTCCACGAGAGGAGAACCGTTGAGGCGGCACAACGGATGAGAGGGCCGGGACCGTAGTGGAAGGTGACGCTTTTCCATCGCCGCGAGATTGAATAATTCAAAAGCGCCTTGCCCAGCGATTTTCAAACGGCGAATGCGCCCACTTCCGCTTGCGGACGCAATCCCTGCTCTAATTCTGCGTCTCCGAATAAATGCATACTATTAACGCGAAGAGAGACGACGGGACGTGGAGATACGCTTTCATTCTGAGAGAGCTGTGTGTTCCTCTCTCAATCTTACTATCGCCGGAAAAGGGATTTCTCTCACTGATCTCGATATTCACCGACCGTCCTACATTTACAGCGACGAATCAGAATTGAGAATATATTTCGAGCTTCCTACGTGATCACGCGCATAATCTATTTGATATTTTTTTCGCAAAACTTTGCTGACCAGTTAAACATTTCGTCGGTTATTAGTGTCGCGAAGAAGACCGTCCGAGTTTGTGCATCACGCGCCATGTCAATTCGCCGCAACGAAGAGAAATCGCCGGTGAAGGTCCATGGGTCGTCGCGGAACTTCCACTTTGATTTTCCTTGCGCGCCTCTGTCATTTATTAAGATCGACGCTTTAAAAGCGGTCCGGGACTGGGGCTCTCGGTCGAGCCGAGCGTTGCCATAAACCCGTCATCGAGGTTGTCACTTCCGGCCCGGGAGTGGCGTTAAAAGGACGCAGAGGGGTGCTCGCGCGGCACGTCGCGAAGTCGGTCGACGTCTCAAAGTGATTTCAATGTGTCGTTAAAAAAAGGAGAGAGAGAGAGAGAGAGAGAGAGAGAGAGAGAGGGAGGGGAGGGAGAAGATGGCAAAGCGAAGAGGTGAACGCGGAAGGAAATATTCGAATGACGACGACGACGACGTTTTGCGCGCCGCGGTAATGGCGCCGTTCTATCACGATTATCGAGCCGCGATTCTGCATGCGACAAGGCGTCGTTACTCCTCTCTACCTTCTCTCTCTCTCTTTCTCTCTCTCTCTCTCTCTCATCCCCTTCCTCCTTTCTCACCTTCTCTTTCTAGGCTACCCTTCTGCCATCCTTCCGACGACAATCACCGTCTTCGGTCTTGCGCTACCCTTCTTCCCGCCGGTGCAGACCTCGTCGAGTCCCTTCATTCCGCTTTGCCACTTGACACTAGACGCTCTTCTGTCTAGTGGGGCATGGCTGCATAGGCAAAGCTCAAAAACCTCCGACTCGCCTGTCGGCATAAATGCATGCATATGTACATACATATTCGCGACTGCATACGCAAGGACCAATGTGCATCGTCTGACAACGTGTCACTGCAGACGAAGCTCCAGACGTCTCTACGTCATCTTGCGCATTTCTTAGCGTTATTTCCTTCCTTCGTAGCTCGCTCGAATCATATTTTTAAACGGTGTTTCTTTTACTGAATGAATAAAAATATCGCGTGTTTATATACTTATTCTGTCGAATCGATTAAATCGGCACCAGTTTTAGGAGGAATTGAGAGATATTTCATGATATTTTTTCTAGTTCTGGTTTTTAAGGCAAAATCTCGTAGAGAGCCGCAAAACTCTATATAGATATTCCGGCACTCGAATATATCATATTTCACAAGTTCGCGCAGCGTGGCTGCTGTCTCGTACATGAAAGGGTGTTGATTGGATCGTGACGCACCTGCAATGGCCTCGTTCGTCAGCGGCGTTATATTTCGAATTTCGCGCTCGCGACTCCCAAAGAGTTCGAGAGAAGGCAAAATGAGGAGCGGATGGGCGGGAATTGTGCAATTAGCCGACGCGACGGCTCGCAATTATCATAATTGCGCGATGTAATTGTATTACTCGTAATTTACTACGTACAGCGCGTCTAATCTCGCTGGATGGTGGAGGGAAAATGTTTCGGATATGAAAACGGGAGGTGGAAGCGGCGACGAAGACAAATCTCTCTCGTAAACTTCACATTGCACGCGCGCATCTTCAAGAAGAAGCAACGCAAGCAAAGCGTTCCGTGATGAGCATCGCGATGCACAATTGCCCTCATTCGCACGAAATAAACGCGAAAGAAAATCTTGCAAGAACAGTACGTGCAGGATGCATGTATGATAGTGCGATGCGAAAAATTGCGTGTAAATTCAGCAACAGTTTCGTAACACGAATGTAAATGTGCAAAATATGCAAGATTTGTTTCTTTTCTCACGTGAATAATAACGATGGGTCAATTTGCAATGCAAATTTAATTTTTGGAAATACGGCGAGGCGATAATGTAACGGGGACTGGAAGCAATCGGAAATAGGATGAATCGTGAAAGAAGTTGTGAAGAAACGTAACAATATCCGACAATGTAAGAAAAGACCGGTGAACGTCGTCAGGGGAAGGATCGAAAGAGAAGATTATGTTATGTTATCGCGCACAGGAAGTTCATGAAACGTTGTCTAGCCGTTGGCAGATAGTTGACCGTGGTCGTTCCTTTATATTAGGCCCATAAAGGCAGCGAGCCGGGGAGTGTATATGGCCGGCGATTGCCCACGTCTCCCATCCCCGGTTTTTCCTCTCTGTGCTTCCAGTGGTCGGCGAGGCGAAGCTTTTACCGGCGGTAGAGCAAACGGGAATGCGATTAATGGATCTCCACTTGCTAACGGAGTGATTTGTCGCGGGTGGAAGATTTACAGGGGATCGATCGCTCCGAGCATCCGCGACACATCGTCTCTGCAAGGCTCTGATTCATCTGTCGTCAGATATTTATCGCGAGTAAAAAAGAAGGAAAAGAAAATTTCATTGAAATCCGATACGTAATCTCAATAATTAAGTATTTTGTTAAATTAATTATTTTTGAATAAAATATTACAATTGTCAATTTTCTGTAGATTTCTGCAGTGGCTTGTACATTATATTGAAATTAAAGGATTTGCGTGAGGATTTTCTACGACCGAGTATCCAAAGTCGATAGGTAAATGAGAGAAATGGAGGACCGGTTTAAATAAATCTCGCACCTTTGTTCGCGCGAGAGGAAGCAGAGCGTGACGCCAGAACGAAACGTGGAAGCGGTCCGAAGTAAGCTAAAGAGACGAAGAATCCAAACCAGAGAAGTGTGCTAACGACGCGAGAGTGGCGCGCGGAGACCGTCCGTTGCCGACAAAGCGAGAAAAGAAGAGGAAGAAGACAAGCGGCGGAGCAAGCGAGCGAGCGAGTTATGTAAAGGACGACGGTTCCGGCAAACCGAGAGGACACACGAACTCACGGACGAAACGGACGGAAAAAGTGGGTAGCCAGGGGATGCCAGGAGGAGGTTGGGAAGGGTGGCAAAATAGCGCGCTTTGTGCGCGGCAAGTGAGACGCCAGTCTTTATGACGCTACTCGGCCATAACGACGCCCATTGCATTGTGCTCCATGTAAAGCACACCCCGAGCTGTAGACCCGGGTTGAGATCGGCCTTGGCACCGAGGCCAGAAATTCGCGAGCATCGCTCTCGTCATCCTTCGCCTTCCCTGCCTCGCGGCCGTCTTCCTTTCTTCGCTTTATAATGCACCGCGTGATAAAAGAAACGAATGTCAACCACGGTCTTTTTAGACGCGTCGACGCGATTCATCCACGGAACGGAGAAAGTTGGAAATGTGTCTGGCTAAAGAAACTGGCCATTCCTCATCGTGATGATCGTTCTGCGACAGTGATTCCTTTGAGTCCCTCAAGTTCTAAACGGTTGAGTATCTCTGCGAGCGGAGGATCACGTGGCGGAGGCAAGAGGAAGACAGGCTATGTTTCCGTGAATCGCCTTAATTGACGTCTCCGGTGCGTTACGTGACTCGCAACATCTTACTTGAAACGTACTATAAAAATTTTGATTATAGATTTACATCGTTTCGCGCAAAACATATTATACTTTCAGAATATTTTCTGCAATGAGTTTAGACGTCTAGCTCAGGCTCCTAGATTTTACATGCACAATCAATTAAATTGGTCACGTATAATTTTTTTGCAGTATACGCATTATTTCCTTTGTATAATAAGATTAGGTAAATAGTGTCTGACGACGAAGCGTGTCGAAGCGAGCGGGAGATGACGGGAGGTTTACTCGCAGATTATGATTAGTGATATAAAAGTTGAACAGCCTTCGAAAATTCTATAATAAATTTAGCGTCTAATATCCGTTCATTTCAGAATGCTCTATGGCAAATATTATTTTTTCTTTTTAATGAACGTTGGGAACTTTGGTGAAGAATAATTGAATCCACCATTGAAGAAGTTTGTCGATGAAGAATGCAAACGACAAGGATGCGGAAGCGAGCGTTATTACTTTTAGCCTTTCTACTCGATAGATTGGTGTTCTAGAACTTGCCACCGCTCTCAAACGACGGGATGAGTGGTATAACGGAAATAGATCGAAAGACACTCGGTGGCAGGGGGGTAGGGGCAAGTTCTGGTTTTGATAGTTATGATTGCGACGGTGGCACGCCCCTCTTCTAGTTGGAGTTGCCGCCTGCTGAGTGCCATCCGTTTCCTATGGTAGTACCCGTCTACAAACGGCTCTGTGCTTCTGTTACAAGCTTAATCTCTGTTAAAGATCCTTTGTAAACACGCTCTCAAATTTGTTCCTCTCGATTCGCTAATGATTTTCCCGATTGGAAAATAGTATCGCAAAACTACTTAGATCTCAAACTCAAATTATTTACGGTCATTTAGCATGTAAAGCGATAATGGAGTACCTTTGTATTCGAAACGGAAGTTTCGTAAATTTTTTGCTCGATTCCGTCGAGAAAACAGATTTTTAAAGAACTCTCTCTTTCTAAAACCACAGCCGTTATATAACTCATTTGAATCAACTTATTCCTCTTCCGAGCTATCTCTTTTCTCGCTTGTTCTCTCATCGACTTCAACGGATAATAATGTAGTCGAATGATGCGCCGGTGTTTTTAGGCGCGAGTTACTGCCGCTTCCGCGGCCGCCTGATTTACATTTATTGCGCCGTTTACATAATGGCGCCGCTACATCTTCCGTTATTCCAACTAATTATACTCCCATTTAGATAAAATACGATTCCGAGCGCCGGACATTTGAACTTTCTGTATGAAGTTGAGGGATTCGGCCACTGGTTAATTTTCGCGGTACCTCGCACCCGCGCGACTGCAGTTTATTTGCCGTTTCTAGTTGCGACTATCATTATGCTACAGCTGCAAACAGTAGAATGAAATATTTATTTTTTTATATGTAAAGCATGAAAAAAATCTAGGCGGAAGACAATCTAATGATTTTTTATTCGTTTTTTCATTGTTCTGTCCGATCGGCATGAGAACTGCCGCAATTGCGCTCAGATCTCATAACATCATTGCGAGGATAAATCAATCTCCCATATCGGCTATTCAAGCGCGCGCGGCCCGCCAGATTAATCATTTTTCTCGCAATTGGATCGTCGACTGATCGATAGGGTCGTTATACGTAGCGAAGTCAATTTCGCGGCGATCACATAAATTGTCCGGTCGTTACGGAGTCCGGCGGTAAGCCCGCGCGACGAGCAGATTTCACCTGGAAACTCGCACGGTGCGCCAACACCGTGGAGAATAATTCTCGCGGGCTGTAGCTAATTGCGATTAGGTCAAGAGAACGGAGGCTTCCCGACGGAGACTACGGGGCTACGTAATCAGAACTACGGAATGATCTTATTCCGGATGGAAGCCGCAGCTTCCTTCGGCGAACGGAGACTGTCGTCTCCGTCTGCAGGGTACGACCGCTGCCTCAGCAGGTCCATGGCACGGTTAATTGCCCTCGTTTGTTACGATTACGCGAACGATACATCCTTTTTATCGTCATTTTTTGCTCGAAACGACCGTTGTCCTCTTTCCTGGCCCACGTTCGTGTGTTCTTAGCCAGCCGCATATATTTCCTGGGCGAATTTCTGCTTAATGTCCGATAAAGAAAGATCGGTAGCAGGACCGTGCCCCCGCTAGATTATCTCGAACCATTGCGGACGTAATACCTATACATATATAACATCGTGAGAGTAAATACGTATGTGCTGAGGGTAATGCGAGTCTCTCTCTCGCGAATTGTTTCTATCAGGATATTTATCGTAAGTGATTTCAAGATTCGAATTCATTATGATTTATGTGCGTAATTGTATATATACGAACTCTGAGTGTACGCATTACAAGTTAATGAAAACCTTACAAACATTTGTCTTGTTATATTAAGTTAATTTGAAAATTATAAAGAATTAGCAATTCGGAGATGCGCGTTATAACGTCACTTGAGAGATGTATGATCGTGAAGTGACTACTATGTTATAACGACAAGTTTCATACGTCTCAATCGTTGCGCAATTTACTTCATGATTCCTTTCTTTCCTGTGAGGTAAGCCAATAGCGCGACGATACGTCATTCCAAGTGCCGTCATTATTTACCGGATCGCGGTCAATTTTTTTAAACCGGGTGTCGACTTTGCCTCGAACAAAGGCGACGTCGATGTCGGTGGAGCATGATGCCGAGGGTCGGGTGCTAAAATTCGGTGCTGCAGACGGTAAAGCGGCTCGAAACGCGTCGAATTTCCTCTTTCAATTTCGCAGGTACTATTCAATTTCCTGGGTCCGCGGCTAAGGAACGTTTGGATATTTCTCTCTTTTTTTCTACCAAAGCCGTCAGTTTTCTTTTCTCCACACACACACACACACACACACACACACACACACACACACACACACACACACACACACACACACACACACACACACACACACACACACACACACACACACACACACACACACACACACACACACACACACACACACACACACACACACACACACACACACACACACACCTACACACACACACACACACACACACACACACACACACACACACACACACACACACACACACACACACACACACACACACACACACACACACACACATATATATATATATATAACTCCGTGATTGCTGCCCGCAGTGCCCGCAATCCCGCTCTCTTTCTAATACTCGAGACAGAAGTGGCCGGGCTGACCCGAAGCGAGGAGAAATGGTCTTGCCACGAGTAACGTAGTTAGGCGAACGCGTGGCCAATGAGCCGTTTTGTCCCCGACCCCTCGTGGCTTATTTTTCATTCTTTCTCCGGACGGCACCCCACGTTCTCTTTCACCGTCTTTGTTTCTCCTTCCGTTTCTGCGACTCCATCTCGCGATTGTTGTTCTTCGTCCTCCCCGAACTTCCTGTCTTCGTACTCAAGTTCGATTACCGAAGGGATTTCTCTCTTTACGATTTTCTTAGATTAAGTGGAGAGTTTTCGAGAGATTCTTGGTCGACAGCGAGCTATCAGATACGCCGAGAATAACGTTAATTGAATCCTTCTCTTCTGGAGATATTGATTTTTTACAACTACGTACAAAAAAAGGCATGATAAATTTATTCATTTATGTCGTTAAAAAATTAATACTTTACATGTATGTAGAGTACAGTTTTGGAATCGAGCAAAGTGTGCCAGTTGCCAGAGAGTGTCGGTATTTTTGTCTCAAACAGATCACCCTCTCAGCGCTGGAGCGCTAATTGATTAAGATTTCTTCGCGGAGACCGAATGGGAGTCGGGTGTACTAATGAAATTAACGCTCGTCTACCTGGCCGCGATCGATACAGGCCTTTAATCAGTCCCTTCGGCCCGTCCTTCGACTCTCGTCGGTTTTCCGGCGGATCGACGTTTGGAGTGCACCGAAGCCGAAAAGTTCTTTCCCGTTGGGATATATACGCGCCAGGGGAACCTTTTCAGACGGCAGGGCGCGACGCTCTGTAAAGTAAAGTAAATAATGATTAGGGCGATTTGTATTTTTACGTCGTGCCTGATTTCTGTTGGGTAAATATTGCGAGTTTTCTTAAGACCGTACTTCTGTTCCCTTTCGCTCCTCTTTATTCGACCTGATTCGCTCACCCTTGCATGGTACCGGCTTTTACGAGAAGGTGCTGCATATCTTTGCTGGCAAGGAAATCGTGATTTTTGTATAACAGTTTATAACGTTTCTGTGTAGCCACCATTCTGTATCTTATCGTAGAATCTCTAATACGATTTAAGATTACTACCATTCAGCATGCAGCAGGGATAAATATACTTATTTGTAGCTTTAAAAAATCTAAAAGAATTTGTAGCTAAAGTAAATCTGATTACTCAACTGTTTGTAAATATCCGAAGCTTATTTGTCGCAACAATAAGACGAAAAAGATTCTTTTTCAAGTTTATATATCACGAAGGTACTACGAGAGATTTCAAGGAAATTCTGGGTGAGCCAATCAGTAATGTCAATGAAGTTCTCAACGCGAAATACATGAAACGTTTTGCGATATCAGAACAAAAGTCACCGTGTACATTTCAAATCTAGTCGTTCGACGTGCATTCGGACAGAAAATAAACGGGAGAACACATTTATCGAGCCCACTTTCGCCCACGGCATTGTACAATATCGCGAACCGATATAGGCGTCGGTACATTTTTTTTTTTTTTTTAATCGGACGATTTCGGCTTACACGTTTGTAAAATCGCCGATGAAACGATCTATAGGCGCGATACTTCAACGTCGTTGAAGTATGGAAACAGTTGTAGCACGTCGAGTAGGCACGTTTCCGTACACCGCGATGAAACCAATGGAATGGAGCGGATACGCTTCGGTCGTTTGCATTTTCCCGTGTTCATACTCTGTCACGGCTTATACGAGAAAAAAAATGTTTGCAGTGCGGAACTACTCGCGACATCCATTCTATGCCGTAGTATGTCTTTCTACCGACTACATAATTATATATCCTCATTATTTTATTCGCTTTGAAGTGCAAGTTTTTGATTTCGCGTCTGATGGACCTTCAAATCACAATTCTCTCGCTGTTATTGCATTCGTTATTTTGCTGAGGATTAATATCTCGAAATTCTTCTCCCATCATTAGGCTGTCCGTAGTGATCCGTTGATAGATTTTCTTCGCTTTATTATAACTTATTAAAATTTTATTCACAGTATTCTCCTCGCTTGATGCGACGCCCATTTGGTCCGTCCGTTGTGTTTCGTACTCTGTACGCGGTTCTCCTTCATCCAAAAGTTTCGAGTGGAATCGCGCGGCGGCGCGAACTTCTCCTGGCTACAAATTAGGTGCTAAATGGCGCGAAACGGTTCGTTGCAGTACTGCAGGAGGATATTGCTGCGATGTATCGCATTACCGAGACGCGATTCTACTCGGAGCACGGTCGTATCGTTGGCAACGACGGCGATGCCGCCACCCGCGCCACCGCCGCCGTTTCCATCGCCGTTTCGGGGGCAGAGAAGAAGAAGAAGAAGAAGAACACCGGAGGTGGAAGGATGGTGGAAATCCAGATCGCAGAATTACGAACGCCCGTCGGCCGAGTTTCGTCGTCGGCGCGTTAACGGCTAACTCGAAGCTACGTTAAATTAAACAGAGGGGAGATAAGTTTGGACGTGTCGCTAACTTTACTTCTCTCGAATCCTCCTCCGCCATCTCCCTTCGGTATCACGTTTTCCTTCTTGCACCCCTAACGTTACAATCCAGTAACGCTTTCACGAGCAATCCCGATTACTCCTGCTTTTCGGTGGCTCCGCAAATGCGGCAGCGCCATGCCGTCTGGTCGAGACTTGCTGCTGTCAGCAGGAATTAATTTTACAATCGCTCTGTTGGCCCGAGGATAGAAGAATGGCACACGGTATTCGGGAATCGAAACTCTGCTTTTACGAATGTCAAACGCGCGTACTCTCATATATTGAAGAAAAGAAAAAAAAATGTTTTAAAAATGTATTCTTCTAAAATATTATATGAGATATTATTACGTAACATCATTAAATGCGGATTGCGCTTGCCCACTCTTATCAAATATGTCTAGAGTCGTTTCGCACGTAGAGATTATTCAAGATTTCTGAAAACTCATAAATATATCCGGGATGAAAGTTTAGGTGAATATATACTCACCAACGCGAGGCTTTACGCGACATTCCGCACGGCGAACACAGACAGTCGGGAAGATCGCGATGCAAAGGGGAGGGTAATCGGAGGCAGGGAAGAGACCCCGTATTTTATCTAAATGATGTCAAAGGGGAACCGCCGCGTTTGGAGTCGGGTCGGGTCGCGGCCCTCAGCATCCACCAGTTTCTTTCTATCTCCATCGTCTCGCTCTTTATTTCGTCCCCTCCGCTCTTCGTACCCGCTCGTCGTGCGCGCGACCTTTGCACTTTCCCTCTCGCTCCATCGGATAGTACGAGCGGAGAGCAGCGTTTCAAACTTGCGTACCCGTACGAGTAGGTCCCTCTGCGAGTATTATTCCGCACTCCACTCGCGCTTCTTCTGTCGCGTAATGCCCTACCGCGATGCGCCCTTACATTTAAGGGTGAAAATGTCGATACGCGGTCTTGCGTTTCTCCACTGGCTCTTTTCTACATAAATTCTCCGTTTCTCTTCGCCGCGAACTTTTGTCCTCTTTTGTACCCGTCGTGCTATGTCGATTACAGGAGTCGAAGGGGGAAACGCGGCGCGCCGGTATTCATGTGCATTAGGAGGATAAGGTGTGTGAGTCGAGACGGCATCGCTAATGGAGATGCGATGTAGGTGTCCCGTAAAATTTTATAACTATAAAACTGTTCCGCATCTTTTCTTCGGCTCTCGTTCGCTCGTTCTTTCTTTTTTTCTCTTTTTCTCTTTTTCTTCATTTTGTTTCTTCTTCCGTTTTGGGATTTTGAGCGTCGGTTATCCGCACTTTCTGTATGTGCCGCTCTTTCTATTTAATTGAAAACACGAAAAACTAATGTAGAGAATAGAATAAAATCACAAAGACCGTAGAATGTTTAATTTATTTTTATGAAAAATGTTTTAATCGTGATATTTATTTAAAAAATATGTAACACAAAGTATCAAATTTATTTAAATAATTTTGCGCACAATCTAATTCAATTGTCCCCTATTTTATGCGCTTTCCACATCAGTAAGCTGTTTAAAAAGTTAACGCGAGAAACGTCTGCCATGCATTCACTCTTTGTTATGCTTGTTCTGAATAACACCAAACCAATAAAACCAGCGCGCGGAGTCGGTTAGTGTGGGGGGGGGGGGGGCAATCTTAATCAGGTGAGTACACGCGACGGCTTTTAGCCGACTCGTCAATGCAGTCGCTATACGTATTCGACCGTTTACTTGTTTGTTTGTTTGTTAAATAGGCCACTTAGTTGTCAAGTCAAGCGCGGTTAGCTGTTTGTTTTACTTTCAAGCACTCGCGATGATTATTCATTCGCTGCTGCCTTTATATACCGCGCACTCCTTTCAATACCCTAGCGAGGAATAATGACGGGGTCCCCTATTGACTGCAGCACTTGCGACTCTGTCGTTCCTCTCCTCGGCTCTCGTAAAGAATAAACTGTAAAAAGGACTCCGTCTTTCTCGTACGTACACCTTGTCATTCTCCACGTTCAATCTAAATATATTTGTCTTTTTTCTGCCTTACTTTCTGCTTCTATCATTTGGCTCGGCAATGCTTTTTCCTTCTTAGCAGCAACGATAAGATCACTTATATTTAAAAAATGTTATTACGTTGTTCTTTGATGAAAACTACGAAATATTTCAAATGCATTTTTTGCTATGATTAAGGCTAAGGTATATCTTAAAAAGAATTGTATAGAGAAATTGTATTTTATTTTCCTGATAACATGTTTACATGTTTCAAGTTACTTTCGTGACTTGCTTAACATTTTATACATATACATCAGGTAATATACGTACACTAATATGTGTATGCATTTCACTGGTTTTTCTAAGATGTTTGAGTATATCACACACTATATGACGGCGCAAATTAACAAGTGATAAAAGTTAATCAGTCTTTGTTATTATGGAAACCCGCGTGAGAGATTGCTTTGAAAGACGGGAGTTTACTACGTAGCCAGGTTTTCGGCACCGTACTCGGTTAAGAGCCACGTACCTCCATTGCCGCGGTTTAATTTTGGAAACAAGGCGGAGCTTTTTGGCGCGAGATCGAGCGAGAAGCACGGCAAGACGTTACTGATGGCGGTAATGAGGAGAAATGTTTGCACTCTGCTACCCTAAAACCTGAAAGGGTTCTCCTGTAGGGCAGACAGCCTACTGTGCGAGTATCTGGAAGGGACCGTATCTTTTCCTCACGTATCTCCGTGCGATTCATCGTCACGGTATACCTCCGCCTTTCTTGAGCGAACAATATACGTAATCCCTATGGCTCTTCTCGGAGTGAAATCGAGTCCGCGGTGCGATCCTATGCATTCAAGCGTATGTGGAGACTGAATCAGTAGTGGTACGCGATAATCCCGCTTGCTTTATTCGTTTGACGATCGATTGACGGAGACTAGCAGAGCGTACGTATAGCCTTCCAGGCAGGTGATCTGCCCAATAGTGTAAACGCCGCCTCTCTCTCTGAGAGGCACCGTTGCGTACCATCGAGCACGCGATTGTATAACATGTAATATGCAACATGTTATATACAGCAAATCTGATATCTCTTTGCCTCGCCGCTATTTATTCATGTTTGCATTTCCTTTGTTGCAGGTGGTGAGTATTAGACAAGAACCGCACACGTACTTGATGGTAATATTTCGACGATATTCAACGAGTACAGGTATTCTGCGAGATAAATCAGACGTATTCACGGCTTTATGCTGGAAATCAGTAGCGAAAGTAAATTGACTTGTTCTCTCAAGAGCTAAATTAAACAAGAAAAATTTTCTTTCCGAGCGTTTCCCTCGAGCATATAAGAAAAGAATTGACCTCCGTGTCGCCAGTAGCGTCAATTTCTTGCGAACTTTTTGCCCCTTCATCTACCGGCGTATCTAATTAATGCCGGGCAATATTTTCGAAGTTAAGATCACAGAAATGAACATACAGTTGATAAATCGCGGAAGATTTAGAATATTCTGTTATAGAGATCGCGCAATTTATTCCTGTAACATTGTCTCACAAAACTTTGAATGTATCGATTTGGTGTAACAATTAATGTCTAAGGGAGATTTATCTGTCTTGCGAGTGACATGTATAGCGGACTTGTCGATAATAATCTCCCAGAGCGCAATCGATTACGGTGCAGATTACTCAGGTGTTCGTTGCATTGATCAAAGCGGGATTCACATTGGCATACTCTAATTGGCACGTGCACGCTTTGCCAGGAATTTGATTTGCTTTCTGTTGGCAAGGATCCGCAGATTGACCTCGACGATATTGCGATCTGCGTACTTCAGCGGGCATCAAAGATGTGAAGCAAGCAAACCTGAGTCGGAATACTCTCTTGCTCTATCGCTTTTTCCCTCTCTCTCCCTCCCTCTCTCTCTCTCTCTCTCTTTCTCTCTCTCTCTCTCTCTTTGGTTATTGTAATTTGAGATTTGCACTATTTTGTTTCTCTCGAGTTACTGGCAACACACTGGGGCGTAAACACATGATTAAATTACAAGATCTTCGATATGAATGTCTTATTATAATGCAGTTGGGAGGCAAGAGATCTAGTCTAATAAGATATATGGTTCGGAAATAGAAAGGTTTTTTAAAATTGAAAATAGAATATGTTAGTCAGACAGATTTCGGACAATCACACATTCAATTTACTTGAATTCTATTAACGTTCTTCTCTGATATCTATTTTAAATGCGTTATATATGCGCTACTGACGTTTATGAAAAGGTTACGGTAAAAATACAGAAACCATTATCGCCGATGTGTCGTCGTGGACCAATCTATACAGAACGCGGAGATTATATTGAAAATTTTAAGCCGACGCGTTGGGAAGAGGCGAAGGAAAAAAGAAAGGATCGATAATCATGGGCAAATTGGTTGCTGTCTCGCGATCCCTTAGTAGAGGACCTGTCGACTTCATCGGCAGCGGACTTTAGCGGCGACACGTCACAGCAGTTCGACGAGAGATAAGCCATCAGTGTCAGTTTCAGAGATCCGAAAGCGTTTGCTCGACAGTTACGTTAAAACGGGTTGATATCTATCGCCCTACACGGTCGAATGTCCTGCCAGGACTTTGTGATGCCCATCACGGGAGAGTCATACACGTCAGCAGCATGCCTGGCGCGGCATCGTGCATCGCAGATAACTCATATCCATCTATATTAATTCCCGGTGGTGCATGCGCGCCCTCGGAAATTAAATGGCGTCCTTACGTCCCGGGTGGGCTGCGATTCATATCGATCTAGGATATCCGACCGCTATCTGGGCCCCGCCATAAGCGCGACAGCCTGCCGTTGTGTATCCCCGTTCACGAGCGTTGCTCCGCGAGTCCTGTGGGAAGGCTTGCTCTGACAGACGTAATTCCACGTAATTGAATATTACTCTTCGCGTCACCGGACACGATCATGATCTGGGTTTAAACAGTTATTTAGTAACGCGACGAGATCACGAGTTAGATTTATTCCATTTGTCACGTATCTCACGCAACATTTTTTAGTTGGCATTATAGTTTTTACCACAAATGCGGCGTTTGCTGCTATCAATTTGCACGTATCATCGAGCGTGCGATACGGAGGAGTGGTCTTTCCCGTTGAATCGCGAACGAAAATGCCTCGGTGGTGCGGTCGAGTCGCCATAAGTCTTCATTACGTGCACGTGTATCATTGCGTGTCCCATAATTTACTGCTACTTTGTTTTGCCTTGTCGTAGGGCACTCGTTACCGATCATCGTGCATAAATCCGCTTGCACTTTGGTATATACTGCTCTAGATGAGATTGAATATTTTTTTACATGTTGGTGATAAAAGATATTTGGCGGGAACGTGAAATGGAAATATGATGAAAATTGCCGTTAACGATAGAAATAGAAAACTTTCTTGTCAGATAAAGAGAACACGAGCTTTCTTGGCATAGTTTTTAAAATGTCGCGTTTCGAAAGGTCGTTGAAATTTAAGATATGAGAAACTCGCGTTGCAAATTTGCACGCGAGAGAAATTATAAAATATGTCTCGTAAAGTTTGCATTGAAGTACGCGTTTGTTTAACGCATTTGTCCTACATTTCCTTGACACAACTATGTATATTTGTAGAATGTAATATTTACACCTAGTGAAATTTTTCGCCGAGCGCGAAATAAATTTCCGCTCGCTACACTCGCGCTGTATTTCTCTATCTCTTGCATCAGAGACAGAGAAACGGCCTACGGAGTAATCAAACAGTCGCGTGACTTTATTTGCCGGCTGCTCAGTTTTTATCATCCATAAAAGCAGTTATACGAGTCTAGAATTTTTGATCGAAGTCCTCGGCCAAATGAGGGGGGGGGGGGGGAAGAGAGAGAGAGAGACGGACGTTTCTGCCCGGGTTGTTACTTTAACCCCGACTGATTGTCGGTAGTACCCTACCGAGGCTCGGCCATCTCCCGATACCCCTCGCCGTCACCGTCACGCGACGTATAGGCAGTCTCGCGTGCGAACGCGACGCTTCCTGGAAATCGATCCATCGTTCACAATTGACTTCACTCTTTCCTAGTTTAGGTGCGTCGGAGACTGCCGTCTAATTAACCAAATAACAGACGACGGGAACGACGATAATGGTCGTACGGTAGTTCACTCGTACGGCAAACTTTACGGTGTCGTGTTCGGCAAATCAAGGATAAAATTTCAGACCGTTTATTTTATAAATGTGAATTTATTTTTTATTGACTCTAGCAAATTTAATGTACAATTTATATGATATACAGTTATGATATGTCGTTTTTTTTGAATTGCAAATATGGTAAATAGCGCTGAATCGAATGAAAATGCTGATTTTTCTCTTTTGAAATCTTTTAAAATTGCAGGTACATCACTTTGAAATTTTCTTTTATGATAATTTCCGTCTATTTCGTCGCTAAATTGTTGTTGTCAAAATCGTCGCCGTATATTTTTCATGTTCATCTAATTAACAAAGTCTTCGTATAATGGAGGGAGCAACTAATATTTACTTTGACCTATTTTCAAAGATTACAGTGACGCGCTTGCCAGTGCTATCAATTTAAAATATAAAGTTCGTCACGGAAAAATATAATTGCAATAATGCATACACGCGTTATATTAATCGTGCTGACCCGCTCGAGCCTAGCGTGGCATCGTGATAAAAAAATATTTCGTGTAAATATTTTTTTTTTGAGCGCGATACGATACGCAGATTGATACGATGCTTTACAATATAAATATAAAATATATATTTTGTTATAAAAATAATGTTTTTATCCGCTTATTATTATTAAAAGAGATAGGTTAATATGCGCTATTAAGAACGCAAGTATAACAACAGTGAAATATCATTTATTTTCTTATGCATCGCTACACAGTTTTTTACGACGGTACAGTGTTCATTCACTCGAATATACGCGATCGTATCTATTTTCGTGAACTCGACACGGCCACGCAGAGAAATGACCACTCGTCGTGGAATTTGTTTAATTTAACGGTGGTAATCGAGAGTACTCTCGTGCTTGAATACACTCGGCCGGCGCGCTGGCTAATTGGCTTCATCGTCGAAATTCACAGAGAAGCCGGGCCCGCACGTGCAACACGCCGCACTCGCGCACTCGGACTCTTCCGCAAAAGAATCGGCGGTCGGTGATAGGCACGAGCAATTTGGCAGCGCCATTTCGTTTCCGGTCGCAGTGACTAATCGGTCGGCCGCGGGCGAGCGAGTCCGAGCGGTTACGGGTCCGGCCCGGCCGCGTTTGAAGAGCAAACGCCATTAGGATTTTTACACTTAGCGAAGCAGTTCGACGGTTAATTGCCCCGAGCGCTATACCCGTGATAACAAGGGCGGTCGTTAGTCGAAACGGGAACGCGGTATGCGACGGGAAAAAAGATCGTATGCTGAAAGTGCGACGCGTATATATATGTGTATCTCTAATGGAGAGAAGAGTCACAATCGCCAAGAGTTGGTTTTTCAGTTGGTCGTGATTAAAAGGAAGGAGAAAGAGAAGCTGTGCGCAAGAAGAGCGAAAAATGAGTTTTTATTTGAAAATATATTTTGTTATTGAAAGTTTATAAAATGTATTGCTTATTTAATTCAACTAACAATTTACTTAAAACAAAAAATTACTTTTTTAACTTTAATAATAATTTTTTTTGTTTAAAATAGCAGTATTTTGGTTTAAAAATATATTTTTTTATTACTACTGTAGAAAAATCAAACCTTTTGATTTATTAAAAAAAAAAAAAAAAGATTTATTTATTTTAAACATTTGCATATTTATTTGAAAAACAAAATTTCTTTTATTTTGTAATGCGTTTTATAGTTTAAAATATTAGTTATTTAATTGAAGTATATATACTTTTTGTTTAATAAATAACATTTACTTACTTTTTAAAGAAATAATTTTTCTACATTAATAAATGTTTTTTTTCTAAAAATACAAATAATGTTTCAAATTATGAAAATAATTTTCTTTCAAATAGTCAAAACAATGGTTTTCTTGATTCAAATTTAATTTTCTTGAATCTAGCAATTTTTTTTTTAGTGTAGACTTGTATATATCGTATATCGTATAGGAGTAATATAAGCGAATTTATCTTATGAATTTTTAATTTAATTTAATTTTACTTATTTTTCGAGAAATTTCTTGCTGCTCTCGCAAAATGTACTTTCCTAGAAGCGACTGTCTCGAAAAATACGAGATGCGACCGAGCACGTACTTTGACCATCTTCCTTTATGCATTTGTATGTCAACCAACCGTCTGACCCCGGGAATATTGCACAGCGATAATTTCGAGAAATTGGGTTACTCTTTAATGCATGCGGGGATTCATAATGCGAGTAGCGGCTACCTGGTGGAAAGCTTAGAGTGCATATTCCTGTCTCGTCTCCTCCAAGTTGCTCACGTTACTCGGACTACAACTGGTAGGCACGCCTTTTTGCCCTATTAACTCACGCTAAATTAATTACGCGTTGAATCGCTCCCCTGAGACAAGAATCGCCGGCAGTGGGCAAAACCCTTTGTTGGCGCCTTTACGCGCGGAGGAAAGCGATAGATACGTTTTGCGTAACACGTATATTTCTCTTCCATTAGAAATATGACGCGCCAGCGCGACAACGATGACGATAATAACAACTTACGGGCGTCAGAAAGAAATACGGCGGTAAATCGCCCGACGATAGCGACGAGAAAATTGACCGTTGTCGACCGGCGTGCCGGGTAAAGCGAGGAAAAGTAAAGTCCTACGTACAGTGTCGCGTACAGCGGATGGGAAAAGATCGAAGCACGACGCCGGCACTCGCGTGTTTTCCGCTCGGAGATGCTGTCCCTTCATTTTCCGTGATATCCGGAGTCTCCGCGACGTTCATTCCACTCTTGTCGACTCGACGGAGCCATTGTACCGCGTCCCTCGAAGTTCCGTAATCAAAAGTACAAATCACTGTATAACTCAGTCGCGCTGACGGCGGGACGAGAGAAGCGAGAGAGCGAGAGAGAGAAATAGTGAGAGAGAGAGGGGGGGAAGGAAAAGGGAGACGATAAAAGACGAAGGAGACGAGACAAGAAAAAACATGGCGCAGGTTATGTACCGGAAGACAGGCTCTCTTGGTCGAAGGGGCAGGAGAGAGAGAAGGGGATGCCCCCTCGTGTAAATCTCGCTTATACCGGCGTGGCGAAGCATAAATTTCCTTTCGGCGACCTCCGCTTGTCAGGGGGTTGCTACCTCCACTAAACGCCTCTGCGTTGGATACTACTTATCTGCCGGGACCGCACTCGCGGACGAACATGCCGCTCCTTTTGTTTTAGACCGCCGTATTGTTCCCCGGCCACGACGCTCCCTCCGGGAGAATGCGTCTCGCCCACCGGATATCGACGCACCGCAACCGGGCTCCATAAGCGAGTATTATGCCACCCTCACGTGACACGGTATCAATATATCGCGCTATCACGGAGGTCGGGAAATGACATTGGTCGTTCCGGCATTAAAATGATAGCGGGCGGACAATAATTTTCCCATGCGCAAGAATATGCATATTTCACGACACGTTAAACTTTAATGCGAATAATGTCTATGAGAAAGAGAGAGAGAGAAAGAGAGAGAGAGAGAGAGAGAGAGAGAGAGAGAGAGAGAGAGAGAGAGAGAGAGAGAGAGAGAGAGAGAGGAGAAACGTTCGTGTGGGAATTGAGAAATATCACACATGTGCAGTCTTACTAGAGACTAACATACGTCAGTTTGACGCTTCTGTCAGCTGACGTCAGAGCTGCGAAGTGCAAGGTATTGATATCGTAGGTATAAAGTGAACAGCCATTGTTATGATAATGCGATCTTATAGCAGTTACTACTTCCTTTGTGCGTATTGTCTCTGTATCTTACGGTACTAAATTTTCCTCACATTTTGCATTACGATAACACTGTATCTCGACTTACGTGTGCGAACTGTCGGTTTTACATAACAATATGTTACCATCGAATATTTCTGCTTACATATATCAACGCTTATGGTTTCGCACGATACGCCTCGCAGATCACGTTTGTGTCACGCGTGAAAGTCATGCATGTATAGCGCGTGCGGCCCGCACGAATATACAGTGCTAAATGCGCTGACAAGGAGATTTCACCCGTTTAGAGTTAGACGGGGAGACAGACGCGCTAGGGGGGAGGTGCTGGTGAAACGTCGAGGAGGAGGATTGGGAGCAGGGCGAACGCGCTCACCCGGCTCCCTTCGGTGTTTGTAAGCACTTACCTCGCGGCTTATTGTTACCGCGGTCCTCTTTTTGTCGGGATTTGTAAAAGCACTCGCTGCGTGTTAATTCCCGGACGCCGGATGCTGCGTACCGTCGTAACGTAAGCGCGCGCTCGTGTCGTGTTGCGACGCGCTCTCGACCACTCGAGAGCCTGCAGTTTCGCTAATGTCGACACTAATCGCGATCAATTTGCACTACTTTTCCTGTTCAAGTTCTTTCTCCATCTATTTGACAAGTATTAAACGATTAAATTGATGCAATTCATAAATTGGAAAGAAAATGTAATAAAATCGCGATGTATACCGCTACTGATGTCGGCTTTGTCGGCGGGAAATTCGCGAGTTCGTATCTTCGAATCGTACGAAATAAACTCGCGTTTATTGTTTGACACGATCGGTCGGGAATCGACACCGGGACGTGCTTGGCTCTCGAAATCTTTTAGTCGAGCGTGACGGTCGATTTCCTACGACAAAGATTTGCTCTCACACGGATTCTCCTTCTTTTCCTTTCCTTTTTCACTCCGGCGACCCCTTCAACGATGCGCGCGCGCGCGATACCGCTCTCGTCCTTCTTATCTATACCTATCTATCTTTTTCTCCTTACACTCGACTACTCGAGACACGCGTACGTGTGTACCGAATATGAGGGGAATGAAAAGAGGAAAAAAGCTTTATCGAGAACTCCTTCGGTGTTTGGCACGACGCGACGGGCGGAACGGCGACGTAGGGAGAAGATTCTCAATATCGCATTTGGGCGGGCCTGATTATCGACCAAGTGGTTACGGTAAGTCGTAGCTCGGCAACCCTTGCCGTCGCGATAAAGTTATACGAATGTTGTCTCGTTGCCGCACCTGCATCTAATAACGTGCAACGCGATGCGCACAACGGAGGAATATTATTATGGCCCACTAAGTTTCGCGATTTCACCGGCACGATAAGGAGTTGCCCTGAAAACCCTCCTGCAACGACTTCCCCTGACACTACTGTTTTCGAGATTCGAGGTAGTAATTCACGTAGCGTTTTCACCGAGATAATCTATAAGTGAAGAGCGAACTACATAGGAACCGTGCAAATGTTTTTGACGTAGCAAGTGGCACGTATAGCAGTGCGTGTATTGATCCACTTGCATATCCACGGAGGTGTAATAAGCGGTAACAGACTTTATTAGCTTTCGGAATGTGCGGGCCGTTTAATGTATTCCATTGTGCGATAGTGGCGGCGCCGGCAACCGTGCTAATTCCGAAATTCCGGGTATTATGGCCTCCAAGTGAATTTCAACGTTCGCGCACATCTACGCACGCGACCTCGCACCTTTCCTCGGTGGAAAAGCAGAAATCAAGACAGAGATTAATGCTCCCGTTTGCAAGTCCCGCTTATTTACGGAAAATATTGATTATTTCATTCAAATTTTGTCTCGCGAAAATATAAAATTAGCGTTGATATTTTGAAAATAATTTTATAAATAAAAAATGACGCGTTTGAATTGATATAACCCATATAATCGAAAATACTTCGGAAATAAATCAGAAATGGTACACGAATCGATACAACCAATATATAGACAAAAAAATATCGAAGTTCCATTATGCGGGACATTTTTGCGCTCTCATGTGAAACGTTTGTATGTCCGAAGTTTTATTAAAATTTTGTACGCCCGAACGGATATCAATTTTGCCGGAGAGAACATCGTAAGTCGCAGCTTTACTTTTATCGCAACTGACTTTTTCGAAATAATTCCGTCAGATCGGAAATATCCTTTCGTTTCCGTGAGAGAAAACTTTGAGTCGTTACACCGACGATGACATATTGACTTCCCGGAACTTCCGGCGCATCCACGCGGTGCTTTCATCGCCGGTGACACACACTTTGACGCGTTGCTTGACTTTTCATCGACTTTACGATGCACGCGCGTCGCATCGTGTCATCGCGCATCGTCGTGCCAGAGGCGTTTCCGCGGGCTGCTATTTTAAAAGTTGCCAATCACCCCGTTATTGCCCCAGTTTTCCAGCGGCTTGAACAGGACATCGTCGAGTCAAATACGGAGGAAGGCAAACATGCCCGAGTTGTTTCGCTCCCGGGGGAACGTTGTATGGTTAAACGAGAAAACGACGAACTACGGACGTGTGCGTCGCGCGCCTCCCGCTACACCGCCCCCTGATTCGATGAGAGTTTACCTGAATTTTTCTCGCCTGACATTTTCGTGCGACGCGCTCGACATCCGCCTTGCCTCCGTTTGGCACACTATGCATTATGCACACACACAAACACATATATTTCCGTTTACTCGCTGATGTTCTTATTTACGCGCTGTGCGCGACACAATTACATCTTTGAAATTTCGTTATTGCTATAATTTTTTAATTCTGAACATTGGGAATTTTACGGTACATTTGACGTGTGTATACGAAGGGAATGAAACAAACTGAGTGAGTTAATAACTATGTTATTTTGCATAAATAACTTATTTAACGCCGCGCCGAATAAATCCGCAAATAAATCGCTCATTATCGCGCGTTGCGCGGCACAAATAACTCTTGCCTTTGTGCAATATTAAGAATGAGTGGCGGAATGCTGGAAGAGGAAAATAGTTAATTTATCATTCTGCGCGTTCTAGCAAAGCTGGAAAGGAGATAAATATGTTCAATAATGACTGAGGATTTGCCGGGATAACGCGCGTATTAAGATAATACCGTTTTCATGCTCGGCGAGAAATCTAACAGTCCCGGTACTTTCAAGTTGAAACAGCTGCGCGTCAGGTCAACCTTAATATATGCAACGGGCGATTAAATCTATGCGGTAGTCACTCCACATATACGGAGTTTCCGTCACACGTGAGCTGTCCCCCTCGTAAACTGTTTATTGCATTTGGCGCTACGGTGATGCAGGATCATTGGAATTTCTCTTTGCTGCATGTTAGGCGTTACGGCACTTATGTTAATACTATAGTGCGCCGGCATTTCCCACGTGCCGCCCATTACACCGCCATACTTCGCGGTAACATACTCCCCCCGAGACAATTCCCGCTATAACTAGTATTACTAACTTCGCGAAGCACTTTATTCTGGCGCGTCTCGTAACTCGATTACCGTCTGTGTACTAAAAGGCACCTCTCGCATAAGTCATTGTCGCGGAATTCAATAATGGGTTATTTTTGCAGGTCTGAGACCATATATTATATAATGTAGGTTTTTATGCTGATCACGTTTAAAAAAATATATATATATACTAATTACTTTTTATTCTATTTATATAAAGCATATATAATTTTTAAATATGTATTGTTTTATAGTGTACATATTCTAAGTATTAAAACAGAAAAAAATTGTGTTTGTTATCGCTGGGCGAAATCGATATTTAACAATTTGGCAGGAAATTGCATTTTTTGATTGATTACGATCGACGAGATACTATAGTTAAGCGAAATTTTAGGTCATTGTTTTTGTACCGCAAATATTTTTCCAAAATTGGTTACATATGCAATGTTCAATGTTTCCATGATTTTATTTTTAATCAACTACTGTCCATATATAAAATTTTAATCAACTTACTGTCCATATAAAATAACTGGAGCGTATTATTCGACGTGAATGTTCTCTCGTTCGAGAACTTGCAACATTAACATCGAGTTACGGTAGTCGTGATGCGACGTATAGACGTCGCGTCAATTAATATGCGGAACGATGAGCTTCGTTACGTAAGCGAATTGTTTCTCAGCACAGAGCGTGCATTTCCATTGCACGTGAATATTGTGAATATTGCCTTTAGAATACTTTTGGACGTTCAGCTTCGCAAATCAAATGATTTGTACTTTGTAAATGTAGGGAAGCGAAATGGAAATGGGTTAGTTCGTTCCGGGTTAAAATTGGAAGCATTTATGCATTAACGACTGGTGAAACGATAAAGCTTCTACGCGATTCAACCTGACGACGATCGCGATCAATTTTGGTAATAGCGGAGGAGCGCCTAGCACATCGCGAAATCCTATTAACCCCCACTTTCGCGATCTTAGAATTGGGTAACGAGCGCGCTTTTGTATTCGAGGAAAGTGCATCGGAGTGCTCGTTTTCGCCGTAACAATTCTTCCATCACGGTGGAGAATTTGCCAAAAGGACAAACGTCTCGCGCGGACTTCCGTTTAAGACAAAGGGCGAAAGAGATGGGTATAAGGATCTCGAAGGAATCCCGAGTTTCGCCACGGCGAGCTCTCGCTAACTTTATGACGAACGAGAGAATCGAGTGAACGCAAGCGCAGCGGTAACGTTCCGCAACCGTTGTTTCGCATATATCTTGCGAAGTTGCGCATTCTTATTCTCTCTTAATCAAGAAGGCAAATACTACCACTTGAGTGTAAATCTAGGCAGACTCCAACGCTACGCCGTTGCGAATCGAAAACATTATTATTGGCTCCACATTGGCGATACAATCCGAATGGCGACATTAATCGGATGGAGTTCTAACAAGAATTAAGAAGACTAAATCGCGTTAGTGCAGAAGACTCGCATTTCGCAGATAACATTGTTGTGTCTTTGACTTTCGCAACTGGAATAGTGTCACGCGTATTGCTGTACTCTGCAGGATTACCGCGAAGTAAATAGACGTACTATCCGCAGAATGGTCTACGGCTGCGCCAGCAGCGTCGAGGTCTGCGTCGCCGTTGTCATTGACATTGGCGCGTCGTAGTAGGCTCCATATAATACCTATTTTATTACGGTACTTCGTTATGTCACTTCAGCACCAGCAGTGGTGCCACACCGTCGTCGACATTATCAAGAGAGCCGGTATACGATCGTGAGGGTACCGGCCGCGCCAGCTAGTCGAAAAAGGAGAACGGAAACGCTGCCTACGCTTCTCGCGTCTCGTGTCCGACCGTGCGGCTTGTGAGACCAGAGGATCGAGCGAGCGGAGCGAGGAAGAAAGATGGGGAAAGAGAGCGAGTTGGACACTGGAGGGAGAACAAGGGGGTGCAAATGAGTGGACGACCGGCTTGACTGCAGCAGAATGTACAGCCGGTTCTCCTGCCATCCTCCGGTTCGTATCGAGCCATCTACACTCTACAGATACGGCGCTAAACCAACCCGTTCCCTCGGAGAACGATCCGCACGCCTTTGCCACGTAGGGCGGGAAGCCGCGCGGGGTGAAAGAGCGGGACAAAGAGGAAGTATTTATGCGCGCGTGCGAGAGAGGACGATGCGGCGGAGATGGAGGCCTTCGCGGCCATGAATCAAGCACCTCTCCACGGTTGTCCAGAGCGTTTCTGGTACCGGTCGCTCTACCCCGCCGCAACTCGGAGGGCAGTTCACCACGTCTGCGGTATTGCGTCGGACTTGTCTGCCGTTGAGTTTGCCGTACGGGAAAATCGATTCTCTTCAGTAAGATCTTCTTTTCCTACTATAGACTGATTCCATTGATATAAATTTCGCCGACGTCATGTATCGCGTCGTAAAATAATTAGCGATACCATTACAAATACTTTACTGTAGGATCACGAAGCTGTGAAAGGGCATTATTGTGCAGCGCGTATCGTTTTAGTAGCGTGATGAAAAACATTTGCGGTAGCACGGATAGCATTCGCTGCGGAATTGTAACCTGTTTATTGTAGCGAGAAGCACAGTTTCCGCGCCATCCTCGCGCATTGCCGATATCCGCCGCGCATTTCCACGTATTACACTTTTATTACGTTTCCCAACAGCGAACGGCGCGCCGATAATACCGGATACGGGTTGTGACGTTCACTGATTTTCGTATATCACCATTTTAATCTCAGTCCATTTGTTGTAAAACTCGGTTTACGTTGCCCACTCGACACGGCATAAAAACTCGAATCCGCGTTACGATACATGTATTATGCATCGTTAGAATTACACGTGAATACTTGACATTGCGAAAGTATCTCACCCGAACGAATCAAATAATTATGATGAACATCTGAATTTGCATTTACATCGTTCCGATCTACTCTCACTGCGGTTGTATCCTGTAAGTTTCCTATCTTGAAGATGAACTCTTTGGCAGAATAAAACGGAGTTTTGATAGCTCGATCGATCATACTTAAGCATGGGTATACGATGTAAAGCATTCTGTGAGTACGACGATTACGGACTACGGATGCAGGTAGAATATCGATCGCGGAAGAACGCTTTAACTCGCGCTTTTGATACCTGAATTATTATCGATGCGAATCAAGGCTAACAGATCTCTTTGTAGATAATCTTGTAAATCAAGAAAATCGCATTTTAAACGATTTGTTATCATATATGCCGTATGCATTTACATAGAAATTCCGTTCGATATCGCGTCTGCATTTGCTATATCTCCTGCGAGTATAATGAACGGATTCTCTCTTGAAGGAGGATTGCAAATAATAGCATAAATTGCACGCGCGATTAATCATTGTCTTGATTCATTGTCAGTGATTCATCGTCTTTGTCTAGCGAATAAAATTTCTCGATATAGTTGTTTTTGATATAGATAAATATTCTTATCTCGAGCTGCGAGTCATACATGAGTCATATCTCAATATGACTTTTCTTCGTCACGCACACAAAAATCTTCGTCGGTTTTCCGTAGCGATAGTAATTTGTGACGTCCAGTAAGTCGTCGAAAAGTTGCTCGTGCTAAGAGAACTAAGACGACGAAGTGGCGCGGAAATCCCATCGATGTTTGAGCCGATATACGACGAAATCCTTTAATTAAGAACGGTATCCCGATGGTGTCCGATCCTTCGGACAGATTATGAGCTGGGGTGGCGACGACATGCTTCAAGGACCCACGATAGCGAGGTGTTACTGGTAATAAGAGTAAATGAGAGATAATATGGCACTTCGGTCACATGTAGTTTCCAGAAACGTATCTTTCCCCCCGAAACTTTGACGTAGATTGAGTTGCAGGAAATTGGTTTAAGGCGATAATTCGATAAGAACGAGGACCGTATGTTGCTAAGACACGTACTTAATGAAATCCTCATCATTGCGCTTTTTTCTGTATTTCTGTAATACGCGTGAAACAACATGTTCAAGTTTGCAATAATAGCACCGTTTGAACAACGAATGCCAGATTTATCGGTCGCGAGACATAATACAAATATTGAAGATGAGGAAGGAAATCATACACACAAGACAGGACATATAATTGTTATTATTAATTAAGAGAAATAATCCGTTAATCAAAGATTCATATATCAATTGTGGTTTTTTGAGTTTCTGGGTTTATTTACTGTTCTTAATTGATAATAAAATGTACATTTATTTGTGTAGATTATAAAAGTGGCAAATTTGAGAGATATTTAGTCTCTCTATCTCGTATTCTCTGTTATTTCACGCTTCTTATACCGAGGCATGATTTACATATGAGGTGCCCCGGGAGTGCCGGGAGTTGACGAAAACGAGGTCGACTTCTCGTTCCGATCCGCTCCTTTGTTTGGTTCGTTAAGGCCCCGCTTGACGAATGATTATTCAATGTCGAACTATAAACAAGGCATCCTATTTACACGCTCGATGGCAGTCAACGAGAGCGGATGCGCTTTCAGCGGACTCACTCTGTCGACACCCGAGATCCTCTCTGACGGAAACCACGAGCTGTGAACTAAACCGGTAAGCACTATGCGAATCCACCTTTGAGTGCTCTACCTCCTTCTCCACATCTCCCAGACAGCATTAGCTGTTCTCCTCCACGAGTTCTGTTATTCGCGCGACTGCTATTGCTATTGAAAATCGGACAAGCACCGTTGACCTGATTCCGTTAACGTCGTTCCAGTGTTACCTACTGTCACTTCCGCCTATTCTTCTCCAAACATATTAGCCACCGTATCGATTAGCTCGGATACAATCAACGTTTTCAGATAATTTGTCGTGAGCACTCTATTTACCTCTCGCGATAAGTGTGACTAATTAGGCGATCGTGAAAGTTTAGTCTATATCGGATTTGTAAACGCACTAGAGAGAGTTTATATTTATCGACATTTAGATATACTTGAAAATTATTACAGTTATTGAACATACTCTTGCTAATACAACAGGTTTGAATTATTCGCTAGCTTATAGTAAATGCAGCTTTATGAGGCTACATGTGTAAAATGGACGGAGAGTTTGCGAGCCTTACACCTAGCAGAACCAGGTGGTATGCGAATTACCGGCATAAATACATTAAGTCCTGAGGGTCCCTTATTAATCCATAAATTAATTCCCTTGAACGATGGCGTCCTCTTGGTGCTTGCCCGAGGCTTTTCAGCCGGGCTCTCGTAATCTCACCGGCTAAGTCGGGTTAACTCGTCTATCGCGGGTATCAGCTATATCTCGTCGTATTCAAATTTTTCAAGCTTCGAGCCGAAGAACGGTGGAGGCGAATATTTTTACGTAACTGCCGAATCCGTGCCGCCAGTCAGCGTCAAGCTGGTCAGAAGTGTCTATGTAGATAACGCGAGCAATTCATTACTGCACACCTATAGCCGATAATTGCATTTTCAGGCCATTTTACTAAAACGCTCGTCTCCACCGCCTGTCTCGACGGGAAAAGCCCTAACGCTCTCCGCCAGCACCGTGCGAAAGCAGGGAGTGAGGCACAGAGTTGAGAGGGGAACGAGTAACTGCATTAACCTTTCTGCTACCCCGTAGAGAGGCGGCGAGAGTCGAAGAGTAGCTGTGATAGAGCATGAGGAAGCAGAGAGAGATAGAGAGAGAGGGGGGAGAAAGAGAGTAAAAAGAAGTGAGCTATACGACGTCGTTCGAGCACGAGCGTCACTCCTGTCACGTCCACGCTTAATTATGTTCAATGATTTTGAACAGCAGGCCTAAGCGAATCTCAAATCTGATTTTTTGCCCGGCGTGTTTCTTCCAGCCTGACCGCTTCATCTTATTTTATTCTTTTAAATATTTGTTTGCGTCTCGCGACAGTTAATTTATCGAACTCTCTCTCTCTCTCTCTCTCTCTCTCTCTCTCTCTCTCTCTCTCTCTCTCTATCTATCTCTCTCTCTTCTCTCTTTCCCGGAGATACTTACCGTCATGTATAAGCAAAAATCCAATAATTGTTTTGATAACAGTCGTGAAATTCAAGAGAATAAAATTTGTGGCGAGTCAGAGAGTGAACAGACAATTTTACAAAAGCGTTATTACGATATAAATGATTCCGTTTGTTGCGCGAATACTATCGTGTTATGAATAATTCATCTCATATAGGTAAAATTGAGCTAAAATACTACCGCCGATTGGGGATTCAACGAGGCGGATGTCGGGAAAATGTGGCGGCAATTCGACATACGAGTTGGCGTAGAATTCGTGATGTGTATAAATAAAAAGCTTAAATTAAAACTTGAACGATAAGTTTGCTCAGCCTGCGCGGAGCATACTCCCACCACTTACCCGGCTTTGGTTTGCGGTTTCATGCTCTACGGCCCGGCAATCGTGGCTCAGGGTTATCGTAAGTAATTCACCAGATACGCGCGCTTTATGTAAATTTGAGATTGTTCTGCCACTGTCGGGACTCGTCGAACTTTCTTCGAGCGGATGTCCCGTGGTTTTGGTCCGCGCGCAAAGGGTATTCTAACTTCTACGACACGAAGATGCGTTTCAAGAAAAATGGCATCCTTCGCTGTTCATTGAGTTACTCGATATAGATAGACAGTTACAAATGCGACAGAAAGTTTCAAGATCGGTTCGAGAATAGGCTGCGTACGAAATGCTTTACTTTATTCAAGTGTTAAACCAACTTGAAAGATTCTGTATCTGGCGGTCAATATGGCAAAGACTGCATATGTCAACCGGGTTTTTTGTGTTATTATACACTGCGTCTGAACAATCGTACGTAACGTTCAAGAATAAAGAAGTATACGTTCGTACTCTTGTTTGACATACGCGGTCAGGTATACGATTAATTCATCCGAACTTACCTTCGCGCGTCAGCGACGTAGGAAAACTGGGACGATATTTCGGCCGTCGCTGCGGCGACGTCGGATTTTATCGGACTCGCGGTTTTACGTTGCGATCGCAGCACCCCGATGTTTCGCCTGTCGCGCTCTCTCGGGCATGATGGTTTTGCGGCGTCGAATTATTAACCGCAGTCGTGATTGCCGCTTGTTTTGGATGGGCCTAGATTGTCAGTATATCATGGTTACAATGAAATTGCGGCGGCCGAAAGAGACAGAATGGAGAGAAAAATTTGTTATTGCGAGAAAACGCGGATGCTGACTTTACCCGTGAAAGTTGAAATTTCGGTTGAAACTTTTGCGATTCGCTTTTGAAGTTAGATAGGCGAACAATAAACGAAGTCATATACGGTGTTGTGCGCGCGCGCGCGTAATGGAAGAAATAATTTCTTTAAATAGTCGTGAGACGGCTTTTTTATATTTATCTTGGGAGGTGTAGCTGCTAGAAAAGCACACACAGAGCACACATGTATCTTTTGATAAAGTAATCGTTAAGCCGCTCCTTATTAAGTCTCGTTTCGTTAAAAGTTTCAAAGACCCACAGCGGCTCGCTAAATCCGTTACACGGAGCGCCGTGGCTGAAGATAATTTTTTTTAGCGGGCGTAAAGTACGAGGGTCTGTAAGAGTACAGCAGCGCGATGGGCTGCGAATTAGCCGCTTAAACCGCACCGGCTCTCTCTCATCCGGCTCTCTGAATTTAATTACAATTAATAATCTCCCGCCTCGACGTCGTAGGGAACGATTCGAGGTGATACCTTGGGAACTCGCGTACGGTGCCGGATTACTTTACGCTTCGCTGGGACTTCAAAAGCGTGTCTAAGCGGTCGGCTCTTTCCACTTACCGCGTCTCCGGATTCTGATTAGCCGCGCTATCGCTTGAAGACTTTTTCTTGAAGATCTCGGCACCGTGAAACGGATGGCCTTACCGCGTGTAACGACGCGATTACAATCTCGGCCGTGATTGCGAGGAGCGAAGAGAATTACGTAACTCTCTCGGTCCGGTGCGCTCTTCGGGTCTGAATATTACTGCGAAATTTGATGTTATACACAGCCGGTGTGATAAATCGCTTTATTCTCACTAGAAATTACTATAATGCTCCTGGAATCTTCGCTTCATAGCCGATGTTCTGTAATTATGACGGTATCAAATTGCAATCTAATTACCTTTATCCGCTTCGATTATGTAATATGTATTTCTATCGCTTATACGGCTTAGTTATCGACGTGGATGATTACGGCTCACACGATCGTATCGAAGTATTTCATAATATGTAACGGTACGCGAGGGTGAACGCTTACAAATACGTCAACATAATGCAATTGATTTCGCTTCATTTCACGCGTATCGATGACAATTACGCGATAATTGTAAAGCATACGGCGCATAAATGATTCTGCGACTTAATGAAGAATTACAAGTTACGAATTAAATATCTAGAAGAGAAATATCAATCGGGTCGCGTGACTTGATCAATTGTATCCGTCGCTATAACTGATCGTTTTCTCAAAGGTGCTGGTAAACAGGAAGCCTTCGATATTTCGCACAAAGCGATTGAATCGCTTCGAATTCAAATCGTGCCCGAGATAATCCAACACATATATACATATGTATTTCAATTATTCTGAATTCGCGTCACATATAGGTGCGCGATAGGTAAATGTGCATTTTTATTGCGCCACATGTGCTCGAATAACGCTCGTGAGTTTCTATCTCTCTGTTTCTCTGTCTGTCTCTCTATCTCTCTTTCTATGCATTTGGTGCGAGTTGACGATCCGCCTTATGTATGTATGTATGTATATACGTACGTTCCATCTGCCAGCATACTCCGCCTCCCTCCCGCGGAAATAAGACGAGATTGCGATCCGAGGAATCTCATATAGCCACGTGACTGATGACAATAAGGACACGGGACTCGTTGATTCTGAACTCAATACGCGCCGTTATAAGCATCGTCGCGATATGCGACGCGGAAATCTCATTAAGATTGTACGTCAGGCGGTATAATCACATCTATCGCGAATTCATTACACATATATAAGGCTAGCTCAGAACTTTTTTTACGTTACATTTCTATTCTCTCTTTTTTTTTTTTTTTTTAATTACTGCCGAGTGAAAGCTGAAAACAGAAAACGGGACAGAAACCTGTCCTTTCGAGCAAGCATTTCTTGTTCTCGAGCCAGTGTCCTTACATTACCAGAAGGAAACGCTGACTCTCGTTTCCTCTTTTTCGTTTCGCATATACTTGCGTAGCTTGGCGCGCAATTTTACGCCTATTACGATTTAACATGCTCGTCGTCAGTCGGCACGTGCACCACGTACAAGTGTAACCGTCGCTTTTATAGCGACGTCGAGCATTAAATGTTCGTACATGTACCGTAGGGCGTCGTAACCTTAAGGGATATCCGCTACAATGCGCTCGTATGCATGATAAATTGCACAGAGCAAGAAACTACTGCGGAACGTTCTCTCTTTTTCCTTGGAGGTGACACCCGTCGAGGAATGCTGAATGCTTGAAAAATTATTCTGAATTGACAGTACAGACGTGGATAATGAAAATACCAAACAGCTATTTAATTGTTAATATTCGAACGCATTACACTGAATATATAATATTAACCATATATAATATTAACCTTCCTGATGAGAGTAAAAGGAAATGAAGTCGCAATTATACTTATCTTTTGGACTAATTATGCGCGAGCGAGGGATACTTATCGCGAATAAGATTACGCATATTAAACGAGCGCATGGCGTTTCACTCTCTTTGAATTTCATGGTAGACGAGGAAACGCGTTATCTCATTCCTCTTATTCTACGACTTGGATGCTGCTTCGGGTATGCTATTAGCGATTACGCAGTGATAGTATAACGGCGTGACTGCTGCTTTTTCCGTATACGACAGAAACATAGCGATTAATTAAGTTTACGTATAGCTGATGAAGAATATAGAGAACTCGTTAATGCGCATCGTTCGCTGTCAAGGAACGCTATATAACTCGGGAACTTTTTTCTACATCAATCGTAATTTAATCTTACCTACAATATTTGCAATTATGAGAGATATCGAGTTAATAACGAGCAGACCGTCAGGATCAAGATGTTCGAGAAAAGGTCGGAAATGATAGATCTCCAAGTAATACAGTGTTATCAAAGCATGATATGTATTAGATGCAGCGAGAGTCAAGAATATACCATATCGCATTATGTTTCTGTTAGGAGTAAATTGATAGATGTGCGCCAATGACTGGCTCCTTCACATAAACAAGACATTAACGCGCCAACAGCTGGATAATGGCCTTCCATCTATCGACCACATTCGTCGTATCCGCGCGAGTCAAAAAGGAATCCCCACGAGGGTGAAGAGAGGAAGTTAGTTAATGCGAAAATAACAAATCGGGGGATGAATCATACTCGAGCTGACTGCCCTTGGGCACGTGAGGGTAGTCAAGATATTTCGGACGTCGATGAGAGGCGTTCTACTCACGTTACGAGTTCTATTTGCTTAAATGGCTTTCAGCAAGAAAATTGCAGTATTATTTACGCATTATTTATACAGAAGAATTGTTTATATATATATATATATATATATATATATATATATCATATTTAATTAATATTCGATAAATAAAACGCCATCACACAACTATCTATTAGAAATTTTACAAAAAGGTTCTTTATATTTTATTTATTGCATATTGATCAAATGTTTCTGATACAAGAACATAATATCAAATGATAAAAGCAAATGATATGCTTTACTGTCGCAATAAATTGCCAAAAAGTCAAGCGAATACTAACTTCTTCGACTATGGCCGCTGATGTCGTCGAGATAAAAGAAATGAACATCGTAGAGATTTGCAACGAATCTTTCTCTGGGAGACGAGAGCTTTTATCAGCAAATCAGGGTAGTACGGTACACATATTGCGTCCTCTCGCTTAGTGTCAAACGCAAACAGAAACGAATGCATTTTACTGGCGAGTACCCATTATACAGGTCGCGTTTACAGCATCATTAACGAATTATATGAGACAACGATAACAGACGAAATAAACTCGAGCATATAAAGAGATTTATGATATTATACGGTATGAACGAGGCGCGGCAAAGAATATAAGAACGACTCCTGCTTCTTGTACCTCGTATCACCGATAAGTTTACGGCCCTGTTGACTGCACGCTCTTTTCCGACTCACTTCCGCAATAGAGAAGACGCCACGAGAGACGGACGAGACGTAAACGCCTCACTTATTTCCCGATTCTTGAGCTGTTATCGCGCCGTTTAAGATTGCGAGAAATTCGCGGTTCTTCCTATAACGACGCGGCGAAGACGCCGCTGCAGCGATACTTGATGGCGGACGATGATTTATTGGCTTAGCTCGTCAGACCAGATATTCCATTTTCTTGCTCACAGCCCTGCGGGGAAATCTGCGAGCTACTTTTGCTATCGAGCGAAGTAACCGTAATTTTTCATGGCTATTTCGACGGTCTTTTCATCGCTTGTTCGCTATACAAGATATTAGAACGACGATCCGACCGTATTATCGTTTTTCATGTTGCGTCATATTGCACTTTTTTTATGCATTCGGAGAGATGAGATATTTTTCGTGACGATGGCAACAGTTGAAGATATTATCGTGAATCTAGTTGAAGTCGTAATCTCAGGAAAAATATTTATGTAAATTTAAATCACCTTTGGGAGAATCTAGAATTTATATAATTATAAGTTTACTTTTATGCAAATGCTGTGCGCTTCATGTCGAAGAGTTGTACATAAAGCGGGTATATTATGCGCGCGCGCGTGTTTATATAATTACGAAAAGTTGAGCGTATACATAATATTTTTTTTATCGTCTTACAAGTCTGATAAAAGACATCCGCCGAAATCTCGTTTTCAAGACGGGACCTTTGAGAGCTACTTATAAGAACGTAACAAAAGACAAATGTCTCGCTTATAGGGAGTGAGTGTACGCTTTAATATTTTTAAAGTACATCGAATCCTTTGGTAGGAATCTTTTCACTAACGAAGCAGCATTAGAGCGATAGGTCGAAGAGCGGAATAAGATGCTCCGACGAAGAAAGCTGTTGGCAAAAATTCGAGGAGGAAAAGAATGAGACGAGGAGACCGATGGAAGTTCGGGCTATCGAGTTGAGGAAACAAAGGGAGGTTTATTCGGCGCAAATTAATCGGGTTAATTTACAATCTAATGGTGCATTGGTTAATACAAATGCGTTACACAATGATAAGTCTTTATTGCGTTACCCTATTGTTCCAAACTCAGAGGGAAATTTAGATCTTTTACCACAATTTAAGAATACTTCATTGTGGTTTTTGCCGTAAAAATTTTGCTTTCCAATTTCCATTTCAGATTTTTGCAAGATTTTTCAAAATATTGTGTTTATTAATACACCAATGCACACAAATAAGAATCATTTACGATAAAGATTTAATATGTTTATTATAAAAATGTTTTGCGATTAGCAACGTAGTTATATTACGAGTGAAAACAGCATGAAGAAATAATAGCGTGAACAAAATTATTCATTTATTTAACGACCCTCTGACAAGTTGATAAATAGCGTTGGAAGATTAATCAGCCATCTCCCACCAATCTTCATTTAGAATAATTATAAATGCAAGAAGAGTAATGTTGCCACCATTCTTCAAAATCCATTTCATACTTCATTGCTTCTTATAACGCTATAAGAGACGCTTTATCGCCTTATATTATACAGGATCTCTGGATCTTTCAAAGTAGCTGGAGCGGGTACGCAACATGGGACGTTGCATTCAATGAGCGCCATTCCTCATCGTTTAATGCTCTTTTTTTGCGTCGTATAACGCAAAGGTACAATTTCGGGCACTGCGGGATCAGCGGAGTCGCTCTAGAAGAAGAATAGCCAATAATACTTTTTCATTAAGCCGCGAGCTAGGATTACCGCGTCTATTGAGACCGGGCACCGAAGCAATCAAATTATATTCCCAGCGCAATCAGCTTTGGGAAAAAGCAGAGAAAAAGAGAGAGAGGGGAAAGGGAGAGAGAAGTATCAGTGGACAGAAGCGAAAAATGAAAAGGCATAGATACAAACAGGCAAAGAGGATACGATATGCGACGGTTAAATTCATCAAACTCGCAATATCGCCGTGGTTTTCAAATGACGGCAATATTATAGATGCTGCAGAAATAATATATTTTTATATTGCATCTTCCGTCTTTTGCAATATTTCTACTGTTAATTTAGTAATGAATGTTTTTTTGTTTATTTTTGCGTATATATTGTTACGCCCGCTCGCCCGTGCCGAGACGTTCGTTCTCGTGGGCTGAAATTGGCTTCGCTCCGCAGAAGTTTCAAGCCGAAGCGCGTCCCTTGACAACGGGGACGCATAGAATTATTGATTTAATTACCGCCTGTCAGATTGATCTGGTGACTCGAATCGTTCGGTCCGGTTTCCCAGAACTTTCTTGTATTCCGTTCTGAGTTTAAATAAACCCGAGTTCCTTTTTGTATAACGAGAGTGGTTATTTCTGCGATCCCGGAAGTACGCGGACGCGTTCGTGAGTGCGCGCGACACGAATAGCGAACGGAGCGTAACAATATATATATGTTTCTGGTACGTGTTGAAAAGAAAAATGCCAGAAATATCTGTCGTTTTCGTTTTTTGTTAGAACGAATTTACAATTAAGGTTTAACGCATAGTCGCAAATAAATTTCACTTCTTCAAGCGCATTTCTATTCTCGGTCATTCGTTCCGCCAACCGCATAGTAATTCTCCGGGGAACTGGAAGATCGGAACTGTAATTATTTTTCTTTCCACAATACTCCTGTATTTTCTCGCTCAAAGTACCTGGCAAAAAGACGCAGTGTCGGTTTATCTCCACTTGCCGCCCCTTTTTCTTATTCGCCGCGGAGCTATGTAGACAGATAAATAAAGGTCTATCGAAAGGAAAATAGCGGAAGGAAAACGTGTGTAATACATGTGTAATACATGCCAGTAGCAATATGTGCGTAGTGCATGGTCAAGATGAATAGCGCAAGTTGGGAAGATTAATAGCTCATATTGTAAATTTATTTTCTCGAGACAGAAATCGTATTCGGCGTTATGCGCATCGCGGTTATTTCGTCTAAATGTTTGATCGGGAGAGCAACTTTTACCTCGAAAGTTACAGCAGATGTTCCGAGACAAATGGCCTCGAACGAAATTTCCTACGGTCAAAATTAACACCCTGTCAGTGCGAAACCGTAAGTAAGTTTCGTACAGAAGTGCAAAGGTACGTGATGATTCCTGACTACATTTATCAGTAGTCACATGTGTTCTTGTCTCCACATATTATTTTGCGATTTAACAGAAAATTGTATTATCTTCAAATAGTTGTGTTGCACTTATATTTAATATATATTTGTGTGTGTAGTGTTAATTCAAGATATAGATAGATAAAAATGATAAATAGAAATGGAGATATATAGAAATAGATAAAAAATATATACTGGTATGTTATATATTGCGTACTCCAATTTATTGTAAAGCAGGATAATCGCACGGCCTCTCTTTAACATCATAGATCTTCGAAGCATTGATTAAGTGTCGCTTTTAGCAGCGATGAAAATTCACTTGCCGTTGCGTCGTTGTCGTCGCCGTCGCCGTCGTTCGCCGCTCTGGATTGTCGTGAAATCGCATCATCGAACCAGTAAGCGTGATGTACCAAGTAATTCAGTTACCACGCAGTTGTTCGCCGTGGTACGCGCTCTACCTTCCTCACTCGCAGCCCCTTTTGCGTTGCGAGCTGTGTTGCTCCCTTTCCGCTTGGTTCTCTTTAGCGCACTCCTAGCGACGCGTGTACTTGTCCATTATAGCTAAAAGCGTAGCACACTCGATTATCACGTCGTCGTGGGTGGCTTAAAACTGGGAACGTTACAGACCTTTGACAGCGTTAGGATCTCGTCAAGCGTGGCTAAAATACCGCGCGCCGGCACGAAAATGTCGAAACATTCCCGCGCGTCCGTATCAGTTAAATCGAAATAATCACTGGGAGCGGAGAAAACGGGAAAAGTGCAGTCGGAAGAATTATTGGTATTGATTTAGACTTTCGAGGTCGATGGCCGTGGGGGCAAACTCGAGTGCGCTGGGTAGATTGAGTTACGAAATTCGCGAACAAAACGAGAAAGAGGTGGGAGATGCGAGTAAATATTGTAGGGATTTTTGCGCGAACATTTTTTCAGCTTTCGCTGAAAGGCTGGAAGGCGAAAATTAAAAAAGTTTCAATGCGAAGAGCGGATAAAGCTGAACGTTTGCGAACGAATTAAGGTTCCGGAGAATACATGACATTTGGAAACATTGTAGGTTTTTATTAATTATCGATTTGGGTGTCGTCAAATTTCTATTTATATTCTAATAATGTTTTAAACTGATTAAAACTGCGAAAAGATATTTTATTGTAGGTAATAATTCTGAGCAGAATGTCCGACATTGTTTTTCGTATTATTCGACAAGACGTTACTTTCTATAAAAGATAGGGGTCTGAATCCCGTCCGTTCTCTAAATAAGATCAAAAAGAAAGGAGATCTGCCCTTTCAAAACATTCTTTACACTCTCGGTTCATTAGTGAAAAAGCCGGTCTACCCCGATTTGAACGAAAGACAACCCTCAGTCGGGGATGCAGGATCGTATAACGATGTCGTATATACGCTTCAAGATGTGGCAACAAAGTTTCTGTTTGCTTAAGTCACAGGACCGTATGCTGGCGCAAAATATTGTAGAGAGGGTTAAATAAATAACGCGCTAGATGAAAAAAGTGAAACAAAAAGAATATTAATATGCTAATTAACAACCAGATTTTTATTATTATTGAAATATTCGACCAAGTTTAGTTTTCACATCCACAACTAAGTTAATATTCAATTAGTTTGTTAACGAAATTGTCTGTAAATATGGAACGGGATTATTTTTATTTTTAGGGAAGAAATTATCCTCGTAAATCGCTAGTAAACGGGTCGGTGCGGCAGATGTATTTAAAGATATATAGATATTTTATTTTGTATTGCACATTTTAGAGTTCTTCTATATCGCGGATTTATATTTCGCCATGAGCTACAAAGGTTGTTCCTCTAAATGCTATTACGCTCGAGATAGCTTTTAGAAACTTCAAAGGATTCGAGCAATTGAACCGCCCATTCGCCGTCTTCTTTGCCATGATAAACGTACGCGATTGCCGTTGAACTACCGAGTATCTAACCGATTGTCCGCGTCTGGGTGAAATTGTCGGTGGAATGTCTTAGTCAACTATCGGCTACTCGCGAATTCTACGGAGGCTACCATCATGCCTGTTCGCAGATAGCGATGGATAGCGGTGATCGGTGTTCCCGCCGTAGTTTCCACTGTAATCGTGGCTAACGAGCTAGAGCCGCCTTTTCTTCTTTTGTTCCTTACTGCAAAATAAAAAGCTCTCAAGCAAGCTCGTTTGGAGGCATGCTAGCACGGTGATCGCAAGTGCGCGGCGGGCAAGCCCGCTTCGGGCCGATATACCCCTGTGATTCCGTTAATGGGACCTGCGTGTTCTCAGAGAGCAAAGCTGATCATTTCCCGCCGTTGACGGCTTTAAACGGTTAAATGTAACGATAGAAACAGCGGTTCTGATGATAAGGACTTGAATGAAATGTCAGTTTCCATTCTCTAGAATTTGACATGTAGAGATGCATATAGGAAATTTTACACCGTAATTTATGCAGATAAAGTTGTAGTAATGGGATGCACACTTGTGTAACGATCTATAGAAAAATCAAACGTGGCAAAACTGGCTGCGGGTTCTTGGTTTGGCTGCACTTTTAGGCGTGGACGATGGAGGCCTCTCTCTGACCGTCTAGAATCTAGATTATAAATATTGATCTTGAGCGTCCTTCAGTCTCGAGTGCACTTGAGGACTCCCTCTTGTCCGGCATTTCTATACCGGGTCGAGGGGGATTCTTCGTGGCGAAATTGAAATCGGAGAGGTTCCTCGTATCCACTCCACTAGAAGAAGAATCAGAGTCGAGTAAATTAAAAACTTGGGCTATCTCGTTTCAACGACTCATGCCTCTATGCAAACGTCAACAGACATTCAATGAGGGTTGCATTCAACAACATATAGACATACGGCGAAGGTAAAAATAACTGTTGAATTGGAACGTGCGCGAATAGCATTAGAGGGGCGTAATCAAAAGACATATTGAATTTTAACGACATGGTTTTCTTAACATTATATGGATGCGTTGTCTTTAGTATCATCGCAAAATATAAAGTCTTTCTAGCTGGAAAACGGGGAGAAAGTAAAGATGACGAAGGAAGGCCATTCATAGAAGTTGCTAATTCCAACAAGGTCGAAGGAGCCGGGCTTAGCCGAAGACCGCCGTCGGGTTTTAGGCTTCTCGTCCCCCTGGCACGTCTTCGTGCCCTCTAAACCGGTTTAACCGAGCTCTCGTTAACTTCGTTACCGCTAATGCCTGTTGCAATGTGGCTAAGTGGCCATTGCTGCTCTGGGCGTTCTGCTCGAGGCCTCCGATCCTTTCCCAATTACTTTACTACCGTCAAAGTCGCGATTCCATTTTCCATTAATCAATTAACACGAGTTACAAATTTATCAGTAAGGTCGTCTATATCCGGAATAATTAAATATCGTAACTTCAAAATGACTTTTCGCCGTCTCAGAATATCATAATTCTTAAAGACTTGTAATTACGGTTCTTATTGAGCATTCTTAAACGCGATATATTTTTAGTTAATTTTACGTGATGGAATTACGTAATCTCTCTGTAATCGTCTCAACCGTTAATGGCAGTTGTATAACGATGTGCATTTTGATTATTCATCACGAGGTAATTCTTGTCAACATCGCAGGCGGTAGTATACAAAGCGAAGTATAAGTAAATGGTCTTTAGATATCGTTTTCCAATACTGCGTAGACAGCGACACGCTCTTCCGTGTGCGTACACTTGAGCAATATAGCGTTCGTCGAATAAGTCTCACGAGCCGTAAGCGGCCAAAGGAATGTCCGGTTACGTGTACTCGAAATCGTTAAAGTAGACAGAGACAGCTGAGCTCGGTGGCTTTGAGGGCATCGCGCAAATTACGGATCTAAGGACGAGCGTCCTAGAAATGCCGCTTTGCGTAAAGCTGAACTGATTGAGTGAGGCGTTTTAGTATGCCATGAGTGCATCGCTTCTCGAAAGCACACTCAAGATCTGAGAAACCGAGAACGTTGAGTCGAGGGAATACCGGTGGGAAATTCTGAAGATGCTACTTCGATTTTCTCTTCATTTGATTCGCCTCACCGTTCTGTTATATACGAGCAGATGCATTATAATTAAGAGTAAATTTACCGTCGTGCGCGCTTTAATCTCTGCATTTTATCACTTTACGTTCCGTGCATATCGAATTTTAAAAAACCATTACGTAACGCGAATCATTTATCAGAAAGCATTATCGCAAAAATCGTTGATTCGTATATGTATTGTTGAAATAAGAATTTGACATTTATGTACGTGAAACTTGTAATTTTATTATACCGAATTTCATTCGCAATAATTATGTTAGCTACTTCGTAGTGATCATCGCCAGCTCCGTGAAACTTCTTAATTTAGTATCGTCTGTTTGGATTTCTGTTGCAAACTAGTAAAAAAAGCGCTCGGAGAACGCAGTTATTGCGCGCGGTAACGTTATATACATACTCGCGTTCTCCTCCCCCCTCTCTCTCTCTCTCTCTCTCTCTCTCTCTCGAGGTGAGAAACTTTTGATTTACGACGCACTGCCCGACCAATACCGTGGCTATGGCGCTCTGCAGCGGCACAGTAGAAAAGTTTCCTGGAGACCAAGAACGCTCTATTAGTACCATTCGTTATTTTGTTTCCTCTCCCGTTCGTGCGCGAGCGGCCGTATAAGAAAAGCTCGCGAGAGAAGCTCCGCAGTTCTCGCGCCAGAGGGAGGAGGAGAATCCCTGGAAGGATATCCGCCGGCGGTTCCAAGAGACTCGGATAGTTTTTCGTCCCGGAAAACTGGTTATTGATACTGCAGCGCGAAACTTCCCCGGAACTTGCCTGCCCGCCGCCGCCGCCGCCGCGCGTCGGAGTACCTACTCGCCGTGCTCGAGAAGCTACGGCGATAAAAACATATTTGCCCGTGCCCGATGTTAACAACCTCCGCCGCCGTTCCCCGTTAACGTTTTGTCATTACGCTTTTACGTTATACTGTTACACACCACGTCTGAAAACTCTCTCGTCTCGTTGTGCCGCGGCGTGTATACGCGATCGCGATTTATCAAGCGTTCCTATAATTGCCCGTACGCGCGCAGTATCTACTTTAACCGAGAGAATCTTGGCCAGTCGCCAGCTATCGATTCGCTTCTCTCTCGCCTAGGCGGACGTCAGTATATATTTATAATCCAGTTAATCGTGCTGCTCTGTATTTTAAGACGCGTCTGTCGCGACCGAGCTCTGCCCTCGCCTCTCCTAGCTTCCAGTCTTCGTGAGTTACGGGAACTCTTTCTTTCGTGAGAAGCATTGAAACTTGTAGAAGCGAAATTTCTATTATGAAAATGTACTATTATAAAAATGGTATAATATAATTATGTAATTAGAGTATCAATATATTGTGTGCAATTACAATCTGCGTTTTTATTTACGCATCTACACGCATTAACAATTAATTTATGTTTCTGTTGCAGTATCTAAGTGCTAACAGAATGGATACGTCAAGAAATCGAATTAGAAGAATGGTCGGCTTGCTCTGGTTCTGCTTCTTCTTCGCGGCAGTCCTGGCTGAGGGTACTTTGGAGAAACTACATGAAGGTGAGTAATCGCTTAATATATATCTTGGGTGAATTCTTAAATAAACATATTTTTATTTCAATTTTATTTCGTATTAAAAAGAGACGATATAAAGAAGCCCGATCACTTTGGTATATCGCAAAGACTACTGCCTCTTCAATTGGGTATCGCGAGTATAATGAATAACATCGTTATATCGCCACGGTCGTTTAATGCAACGATACTGACAGCACGGCGGTGTGCTGATGATAAATTTCAATTTAATGTATTGGATATTCCACCTTTGAGGGCTCGTTAGCGTAATAACCGGCTGAAAGGGCGTGACCGGTTTTTCGCAATTATATATTTTCCGACAGAGCGTACCGAGCACCCTGATAAATGATTGGTATTTATCAACGTTCCGTATGGCTTAAAGAGAAATGAGAAAAATATAAATTAATTGTAATAGGGAATTAACCGAAATAATATTTGAAATTACGCGGTATTACGGTTGAACAAAGATTCTGAGGGGGATTTGCTAATGAATATTTATAATTTTAACGTGCAATATATTGATTAGAACTGTATATGCCGTAAAATTAAGAATCTGCAATATAATATCGCGAATAATTGGACAAACATCGAAAAATACGCAACGCAACGTGTGAGAAACGGCGATCGTCTCGCTGCAACATTACAGTCAGCGGCAAGAATGCAAGAGAAATGAGCGCTCGTCTGTGAGTGATTCTGATGCGGTATCCTATCGATCGCTTGAATTTCCCCTGCCTCGCAGCACGAGCGATCACACAGTTTGTAGAAACGAGAGATAAACGTCTATCTCACTACTGGCCCGAGAATGGGCAGACGTGCCGGCGAGCCGGATAGAGCACGATGAAGGCGAAAACGAGAAGAGATGGACGGGACCGTAGAGTACCGAGGGGGAGAGATAGGCGACAGAGAGAGGACAGACGGAAAAGGCGAAGAGAGAGAAAAACAATGAGACAAAGTGGAAGAGAACGACAAGGGAATGGGAGAGCGAGCCAGTTGCAGAGCAACTGGTCCGTTATATAGAAAGCTACTTTAAGGCATATTCATAATGTAGACACCTGCCTGTGCGTTGCTCTCTTTCTCCTTCGCATCCGCATTCAGTCCCTCGTTATCCTGATTTTGCACCACCGCGCATCGCTGCGCCGCGCCCCCGCGAGCGAAATGCGAGGAGAGTAACGTTGGCGACCGCGAAGGGCACCATATGATTTAGCCATAAATTCGATCTGCATAACAAGCCGTGGGGTTCCTCATGAATAAAGTCATTCGTATTTCGGTATTAATCGCGCCTCGCACCGGGGCGGTAAGCGCGAACAGCGAAGCCGAGCGCGTTCGCGCTCTTGTTTCCCGTCTCTAGAAACGCACTACCGGCGTTTTAACGAGCTATCGGAAATTCCGATCTTTTAGACCATTCGAGACCAACGCTTGGACCGTTTAATTACACTTATACCGTACTCGCGAATGTTCGCGCGATATATAATAATGACTCACTCACGCTGAAGACCGTGTTCGATACAACAACAGCGATCGCGTTCGCACCTTTTTTTCCTATACATTTCGTTTGTGTTCTTTCCATATTTTTTAATTTGCGTCAAGATTATGTAAACGTTGAGGGAAAAGTTCTTACGGATGTATCATTTTGCGTGTTTGAAATGTGGGGGATCTAGTTTCTACGATTTTTCCTTTAGTAATAATGCGAAAAAATAATCTCTAGGAATACGCGGTGTCTATCTGTCGTAGCGATTTTGATGTAACCGAATGGGAGGATACCGTGTTATAAGCGACCAATGTGCAAACTAAAGTGGTTTTACTAAGTTTTCTAGTAGAGAGTTATCTATCGCGGTCGTAGTAGGTAGCGTGGATAAAGTATCTATACGCCTTCCGGCCGATAGATACTCCTCTTCTTGCTTCCTCTTTAGTTCTCTGTTCACGAGCGTAGCAGGTTCTCTCTCTTTCTCTTTTTCTCTTTCTATCTTCTACAGACCCAGTAAGCCGCGTTGCAACTTCCAACTGAATAAGCATCACTTCCGCTTCTGACGATGTAGCCTTTGATGTAATACCCTACGCCCCCCCCCCCCCTCATTGCCTGTTTCTTCCCTACTTTATATCTCTATCATTTTTATCGTACACCTGTCATTTTTCTGTTGACCATTCTGCGTTATCGTGTTTTTTTTGTATACATATTTTTTTCCTAGTAATAATGCGCTTTATTTTAATCCGTCATTACTAAGACGTGGTATGACAAACTCGAGATACGCACTAATAGATATAGTATCATTTTTACACTGTTCTGTATTGATAGAATAAAAAAGTTTGTTTAATGATTAGAGATTTTAATAATTTTATTGATATAATTTAAGGGATTTCAGGGGAGCAAACTTAATTTAAAATATTTTACAAAATTTCATGTTATAACAACTTAAGCTCTTAGATTAGCTGGATTTTAATAAAGCCCACCTTGGTAATCGTACTATCATTTTTTTTCTTACAATTAGTAATACTGGGTTAAGGAAGATTATGGCCAAATTTCATTTATACTGTACAAGAACAAAGGCCAGGAAAAAATTTAATATTTAATTTGGAGGACTGGTTTATTTTTTCCAGGATAGATAAATCGATATATTACCAAATTCGATCGTATACGTTCAGCATGTTGCAGTCGTATTAAACGATCGATTGTGTTATCAGTTTAGAAATTACGGCACAGTCGAATGATTCAGTACGTTTATATCGGTAAACATGCAACGACATGGTACAGATATTACTTGTGTGAGAAATGAAGAATGGCTACAATTATACGCGACAGCGCATGGACATCGCGATTCATCAAACGGCATTAAATCTATCTCTCTCCGTCGTGAGTGAGATAAGACCGTGCTTTTTTGCTCGCGAATACACGCGCGAGACGCACGTCCGGCTGGAGCTTTGTTTCTCTTTTGCGCGTTACGTGGACTCGCCGATCCCGCTTCCGGCTTCCGGCAGACTTCCGCCCTCGTAGCACCCGTGAAAAATTGCATTCATCCGTCGACAGCACAACGTACCTCCTGATGACGCGAAACGCGACGAATCTCTCTTTCTGCAGAGGTTCTCTGTCTTTCGCAATTTCTCGTACAATCTCTGGCGACACAGTGCCAATCCTTTTTCCCTGTTTTTTTTTATCGACCTCCCATGTGCATGTACATATTTTCTGCGTCAATTCTATCTCCATCATCGGTGGCGTCATTTTGTTACTCTTCTCTCTCTCTCTCTTTCTTTCTCTCTATCTCTATTTTCCTCTCTTGTACTGCGCGTCGCTTCGCTCTTTTTGCTTAACAGGGCTGTTTCCCCCTACGGGCAAGATCACATCCATCATCCGAGGCAACCAAATCTCGGCATTTGTTGAGGTCTTCATCTTCCAACTCCATGGTCACAGTGGCTCCTTTCAACATCGATGAAGGGGTCGTTGGTGGCGGGTCTGACACAACGCCGTTTCACCGTGTACATTCTCACGTGTCAGCACTCAATTTCGTGTTATTTGTGATAGTCCGCGTTACATTTGCTTGCCTTCAAACGATGTTTGCTTTTAAAATACATTTGTATATAAAAAGATGGTAAATGAAATGAGAAAATCTAATCTACTCGCAAAATCGTGTTAATAGAACAGTGAAATATTGAATGTTTGAATTACATAATGCCGTGATATTTTGAAAAAGAAACATCGCGTTATTAATTTAACAAAAAATTCTAAATTTTATTGCATACTTACATTTAAATCCGCGATACACAGGCGGTTATAATTTCCTGGTTGGCATAACGAGGACAACTTCGTTATCGGGATTCTCATTAGAGATAGCTGGAGCATCCCGGCGATTTGATCATGCGATTTTCTCTTTCTGTCGTATACCAGTGATTGGAAATCGCTCTTGTCGTTAAGCCAAATCGCGTTTCTAGATTGTCTCGTTACCTGGAGCTATTCTGGACACCTCGGCCCAGGGACTCGATAAGGTAGGGTCCGGGGCCAGAGGATCGAACTAAAGCTCGGTGTTGTGAAAGTCTGGGGTCCAATTATCAGCCTTTGCGGGATTCAAAGCAGCTTGTATACCTTTATTATGTTCGCCAATCGCCTACAATACACCATTAACGATGGTCTGATTTACGTATCTATCTCGTACACGGCGTTTTCGATTACTATTTGATACATGTATGTCGGATGTATACTCGGAATGGCGACCTGGCTATGAGAACCTTAACCTCTTTATAAATTATAAAAGAGCAGGCGTCGTCGTCGTCGTGTCGCTCCATATGTAAGTATATTGATCCTAAGAGGTCAATAAACGAGGTCACGTTTAATCTTCCGCAATTATGTAAAGATTATGATAGTTCCGAAATATTGGATGATTAATAAGAGATGGGATATTGACTGTGTTTTATTGGACGCATAGACTTCCTTGTTTATGTCAAAATGTATGTCAATCATAATTTCTGGATTATTAATTGATAATGGATTAACGATTACTTAAACTTTCATTTATACCTATATCCGTGTTTACTGTACAAAGAAAGGGTGAAAAAAGCGGCTATACTCAGCGAACGATCTTTCAACGATCGTTATTCGAAGTCAATTATACGGGCTAGCGACGTAGTCGCTACATACTGTGCCATAGTTTTCCACGTGATACGACACAACGGGTCATTGGCATAATGAAGAAACTTGGCGCGAGGGAAGTGGTCTCGGGACTGAAAGGAACGTGGAGCGCGCCGGCGTGGAGAACGATTTCGGGCGAACTTTATCGCTCGGGCGACCCGGCGCGGCGTGACGACGGGGGCCCCGCGCCCAATGCAGGCCAGTAAGACAAAGAAGAATAACGGACGACGAGCGAGGGGGACGGGCGAAAAGTTCGAAAATGCGTTGAAGCAACGCCAGGATTGGCGCGGAACAAAGAGGACACGGAATGGTGGAGCGTGGCACGTTTATCTTGCACTTCTTGCGGTCCTCGCTACTCGCACACCCTTACCGCCGTGTCCCTCTGCGACCTCACCCCTTCTCACAGCCGCCGTTTGTTCTTTTGATTCTTTCCAGTCACTTCACCGCCATTGCCATTGCTCTGCTCGACGTTGGCTTCCAAAGTAACCCTAGGGATCCTTGTGGAAAAGTTTGGTTATTTAATTTCCTACCGCGGGAGTCCGTCAGCTCTCGCCTTCCTCTTTTCTCTTTTTATATCTTTCATAGCTTCTTTCGCTCTCGCTATTCTCTCCACATCCCTCTCGCTTCACCGTCACTCATGACACGCGGCCGTCCACTTCTCTTCCGCGAAGAACGATCGTTCTTTTCGAGCTCTTTCTGTATTGTTCGTCGTGAGATAACTTTACTTTAAGGAGAAAAGATTTGTCGCGTGTGATCTTTGCGAGGAACACATACAATCGGCGTTATTAAACGTTACGCATCTGGTTCTGAAAATATCTTCCGCGTCTGTAATTCTTCCCTTATCTCAATATCCCGATTTCCTTGCCAACCTTTCAGTGCTGGAAGATTACTTCTTTCACAGAACGATAAAAGCAAGAAACTCATTTAAAAAAAAATTTCCATGCAGATTGGAGAACGTTAATTTTCACTCATTCCTAAATCTTTTCAGCCAATTGCCACCACCTTTTCCCATTATTAATCTACTGATTGTTTCTTTTTTTATTTAACTCTACGACTGTTTTGATCTCTCGAGTGTACAACCGAACCGTCGCGTTATCCAAACGAATCTTTTCGAGTAAGGGTCCGCCGGCGGACATTCCCGGATATTCGCCAGCATATAGCAACACTCTCCACAGTTCGTTCGCGACAGCAACTGTGATCCGGATACCTGTCATGTATATGTGCATGCGTGACGCACGCGTGTAGATATAGAAGCGCCGGCGTACAATTCAGTTTTACTCTGAAACGACTCATTTATATGCGTTCGTTTGATTGAATCTCTCCCGCATAGCCCTCTCGTTCTCTCGCCCCCCTCTCTCTCCCTCTCTTTCTCTATCTTTCCTTCTTGTTCGCACCCTCCCAACCGAATCTCCCCCGATAGTCGCCTCTTTTCGCTTATACGCGCCGGCCTCTTCTCTCCCTTCACCCTCGTCAACGCCAACGCGGTTAGCTGTTTCAATTTCCCCTCGCTGCACAAAACTGAGAGGCGTACCTGTCGTCTGTTCTGTTCTCGCGCGATTCCTCTCGTTTTGTTCGGCGCTCATTTCTTCCTCCTACAGATTGGTTATCTTTATCGCGGGTATCTATACGCTCGTGCTATTCTGTACGAATGCATCATCCTCCGCACATGACGTATCGTTATTATGGATATATGTGACATTATTTGTCGACCATAATCGCGCGAATTGCAATCGAGCTCGTGGTCGAGTAATTATATGCGTTTGAGAATGATCAATCCGCTTATTAAGAAATAGTGAAATTAAGCGATAATTGAAATACGAAACGGAATAATATACACATACTTATAAAGCACGCATTCTATAGTTGAAAGTCAGAAATAACAGAGGAATATTTTGAAAAAAAGCCAGCTCGGAATTTGCGGCAGATTTTCTCATTGTCGTTTTTCGGTTAACGCTTCTGTCTGATTCGAGGTGGAAACGCGTGAAACACGGGCGATTATACGGGAGAAAACTCGATGGGCTTCGCCGATGGAGGGACACGGAATGGATCTCCCCGTCGTCGTATTTTAGGGTGTGCGCGTAATGCAATTATACCTTCACCCTCCGGCTTCGGATTCATGAATATCAACGCTCGTTTGATTTGTATAATGTCGAGTTATTGTTCCGGAATCGAAACATCGGACCGCATTATTCCAGCTCGAGTACCAGCGAGATTCGGCAAGTGAAGGTATTTCGGAGCAAAATTATCTTCCGGTCATTGATTATAATCTGATACGCGCGCTTCTATCGATAATTAGAAGGCTATGCTTCACATATACAGGACAATATTGATTTAATAACTCACTGGGAACGGCTCTCTCCAAGAATAATCGAACACTTCAATGATTATCGCCCGTCTAGATTCACTCCACTTTAATCAAGCATCTCGATCTGAACGATTAACCGGCCCGCAGACACGATTTACGGCAATCGTCCCGAGCGTGTATACGACGGAACCACTGGAAATTAATAACGCCACTAGTATGATATCGAATGCGCCTGCTGGTCCGCGGCTTTTGGTAACCGTTCGCAACGCCGCGGTCTAAATGCCAATAGGGGCGATATTACTGCGCACAGTGTGCGGTTGAACGCGCGTTCAGCCACAATCATTTTATTTTATTTTCGCGCTGCTACATCGTTAAAAATTCGACATATTGAAAAATAAACTAAGTGGTAAGCTCCGAACCACTTTATACATACGAAAAAGTCGGCGATTCATTGGTAGAAGCATCAGAAAGTGCAAAAGTACGATATTATTATTAATTTAAATCACTAATATGCTCTGTATATCGGAAATCTCTCGACTAATTTTTCGATAAAAAAGAAATCACTATTTTATTGATTATATTTTAAGAGTTTCCTATGGGATAATTATAGACGCGCGCATCGATCTTTCTTGTTAGCCACTCGATACTCGTTTCGTCTATATTCGATATTCAATTGACAGTTCTAAAGCCCCAAAGTTCCACACCGGCGGGACGTATCGATCGTGTCCACACGCCACAAAACGCTCTCCAGGATGGACCGTTTATTCCGCCTGCTTGCTGTCCAATGACTAATTACTTCAGTTAACTGCTCGTGAAAAATGCACTACTGGCCGAATACCCCAAAACGGAATGTATAATCAGGCCGAATTGGTCGGCCGGGAGATCGGGGGCAGGAGAGTACGACGCGAACGGGACGCGGGGAAATGCATGATCGTTTCGAGGGAACGTCACACTGTAATCACTGGTAATGCAGATGGCGCGGCTACGCCGATGGACGGCATCGACAATCAGCTATATAATTAGAGACCTCGCCCACCAATTAAGCCGCATTCATCGAACGCGACCACCGAGTTGCGCGAGCGTCTGGCTCGCGAAAAGCGTGCGGCTGCTAGGCGCGAGTTGATGCGCGACGCAAGCAATATATGCTCGTTAACGTAATTACGCGCGCGCACTGTTGATGACGCTGACCAGAAATCTTCATCTCTCCGTTCTTCTTCGTGAAAAATCATTTAACGTATATCACATGTGCACGCGCCAATCGTATAACGTGATAGATCGTTCCGCTTTAATCATTACTAATACCTAAAATGCAAGCGATTTGGATACGCTATATCTAATACCGATCGTGATGGTTGTTTCGGTTAATTCGAAACCTCATGGCCTCATACATTATTCTCACCTGGCGGAAGATAAACGTCGATATGAGGATTTCGCATTGCCGCGACGTATTGTCGTGACAGGCGTTTCCTGGGCGAAATCCATTTGTAGAACTAACGCGGCTAATATTTCAATGTCGATCGAAGTTACTATCACGCGCGGGCCGCGTAACGACTTGCTCGAAATGCGTGGCGTTCTCGTTTTTCCGGCTCGGCTAGATACACACCCACACACGACGAATCGTTTAACTGTCGCTATCGCGTTGTCCAATCTCGCATATCTGCCGACGACCTGGGATCTGTTACGATACAGCTGGTTGTGATTAAGCGATTTCTGCGGATTAAAATCGGCATTCGAGAATTGTCGTGGAATAGTCATGACTTCTTTTTACATAAGCCATTTACATGGAAGAAAGAGAGAAGGAAAAGAAGGAGGGAGAAGAGAGAGAGAAAGTTCTAAACGCGAATACGAAGAGATACGATATAAATGTGCGAATTTCTTATATTTGACGGATACAGTAATTTACTTGATTTCGAAAAAATGCTATTGTGCATGTAGTCTTGTCGTTAAGCTCAAAATAATGCCGGCACCATTTCGGAGCTAAAACCATTTTGCGTTACATAATCTTATACCCGCGGCCACTATGCTCGACTCTATTAACAGTATTACAATCTTGTTCCTGTATCGCTTCCTGCACTCGTATAATCTTCTAGCAACGTTTATTCAGCCTATTATAAGCGCACATTGAGAGACAAAACCCTTATTTATTCGAAATTTACAATATTGGTAATGTTTATTACTAATTAATAGAATAGTAGTAGTTGATAATGCTATCGCATTATCATCAACGCAACTTAATTTTTAATTATTAACATATTACAATTATAATATACACGATATATAATAGAAATATGGTCATTAAAGAGAATGGCTATATATAAAGTATGACGATCGAAAATTTCTGATTAAGACTCTATGACGGTGAAACTAGAGAGGCACGGACGAACGTTTTCCATTACACAAAAGGCTTTTATTAACGTTACCGTATACCGTGTCATGTATTCTCTCAATATTATTTCTCGTAGCGGAGCAACCGCAGAGAGGGTTTGCTCTAGGCACCGAGACTCCTCGTGCAGTGGTGTTTGAGCACTCGCTTAACACTGAAACTACCACCTGAAATCGCGACGATTTCCACGATTGTGGAAGCGCAATTCGGAAGAGAAGATTCTCTCGTGTTGGCCTTATCGGAAACTATTTTAGCCGACGAGCGGATACTATGCTCGCCTATTACACGCTTTCGTTTCTTCCCGATTCTATAGGGACGGACGGTATGTTGTAGGATCTAATCTGGCATATGTTACAGTTCTGGTTCGATCGTTTTTTGCTACATGCACGTTGCTTCGATGGTATCGTTGCGAAACATCGTCGATCAGTCCGGCTATAGTCGTTACGCTTCATCTGAACGTATTATAAAAGTGAATATGAGTGAGGTCGTAAGCTTGAAGAGAGACATTTATAATTTATTAGAGAATCATTATACGTATTATAGTTCGAAGTGCATTGTTCGCGAAACATTAATAGAGACTCAGACCACTGAGTAGGATATTTTACAGGTTAAACGTACGATTGTGATGGAAACTTGGAATTAATTCGATCAAGCTTTCCGTTACGATCCAATTTTTCTTGTGGACATCAAGCAAATCTGTTCGAGGCCACGCGGAAGGGTGGACACGAGAGTAGCTATAAAATGAACGGCTTTGTGCCGTCGACGCGTGATACATCTCACTTAAATGCGGCCTACGATGTCGCTCGGATAGCGGGACACGACAGGCGCCTGTTTGCCAGCGGTTGCTAACAAGACGCCAGAGTGGACTACACGAAAACAGGCGAGAGACAACGCCTTTGTGCGCGTTTCGTTTTTTTTTTTTTCCTACACTATTATTACCCATCGCGCCGATGTTTATTGCCCCGATGTACGATGTACGAGCGATGTACAGGTAGCAGCTGGCTCGCACACAAACACGCATAACCGCACGCTGATGAACGTACATGGACGCCGAGCTTAACGCGTTGCTCGTACAGCGCAGTTTAATACGGCTGGGTGATCGTAAAGCCCCGGTTCCACGATGCGAGACGGAGGTCGAGGCAGGAAGAAGGGCCGTGCCAAGGGGGCGGGCCAGGTATCGATATAATCGAGAGAGGCTTGCTTGTCTCATCAAAGTGCCACGCAGACCTACCATAGCACCGGCAACGGCGGCGACGGCGGCGGCGGCGATAGCAACAGCAACAGCAGCAGCAGCAGCAGCAGCAACAGCAACAGGAGCAACGATAACGCCGACGGTAGCAGCCCTCGTTAAGGCAAAAACGCGAGAGATGATGGATGGATGCTAAATTGCATTAATTAAATCCACCGTGACACCCTCGGCCGACGCAGCCCTTGGTATCACTCGGCGGCATTGCTCCGGCATTGCTCCGGCTTGTCTGTGATCGAGACGTGAGCCGTTTAACAGAGTATGGGTCACTTTGATGATCACACCCCGTGCAGACCTCTCCCCCATCCCTCGCGCCTTCTCTTTCTCATGCACCTTCTCGTGATGGTCTTGTTCCTTTTCCCCCTTCCCGTACTTCACCTTCCTCACAACGCCCGTTGTCATCCGTTGTGCTAAAGAGGTGTTCTATCAAAGACGCTTTACCTGACTGAATATTCTGTGGATCAGAACGGAATGCGGACTGTGAGACGCGTTTTACACGGGCTTTGCTGGCCGGCGCAATAGCGCGTTCTAATCGACCGCAGACGCATATTATGGCCCGTACTAAAATTAGCGAACCTGAACGACGCTTTGTTTTCCATAACGCTACTTGCGAACGATTTCTTGGAGGAGCATATGTATGGATTTACTATCAACGAATTAATTGACGCATACGTTGATTAATTAAAGAATGAAGTATATAAATTTAAAAAATAACGCAATTCTTTTTGTTACACCGTTTTATTAACTTCAACAATGTTACATAAAACTTTCAGAAACACACATTCAGAACATAACACATAACACTCTACAAATTTTGTGTTTCACAATTACAATGCTAAATGCATTAACAGCAGAAAAAGTAAAACTAAATAATGACAATTGCGCCATTTCTATTTCTCTAAATTTCATTTCTCGAATAGCGTAGATGCTCTTGCACCGCAATCGTTTATCAAAGACGCTTTAACCGAGCAAGTATTTCTCGGATTAGAACGGAATGCGATCTAAGCTGCGAGAGTAATTGGGCGAGAATGCGAGAATTGCGCGGGGTTCATAATCGACTAAGGAATCAGCTAAAGTTGTACGCACACAAGATGCTTACGAAGTCAAATCCATTAATCATGGATGAGAAATCAGAAGAGTATCATTAAGCATAGTGCTATTTTGCGTAGTATCGTTTAATCTTTCAGTTAATGAGAAACAATTGTCAGATTTTTTCTACAATAGTATCGAATTTTCTAACGTCTTGCTAACTGTGTGCAAAGTTTATTTTTAATATTTTCAGTCGTCTTGATATTATTGATATATCCATGTATACATATACATATGTATATATATGTCTAAAATATTTCACTCAATATTCCCTTAAATTACGTATACATGGTTCGGAAACCCATTTACATTGAAATTTAATGTCTCCTTTCGAAGTGAAATCGGCAGATCCATATACGTAATCTTTGTAAATTCAACATTTTTCTTTGACGTTTCCACTCGCTGTTTTATACTGGATAAAGCTGTAGTTAAGCGGATTTTATGGAACAAAAGAACATACGGATTTTTACGGCAAATTGAGATGTTAGTCGGATCCCACATATGGAGGAGGCGACGGGCTATACATTTCGTTCCCCTCAAACAAGATGATGAGCTCTCGATGCGTACCGTGTATTTTTGGATGAGGGATAAGTGAGAACCGTGCCGCATAGATATTAAGTATAATTTAACGGATCGTCCTTCTCCGGACACACTTTCGACCGACGCGACGTGAAGGTAGGGAAAGGCAATCGAAAAAGGAAGAAACGGTATATCTCGTTATAAGGAACGCGTCGTGGTTATAAGGTTGTACGCGGGTCTCGATTATACTAGGATACCGCCGCTGTCGTGTCTTTCGGCGGAAGGAAACACTGAATAATAAGAATGAGACAGCTAGGTAATTACGGCGCTATTTGGGGCTTTGCGTGCAATATGGTTGAACGATATGCCTATCTCAGCCGCCGACACGTATTAGACGATAATTGTGGCGATTATTCCGTAAGCGTGAAAGTTTATAACGATAATATATCATTATATCTGTCACGATTCTTGCCATAAAATTTATATGTTAGACTGGATCTCCCGCACGCAACGCAACTTATATTCTTATATCGATTTTCGATATTTTTGTTTATCTTATATATCGAAAGTAATTTGAGTTTGTGTGTATTCGTGCCGTGTTTTCGTATGAGAGTGAGGATGAAAGAATGACTATGAAAATGAAAAGGCAAGAAGTCTCGTACAGAGTTGCGGAACGTATGGAGCCAACGCTCGACTGAGGACACGGATTTTGTTGACCCTCGTGGCGACAAATATTTTCGATTCGTTCGTACGAAAAAGGGATCCGTCGATTCGCGACTCGGGCGCAACGAGGCGTGGGAGCTTCAAAGACGCGCGAAGCGTCTTCGTGGAATAAGAGGATAATGCGGACTCGATTTGACGTCTTTGAATATTTAATATCGCTCGCGCTGAAGCCGTCTCATCACCCCGCGTCGTACGACAGTTCAGACGTTTGTCACCATTGAAATAAAACTAACGAAAGATCGTGCTCTCCGCCGAAGTAACATCGAGCTGCGAATGACTAATCGTTTTCTAATGTAAAGACATCATTTTCCGCGAAATGTAAAAATAGAATGTTCTCTATCCTCGTTATCTCACTTCTTACATGATTCATATTGGATATTACGACAGAGTCTTTATCGAATTGTTACTTGAGCGAAATGGGCAATTTCGATGTCGCGAGCGAATAGACATTTGTCACAGAATTCACGTGACTTTATAGAATTTTCCATAAAACGCATCAGACGTCTCGCAGTTTCTTCAGCGCATCTACCGCGAAACAGTTCTTATATCTTGGAGTGTTCCGCGACAGACGCGATTTCGTAGACACATGCGCGCCTGCTCGTGTCGTATGCACCGACGCTCCATATCTCAAACGTTAAACGCGGTACCGGCGAGATGCAGTTTACGGTTTTTCCGGCGATTTGCTCGCTCTCACCGCTCTCTTACGCATTCTTCCCGAAAAAGGCGACGTCTCGAATGGACCGGCGGCGAAGTGTAAAGGCAAGTCGTAACAGGCGGCGCAATGATGGGAAAGGACGACCGAGTAGCCTCATGCAATTCTAAACTATTTCAATGAAATGGAATAGAGCGGCCGGTGGATTTGTTGGTCGCGGCACCCGACTGGTCGACCCTCTTGTATCACAAGAGAAATAGAGAGAGAGAGAGAGGGGGGGGAGCTAAGAAAAGCCACGGCTTCTATTACGGCTCCTCCCGACTGGTTTCGCCTTTGTTCTAAAATTCTTACGACTTCCCTTACCTCCATAGACTGCGGCACCTCCACTATAGTCTCGCCCCGCGAGCAACAAAGGAAAGTGGCCTGTACCCACTAAGGCCGTAATACCCGGTACCGCTGCGTCTACGGGGGGTACAAAATTGTCTCTCCTTCCGCGTTACCGCGAGACACTTTGTACCGTGGCCTGGATGCCGCCGCGCAACTTTCTTTGCAGCTCAGCCTGGGCTCAGCTAACTTTGCAGGATTTTCGCATTAGCATATCGACTTATTCATACACCCCGCTTGACTTCGTTCTCGCGGTATCCTTCGGGCTGCATCGGTGCGCATGATGTAACGAACATCGGGGGCGTCGAACGTGCGCGTATCTCGACCCCCTCAGAAATTCTCTACGGCATGTCTATGCGAATTGATTTTGTAACGCGGACGACGCCGCGACGGAGCGATAGCGCAGCTGCAAAATAAATTTCGATAATCCGACGTCATTATTTTTTTCTATTTTTGTTCAGTCCGAGACAGGAAACGACGTTTAACATAGCTTGTTTGCCAATCGTATGCATTTTGCAATAGAAAGGTGATCTGATATTGAAAGTATATAAACGCGACAAGAAATATGATAATTTGACTTGCACAATCGCGTTTGGCGTTCTTCATCTCGTTCAGTTCATACAAATAATATGAATAGTCTTCAAATATAATATATGAATAGTCCACCAAGAATAACAATATTTCGCTTTCGCATCGTAATTACATTTGCATGCACTCAGTAGACCGTTAACTGAATTTTCGCTAACCAAATGATTTAGTCGGAATAATCATGTTAACCGTTTTACTTCAATTAGCGTTCGTTTGCGTCAACTATCATACCGAAATATATGATGCATATCGGAGCTTAATTATTAAATTCTTAATTTTAAGTATTATACTTATCGCTCAGTTACATTACGTTTTTACACCCCGATATTACCTCACCAGGGTCTGAGAGACCTCTGTCGTTTTCTCTAATCTTTAAGACAAATGCATCAATTTGAAGTCTTTTTTTTTAATCGATGCGTCTTTTAAAGATCTACAAGACTGTGCAAGTCAGATTATTCCAAGTTAAAAAATGTAAATGTTATTTAAAAAAAAAAGGAAGACGTGTTTTTCTGAAAAAGCGAAAAAGATTGCTTTTTTTCAAGTAGACGTAGTACTGATTAAAAAAAGATACAAGGGTTTTATGAACGTTTTAAAGACCCTGTTTTAACAATGTGCAGGGTCTCTCAGACCCAGGTGAGGTAACTGAGGGTTATGTATGTATGTGGATGAGTCATCTATATTTGATTTTTATTTCATCGACTTCCTGTCACAAAACTTAATTTTTTAAAAATTTTATTATGCTCCAGTTTTAACTTTTTACACACAAAGCTGATTTTTTATTCATAATATTTATGGAATCTGAGATTAAGAAATGTTATGAACAGATATTACAAATTTGTATATATGTATTGAAATATTTAAATAAGTGGAAAAGTTTCGAAATTAACTTGACAAAGCCAAGGTTTTATATAACTTCTCAGATATCTACTTTTTACATTTTTTTAAAATGTTTCATAAAATTTTTAAATTAAAACCGAATAAGTGTAACATTTATAAATTATTTTCTAGAAATATAGCATGAATTAATAATATAATTAATTTCACAATTTTAAGTATACGGACGACAATTTCAGTATCGCGTCTTTTTATAAAAAGAATTATACAAATGTTACGAATCTGACATATTTTTATCAATATCAGCAAGGAGCATTACCGCGCGTGAGAAATCCGTAGATCTTCCGCGAATCGAAGAAGCTTATCGGCTTTGTCGAAAGGTATGGCTAGTAAGACGGTGCTTTTCGTTTGACGTTTCGAAAAAAAAAAAGAAAAAGGGCGGAGTTTCTTCATAATTCAGACGGTGCTTCTGCGAAAGTGTCGTAAAGTCTTGGAGCATCTTTCTCTCTCCGGGCCTGCTCTGTCGCGCGGCCTAAAAATTTTTCATAGCCGCCATAAAGGAAGCTGGTGGCGCGTCAGGGTTACGAGAAATATCTGGGGGGGGGGGCAGACGCTTCCTCGCTTCTTCGCGGCGAGTACGTAACGCGGATTGTGAGGAGAGAGAGAGAGAGAGCGGCCGGCGGCGTGGCGGCCGCTGCGCTGGCTGGATGGATCATACATATAGGAGTCGTGCGGCACGACTTTGGAGCAGCTCCGGCCGAGCGGAGCCGACGTCGGCCGAGCGGCGCCGAGCGCGACTGAACGCGGCAACGCGCGTCAGAGGGTAACAGTCGTGCCGCGGCCTCCGACGAGGGAGGTCTACGCAATCGTCGTTCGTCTCGCCGCCTCCAGTAAACCCACCGTCCGTACGACACGCGCGTTCTTTTTGCCTTCAGCGATCTAGCGCGATCAACCAACGGCTCGATCATGTTGTGACGGATGCTCGGACGTGTGTCGCCAGCGCGTCGCGTCTACTCACCGACATCGCGAGGATGTACGCGCGATAGGGAACGGCATACCCCGTGGACGCCGAGAACGCGGCTCCGTCGACTCCGAGCAACAGATGTGACCATCGCACGCGTCTCGTTCTTTATATTTAGTTAACCAAGATTTTCTCAGTTGGCATCTCGCATACACGACGCTCCGAACATCCGCGGTGTTGTGCTCCTCCACACCAAGAAGCGTCGTAAAAACAATAATTACAACGCGCGACGAACGCGCGTCTCGGATGCCACTAACGGAAGATAAAGAAAGGTTTAAATGGCCAACTCCGTTAGACAATATTGACCAGGGTATTCAGGAAATGTGAGGAAACTTGTACAATCTGCGTTTGCATCATCATCGAGAATCGTT